>NC_135883.1:51843424-52443424 GCF_964194155.1 Cetorhinus maximus
TTTCCACATATTTACCAAATCTCCCAATTCCTTTATATTCACTGTTTGTATCTTCTGCTCGTTCGCTGGCTCTAAAAGTTTCTCCATTTCTAGAAATCTCTCCATCTCTCAGAGTTTCCACTGCGTGTTACTATTCTCCATGTCTAACAATCTACAAATTTCCAATTCGTTGTTAAATTCAACATTCTGCTTCTCCATTTCTCTCCATTTTTTCCAATCCGGTTCTGTGTATCAAGCAAGTTCTGAATATCTTGCAAGTAATCAACTTTTATCATTTTCTCTATCTGCAGATATTTATCATTCCACATATTTACAAAATCTCCCAATTGCTTTATTTTCACTGTTTGTACCTTCTGCTCGTTCGCTGGCTGTATAAGTTTCTCCATTCCTAGCAACCTCTCCATCTCTAAGAGTTTCCACTGCGTCTAACTAATCTCTATGTCTAACAAACTACAAATTTCCAATTCGTTGTTAAATTCAACAGTCTGCTTCTCCATTTCTCTCCATTTTTTCAAATCCAGTTCTCTGTATCAAGCAACTTCTCAATTTCTAGCAAGTAATCAACTTTTATCGTTTTCTCTATCTGCAGATATTATTCATTTGCCATAATTATACAATTGCCCAATTCCATGAAATTCAATGTTTGTATCTTCTGCTCGTTACTGGCTGTACAGGTTTCTCCAATTCTTCAAATCTCTCCATCACGACGAATTGCTGCTGCCCATCTACCTTAATAGTTCTATTTCTAACAATCTGCAAAGATCAAGCTGTTCATTTTCCTACTCAGCCTTCAATATCTACGTTTCTCCCCCTTTTGTTAAGTCTGGTTCTCTGTATCTAGCAAGATGTCAATTTCAAGCAATTGATCAATTTCTAGCAATTTCTCAATCTGCAGATATTTCTTATTCCCCATTTTTATACAATTCTCCATTTCCATGATATTCCCTCTTTCTTCTGCTCTTTCACTGGCTATATAAGTTTCTCCATTTCTAGAAATCTCTCCATCTCTAAGAGTTTCCAAGGCGTATAACCATTAACATCTCTATTTCTAACAATCTACAAATTTCCAGATATTCATTGTTAAATTCATCAATCTGCTTCTCCATTTCTCTCCTTCTTATCACATCTGGTTCTCTGTATTGTGCATGTACTCAATTTCTTGTAAGTAAGTAAATTCCAGGCATTTGCAGTTTCTCCGCATTCACCACAACTTCAATTCCTCAATACCCTTCTCTATCTGCAAAACTGGCTCTGTGAATCTAGCAAAATAACAATTTCTAGCAATTGAGTAAATTCTCGCATTTTCTCTATCTGCAGATATTTCGCTTTCCCCACATTTGTAAAATCTCCCATTTCCATGAAATTCATTGTTTTTAGCTTCGGTTCCTTCACTAGTTGTACAAATTTCACCATTTCAATCAGATTCTACCACCCCACTCATTTCTGATGTCGATCTAGTGTATTGTCTCTATTTCCAACATTCCCCGCAGTTGCAGCTTTTCTTCATTCATCCGAACCGTCAACTCCTAAATTTCACTCTTTCTCAGCAAATCTCCGTCTCTGTATCTATCAAAACCTCAATTTCCAGCAATTAATCAGATTCAGCACATATCCAGCTTCTCCGCGTTCACCGCAACTTCAATTTCTCCATATCCTTCAATTTCTGCAAAGCTGGCTCTCTGTATATAGCAAATTCTCAAGTTCTTGCAAGTAATCAACTTTTATCATTTTCTCTATCTGCAGATATTTATCATTCCACATATTTACAAAATCTCCCAATTCCTTTATATTCATTGTTTGTACCTTCTGCTCCTTTGCTGGCTGTATAAGTTTGTACATTTCTAGAAATCTCTCCATCTCTAAGAGTTTCCACTGCGTCGAAATATTCTCTATGTCTAACAATAGACAAATTTCCAATTCGTTGTTAAATTCAACAGTCTGCTTCTCCATTGCTCTGCATTTTTTCAAATCTTGCTCTCTGTATTAAGCAACTTCTCAATGTCTAGCAAGTAATCAACTTTTATCGTTTTCTCTATCTGCAGATATTAGTCATTTGCCATAATTATACAATTGCCCAATTCCATGAAATTCAATGTTTGTATCTTCTGCTCGTACACTGGCTGTACAGGTTTGTCCAATTCTTCAAATCTCTCCATCACGACGAATTGCTGCTGCCCATCTACCTTAATAGTTCTATTTCTAACAATCTGCAAAGATCAAGCTGTTCATTTTCCTACTCAGCCTTCAATATCTACGTTTCTCCCCCTTTTGCTCAAATCTGGTTCTCTGTCTCTAGCAAGATGTCAATTTCTAGCAATCGATCAATTTCTAGCAATTTCTCTATCTGCAGATATTTCTTATTCCCCATTTTTATACAATTCTCCATTTCCATGATATTCAATATTTCTTCTGCTCCTTCACTGGCCGTATGAATTTCTCCATTTCTAGAAATCTCTCCATCTCTAAGAGTTTCCACGTTGTATAACCATTAACATCCCCTATTTCTAACAATCTACAAATTCCCAGATATTCATTGTTAAATTCATCATTCTGCTTCTCCATTTCTCTCCTTCTTATCACATCTGGTTCTCTGTATTGAGCAAGTACTCAATTTCTTGTAAGTAAGTAAATTCCGGGCATTTGCAGTTTCTCTGCATTCACCACAACTTCAATTCCTCGATACCCTTCTCTATCTGAAAAACTGGCTCTGTGTATCTAGCAAAATATCAATTTCTAACAATTGAGTAAATCCTAGCATTTTCTTTATCTGCACATATTTCGCTTTCCCCACATTTGTAAAATCTCCCATTTCCATGAAATTCATTGTTTTTACCTTCTGTTCCTTCACTAGTTGCACAAATTTCACCATTTCAATCAGATTCTACCACCCCACTCATTTCTGCTGTCGATCTAGTGTATTGTCTCTATTTCCAACATTCCCCGCAGTTGCAGCTTTTCTTCATTCATCCGAACCGTCAACTCCTAAATATCACTCTTTCTCAGCAAATCTCCGTCTCTGTATCTATCAAAACCTCAATTTCCAGCAATTAATCAGATTCAGCACATATCCAGCTTCTCCGCGTTCACCGCAACTTGAATTTCTCCATATCCTTCAATTTCTGCAAAGCTGGCTCTCTGTATATAGCAAATTCTCAATGTCATGCAAGTAATCAACTTTTATCATTTTCTCTATCTGCAGATATTTATCATTCCACATATTTACAAAATCTCCCAATTCCTTTATATTCATTGTTTGTACCTTCTGCTCCTTTGCTGGCTGTATAAGTTTGTACATTTCTAGCAATCTCTCCATCTCTAAGAGTTTCCACTGCGTGTAACCATTCCCTGCGTCTAACAATCTACAAATTTCCAATTCGTTGTTAAATTCAACAGTCTGCTTCTCCATTTCTCTCCATTTTTTCAAATCCGGTTCTGTGTATCAAGCAAGTTCTGAATATCTTGCAACTAATCAACTTTTATCATTTTATCTATCTGCAGATATTTATCATTCCACATATTTACAAAATCTCCCAATTCCTTCATATTCACTGTTTGTATCTTATGCTCGTTCGCTGGCTGTAAAAGTTTCTCCATTTCTAGAAACCTCTCCATCTCTAAGAGTTTCCACTGCGTCTAACTATTCTCTATGTCTAACAATCTACAAATTTCCAATTCGTTGTTAAATTCAACAGTCTGCTTCTCCATTTCTCTCCATTTTTTCAAATCCTGCTCTCTGTATCAAGCAACTTCTCAATGTCTAGCAAGTAATCAACTTTTATCGTTTTCTCTATCTGCAGATATTAGTCATTTGCCATAATTATACAATTGCCCAATTCCATGAAATTCAATGTTTGTATCTTCTGCTCGTTACTGGCTGTACAGGTTTGTCCAATTCTTCAAATCTCTCCATCACGACGAATTGCTGCTGCCCATCTACCTTAATAGTTCTATTTCTAACAATCTGCAAAGATCAAGCTGTTCATTTTCCTACTCAGCCTTCAATATCTACGTTTCTCCATCCTTTTGCGCAAATCTGGTTCTCTGTATCTAGCAAGATGTCAATTTCTAGCAATCGATCAATTTCTAGTAATTTCTCTATCAGCAGATATTTCTTATTCCCCATTTTTATACAATTCTCCATTTCCATGATATTCCCTGTTTCTTCTGCTCCTTCACTGGCCGTATGAGTTTCTCCATTTCTAGAAATCTCTCCATCTCTAAGAGTTTCCACGTTGTATAACCATTAACATCCCCTATTTCTAACATTCTACAAATTTCCAGATATTCATTGTTAAATTCATCAATCTGCTTCTCCATTTCTCTCCTTCTTATCACATCTGGTTCTCTGTATTGAGCAAGTACTCATTTTCTTGTAAGTAAATAAATTCCAGGCATTTGCAGTTTCTCTGCATTCATCACACCTTCAATTTCTCGATACCCTTCTCTATCTGCAAAACTGGCTCTGTGTATCTAGCAAAATATCAATTTCTAGCAATTGAGTAAATCATAGCATTTTCTTTATCTGCACATATTTCGCTTTCCCCACATTTGTAAAATCTCCCATTTCCATGAAATTCATTGTTTTTAGCTTCGGTTCCTTCACTAGTTGTACAAATTTCACCATTTCAATCAGATTCTACCACCCCACTCATTTCTGCTGTCGATCTAGTGTATTGTCTCTATTTCCAACATTCCCCGCAGTTGCAGCTTTTCTTCATTCATCCGAACCGTCAACTCCTAAATTTCACTCTTTCTCAGCAAATCTCGGTCTCTGTATCTATCAAAACTTCAATTTCCAGCAATTGATTAGATTCAGCACAAATCCAGCTTCTCCGCGTTCACCGCAACTTGAATTTCTCCATATCCTTCCATTTCTGCAAAGCTGGCTCTCTGTATATAGCAAATTCTCAATTTCTTGCAAGTAATCAACTTTTATCATTTTATCTATCTGCAGATATTTATCTTTCCCCATATTTATAAAATCTCCCAAATCCTATATATTCGCTGTTTGTATCTTCTGCTCGTACGCTGGCTGTATAAGTTTCTCCATTTCAAGAAATCTCTCCACCGCTAAAAGTTTCCACTGCGTGTAACCATTATCTGTGTCTAACAATCTACAAATTTCCAATTCGTTGTTAAATTTAACAGTCTGTTTCTCCATTTCTCTCCATATTTTCAAATTCGGTTCTGTGTATCAAGCAAGTTCTGAATTCTGTGCAAGTAATCAACGTTTAACATTTTCTCTATCTGCAGATATTTATCTTTCCACATATTTACCAAATCTCCCATTTCCTTTATATTCACTGTTTGTATCTTCTGCTCGTTCGCTGGCTCTAAAAGTTTCTCCATTTCTAGAAATCTCTCCATCTCTCAGAGTTTCCACTGCGTGTTACTATTCTCTATGTCTAACAATCTACAAATTTCCAATTCGTTGTTAAATTCAACATTCTGCTTCTCCATTTCTCTCCATTTTTTCCAATCCGGTTCTGTGTATCAAGCAAGTTCTGAATATCTTGCAAGTAATCAACTTTTATCATTTTCTCTATCTGCAGATATTTATCATTCCACATATTTACAAAATCTCCCAATTGCTTTATTTTCACTGTTTGTACCTTCTGCTCGTTCGCTGGCTGTATAAGTTTCTCCATTCCTAGCAACCTCTCCATCTCTAAGAGTTTCCACTGCGTCTAACTAATCTCTATGTCTAACAAACTACAAATTTCCAATTCGTTGTTAAATTCAACAGTCTGCTTCTCCATTTCTCTCCATTTTTTCAAATCCAGTTCTCTGTATCAAGCAACTTCTCAATTTCTAGCAAGTAATCAACTTTTATCGTTTTCTCTATCTGCAGATATTATTCATTTGCCATAATTATACAATTGCCCAATTCCATGAAATTCAATGTTTGTATCTTCTGCTCGTTACTGGCTGTACAGGTTTCTCCAATTCTTCAAATCTCTCCATCACGACGAATTGCTGCAGCCCATCTACCTTAATAGTTCTATTTCTAACAATCTGCAAAGATCAAGCTGTTCATTTTCCTACTCAGCCTTCAATATCTACGTTTCTCCCCCTTTTGTTAAGTCTGGTTCTCTGTATCTAGCAAGATGTCAATTTCAAGCAATTGATCAATTTCTAGCAATTTCTCAATCTGCAGATATTTCTTATTCCCCATTTTTATACAATTCTCCATTTCCATGATATTCCCTCTTTCTTCTGCTCTTTCACTGGCTATATAAGTTTCTCCATTTCTAGAAATCTCTCCATCTCTAAGAGTTTCCAAGGCGTATAACCATTAACATCTCTATTTCTAACAATCTACAAATTTCCAGATATTCATTGTTAAATTCATCAATCTGCTTCTCCATTTCTCTCCTTCTTATCACATCTGGTTCTCTGTATTGTGCATGTACTCAATTTCTTGTAAGTAAGTAAATTCCAGGCATTTGCAGTTTCTCCGCATTCACCACAACTTCAATTCCTCAATACCCTTCTCTATCTGCAAAACTGGCTCTGTGAATCTAGCAAAATAACAATTTCTAGCAATTGAGTAAATTCTCGCATTTTCTCTATCTGCAGATATTTCGCTTTCCCCACATTTGTAAAATCTCCCATTTCCATGAAATTCATTGTTTTTAGCTTCGGTTCCTTCACTAGTTGTACAAATTTCACCATTTCAATCAGATTCTACCACCCCACTCATTTCTGCTGTCGATCTAGTGTATTGTCTCTATTTCCAACATTCCCCGCAGTTGCAGCTTTTCTTCATTCATCCGAACCGTCAACTCCTAAATTTCACTCTTTCTCAGCAAATCTCCGTCTCTGTATCTATCAAAACCTCAATTTCCAGCAATTAATCAGATTCAGCACATATCCAGCTTCTCCGCGTTCACCGCAACTTCAATTTCTCCATATCCTTCAATTTCTGCAAAGCTGGCTCTCTGTATATAGCAAATTCTCAAGTTCTTGCAAGTAATCAACTTTTATCATTTTCTCTATCTGCAGATATTTATCATTCCACATATTTACAAAATCTCCCAATTCCTTTATATTCATTGTTTGTACCTTCTGCTCCTTTGCTGGCTGTATAAGTTTGTACATTTCTAGAAATCTCTCCATCTCTAAGAGTTTCCACTGCGTCGAAATATTCTCTATGTCTAACAATAGACAAATTTCCAATTCGTTGTTAAATTCAACAGTCTGCTTCTCCATTGCTCTGCATTTTTTCAAATCTTGCTCTCTGTATTAAGCAACTTCTCAATGTCTAGCAAGTAATCAACTTTTATCGTTTTCTCTATCTGCAGATATTAGTCATTTGCCATAATTATACAATTGCCCAATTCCATGAAATTCAATGTTTGTATCTTCTGCTCGTACACTGGCTGTACAGGTTTGTCCAATTCTTCAAATCTCTCCATCACGACGAATTGCTGCTGCCCATCTACCTTAATAGTTCTATTTCTAACAATCTGCAAAGATCAAGCTGTTCATTTTCCTACTCAGCCTTCAATATCTACGTTTCTCCCCCTTTTGCTCAAATCTGGTTCTCTGTCTCTAGCAAGATGTCAATTTCTAGCAATCGATCAATTTCTAGCAATTTCTCTATCTGCAGATATTTCTTATTCCCCATTTTTATACAATTCTCCATTTCCATGATATTCAATATTTCTTCTGCTCCTTCACTGGCCGTATGAATTTCTCCATTTCTAGAAATCTCTCCATCTCTAAGAGTTTCCACGTTGTATAACCATTAACATCCCCTATTTCTAACAATCTACAAATTCCCAGATATTCATTGTTAAATTCATCATTCTGCTTCTCCATTTCTCTCCTTCTTATCACATCTGGTTCTCTGTATTGAGCAAGTACTCAATTTCTTGTAAGTAAGTAAATTCCGGGCATTTGCAGTTTCTCTGCATTCACCACAACTTCAATTCCTCGATACCCTTCTCTATCTGAAAAACTGGCTCTGTGTATCTAGCAAAATATCAATTTCTAACAATTGAGTAAATCCTAGCATTTTCTTTATCTGCACATATTTCGCTTTCCCCACATTTGTAAAATCTCCCATTTCCATGAAATTCATTGTTTTTACCTTCTGTTCCTTCACTAGTTGCACAAATTTCACCATTTCAATCAGATTCTACCACCCCACTCATTTCTGCTGTCGATCTAGTGTATTGTCTCTATTTCCAACATTCCCCGCAGTTGCAGCTTTTCTTCATTCATCCGAACCGTCAACTCCTAAATATCACTCTTTCTCAGCAAATCTCCGTCTCTGTATCTATCAAAACCTCAGTTTCCAGCAATTAATCAGATTCAGCACATATCCAGCTTCTCCGCGTTCACCGCAACTTGAATTTCTCCATATCCTTCAATTTCTGCAAAGCTGGCTCTCTGTATATAGCAAATTCTCAATGTCATGCAAGTAATCAACTTTTATCATTTTCTCTATCTGCAGATATTTATCATTCCACATATTTACAAAATCTCCCAATTCCTTTATATTCATTGTTTGTACCTTCTGCTCCTTTGCTGGCTGTATAAGTTTGTACATTTCTAGCAATCTCTCCATCTCTAAGAGTTTCCACTGCGTGTAACCATTCCCTGCGTCTAACAATCTACAAATTTCCAATTCGTTGTTAAATTCAACAGTCTGCTTCTCCATTTCTCTCCATTTTTTCAAATCCGGTTCTGTGTATCAAGCAAGTTCTGAATATCTTGCAACTAATCAACTTTTATCATTTTATCTATCTGCAGATATTTATCATTCCACATATTTACAAAATCTCCCAATTCCTTCATATTCACTGTTTGTATCTTATGCTCGTTCGCTGGCTGTAAAAGTTTCTCCATTTCTAGAAACCTCTCCATCTCTAAGAGTTTCCACTGCGTCTAACTATTCTCTATGTCTAACAATCTACAAATTTCCAATTCGTTGTTAAATTCAACAGTCTGCTTCTCCATTTCTCTCCATTTTTTCAAATCCTGCTCTCTGTATCAAGCAACTTCTCAATGTCTAGCAAGTAATCAACTTTTATCGTTTTCTCTATCTGCAGATATTAGTCATTTGCCATAATTATACAATTGCCCAATTCCATGAAATTCAATGTTTGTATCTTCTGCTCGTTACTGGCTGTACAGGTTTGTCCAATTCTTCAAATCTCTCCATCACGACGAATTGCTGCTGCCCATCTACCTTAATAGTTCTATTTCTAACAATCTGCAAAGATCAAGCTGTTCATTTTCCTACTCAGCCTTCAATATCTACGTTTCTCCATCCTTTTGCGCAAATCTGGTTCTCTGTATCTAGCAAGATGTCAATTTCTAGCAATCGATCAATTTCTAGTAATTTCTCTATCAGCAGATATTTCTTATTCCCCATTTTTATACAATTCTCCATTTCCATGATATTCCCTGTTTCTTCTGCTCCTTCACTGGCCGTATGAGTTTCTCCATTTCTAGAAATCTCTCCATCTCTAAGAGTTTCCACGTTGTATAACCATTAACATCCCCTATTTCTAACATTCTACAAATTTCCAGATATTCATTGTTAAATTCATCAATCTGCTTCTCCATTTCTCTCCTTCTTATCACATCTGGTTCTCTGTATTGAGCAAGTACTCATTTTCTTGTAAGTAAATAAATTCCAGGCATTTGCAGTTTCTCTGCATTCATCACACCTTCAATTTCTCGATACCCTTCTCTATCTGCAAAACTGGCTCTGTGTATCTAGCAAAATATCAATTTCTAGCAATTGAGTAAATCATAGCATTTTCTTTATCTGCACATATTTCGCTTTCCCCACATTTGTAAAATCTCCCATTTCCATGAAATTCATTGTTTTTAGCTTCGGTTCCTTCACTAGTTGTACAAATTTCACCATTTCAATCAGATTCTACCACCCCACTCATTTCTGCTGTCGATCTAGTGTATTGTCTCTATTTCCAACATTCCCCGCAGTTGCAGCTTTTCTTCATTCATCCGAACCGTCAACTCCTAAATTTCACTCTTTCTCAGCAAATCTCGGTCTCTGTATCTATCAAAACTTCAATTTCCAGCAATTGATTAGATTCAGCACAAATCCAGCTTCTCCGCGTTCACCGCAACTTGAATTTCTCCATATCCTTCCATTTCTGCAAAGCTGGCTCTCTGTATATAGCAAATTCTCAATTTCTTGCAAGTAATCAACTTTTATCATTTTATCTATCTGCAGATATTTATCTTTCCCCATATTTATAAAATCTCCCAAATCCTATATATTCGCTGTTTGTATCTTCTGCTCGTACGCTGGCTGTATAAGTTTCTCCATTTCAAGAAATCTCTCCACCGCTAAAAGTTTCCACTGCGTGTAACCATTATCTGTGTCTAACAATCTACAAATTTCCAATTCGTTGTTAAATTTAACAGTCTGTTTCTCCATTTCTCTCCATATTTTCAAATTCGGTTCTGTGTATCAAGCAAGTTCTGAATTCTGTGCAAGTAATCAACGTTTAACATTTTCTCTATCTGCAGATATTTATCTTTCCACATATTTACCAAATCTCCCATTTCCTTTATATTCACTGTTTGTATCTTCTGCTCGTTCGCTGGCTCTAAAAGTTTCTCCATTTCTAGAAATCTCTCCATCTCTCAGAGTTTCCACTGCGTGTTACTATTCTCTATGTCTAACAATCTACAAATTTCCAATTCGTTGTTAAATTCAACATTCTGCTTCTCCATTTCTCTCCATTTTTTCCAATCCGGTTCTGTGTATCAAGCAAGTTCTGAATATCTTGCAAGTAATCAACTTTTATCATTTTCTCTATCTGCAGATATTTATCATTCCACATATTTACAAAATCTCCCAATTGCTTTATTTTCACTGTTTGTACCTTCTGCTCGTTCGCTGGCTGTATAAGTTTCTCCATTCCTAGCAACCTCTCCATCTCTAAGAGTTTCCACTGCGTCTAACTAATCTCTATGTCTAACAAACTACAAATTTCCAATTCGTTGTTAAATTCAACAGTCTGCTTCTCCATTTCTCTCCATTTTTTCAAATCCAGTTCTCTGTATCAAGCAACTTCTCAATTTCTAGCAAGTAATCAACTTTTATCGTTTTCTCTATCTGCAGATATTATTCATTTGCCATAATTATACAATTGCCCAATTCCATGAAATTCAATGTTTGTATCTTCTGCTCGTTACTGGCTGTACAGGTTTCTCCAATTCTTCAAATCTCTCCATCACGACGAATTGCTGCAGCCCATCTACCTTAATAGTTCTATTTCTAACAATCTGCAAAGATCAAGCTGTTCATTTTCCTACTCAGCCTTCAATATCTACGTTTCTCCCCCTTTTGTTAAGTCTGGTTCTCTGTATCTAGCAAGATGTCAATTTCAAGCAATTGATCAATTTCTAGCAATTTCTCAATCTGCAGATATTTCTTATTCCCCATTTTTATACAATTCTCCATTTCCATGATATTCCCTCTTTCTTCTGCTCTTTCACTGGCTATATAAGTTTCTCCATTTCTAGAAATCTCTCCATCTCTAAGAGTTTCCAAGGCGTATAACCATTAACATCTCTATTTCTAACAATCTACAAATTTCCAGATATTCATTGTTAAATTCATCAATCTGCTTCTCCATTTCTCTCCTTCTTATCACATCTGGTTCTCTGTATTGTGCATGTACTCAATTTCTTGTAAGTAAGTAAATTCCAGGCATTTGCAGTTTCTCCGCATTCACCACAACTTCAATTCCTCAATACCCTTCTCTATCTGCAAAACTGGCTCTGTGAATCTAGCAAAATAACAATTTCTAGCAATTGAGTAAATTCTCGCATTTTCTCTATCTGCAGATATTTCGCTTTCCCCACATTTGTAAAATCTCCCATTTCCATGAAATTCATTGTTTTTAGCTTCGGTTCCTTCACTAGTTGTACAAATTTCACCATTTCAATCAGATTCTACCACCCCACTCATTTCTGCTGTCGATCTAGTGTATTGTCTCTATTTCCAACATTCCCCGCAGTTGCAGCTTTTCTTCATTCATCCGAACCGTCAACTCCTAAATTTCACTCTTTCTCAGCAAATCTCCGTCTCTGTATCTATCAAAACCTCAATTTCCAGCAATTAATCAGATTCAGCACATATCCAGCTTCTCCGCGTTCACCGCAACTTGAATTTCTCCATATCCTTCAATTTCTGCAAAGCTGGCTCTCTGTATATAGCAAATTCTCAATTTCTTGCAAGTAATCAACTTTTATCATTTTCTCTATCTGCAGATATTTATCATTCCACATATTTACAAAATCTCCCAATTCCTTTATATTCATTGTTTGTACCTTCTGCTCCTTTGCTGGCTGTATAAGTTTGTACATTTCTAGCAATCTCTCCATCTCTAAGAGTTTCCACTGCGTGTAACCATTCCCTGCGTCTAAAAATCTACAAATTTCCAATTCGTTGTTAAATTCAACAGTCTGCTTCTCCATTTCTCTCCATTTTTTCAAATCCGGTTCTGTGTATCAAGCAAGTTCTGAATATCTTGCAAGTAATCAACTTTTATCATTTTCTCTATCTGCAGATATTTATCATTCCACATATTTACAAAATCTCCCAATTCCTTCATATTCACTGTTTGTATCTTCTGCTCGTTCGCTGGCTGTAAAAGTTTCTCCATTTCTAGAAATCTCTCCATCTCTAAGAGTTTCCACTGCGTCGAACTATTCTCTATGTCTAACAATAGACAAATTTCCAATTCGTTGTTAAATTCAACAGTCTGCTTCTCCATTGCTCTGCATTTTTTCAAATCCTGCTCTCTGTATTAAGCAACTTCTCAATGTCTAGCAAGTAATCAACTTTTATCGTTTTCTCTATCTGCAGATATTAGTCATTTGCCATAATTATACAATTGCCCAATTCCATGAAATTCAATGTTTGTATCTTCTGCTCGTACACTGGCTGTACAGGTTTGTCCAATTCTTCAAATCTCTCCATCACGACGAATTGCTGCTGCCCATCTACCTTAATAGTTCTATTTCTAACAATCTGCAAAGATCAAGCTGTTCATTTTCCTACTCAGCCTTCAATATCTACGTTTCTCCCCCTTTTGCTCAAATCTGGTTCTCTGTATCTAGCAAGATGTCAATTTCTAGCAATCGATCAATTTCTAGCAATTTCTCTATCTGCAGATATTTCTTATTCCCCATTTTTATACAATTCTCCATTTCCATGATATTCCCTGTTTCTTCTGCTCCTTCACTGGCCGTATGAGTTTCTCCATTTCTAGAAATCTCTCCATCTCTAAGAGTTTCCACTGCGTCTAACTAATCTCTATGTCTAACAAACTACAAATTTCCAATTCGTTGTTAAATTCAACAGTCTGCTTCTTCATTTCTCTCCATTTTTTCAAATCCAGTTCTCTGTATCAAGCAACTTCTCAATTTCTAGCAAGTAATCAACTTTTATCGTTTTCTCTATCTGCAGATATTATTCATTTGCCATAATTATACAATTGCCCAATTCCATGAAATTCAATGTTTGTATCTTCTGCTCGTTACTGGCTGTACAGGTTTCTCCAATTCTTCAAATCTCTCCATCACGACGAATTGCTGCTGCCCATCTACCTTAATAGTTCTATTTCTAACAATCTGCAAAGATCAAGCTGTTCATTTTCCTACTCAGCCTTCAATATCTACGTTTCTCCCCCTTTTGTTAAGTCTGGTTCTCTGTATCTAGCAAGATGTCAATTTCAAGCAATTGATCAATTTCTAGCAATTTCTCAATCTGCAGATATTTCTTATTCCCCATTTTTATACAATTCTCCATTTCCATGATATTCCCTCTTTCTTCTGCTCTTTCATTGGCTATATAAGTTTCTCCATTTCTAGAAATCTCTCCATCTCTATGAGATTCCAATGCGTATAACCATTAACATCTCTATTTCTAACAATCTACAAATTTCCAGATATTCATTGTTAAATTCATCAATCTGCTTCTCCATTTCTCTCCTTCTTATCACATCTGGTTCTCTGTATTGTGCATGTACTCAATTTCTTGTAAGTAAGTAAATTCCAGGCATTTGCAGTTTCTCCGCATTCACCACAACTTCAATTCCTCAATACCCTTCTCTATCTGCAAAACTGGCTCTGTGAATCTAGCAAAATATCAATTTCTAGCAATTGAGTTAATTCTAGCATTTTCTCTATCTGCAGATATTTCGCTTTCCCCACATTTGTAAAATCTCCCATTTCCATGAAATTCATTGTTTTTAGCTTCTGTTCCTTCACTAGTTGTACAAATTTCACCATTGCAATCAGATTCTACCACCCCACTCATTTCTGCTGTCGATCTAGTGTATTGTCTCTATTTCCAACATTCCCCGCAGTTGCAGCTTTTCTTCATTCATCCGAACCGTCAACTCCTAAATTTCACTCTTTCTCAGCAAATCTCCGTCTCTGTATCTATCAAAACCTCAATTTCCAGCAATTAATCAGATTCAGCACATATCCAGCTTCTCCGCGTTCACCGCAACTTCAATTTCTCCATATCCTTCAATTTCTGCAAAGCTGGCTCTCTGTATATAGCAAATTCTCAATTTCTTGCAAGTAATCAACTTTTAGCATTTTCTCTATCTGCAGATATTTATCATTCCACATATTTACAAAATCTCCCAATTCCTTTATATTCATTGTTTGTACCTTCTGCTCCTTTGCTGGCTGTATAAGTTTGTACATTTCTAGCAATCTCTCCATCTCTAAGAGTTTCCACTGCGTGTAACCATTATCTGTGTCTAACAATCTACAAATTTCCAATTCGTTGTTAAATTTAACAGTCTGTTTCTCCATTTCTCTCCATATTTTCAAATTCGGTTCTGTGTATCAAGCAAGTTCTGAATTCTGTGCAAGTAATCAACGTTTAACATTTTCTCTATCTGCAGATATTTATCTTTCCACATATTTACCAAATCTCCCAATTCCTTTATATTCACTGTTTGTATCTTCTGCTCGTTCGCTGGCTGTAAAAGTTTCTCCATTTCTAGAAATCTCTCCATCTCTCAGAGTTTCCACTGTGTGTTACTATTCTCTATGTCTAACAATCTACAAATTTCCAATTCGTTGTTAAATTCAACATTCTACTTCTCCATTTCTCTCCATTTTTTCCAATCCGGTTCTGTGTATCAAGCAAGTTCTGAATATCTTGCAAGTAATCAACTTTTATCATTTTCTCTATCTGCAGATATTTATCATTCCACATATTTACAAAATCTCCCAATTCCTTTATATTCACTGTTTATACCTTCTGCTCGTTCGCTGGCTGTATAAGTTTGTACATTTCTAGCAATCTCTCCATCTCTAAGAGTTTCCACTGCGTGTAACCATTCTCTGCGTCTAACAATCTACAAATTTCCAATTCGTTGTTAAATTCAACAGTCTGCTTCTCCATTTCTCTCCTGTTTTTTCCAAATCCAGTTCTCTGTATCAAGCAACTTCTCAATTTCCAGCAAGTAATCAACTTTTATCGTTTTCTCTATCTGCAGATATTTCTCATTTGCCATAATTATACAATTGCCCAATTCCATGAAATTCAATGTTTGTATCTTCTGCTCGTACACTGGCTGTACAGGTTTCTCCAATTCTTCAAATCTCTCCATCACGACGAATTGCTGCTGCCCATCTACCTTAATAGTTCTATTTCTAACAATCTGCAAAGATCAAGCTGTTCATTTTCCTACTCAGCCTTCAATATCTACGTTTCTCCCCCTTTTGCTCAAATCTGGTTCTCTGTCTCTAGCAAGATGTCAATTTCTAGCAATCGATCAATTTCTAGCAATTTCTCAATCTGCAGATATTTCTTATTCCCCATTTTTATACAATTCTCCATTTCCATGATATTCCCTCTTTCTTCTGCTCTTTCATTGGCTATATAAGTTTCTCCATTTCTAGAAATCTCTCCATCTCTATGAGATTCCAATGCGTATAACCATTAACATCTCTATTTCTAACAATCTACAAATTCCCAGATATTCATTGTTAAATTCATCAATCTGCTTCTCCATTTCTCTCCTTCTTATCACATCTGGTTCTCTGTATTGTGCATGTACTCAATTTCTTGTAAGTAAGTAAATTCCAGGCATTTGCAGTTTCTCCGCATTCACCACAACTTCAATTCCTCAATACCCTTCTCTATCTGCAAAACTGGCTCTGTGAATCTAGCAAAATATCAATTTCTAGCAATTGAGTTAATTCTAGCATTTTCTCTATCTGCAGATATTTCGCTTTCCCCACATTTGTAAAATCTCCCATTTCCATGAAATTCATTGTTTTTAGCTTCTGTTCCTTCACTAGTTGTACAAATTTCACCATTGCAATCAGATTCTACCACCCCACTCATTTCTGCTGTCGATCTAGTGTATTGTCTCTATTTCCAACATTCCCCGCAGTTGCAGCTTTTCTTCATTCATCCGAACCGTCAACTCCTAAATTTCACTCTTTCTCAGCAAATCTCCGTCTCTGTATCTATCAAAACCTCAATTTCCAGCAATTAATCAGATTCAGCACATATCCAGCTTCTCCGCGTTCACCGCAACTTCAATTTCTCCATATCCTTCAATTTCTGCAAAGCTGGCTCTCTGTATATAGCAAATTCTCAATTTCTTGCAAGTAATCAACTTTTATCATTTTCTCTATCTGCAGATATTTATCATTCCACATATTTACAAAATCTCCCAATTCCTTTATATTCATTGTTTGTACCTTCTGCTCCTTTGCTGGCTGTATAAGTTTGTACATTTCTAGCAATCTCTCCATCTCTAAGAGTTTCCACTGCGTGTAACCATTATCTGTGTCTAACAATCTACAAATTTCCAATTCGTTGTTAAATTTAACAGTCTGTTTCTCCATTTCTCTCCATATTTTCAAATTCGGTTCTGTGTATCAAGCAAGTTCTGAATTCTGTGCAAGTAATCAACGTTTAACATTTTCTCTATCTGCAGATATTTATCTTTCCACATATTTACCAAATCTCCCAATTCCTTTATATTCACTGTTGAATTTAACAACGAATTGGAAATTTGTAGATTGTTAGACGCAGAGAATGGTTACACGCAGTGGAAACTCTTAGAGATGGAGAGATTGCTAGAAATGTACAAACTTATACAGCCAGCGAACGAGCAGAAGGTACAAACAGTGAATATAAAGGAATTGGGAGATTTTGTAAATATGTGGAATGATAAATATCTGCAGATAGAGAAAATGATAAAAGTTGATTACTTGCAAGATATTCAGAACTTGCTTGATACATAGAACCGGATTGCAAAAAAAGGAGAGAAATGGAGAAGCAGAATGTTGAATTTAACAACGAATTGGAAATTTGTAGATTGTTAGACATAGAGAATAGTAACACGCAGTGGAAACTCTGAGAGATGGAGAGATTTCTAGAAATGGAGAAACTTTTACAGCCAGCGAACGAGCAGAAGATACAAACAGTGAATATGAAGGAATTGGGAGATTTTGTAAATATGTGGAATGATAAATATCTGCAGATAGAGAAAACGATAAAAGTTGATTACTTGCTGGTCTCTAGCAAGATGTCAATTTCTAGCAATCGATCAATTTCTAGCAATTTCTCTATCTGCAGATATTTCTTATTCCCCATTTTTATACAATTCTCCATTTCCATGATATTCACTATTTCTTCTGCTCCTTCACTGGCCGTATGAGTTTCTCCATTTCTAGAAATCTCTCCATCTCTAAGAGTTTCCACGTTGTATAACCATTAACATCCCCTATTTCTAACAATCTACAAATTCCCAGATATTCATTGTTAAATTCATCATTCTGCTTCTCCATTTCTCCCCTTCTTATCACATCTGGTTCTCTGTATTGAGCAAGTACTCAATTTCTTGTAAGTAAGTAAATTCCAGGCATTTGCAGTTTCTCTGCATTCATCACACCTTCAATTTCTCGATACCCTTCTCTATCTGCAAAACTGGCTCTGTGTATCTAGCAAAATATCAATTTCTAGCAATTGAGTAAATCATAGCATTTTCTTTATCTGCACATATTTCGCTTTCCCCACATTTGTAAAATCTCCCATTTCCATGAAATTCATTGTTTTTAGCTTCGGTTCCTTCACTAGTTGTACAAATTTCACCATTTCAATCAGATTCTACCACCCCACTCATTTCTGCTGTCGATCTAGTGTATTGTCTCTACTTCCAACATTCCCCGCAGTTGCAGCTTTTCTTCATTCATCCGAACCGTCAACTCCTAAATTTCACTCTTTCTCAGCAAATCTCGGTCTCTGTATCTATCAAAACTTCAATTTCCAGCAATTGATTAGATTCAGCACAAATCCAGCTTCTCCGCGTTCACCGCAACTTGAATTTCTCCATATCCTTCAATTTCTGCAAAGCTGGCTCTCTGTATATAGCAAATTCTCAATTTCTTGCAAGTAATCAACTTTTGTCATTTTATCTATCTGCAGATATTTATCTTTCCCCATATTTATAAAATCTCCCAAATCCTATATATTCGCTGTTTGTATCTTCTGCTCGTACGCTGGCTGTATAAGTTTCTCCATTTCAAGAAATCTCTCCACCGCTAAAAGTTTCCACTGCGTGTAACCATTATCTGTGTCTAACAATCTACAAATTTCCAATTCGTTGTTAAATTTAACAGTCTGTTTCCCCATTTCTCTCCATATTTTCAAATTCGGTTCTGTGTATCAAGCAAGTTCTGAATATCTTGCAAGTAATCAACTTTTATCATTTTCTCTATCTGCAGAAATTTATCATTCCACATATTTACAAAATCTCCCAATTGCTTTATATTCACTGTTTGTACCTTCTGCTCGTTCGCTGGCTGTATAAGTTTCTCCATTCCTAGCAACCTCTCCATCTCTAAGAGTTTCCACTGCGTCTAACTAATCTCTATGTCTAACAAACTACAAATTTCCAATTCGTTGTTAAATTCAACAGTCTGCTTCTCCATTTCTCTCCATTTTTTCAAATCCAGTTCTCTGTATCAAGCAACTTCTCAATTTCTAGCAAGTAATCAACTTTTATCGTTTTCTCTATCTGCAGATATTATTCATTTGCCATAATTATACAATTGCCCAATTCCATGAAATTCAATGTTTGTATCTTCTGCTCGTTACTGGCTGTACAGGTTTCTCCAATTCTTCAAATCTCTCCATCACGACGAATTGCTGCTGCCCATCTACCTTAATAGTTCTATTTCTAACAATCTGCAAAGATCAAGCTGTTCATTTTCCTACTCAGCCTTCAATATCTACGTTTCTCCCCCTTTTGTTAAGTCTGGTTCTCTGTATCTAGCAAGATGTCAATTTCAAGCAATTGATCAATTTCTAGCAATTTCTCAATCTGCAGATATTTCTTATTCCCCATTTTTATACAATTCTCCATTTCCATGATATTCCCTCTTTCTTCTGCTCTTTCACTGGCTATATAAGTTTCTCCATTTCTAGAAATCTCTCCATCTCTAAGAGTTTCCAAGGCGTATAACCATTAACATCTCTATTTCTAACAATCTACAAATTTCCAGATATTCATTGTTAAATTCATCAATCTGCTTCTCCATTTCTCTCCTTCTTATCACATCTGGTTCTCTGTATTGTGCATGTACTCAATTTCTTGTAAGTAAGTAAATTCCAGGCATTTGCAGTTTCTCCGCATTCACCACAACTTCAATTCCTCAATACCCTTCTCTATCTGCAAAACTGGCTCTGTGAATCTAGCAAAATAACAATTTCTAGCAATTGAGTAAATTCTCGCATTTTCTCTATCTGCAGATATTTCGCTTTCCCCACATTTGTAAAATCTCCCATTTCCATGAAATTCATTGTTTTTAGCTTCGGTTCCTTCACTAGTTGTACAAATTTCACCATTTCAATCAGATTCTACCACCCCACTCATTTCTGCTGTCGATCTAGTGTATTGTCTCTATTTCCAACATTCCCCGCAGTTGCAGCTTTTCTTCATTCATCCGAACCGTCAACTCCTAAATTTCACTCTTTCTCAGCAAATCTCCGTCTCTGTATCTATCAAAACCTCAATTTCCAGCAATTAATCAGATTCAGCACATATCCAGCTTCTCCGCGTTCACCGCAACTTCAATTTCTCCATATCCTTCAATTTCTGCAAAGCTGGCTCTCTGTATATAGCAAATTCTCAATTTCTTGCAAGTAATCAACTTTTATCATTTTCTCTATCTGCAGATATTTATCATTCCACATATTTACAAAATCTCCCAATTCCTTTATATTCATTGTTTGTACCTTCTGCTCCTTTGCTGGCTGTATAAGTTTGTACATTTCTAGCAATCTCTCCATCTCTAAGAGTTTCCACTGCGTGTAACCATTCCCTGCGTCTAAAAATCTACAAATTTCCAATTCGTTGTTAAATTCAACAGTCTGCTTCTCCATTTCTCTCCATTTTTTCAAATCCGGTTCTGTGTATCAAGCAAGTTCTGAATATCTTGCATGTAATCAACTTTTATCATTTTCTCTATCTGCAGATATTTATCATTCCACATATTTACAAAATCTCCCAATTCCTTCATATTCACTGTTTGTATCTTCTGCTCGTTCGCTGGCTGTAAAAGTTTCTCCATTTCTAGAAATCTCTCCATCTCTAAGAGTTTCCACTGCGTCGAACTATTCTCTATGTCTAACAATAGACAAATTTCCAATTCGTTGTTAAATTCAACAGTCTGCTTCTCCATTGCTCTGCATTTTTTCAAATCTTGCTCTCTGTATTAAGCAACTTCTCAATGTCTAGCAAGTAATCAACTTTTATCGTTTTCTCTATCTGCAGATATTAGTCATTTGCCATAATTATACAATTGCCCAATTCCATGAAATTCAATGTTTGTATCTTCTGCTCGTACACTGGCTGTACAGGTTTGTCCAATTCTTCAAATCTCTCCATCACGACGAATTGCTGCTGCCCATCTACCTTAATAGTTCTATTTCTAACAATCTGCAAAGATCAAGCTGTTCATTTTCCTAGTCAGCCTTCAATATCTACGTTTCTCCCCCTTTTGCTCAAATCTGGTTCTCTGTATCTAGCAAGATGTCAATTTCTAGCAATCGATCAATTTCTAGCAATTTCTCTATCTGCAGATATTTCTTATTCCCCATTTTTATACAATTCTCCATTTCCATGATATTCCCTGTTTCTTCTGCTCCTTCACTGGCCGTATGAGTTTCTCCATTTCTAGAAATCTCTCCATCTCTAAGAGTTTCCACTGCGTCTAACTAATCTCTATGTCTAACAAACTACA
Source organism: Cetorhinus maximus (assembly GCF_964194155.1). Lineage (NCBI taxonomy): Eukaryota > Metazoa > Chordata > Chondrichthyes > Lamniformes > Cetorhinidae > Cetorhinus > Cetorhinus maximus. Next base: position 51,864,713 of record NC_135883.1, read on the forward strand.
AATTTCCAATTCGTTGTTAAATTCAACAGTCTGCTTCTTCATTTCTCTCCATTTTTTCAAATCCAGTTCTCTGTATCAAGCAACTTCTCAATTTCTAGCAAGTAATCAACTTTTATCGTTTTCTCTATCTGCAGATATTATTCATTTGCCATAATTATACAATTGCCCAATTCCATGAAATTCAATGTTTGTATCTTCTGCTCGTTACTGGCTGTACAGGTTTCTCCAATTCTTCAAATCTCTCCATCACGACGAATTGCTGCTGCCCATCTACCTTAATAGTTCTATTTCTAACAATCTGCAAAGATCAAGCTGTTCATTTTCCTACTCAGCCTTCAATATCTACGTTTCTCCCCCTTTTGTTAAGTCTGGTTCTCTGTATCTAGCAAGATGTCAATTTCAAGCAATTGATCAATTTCTAGCAATTTCTCAATCTGCAGATATTTCTAATTCCCCATTTTTATACAATTCTCCATTTCCATGATATTCCCTCTTTCTTCTGCTCTTTCATTGGCTATATAAGTTTCTCCATTTCTAGAAATCTCTCCATCTCTATGAGATTCCAATGCGTATAACCATTAACATCTCTATTTCTAACAATCTACAAATTTCCAGATATTCATTGTTAAATTCATCAATCTGCTTCTCCATTTCTCTCCTTCTTATCACATCTGGTTCTCTGTATTGTGCATGTACTCAATTTCTTGTAAGTAAGTAAATTCCAGGCATTTGCAGTTTCTCCGCATTCACCACAACTTCAATTCCTCAATACCCTTCTCTATCTGCAAAACTGGCTCTGTGAATCTAGCAAAATATCAATTTCTAGCAATTGAGTAAATTCTAGCATTTTCTCTATCTGCAGATATTTCGCTTTCCCCACATTTGTAAAATCTCCCATTTCCATGAAATTCATTGTTTTTAGCTTCGGTTCCTTCACTAGTTGTACAAATTTCACCATTGCAATCAGATTCTACCACCCCACTCATTTCTGCTGTCGATCTAGTGTATTGTCTCTATTTCCAACATTCCCCGCAGTTGCAGCTTTTCTTCATTCATCCGAACCGTCAACTCCTAAATTTCACTCTTTCTCAGCAAATCTCCGTCTCTGTATCTATCAAAACCTCAATTTCCAGCAATTAATCAGATTCAGCACATATCCAGCTTCTCCGCGTTCACCGCAACTTCAATTTCTCCATATCCTTCAATTTCTGCAAAGCTGGCTCTCTGTATATAGCAAGTTCTCAATTTCTTTCAAGTAATCAACTTTCATCATTTTCTCTATCTGCAGATATTTATCATTCCACATATTTACAAAATCTCCCAATTCCTTTATATTCATTGTTTGTACCTTCTGCTCCTTTGCTGGCTGTATAAGTTTGTACATTTCTAGCAATCTCTCCATCTCTAAGAGTTTCCACTGCGTGTAACCATTATCTGTGTCTAACAATCTACAAATTTCCAATTCGTTGTTAAATTTAACAGTCTGTTTCTCCATTTCTCTCCATATTTTCAAATTCGGTTCTGTGTATCAAGCAAGTTCTGAATTCTGTGCAAGTAATCAACGTTAAACATTTTCTCTATCTGCAGATATTTATCTTTCCACATATTTACCAAATCTCCCAATTCCTTTATATTCACTGTTTGTATCTTCTGCTCGTTCGCTGGCTCTAAAAGTTTCTCCATTTCTAGAAATCTCTCCATCTCTAAGAGTTTCCACTGCGTGTAACCATTCTCTGCGTCTAACAATCTACAAATTTCCAATTCGTTGTTAATTCTACAGTCTGCTTCTCCATTTCTCTCCTGTTTTTTCCAAATCCAGTTCTCTGTATCAAGCAACTTCTCAATTTCCAGCAAGTAATCAACTTTTATCGTTTTCTCTATCTGCAGATATTTATCATTCCACATATTTACAAAATCTCCCAATTCCTTCATATTCACTGTTTGTATCTTCTGCTCGTTCGCTGGCTGTAAAAGTTTCTCCATTTCTAGAAATCTCTCCATCTCTAAGAGTTTCCACTGCGTCGAACTATTCTCTATGTCTAACAATCGACAAATTTCCAATTCGTTGTTAAATTCAACAGTCTGCTTCTCCATTTCTCTGCATTTTTTCAAATCCTGCTCTCTGTATCAAGCAACTTCTCAATGTCTAGCAAGTAATCAACTTTTATCGTTTTCTCTATCTGCAGATATTTCTCATTTGCCATAATTATACAATTGCCCAATTCCATGAAATTCAATGTTTGTATCTTCTGCTCGTACACTGGCTGTACAGGTTTCTCCAATTCTTCAAATCTCTCCATCACGACGAATTGCTGCTGCCCATCTACCTTAATAGTTCTATTTCTAACAATCTGCAAAGATCATGCTGTTCATTTTCCTACTCAGCCTTCAATATCTACGTTTCTCCATCCTTTTGCGCAAATCTGGTTCTCTGTATCTAGCAAGATGTCAATTTCTAGCAATCGATGAATTTCTAGCAATTTCTCAATCTGCAGATATTTCTTATTCCCCATTTTTATACAATTCTCCATTTCCATGATATTCCCTGTTTCTTCTGCTCCTTCACTGGCCGTATGAGTTTCTCCATTTCTAGAAATCTCTCCATCTCTAAGAGTTTCCACTGCGTCTAACTAATCTCTATGTCTAACAAACTACAAATTTCCAATTCGTTGTTAAATTCAACAGTCTGCTTCTCCATTTCTCTCCATTTTTTCAAATCCAGTTCTCTGTATCAAGCAACTTCTCAATTTCTAGCAAGTTATCAACTTTTATCGTTTTCTCTATCTGCAGATTTTATTCATTTGCCATGATTATACAATTGCCCAATTCCATGAAATTCAATGTTTGTATCTTCTGCTCGTTACTGGCTGTACAGGTTTCTCCAATTCTTCAAATCTCTCCATCACGACGAATTGCTGCTGCCCATCTACCTTAATAGTTCTATTTCTAACAATCTGCAAAGATCAAGCTGTTCATTTTCCTACTCAGCCTTCAATATCTACGTTTCTCCCCCTTTTGTTAAGTCTGGTTCTCTGTATCTAGCAAGATGTCAATTTCAAGCAATTGATCAATTTCTAGCAATTTCTCAATCTGCAGATATTTCTTATTCCCCATTTTTATACAATTCTCCATTTCCATGATATTCCCTCTTTCTTCTGCTCTTTCATTGGCTATATAAGTTTCTCCATTTCTAGAAATCTCTCCATCTCTAAGAGTTTCCACGTTGTATAACCATTAAACATCCCTATTTCTAACAATCTACAAATTCCCAGATATTCATTGTTAAATTCATCATTCTGCTTCTCCATTTCTCTCCTTCTTATCACATCTGGTTCTCTGTATTGAGCAAGTACTAAATTTCTTGTAAGTAAGTAAATTCCAGGCATTTGCAGCTTCTCTGCATTCACCACAACTTCAATTCCTCGATACCCTTCTCTATCTGAAAAAATGGCTCTGTGTATCTAGCAAAATATCAATTTCTAGCAATTGAGTAAATCCTAGCATTTTCTTTATCTGCACATATTTCGCTTTTCCCCACATTTGTATAATCTCCCATTTCCATGAAATTCATTGTTTTTAGCTTCGGTTCCTTCACTAGTTGTACAAATTTCACCATTTCAATCAGATTCTACCACCCCACTCATTTCTGCTGTCGATCTAGTGTATTGTCTCTATTTCCAACATTCCCCGCAGTTGCAGCTTTTCTTCATTCATCCGAATCGTCAACTCCTAAATTTCACTCTTTCTCAGCAAATCTCGGTCTCTGTATCTATCAAAACCTCAATTTCCAGCAATTAATTAGATTCAGCACAAATCCAGCATCTCCGCGTTCACCGCAACTTCAATTTCTCCATATCCTTCAATTTCTGCAAAGCTGGCTCTCTGTATATAGCAAATTCTCAATTTCTTGCAAGTAATCAACTTTTATCATTTTCTCTATCTGCAGATATTTATCATTCCACATATTTACAAAATCTCCCAATTCCTTTATATTCATTGTTTGTACCTTCTGCTCCTTTGCTGGCTGTATAAGTTTGTACATTTCTAGCAATCTCTCCATCTCTAAGAGTTTCCACTGCGTGTAACCATTCCCTGCGTCTAAAAATCTACAAATTTCCAATTCGTTGTTAAATTCAACAGTCTGCTTCTCCATTTCTCTCCATTTTTGCAAATCCGGTTGTCCGTATCAAGCAAGTTCTGAATTTCTTGCAAGTAATGAACTTTTATCATTTTCTCTATCTGCAGATATTTATCTTTCCACATATTTACAAAATCTCCCAATTCCTTTATATTCACTGTTTGTACCTTCTGCTCGTTCGCTGGCTGTATAAGTTTGTACTTTTCTGGCAATCTCTCCATCCCTAAGAGTTTCCACTGCGTCTACCTATTCTCTATGTCTAACAATCGACAAATTTCCAATTCGTTGTTAAATTCAGCAGTCTGTTTCTCCATTTCTCTCCTTTTCTTTCCAAATCCAGTTCTCTGTAGCAAGCAACTTCTCAATTTCTAGCAAGTAATCAACTTTTATCGTTTTCTCTATCTGCAGATATTTCTCATTTGCCATAATTATATAATTGCCCAATTCCATGAAATTCAATGTTTGTATCTTCTGCTCGTACACTGGCTGTACAGGTTTCTCCAATTCTTCAAATCTCTCCATCACGACGAATTGCTGCTGCCCATCTACCTTAATAGTTCTATTTCTAACAATCTGCAAAGATCAAGCTGTTCATTTTCCTACTCAGCCTTCAATATCTACGTTTCTCCCCCTTTTGTTAAGTCTGGTTCTCTGTATCTAGCAAGATGTCAATTTCAAGCAATTGATCAATTTCTAGCAATTTCTCAATCTGCAGATATTTCTAATTCCCCATTTTTATACAATTCTCCATTTCCATGATATTCCCTCTTTCTTCTGCTCTTTCATTGGCTATATAAGTTTCTCCATTTCTAGAAATCTCTCCATCTCTATGAGATTCCAATGCGTATAACCATTAACATCTCTATTTCTAACAATCTACAAATTTCCAGATATTCATTGTTAAATTCATCAATCTGCTTCTCCATTTCTCTCCTTCTTATCACATCTGGTTCTCTGTATTGTGCATGTACTCAATTTCTTGTAAGTAAGTAAATTCCAGGCATTTGCAGTTTCTCCGCATTCACCACAACTTCAATTCCTCAATACCCTTCTCTATCTGCAAAACTGGCTCTGTGAATCTAGCAAAATATCAATTTCTAGCAATTGAGTAAATTCTAGCATTTTCTCTATCTGCAGATATTTCGCTTTCCCCACATTTGTAAAATCTCCCATTTCCATGAAATTCATTGTTTTTAGCTTCGGTTCCTTCACTAGTTGTACAAATTTCACCATTGCAATCAGATTCTACCACCCCACTCATTTCTGCTGTCGATCTAGTGTATTGTCTCTATTTCCAACATTCCCCGCAGTTGCAGCTTTTCTTCATTCATCCGAACCGTCAACTCCTAAATTTCACTCTTTCTCAGCAAATCTCCGTCTCTGTATCTATCAAAACCTCAATTTCCAGCAATTAATCAGATTCAGCACATATCCAGCTTCTCCGCGTTCACCGCAACTTCAATTTCTCCATATCCTTCAATTTCTGCAAAGCTGGCTCTCTGTATATAGCAAGTTCTCAATTTCTTTCAAGTAATCAACTTTCATCATTTTCTCTATCTGCAGATATTTATCATTCCACATATTTACAAAATCTCCCAATTCCTTTATATTCATTGTTTGTACCTTCTGCTCCTTTGCTGGCTGTATAAGTTTGTACATTTCTAGCAATCTCTCCATCTCTAAGAGTTTCCACTGCGTGTAACCATTATCTGTGTCTAACAATCTACAAATTTCCAATTCGTTGTTAAATTTAACAGTCTGTTTCTCCATTTCTCTCCATATTTTCAAATTCGGTTCTGTGTATCAAGCAAGTTCTGAATTCTGTGCAAGTAATCAACGTTAAACATTTTCTCTATCTGCAGATATTTATCTTTCCACATATTTACCAAATCTCCCAATTCCTTTATATTCACTGTTTGTATCTTCTGCTCGTTCGCTGGCTCTAAAAGTTTCTCCATTTCTAGAAATCTCTCCATCTCTAAGAGTTTCCACTGCGTGTAACCATTCTCTGCGTCTAACAATCTACAAATTTCCAATTCGTTGTTAATTCTACAGTCTGCTTCTCCATTTCTCTCCTGTTTTTTCCAAATCCAGTTCTCTGTATCAAGCAACTTCTCAATTTCCAGCAAGTAATCAACTTTTATCGTTTTCTCTATCTGCAGATATTTATCATTCCACATATTTACAAAATCTCCCAATTCCTTCATATTCACTGTTTGTATCTTCTGCTCGTTCGCTGGCTGTAAAAGTTTCTCCATTTCTAGAAATCTCTCCATCTCTAAGAGTTTCCACTGCGTCGAACTATTCTCTATGTCTAACAATCGACAAATTTCCAATTCGTTGTTAAATTCAACAGTCTGCTTCTCCATTTCTCTGCATTTTTTCAAATCCTGCTCTCTGTATCAAGCAACTTCTCAATGTCTAGCAAGTAATCAACTTTTATCGTTTTCTCTATCTGCAGATATTTCTCATTTGCCATAATTATACAATTGCCCAATTCCATGAAATTCAATGTTTGTATCTTCTGCTCGTACACTGGCTGTACAGGTTTCTCCAATTCTTCAAATCTCTCCATCACGACGAATTGCTGCTGCCCATCTACCTTAATAGTTCTATTTCTAACAATCTGCAAAGATCATGCTGTTCATTTTCCTACTCAGCCTTCAATATCTACGTTTCTCCATCCTTTTGCGCAAATCTGGTTCTCTGTATCTAGCAAGATGTCAATTTCTAGCAATCGATGAATTTCTAGCAATTTCTCAATCTGCAGATATTTCTTATTCCCCATTTTTATACAATTCTCCATTTCCATGATATTCCCTGTTTCTTCTGCTCCTTCACTGGCCGTATGAGTTTCTCCATTTCTAGAAATCTCTCCATCTCTAAGAGTTTCCACTGCGTCTAACTAATCTCTATGTCTAACAAACTACAAATTTCCAATTCGTTGTTAAATTCAACAGTCTGCTTCTCCATTTCTCTCCATTTTTTCAAATCCAGTTCTCTGTATCAAGCAACTTCTCAATTTCTAGCAAGTTATCAACTTTTATCGTTTTCTCTATCTGCAGATATTATTCATTTGCCATGATTATACAATTGCCCAATTCCATGAAATTCAATGTTTGTATCTTCTGCTCGTTACTGGCTGTACAGGTTTCTCCAATTCTTCAAATCTCTCCATCACGACGAATTGCTGCTGCCCATCTACCTTAATAGTTCTATTTCTAACAATCTGCAAAGATCAAGCTGTTCATTTTCCTACTCAGCCTTCAATATCTACGTTTCTCCCCCTTTTGTTAAGTCTGGTTCTCTGTATCTAGCAAGATGTCAATTTCAAGCAATTGATCAATTTCTAGCAATTTCTCAATCTGCAGATATTTCTTATTCCCCATTTTTATACAATTCTCCATTTCCATGATATTCCCTCTTTCTTCTGCTCTTTCATTGGCTATATAAGTTTCTCCATTTCTAGAAATCTCTCCATCTCTAAGAGTTTCCACGTTGTATAACCATTAAACATCCCTATTTCTAACAATCTACAAATTCCCAGATATTCATTGTTAAATTCATCATTCTGCTTCTCCATTTCTCTCCTTCTTATCACATCTGGTTCTCTGTATTGAGCAAGTACTAAATTTCTTGTAAGTAAGTAAATTCCAGGCATTTGCAGCTTCTCTGCATTCACCACAACTTCAATTCCTCGATACCCTTCTCTATCTGAAAAAATGGCTCTGTGTATCTAGCAAAATATCAATTTCTAGCAATTGAGTAAATCCTAGCATTTTCTTTATCTGCACATATTTCGCTTTTCCCCACATTTGTATAATCTCCCATTTCCATGAAATTCATTGTTTTTAGCTTCGGTTCCTTCACTAGTTGTACAAATTTCACCATTTCAATCAGATTCTACCACCCCACTCATTTCTGCTGTCGATCTAGTGTATTGTCTCTATTTCCAACATTCCCCGCAGTTGCAGCTTTTCTTCATTCATCCGAATCGTCAACTCCTAAATTTCACTCTTTCTCAGCAAATCTCCGTCTCTGTATCTATCAAAACCTCAATTTCCAGCAATTAATTAGATTCAGCACAAATCCAGCATCTCCGCGTTCACCGCAACTTCAATTTCTCCATATCCTTCAATTTCTGCAAAGCTGGCTCTCTGTATATAGCAAATTCTCAATTTCTTGCAAGTAATCAACTTTTATCATTTTCTCTATCTGCAGATATTTATCATTCCACATATTTACAAAATCTCCCAATTCCTTTATATTCATTGTTTGTACCTTCTGCTCCTTTGCTGGCTGTATAAGTTTGTACATTTCTAGCAATCTCTCCATCTCTAAGAGTTTCCACTGCGTGTAACCATTCCCTGCGTCTAAAAATCTACAAATTTCCAATTCGTTGTTAAATTCAACAGTCTGCTTCTCCATTTCTCTTCATTTTTGCAAATCCGGTTGTCCGTATCAAGCAAGTTCTGAATTTCTTGCAAGTAATGAACTTTTATCATTTTCTCTATCTGCAGATATTTATCTTTCCACATATTTACAAAATCTCCCAATTCCTTTATATTCACTGTTTGTACCTTCTGCTCGTTCGCTGGCTGTATAAGTTTGTACTTTTCTAGCAATCTCTCCATCCCTAAGAGTTTCCACTGCGTCTACCTATTCTCTATGTCTAACAATCGACAAATTTCCAATTCGTTGTTAAATTCAGCAGTCTGTTTCTCCATTTCTCTCCTTTGCTTTCCAAATCCAGTTCTCTGTAGCAAGCAACTTCTCAATTTCTAGCAAGTAATCAACTTTTATCGTTTTCTCTATCTGCAGATATTTCTCATTTGCCATAATTATATAATTGCCCAATTCCATGAAATTCAATGTTTGTATCTTCTGCTCGTACACTGGCTGTACAGGTTTCTCCAATTCTTCAAATCTCTCCATCACGACGAATTGCTGCTGCCCATCTACCTTAATAGTTCTATTTCCAACAATCTGCAAAGATCAAGCTGTTCATTTTCCTACTCAGCCTTCAATATCTACGTTTCTCCCCCTTTTGTTCAAATCTGGTTCTCTGTATCTAGCAAGATGTCAATTACAAGCAATTGATCAATTTATAGCAATTTCTCTATCTGCAGATATTTCTTATTCCCCATTATTATACAATTCTCCATTTTCATGATATTCACTATTTCTTCTGCTCCTTCACTGGACGTATGAGTTTCTCCATTTCTAGAAATCTCTCCACCTCTAAGAGTTTCCACGTTGTATAACCATTAACATCCCTATTTCTAACAATCTACAAATTCCCAGATATTCATTGTTAAATTCATCATTCTGCTTCTCCAATTCTCTCCTTCTTATCGCATCTGGATCTCTGTATTGTGCAAGTACTCAATTTCTTGTAAGTAAGTAAATTCCAGGCATTTGCAGTTGCTCTGCATTCACCACCACTTCAATTCCTCAATACCCTTCTCTATCTGCAAAACTGGCTCTGTGTATCTAGCAAAATATCAATTTCTAGCAATTGAGTAAATCCTAGCATTTTCCTTATCTGCAGATATTTCGCTTTCCCCACATTTGTAAAATCTCCCATTTCAAGAAATTCATTGTTTTCAAATTCTGTTCCTTCGCTAGTTGTACAAATTTCACCATTTCAATCAGATTCTACCACCCCACTCATTTCTGCTGTCGATCTAGTGTATTGTCTCTATTTCCAACATTCCCCGCAGTTGCAGCTTTTCTTCATTCATCCGAAACGTCAACTACTAAATTTCACTCTTTCTCAGCATATCTCGGTCTCTCTATCTATCAAAAGCTCAATTTCCAGCAATTCATTAGATTCAGCACAAATCCAGCTTCTCCGCGTTCACCGCAACTTCAATTTCTCCATATCCTTCAATTTCTGCAAAGCTGGCTCTCTGTATATAGCAAATTCTCAATGTCTTGCAAGTAATCAACTTTTATCATTTTATCTATCTGCAGATATTTATCTTTCCCCATATTTACAAAATCTCCCAAATCCTATATATTCACTGTTTGTATCTTCTGATCGTTCGCTGGCTGTATAAGTTTCTCCATTTCTAGAAATGTCTCCATCGCTAAAAGTTTACACTGCGTGTAACCATTATCTGTGTCTAACAATCTACAAATTCACAATTCGTTGTTAAATTTAATAGTCTGTTTCTCCATTTCTCTCCATTTCTTCCAATCCGGTTCTGTGTATCTAGCAAGTTCTGAATATCTTGCATGTAATCAACTTTTATCATTTTCTCCATTGCAGATATTTATCATTCCACATATTTATAAAATGTCCCAATTCCTTTATATTCACTGTTTGTACCTTCTGCTCGTTCGCTGGCTGTATAAGTTTTGTACATTTCTAGCAATCTCTCCATCTCTAAGAGTTTCCACTGCGTGTAACCATTCTCTGCGTCTAACAATCTACAAATTTCCAATTCGTTGTTAAATTCTACAGTCTGCTTCTCCATTTCTCTCCTGTTTTTTCCAAATCCAGTTCTCTGTATCAAGCAACTTCTCAATTTCCAGCAAGTAATCAACTTTTATCGTTTTCTCTATCTGCAGATATTTCTCATTTGCCATAATTTTACAATTGCCCAATTCCATGAAATTCAATGTTTGTATCTTCTGCTCGTACACTGGCTGTACAGGTTTGTCCAATTCTTCAAATCTCTCCATCACGACGAATTGCTGCTGCCCATCTACCTTAATAGTTCTATTTCTAACAATCTGCAAAGATCAAGCTGTTCATTTTCCTAGTCAGCCTTCAATATCTACGTTTCTCCCCCTTTTGCTCAAATCTGGTTCTCTGTATCTAGCAAGATGTCAATTTCTAGCAATCGATCAATTTCTAGCAATTTCTCTATCTGCAGAGATTTCTTATTCCCCATTTTTATACAATTCTCCATTTCCATGATATTCACTATTTCTTCTGCTCCTTCACTGGCCGTATGAGTTTCTCCATTTCTAGAAATCTCTCCATCTCTAAGAGATTCCACGGCGTATAACCATTAACATCCCTATTTCTAACATTCTGCAAGTTTCCAGATATTCATTGTTAAATTCATCAATCTGCTTCTCCATTTCTCTCCTTCTTATCACATCTGGTTCTCTGTATTGTGCAAGTACTCAATTTCTTGTAAGTAAGTAAATTCCAGGCATTTGCAGTTTGTCTGCATTCATCACAACTTCAATTCCTCGATACCCTTCTCTATCTGCAAAACTGGCTCTGTGTATCTAGCAAAATATCAATTTCTAGCAATTGAGTAAATTCTAGCATTTTCTGTATCTGCAGATATTTCGCTTTCCCCACATTTGTTAAATCTCCCATTTCCATGAAATTCATTGTTTTTAGCTTCGGTTCCTTCACTAGTTGTACAAATTTCACCATTTCAATCAGATTCTACCACCCCACTCATTTCTGCTGTCGATCTAGTGTATTGTCTCTATTTCCAACATTCCCCGCAGTTGCAGCTTTTCTTCATTCATCCAAACCGTTAACTCCTAAATTTCACTCTTTCTCAGCAAATCTCCGTTACTGTATCTATCAAAACCTCAATTTCCAGCAATTAATTAGATTCAGCACATATCCAGCTTCTCCGCGTTCACCGCAACATCAATTTCTCCATATCCTTCAATTTCTGCAAAGCTGGCTCTCTGTATATAGCAAATTCTCAATTTCTTGCAAGTAATCAACTTTTATCATTTTCTCTATCTGCAGATATTTATCATTCCACATATTTACAAAATCTCCCAATTCCTTCATATTCACTGTTTGTATCTTCTGCTCGTTCGCTGGCTGTATAAGTTTCTCCATTTCTAGAAATCTCTCCATCTCTAAGAGTTTCCACTGCGTCTAACTATTCTCTGCGTCTAACAATCTACAAATTTCCAATTCGTTGTTAAATTCAACAGTCTGCTTCTCCATTTTCTCTATTTTTTCAAATCCGGTTCTGTGTATCAAGCAAGTTCTGAATATCTTGCAAGTAATCAACTTTTATCATTTTCTCTAACTGCAGATATTTATCATTCCACATATTTACAAAATCTCCCAATTCCTTTATATTCACTGTCTGTACTTTCTGCTCGTTCGCTGGCTGTATAAGTTTGTACATTTCTTGCAATCTCTCCATGTATAAGAGTTTCCACTGCGTGTAACCATTCTCTGCATTTAACAATGTGCAAATTTCCAATTCTTTGTTAAATTCAGCAGTCTGTTTCTCCATTTCTGTCCTTCTTTCAAATCATTTTCTCTGTATCAAGCAACTTCTCAATTTCTAGCAAATGATCAAGTTTTATCGTTTTCTCTATCTGCAGATATTTCTCATTTGCCATAATTATACAATTGCCCAATTCCATGAAATTCAATGTTTGTATCTTCTGCTCGTACACTGGCTGTACAGGTTTCTCCAATTCTTCAAATCTCTCCATCACGACGAATTGCTGCTGCCCATCTACCTTAATAGTTCTATTTCTAACAATCTGCAAAGATCAAGCTGATCATTTTCCTACTCAGCCTTCAATATCTACGTTTCTCCCCCTTTGGTTCAAATCTGGTTCTCTGTATCTACCCAGATGTCAATTTCTGGCAAATGATCAAGTTATAGCAATTTCTCTATCTGCAGACATTTCTTATTCCCCATTTTTATAAAATTCTCCATTTCCATGATATTCACTATTTCTTCTGCTCCTTCACTGGCCGTATGAGGTTCTCCATTTCTAGAAATCTCTCCATCTCTTAGAGTTTCCACGTTGTATAACCATTAACATCCCTATTTGTAACAATCTACAAATTCCCAGATATTCATTGTTAAATTCATCATTCTGCTTCTCCATTTCTCTCCTTCTTATCACATCTGGTTGTCTCTATTGAGCAAGTACTCAATTTCTTGTAAGTAAGTAAATTCCTGGCATTTGCAATTTCTTTGCATTCTTTGCACAACTTCAATTTCTCGATACCCTTCTCTATCTGCAAAACTGGCTCTGGGTATCTAGTAAAATATCAATTTCTAACAATTGAGTAAATCCTAGCATTTTCATTATCTGCAGATATTTCGCTTTCCCCTCATTTGTAAAATCTCCCATTTCCATGAAATTCATTGTTTTTAGCTTCTGTTCCTTCACTAGTTGTACAAATTTCACCATTTCAATCGAATTCTACCACCCCGCTCATTTCTGCTGTCCATGTAGATCATTGTCCTTATTTCCAACGTTCCCCGCAGTTGCAGCTTTTCTTCATTCATCCGAACCGTCAATTCCTAAATTTCACTCTTTCTCAGCAAATCTCGGTCTCTGTATCTATCAAAACCTCAATTTCCAGCAATTAATTAGATTCAGCACAAATCCAGCTTCTCCGCGTTCACCGCAACTTCAATTTCTCCATATCCTTCAATTTCTGCAAAGCTGGCTCTCTGTATATAGCAAGTTCTCAATTTCTTGCAAGTAATCAACTTTTATCATTTTCTCTATCTGCAGATATTTATCTTTCCCCATATTTACAAAATCTCCCAAATCCTATATATTCACTCTTTGTATCTTCAGCTCGTTCGCTGGCTGTATAAGTTTCTCCATTTCAAGAAATCTCTCCATCGCTAAAAGTTTCCACTGCGTGTAACCATTATCTGTGTCTAACAATCTACAAATTTCCAATTCGTTGTTATATTTAACAGTCTGTTACTCCATTTCTCTCCATTTTTTCAAATCCGGTTCTCTGTATCAAGCAAGTTCTGAATTTCTTGCAAGTAATCAAATTTTATCATTTTCTCTATCTGCAGATATTTATCATTCCACTTATTTACAAAATCTCCCAGTTCCTTCATATTCACTGTTTGTATCTTCTGCTCATTCGCTGGCTGAATATGTTTGTACATTTCTAGCAATCTCTCCATCTCTAAGAATTTCCACTGCGTGTAACTATTCTCTATGTCTAACAATTTACAAATTTCCAATTCGTTGTTAAATTCAACAGTCTGCTTCTCCATTTCTCACCATTTTTTCAATTCCGGTTCTCTGTATCAAGCAAGTTCTGAATTTCTTGCAAGTAATCAACTTTTATCATTTTCTCTACCTGCAGATATTTCTCATTCGCCAGAATTATACAATTGCCCAATTCCATTAACTTCTCTGTTTGCATCATCTGCTCGTTCACTGGCTGTATAAGTTTCTCCATTTCTAGAAATCTCTTATTCTCTAAGAGATTCCACGGTGTATAACCATGAACATCTCTATTTCTAACAAACTACAAATGACCAGATATTCATTGTTAAATTCATCATTCTGCTTCTGCATTTCTCTCCTTTTCATCAAATCTGGTTCTCTGGATTGAGCAAGTACTCAATTTCTTGCAAGTAATTAAATTCCAGACATTTGCAGATTCTCTGCATTCACCACAACTTCAATTTCTCTATCTGCAATACTGGCACTGCGTATCTAGCAAAATATCAATTTCTAGCAATTGAGTAAATCCTAGCATTTTCTTTATCTGCAGATACTTCGCTTTCCCCATATTTGTAAAATCGCCCATTTCCATGAAATTCATTGTTTTTAGCTTCTGTTCCTTCTCTGGTTGTACACATTTCACCATTTCACTCAAATTCTACCACAACACTCATTTCTGCTGTCGATCTAGTGTAATGTCTCTACTTCGAAATTTCCCCGCAATTGCAGCTTTTCTTCATTCATCCGAACCGTCAATTCCTAAATTTCACTCTTTCTCAGCAAATCTCGGTCTCTGTACCTATCGAAACCTCAATTCCCAGCAAATAATTAGATTCAGCACAAATCCAGCTTCTCCGCGTTCACATGAACTTCAATTTCTCCATATCCTTCAATTTCTTCAAAGCTTAGCTCTACGTATATAGCAAATTCTCAATTTCTTGCAAGTAATCAACTTTTATCATTTTTTCTAACTGCAGATATTTATCATTCCCCATATTTACAAAATCGCCCAATTCCAACATATTCAACATAATTATAGAATTGCCCAATTCCATGAAACTCACTGTTTGTATCTTCTGCTCGTTCACTGGCTGTATAGGTTTCTCCAATTTTTGAGATTTCTAGAAATGAAGAAACTTACACACCCAGCGAACGAACAGAAAATACAATCAGTGAATATAAAGGAATTGGGAGATTATGTAAATATGGGGAATGATAAATATCTGCAGATAGAGAAAATGAAAAAACTTGCAAGAAATTGAGAACATGCTATATACAGAGAAGCACCTTTGCAGAAAGTGAAGGTTATGGAGAAATTGCAGTTCCGGTGAACGCGGAGAAGTTGTATATGTGCTGAATCTCATTTATTTCTAGATATTGAAGTTTTGATAGATACAGAGACCGAGAAAATGCTAGGATTTACTCAATTGCTAGAAATTGATATTTTGCTAAATACACGGAGCCAGTTTTTCAGATAGAGAAGGGTATCGAGAATTTGAAGTTGTGGTGAATGCAGAGTACCTGCAAATGCCTGGAATATACTTACTTGCAAGAAATTGAGTACTTGCTCAATACAGAGAAGCAGATTTGATAAAAAGGAGAGAAATGGAGAAGCAGAATGATGAATTTAACAATGAATATCTGGAAATTTGTAGATTGTTAGAAATAGGGATGTTAATAGTTATACAACGTGGAAACTCTTAGAGATGGAGAGATTTCTAGAAATGGAGAAACTTATACAGCCAGCGAACGAGCAAAAGATACAAACAGTGAATATAAAGGAATTGGGAGATTTTGTAAATATGGGGAATGATAAATATCTGCAGATAGAGAAAATGATAAAATTTGATTACTTGCAAGAAATTGAGAACTTGCAATATACAGAGAGCCAGCTTTGCAGAAATTGAAGGATATTGAGAAATTGAAGTTGCGGTGAACACGGAGAAGCTGGATTTGTGCTGAATCTAATTAATTGCTGGAAATTGAGGTTTGGATAGATACAGAGACGGAGATTTGCTGAGAAAGAGTGAAATTTAGGAATTGACGGTTCGGATCAATGAAGAAAAGGTGCAACTGCGGGGAATGTTGGAAATAGAGACAATACACTACATGGACAGCAGATTTGAGTGGGGTGGTAGAATTTGAATGAAATGGTGAAATGTGAACAACCAGAGAAGGAACAGAAGGAAAAAACAATGAATTGAATGGAAATGGGAGATTTTACAAATGTGGGGAAAGCGAAATATCTGGAGATAAAGAAAATGTTAGGATTTAATCAATTGCTAGAATTTGATATTTTGCTAGATACACAGAGCCAGTTTTGCAGGTAGAGAAGTGTATCGAGAAATTGAAGTTGTGGTGAATGCAGAGAACCTGCAAATGCCTGGAATTTACTTACTTAAAAGAGATTGAGTACTTGCGCAATACAGAGATCCAGATGTGATAAGAAAGAGAGAAATGGAGAAGCAGAATGATGAATTTAACAATGAATATCTGGAAAAGTGTAGATTGTTAGAAATAGGGATGTTAATGGTTATCCAACGTGGAAACTCTTAGAGATGGAGAGATTTCTAGAAATGGAGAAACTTATACAGCCAGAGAACGAGCAGAAGATACAAACAGTGAATATAAAAGAATTGGGAGATTTCGTAAAAATGGCGATTGATAAATATCTGCAGATAGAGAAAATGTTAAAATTTGATTTTTTGCAAGAAATTGAGAACTTAGTATATACAGAGAGCCAGCTTTGCAGAAATCGAAGGATATGGAGAAATTGAAGATGCGGTGAACACGGAGAAGCTGGATTTGTACTGAATCTAATTAATTGCTGGAATTTGTGGTTTGAATAGATACAGAGACGGAGATTTGCTGAGAAAGAGAGAAATTAAGGAATTGTCGGTTCGGATCAATGAAGAAAAGCTGCAACTGCGGGGAATGTTGGAAATAGAGACAATATACGACATGGACAGCAGAAATGAGTGGGGTGGTAGAATTTGATTGAAATGGTGAAATGTGTACAACCAGAGAAGGAACAGAAGCTAAAAACATTGAATTGCATGGAAATGGGAGATTTTACAAATGTGGGGAAAGCGAAATATCTGCAGATAAAGAAAATGCTAGGATTTACTCAATTGCAAGAAAATGATATTTTGCTAGGTACACAGAGCCAGTTTTGCAGATAGAGAAGGGTATCGAGAAATTGAAGTTGTGGTGAATGCAGAGAAGCTGCAAATGCCTTGAATTTACTTACATACAAGAAATTGAGTACTTGCTCAATACAGAGAAGCAGATTTGATAAAAAGGAGAGAAATGGAGAAGCAGAATGATGAATTTAACAATGAATACATGGAAATTTGTAGATTGTTAGAAATAGAGATGTTAATGGTTATACAACTTGGAAACTCTTAGAGATGGAGAGATTTCTAGAAATGGAGAAACTCATACGGCCAGTAAAGGAGCAGAAGAAATAGTGAATATTTTGGGAATGGAGAATTGTATAAAAATGGGGAATAAGAAATAGCTGCAGATAGAGAAAATGCTAGAAATTGATCAATTGCTAGTAATTGACATCTTGCTAGATGCTGAGAACCAGATTTGAACAAAAGGGGGAGAATCGTAGATATTGAAGACTGAGTAGGAAAATGAGCGGCTGGACCTTTGCAGTTTGTTACAAATAGATCTATTAACGTAGATGGGTAGTAGCAATTCTTCGTGATGGAGAGATTTGAAGAATTGGAGAAACCTGTACAGCCAGTGAACGAGCAGAAGATACAAACAGTGAATTTCATGGAATTGGGCAATTGTATAATTATGGCTAATGAGAAATATCTGCAGATAGTAAAAATGATATAAGTTGATTACTTGCAAGAAATTGAGAACTTGCTATATACAGAGAGGCAGCTTTGCAGAAATTGAAGGATATGGAGAAATTGAAGTTGCGGTGAATGAGGAGAAGCTGGATTTGTGCTGAATCTAATTAATTGCTGGAAATTGAGTTTTGTTGGAAATAGACACAACATGGACAGCAGAAATGAGTGGGGTGGTAGAATTTGAATGAAATGGTGAAATGTGTACAACCAAAGAAGGAACAGAAGTTAAATACAGTGAATTGCATGGAAATGGGAGATTTTACAAATGTGGGGAAAGCGAAATATCTGCAGATAAAGAAAATGCTAGGATTTACTCAATTGCTAGAAATTGATATTTTGCTATACAACGTGGTTATACAACGTGGAAACTCTTCGAGATGGAGAGATTTCAAGAAATGGAGAAACTTAAACAGCAAGCGAACGAGCAGAGGATACAAACAGTGAATATAAAGGAATTGGGAGATTTTGCAAATATGAGGAATGATAAATAACTGCAGATAGAGAAAATGATAAAATTTGATTACTTGCAAGAAATTGAGAACTTGCTACATACAGAGAGGCAGCTTTGCAGAAATTGAAGGATATTGAGAAATTGAAGATGCGGTGAACACGGAGAAGCTGGATTTGTACTGAATCTAATTAATTGCTGGAATTTGAGGTTTGGATAGATACAGGGACGGAGATTTGCTGAGAAAGAGTGAAATTAAGGAATTGACGGTTCGGATGAATGAAGAAAAGCTGCAAATGCGGGGAATGTTGGAAATAGAGACAATATACTACATGGACAGCAGAAATGAGTGGGGTGGTACAACTTGATTGAAATGGTGAAATGTGTAGAACCAGAGAAGGAACAGAAGCTAAAAACAATGAATTTTATGGAAATGGGAGATTTTACAAATGTGGGGAAAGCGAAATATCTGCAGATAAAGAAAATGCTAGGATTTACTCATTGCAAGAAATTGATATTTTGCTAGGTACACAGTGCCAGTTTTGCAGATAGAGAAGGGTATCGAGAAATTGAAGTTGTGGTGAGTGCAGAGAAGCTGCAAATGCCTGGAATTTACTTACTTGCAAGAAATTGAGTACTTGCTCAATACAGAGAAGCAGATTTGATAACAAGGAGAGAAATGGAGAATAGAATGATGAATTTAACAATGAATATATGGAAATTTGTAGATTGTTAGAAATAGAGATGTTAATGGTTATACAACGTGGAAACTCTTAGAGATGGAGAGATTTCTAGAAATGGAGAAACTCATACGGCCAGTAAAGGAGCAGAAGAAATAGTGAATATCATGGGAATGGAGAATTGTATAAAAATGGGGAATAAGAAATATCTGCAGATAGAGAAAATGGTCGAAATTGTTCAATTGCTAGTAATTGACATCTTGCTAGATGCAGAGAACCAGATTTGAACAAAAGGGGGAGAATCGTAGATATTGAAGACTGAGTAGTATAATGAGCAGCTGGTCCTTTGCAGTTTGTTAGAAATAGATCTATTAATGTAGATGGGTAGTAGCAATTCTTCGTGATGGAGAGATTTGAAGAATTGGAGAAACCTATACAGCCAGTGAACGAGCAGAAGATACAAACAGTGAATTTCATGGAATTGGGCAATTGTATAATTATGGCGGATGAGAAATATCTGCAGATAGCAAAAATGATATAAGTTGATTACGTGCAAGAAATTGAGAACTTGCTTGATACAGAGAACCTGATTTGCAAAAATGGAGAGAAATGGAGAAGCAGACTGTTGAATTTAACAACGAATTGGAAATTTGTAGATTGTTAGACATAGAGAATAGTTACACGCAGTGGAAACTCTTAGAGATGGAGAGATTTCTAGAAATGGAGAAACTTATACAGCCAGCGAACGAGCAGAAGATACAAACAGTGAATATAAAGGAATTGGGAGATTTTGTAAACATGGGCAATGATAAATATCTGCAGATAGAGAAAATGATAAAGTTTGAATACTTGCAAGAAATTGAGAACTAACTATGTACAGAGAGCCAGCTTTGCACAAATTGAAGGATATGGAGAAATTGAAGTTGCGGTGAACGCGGAGAAGCTGGATTTGTGCTGAATCTAATTAATTGCTGGAAATGGAAGTTTTGATAGATACAGAGACGGAGATTTGCTGAGAAAGAGTAAAATTTAGGAATTGACAATTCGGATCAATGAAGAAAAGCTGCAACTGCGGGGAATGTTGGAAATAGAGACAATACACTACATGGACAGCAGAGTTGAGTGGGGTGGTTGAATTTGAATGAAATGGTGAAATGTGTACAACCAGAGAAGGAACAGAAGCTAAAAACAATGAATTGCATGGAAGTGGGAGATTTTACAAACGTGGGGAAAGCGAAATATCTGCAGATAAAGAAAATGCTAGGATTTACTCAATTGCAAGAAATTGATATTTTGCTAGGTACACAGAGCCAGTTTTGCAGATAGAGAAGGGTATCGTGAAATTGAAGTGTGGTGAGTGCAGAGAAGCTGCAAATGCCTGGAATTTACTTACTTGCAAGAAATTGAGTACTTGCTCAATACAGAGAAGCAGATTTGATAAAAAGGAGATAAATGGAGAAGCAGAATGATGAATTTAACAATGAATACCTGGAAATTTGTAGATTGTTAGAAATAGAGCGGTTAATGGTTATACAACATTGAAACTCTTAGAGATGGAGAGATTTCTAGAAATGGAGAAACTCATACGGCCAGTAAAGGAGCAGAAGAAATAGTGAATATCATGGGAATGGAGAATTGTATAAAAATGGGGAATAAGAAATATCTGCAGATAGAGAAAATGCTAGAAATTGATCAATTGCTAGTAATTGACATCTTGCTAGATGCAGAGAACCCGCTTCGAACAAAAGGGGGAGAAACGTAGATATGGAAGACAGAGTAGGAAAATGAGCAGTTGGATCTTCGCAGTTTGTTAGAAATAGATCTATTAATGTAGATGGGGAGTAGCAACTCTTCGTGATGGAGAGATTTGAAGAATTGGAGATACCTACACAGCAGAAGGTAGAAACAGTGAATTTCACGGAATTGGGCAATTGTATAAATATGGCGAATGAGAAATATCTGCAGATAGCGAAAATGATATAAGCTGAGTACTTGCAAGAAATTGAGAACTTGCTTGATACAGAGAACCTGATTTGCAAAAATGGAGAGAAATGGAGAAGCAGACTGTTGAATTTAACAACGAATTGGAAATTTGTAGATTGTTAGACATAGAGAATAGTTACACGCAGTGGAAACTCTTAGAGATGGAGAGATTTCTAGAAATGTAGAAACTTATACAGCCAGCGAACGAGCAGAAGATACAAACAGTGAATATAAAGGAATTGGGAGATTTTGTAAATATGGGGAATGATAAATATCTGCAGATAGAGAAAATGATAGAATTTGATTACTTGCAAGAAATTGAGAACTTGCTATATACAGAGAGCCAGCTTTGCAGAAATTGAAGGATATGGAGAAATTGAAGTTGCGGTGAACGAGGAGAAGCTGGATTTGTGCTGAATCTAATTAATTGTAGGAAATGGAGGTTTTGATAGATACAGAGATGGAGATTTGCTGAGAAAGAGTGAAATTTAGGAATTGACGGTTCGGTTGAATGAAGAAAAGCTCCAACTGCGGAGAATGTTGGAAATAGACACAACATGGACAGCAGAAATGAGTGGGGTGGTAGAATCTGATTGAAATGGTGAAATTTGTACAACTAGCGAAGGAACAGAATTTGAAAACAATGAATTTCTTGAAATGGGAGATTTTACAAATGTGGGGAAAGCGAAATATCTGCAGATAAGGAAAATGCTAGGATTTACTCAATTGCTAGAAATTGATATTTTGCTTGATTCACAGAGCTAGTTTTGCAGATAGAGAAGGGTATCGAGAAATTGAAGTTGTGGTGAATGCAGAGAAGCTGAAAATGCCTGGAATTTACTTACTTACAAGAAATTGAGTAGTTGCTGAATACAGAGATCCAGATGTGATAAGAAGGAGAGAAATGGAGAAGCAGAATGATGAATTTAACAATGAATATCTGGAAATTTGTAGATTGTTAGAAATAGGGATGATAATGGTTATACAACGTGGAAACGCTTAGAGATGGAGAGATTTCTAGAAATGGAGAAACTTAAACAGCAAGCGAACGAGCAGAGGATACAAACAGTGAATATAAAGGAATTGGGAGATTTTGCAAATATGAGGAATGATAAATAACTGCAGATAGAGAAAATGATAAAATTTGATTACTTGCAAGAAATTGAGAACTTGCTATATACAGAGAGGCAGCTTTGCAGAAATTGAAGGATATGGAGAAATTGAAGATGCGGTGAACACGGAGAAGCTGGATTTGTACTGAATCTAATTAATTGCTGGAATTTGAGGTTTGGATAGATACAGGGACGGAGATTTGCTGAGAAAGAGTGAAATTAAGGAATTGACGGTTCGGATGAATGAAGAAAAGCTGCAAATGCGGGGAATGTTGGAAATAGAGACAATATACTACATGGACAGCAGAAATGAGTGGGGTGGTAGAATTTGATTGAAATGGTGAAATGTGTAGAACCAGAGAAGGAACAGAAGCTAAAAACAATGAATTTTATGGAAATGGGAGATTTTACAAATGTGGGGAAAGCGAAATATCTGCAGATAAAGAAAATGCTAGGATTTACTCATTGTAAGAAATTGATATTTTGCTAGGTACACAGTGCCAGTTTTGCAGATAGAGAAGGGTATCGAGAAATTGAAGTTGTGGTGAATGCAGAGAAGCTGCAAATGCCTGGAATTTACTTACTTGCAAGAAATTGAGTACTTGCTCAATACAGAGAAGCAGATTTGATAACAAGGAGAGAAATGGAGAATAGAATGATGAATTTAACAATGAATATATGGAAATTTGTAGATTGTTAGAAATAGAGATGTGAATGGTTATACAACTTGGAAACTCTTAGAGATGGAGAGATTTCTAGAAATGGAGAAACTCATACGGCCAGTAAAGGAGCAGAAGAAATAGTGAATATTTTGGGAATGGAGAATTGTATAAAAATGGGGAATAAGAAATATCTGCAGATAGAGAAAATGCTAGAAATTGATCAATTGCTAGTAATTGACATCTTGCTAGATGCTGAGAACCAGATTTGAACAAAAGGGGGAGAATCGTAGATATTGAAGACTGAGTAGGAAAATGAGCGGGTGTACCTTTGCAGTTTGTTACAAATAGATCTATTAACGTAGATGGGTAGTAGCAATTCTTCGTGATGGAGAGATTTGAAGAATTGGAGAAACCTATACAGCCAGTGAACGAGCAGAAGATACAAACAGTGAATTTCATGGAATTGGGCAATTGTATAATTATGGCTAATGAGAAATATCTGCAGATAGCAAAAATGATATAAGTTGATTACTTGCAAGAAATTGAGAATTTGCTATATACAGAGAGGCAGCTTTGCAGAAATTGAAGGATATGGAGAAATTGAAGTTGCGGTGAATGAGGAGAAGCTGGATTTGTGCTGAATCTAATTAATTGCTGGAAATTGAGGTTTGTTGGAAATAGACACAACATGGACAGCAGAAATGAGTGGGGTGGTAGAATTTGAATGAAATGGTGAAATGTGTACAAACAAAGAAGGAACAGAAGTTAAAAACAGTGAATTGCATGGAAATGGGAGATTTTACAACTGTGGGGAAAGCGAAATATCTGCAGATAAAGAAAATGCTAGGATTTACTCAATTGCTAGAAATTGATATTTTGCTATACAACGTGGTTATACAACGTGGAAACTCTTAGAGATGGAGAGATTTCAAGAAATGGAGAAACTTAAACAGCAAGCGAACGAGCAGAGGATACAAACAGTGAATATAAAGGAATTGGGAGATTTTGCAAATATGAGGAATGCTAAATAACTGCAGATAGAGAAAATGATAAAATTTGATTACTTGCAAGAAATTGAGAACTTGCTATATACAGAGAGGCAGCTTTGCAGAAATTGAAGGATATGGAGAAATTGAAGATGCGGTGAACACGGAGAAGCTGGATTTGTACTGAATCTAATTAATTGCTGGTATTTGAGGTTTGGATAGATACAGGGACGGAGATTTGCTGAGAAAGAGTGAAATTAAGGAATTGACGGTTCGGATCAATGAAGAAAAGCTGCAAATGCGGGGAATGTTGGAAATAGAGACAATATACTACATGGTCAGCAGAAATGAGTGGGGTGGTAGAATTTGATTGAAATGGTGAAATGTGTAGAACCAGAGAAGGAACAGAAGCTAAAAACAATGAATTTTATGGAAATGGGAGATTTTACAAATGTGGGGAAAGCGAAATATCTGCAGATAAAGAAAATGCTAGGATTTACTCATTGCAAGAAATTGATATTTTGCTAGGTACACAGTGCCAGTTTTGCAGATAGAGAAGGGTATCGAGATATTGAAGTTGTGGTGAGTGCAGAGAAGCTGCAAATGCCTGGAATTTACTTACTTGCAAGAAATTGAGTACTTGCTCAATACAGAGAAGCAGATTTGATAACAGGGAGAGAAATGGAGAATAGAATGATGAATTTAACAATGAATATATGGAAATTTGTAGATTGTTAGAAATAGAAATGTTAATGGTTATACAACGTGGAAACTCTTAGAGATGGAGAGATTTCTAGAAATGGAGAAACTCATACGGCCAGTAAAGGAGCAGAAGAAATAGTGAATATCATGGGAATGGAGAATTGTATAAAAATGGGGAGTAAGAAATATCTGCAGATAGAGAAAATGCTAGATATTGATCAATTGCTAGTAATTGACATCTTGCTAGATGCAGAGAACCCGCTTCGAACAAAAGGGGGAGAATCGTAGATATTGAAGACTGAGTAGTATAATGAGCAGCTGGACCTTTGCAGTTTGTTAGAAATAGATCTATTAATGTAGATGGATAGTAGCAATTCTTCGTGATGGAGAGATTTGAAGAATTGGAGAAACCTATACAGCCAGTGAACGAGCAGAAGATACAAACAGTGAATTTCATGGAATTGGGCAATTGTATAATTATGGCGGATGAGAAATATCTGCAGATAGCAAAAATGATATAAGTTGATTACGTGCAAGAAATTGGGAACTTGCTTGATACAGAGAACCTGATTTGCAAAAATGGAGAGAAATGGAGAAGCAGACTGTTGAATTTAACAACGAATTGGAAATTTGTAGATTGTTAGACATAGAGAATAGTTACACGCAGTGGAAACTCTTAGAGATGGAGAGATTTCTAGAAATGGAGAAACTTATACAGCCAGCGAACGAGCAGAAGATACAAACAGTGAATATAAAGGAATTGGGAGATTTTGTAAACATGGGCAATGATAAATATCTGCAGATAGAGAAAATGATAAAGTTTGATTACTTGCAAGAAATTGAGAACTAACTATGTACAGAGAGCCAGCTTTGCACAAATTGAAGGATATGGAGAAATTGAAGTTGCGGTGAACGCGGAGAAGCTGGATTTGTGCTGAATCTAATTAATTGCTGGAAATGGAAGTTTTGATAGATACAGAGACGGAGATTTGCTGAGAAAGAGTAAAATTTAGGAATTGACGGTTCGGATCAATGAAGAAAAGCTGCAACTGCGGGGAATGTTGGAAATAGAGACAATACACTACATGGACAGCAGATTTGAGTGGGGTGGTTGAATTTGAATGAAATGGTGAAATGTGTACAACCAGAGAAGGAACAGAAGCTAAAAACAATGAATTGAATGGAAGTGGGAGATTTTACAAATGTGGGGAAAGCGAAATATCTGCAGATAAAGAAAATGCTAGGATTTACTCAATTGCAAGAAATTGATATTTTGCTAGGTACACAGAGCCAGTTTTGCAGATAGAGAAGGGTATCGTGAAATTGAAGTTGTGGTGAGTGCAGAGAAGCTGCAAATGCCTGGAATTTACTTACTTGCAAGAAATTGAGTACTGGCTCAATACAGAGAAGCAGATTTGATAAAAAGGAGAGAAATGGAGAAGCAGAATGATGAATTTAACAATGAATACCTGGAAATTTGTAGATTGTTAGAAATAGAAGGGTTAATGGTTATACAACATTGAAACTCTTAGAGATGGAGAGATTTCTAGAAATGGAGAAACTCATACGGCCAGTAAAGGAGCAGAAGAAATAGTGAATATCATGGGAATGGAGAATTGTATAAAAATGGGGAATAAGAAATATCTGCAGATAGAGAAAATGCTAGAAATTGATCAATTGCTAGTAATTGACATCTTGCTAGATGCAGAGAACCCGCTTCGAACAAAAGGGGGAGAAACGTAGATATGGAAGACTGAGTAGGAAAATGAGCAGTTGGATCTTCGCAGTTTGTTAGAAATAGATCTATTAATGTAGATGGGGAGTAGCAATTCTTCGTGATGGAGAGATTTGAAGAATTGGAGATACCTACACAGCAGAAGGTAGAAACAGTGAATTTCACGGAATTGGGCAATTGTATAAATATGGCGAATGAGAAATATCTGCAGATAGCGAAAATGATATAAGTTGAGTACTTGCAAGAAATTGAGAACTTGCTTGATACAGAGAACCTGATTTGCAAAAATGGAGAGAAATGGAGAAGCAGACTGTTGAATGTAACAACGAATTGGAAATTTGTAGATTGTTAGACATAGAGAATAGTTACACGCAGTGGAAACTCTTAGAGATGGAGAGATTTCTAGAAATGTAGAAACTTATACAGCCAGCGAACGAGCAGAAGATACAAACAGTGAATATAAAGGAATTGGGAGATTTTGTAAATATGGGGAATGATAAATATCTGCAGATAGAGAAAATGATAGAATTTGATTACTTGCAAGAAATTGAGAACTTGCTATATACAGAGAGCCAGCTTTGCAGAAATTGAAGGATATGGAGAAATTGAAGTTGCGGTGAACGAGGAGAAGCTGGATTTGTGCTGAATCTAATTAATTGTAGGAAATGGAGGTTTTGATAGATACAGAGATGGAGATTTGCTGAGAAAGAGTGAAATTTAGGAATTGACGGTTCGGTTGAATGAAGAAAAGCTCCAACTGCGGAGAATGTTGGAAATAGACACAACATGGACAGCAGAAATGAGTGGGCTGTAGAATTTGATTGAAATGGTGAAATGTGTACAACCAGAGAAGGAACAGAAGCTAAAAACAATGAATATCATGGAAATGGGAGATTTTACAAATGTGGGGAAAGCGAAATATCTGCAGATAAAGAAAATGCTAGGATTTACTCAATTGCTAGAAATTGATATTTTGCTTGATTCACAGAGCTAGTTTTGCAGATAGAGAAGGGTATCGAGAAATTGAAGTTGTGGTGAATGCAGAGAAGCTGAAAATGCCTGGAATTTACTTACTTACAAGAAATTGAGTAGTTGCTGAATACAGAGATCCAGATGTGATAAGAAGGAGAGAAATGGAGAAGCAGAATGATGAATTTAACAATGAATATCTGGAAATTTGTAGATTGTTAGAAATAGGGATGATAATGGTTATACAACGTGGAAACGCTTAGAGATGGAGAGATTTCTAGAAATGGAGAAACTTAAACAGCAAGCGAACGAGCAGAGGATACAAACAGTGAATATAAAGGAATTGGGAGATTTTGCAAATATGAGGAATGATAAATAACTGCAGATAGAGAAAATGATAAAATTTGATTACTTGCAAGAAATTGAGAACTTGCTATATACAGAGAGGCAGCTTTGCAGAAATTGAAGGATATGGAGAAATTGAAGATGCGGTGAACACGGAGAAGCTGGATTTGTACTGAATCTAATTAATTGCTGGAATTTGAGGTTTGGATAGATACAGGGACGGAGATTTGCTGAGAAAGAGTGAAATTAAGGAATTGACGGTTCGGATGAATGAAGAAAAGCTGCAAATGCGGGGAATGTTGGAAATAGAGACAATATACTACATGGACAGCAGAAATGAGTGGGGTGGTAGAATTTGATTGAAATGGTGAAATGTGTAGAACCAGAGAAGGAACAGAAGCTAAAAACAATGAATTTTATGGAAATGGGAGATTTTACAAATGTGGGGAAAGCGAAATATCTGCAGATAAAGAAAATGCTAGGATTTACTCATTGTAAGAAATTGATATTTTGCTAGGTACACAGTGCCAGTTTTGCAGATAGAGAAGGGTATCGAGAAATTGAAGTTGTGGTGAATGCAGAGAAGCTGCAAATGCCTGGAATTTACTTACTTGCAAGAAATTGAGTACTTGCTCAATACAGAGAAGCAGATTTGATAACAAGGAGAGAAATGGAGAATAGAATGATGAATTTAACAATGAATATATGGAAATTTGTAGATTGTTAGAAATAGAGATGTGAATGGTTATACAACTTGGAAACTCTTAGAGATGGAGAGATTTCTAGAAATGGAGAAACTCATACGGCCAGTAAAGGAGCAGAAGAAATAGTGAATATTTTGGGAATGGAGAATTGTATAAAAATGGGGAATAAGAAATATCTGCAGATAGAGAAAATGCTAGAAATTGATCAATTGCTAGTAATTGACATCTTGCTAGATGCTGAGAACCAGATTTGAACAAAAGGGGGAGAATCGTAGATATTGAAGACTGAGTAGGAAAATGAGCGGGTGTACCTTTGCAGTTTGTTACAAATAGATCTATTAACGTAGATGGGTAGTAGCAATTCTTCGTGATGGAGAGATTTGAAGAATTGGAGAAACCTATACAGCCAGTGAACGAGCAGAAGATACAAACAGTGAATTTCATGGAATTGGGCAATTGTATAATTATGGCTAATGAGAAATATCTGCAGATAGCAAAAATGATATAAGTTGATTACTTGCAAGAAATTGAGAATTTGCTATATACAGAGAGGCAGCTTTGCAGAAATTGAAGGATATGGAGAAATTGAAGTTGCGGTGAATGAGGAGAAGCTGGATTTGTGCTGAATCTAATTAATTGCTGGAAATTGAGGTTTGTTGGAAATAGACACAACATGGACAGCAGAAATGAGTGGGGTGGTAGAATTTGAATGAAATGGTGAAATGTGTACAAACAAAGAAGGAACAGAAGTTAAAAACAGTGAATTGCATGGAAATGGGAGATTTTACAACTGTGGGGAAAGCGAAATATCTGCAGATAAAGAAAATGCTAGGATTTACTCAATTGCTAGAAATTGATATTTTGCTATACAACGTGGTTATACAACGTGGAAACTCTTAGAGATGGAGAGATTTCAAGAAATGGAGAAACTTAAACAGCAAGCGAACGAGCAGAGGATACAAACAGTGAATATAAAGGAATTGGGAGATTTTGCAAATATGAGGAATGCTAAATAACTGCAGATAGAGAAAATGATAAAATTTGATTACTTGCAAGAAATTGAGAACTTGCTATATACAGAGAGGCAGCTTTGCAGAAATTGAAGGATATGGAGAAATTGAAGATGCGGTGAACACGGAGAAGCTGGATTTGTACTGAATCTAATTAATTGCTGGTATTTGAGGTTTGGATAGATACAGGGACGGAGATTTGCTGAGAAAGAGTGAAATTAAGGAATTGACGGTTCGGATCAATGAAGAAAAGCTGCAAATGCGGGGAATGTTGGAAATAGAGACAATATACTACATGGTCAGCAGAAATGAGTGGGGTGGTAGAATTTGATTGAAATGGTGAAATGTGTAGAACCAGAGAAGGAACAGAAGCTAAAAACAATGAATTTTATGGAAATGGGAGATTTTACAAATGTGGGGAAAGCGAAATATCTGCAGATAAAGAAAATGCTAGGATTTACTCATTGCAAGAAATTGATATTTTGCTAGGTACACAGTGCCAGTTTTGCAGATAGAGAAGGGTATCGAGATATTGAAGTTGTGGTGAGTGCAGAGAAGCTGCAAATGCCTGGAATTTACTTACTTGCAAGAAATTGAGTACTTGCTCAATACAGAGAAGCAGATTTGATAAAAAGGAGAGAAATGGAGAAGCAGAATGATGAATTTAACAATGAATACCTGGAAATTTGTAGATTGTTAGAAATAGAAGGGTTAATGGTTATACAACATTGAAACTCTTAGAGATGGAGAGATTTCTAGAAATGGAGAAACTCATACGGCCAGTAAAGGAGCAGAAGAAATAGTGAATATCATGGGAATGGAGAATTGTATAAAAATGGGGAATAAGAAATATCTGCAGATAGAGAAAATGCTAGAAATTGATCAATTGCTAGTAATTGACATCTTGCTAGATGCAGAGAACCCGCTTCGAACAAAAGGGGGAGAAACGTAGATATGGAAGACTGAGTAGGAAAATGAGCAGTTGGATCTTCGCAGTTTGTTAGAAATAGATCTATTAATGTAGATGGGGAGTAGCAATTCTTCGTGATGGAGAGATTTGAAGAATTGGAGATACCTACACAGCAGAAGGTAGAAACAGTGAATTTCACGGAATTGGGCAATTGTATAAATATGGCGAATGAGAAATATCTGCAGATAGCGAAAATGATATAAGTTGAGTACTTGCAAGAAATTGAGAACTTGCTTGATACAGAGAACCTGATTTGCAAAAATGGAGAGAAATGGAGAAGCAGACTGTTGAATGTAACAACGAATTGGAAATTTGTAGATTGTTAGACATAGAGAATAGTTACACGCAGTGGAAACTCTTAGAGATGGAGAGATTTCTAGAAATGTAGAAACTTATACAGCCAGCGAACGAGCAGAAGATACAAACAGTGAATATAAAGGAATTGGGAGATTTTGTAAATATGGGGAATGATAAATATCTGCAGATAGAGAAAATGATAGAATTTGATTACTTGCAAGAAATTGAGAACTTGCTATATACAGAGAGCCAGCTTTGCAGAAATTGAAGGATATGGAGAAATTGAAGTTGCGGTGAACGAGGAGAAGCTGGATTTGTGCTGAATCTAATTAATTGTAGGAAATGGAGGTTTTGATAGATACAGAGATGGAGATTTGCTGAGAAAGAGTGAAATTTAGGAATTGACGGTTCGGTTGAATGAAGAAAAGCTCCAACTGCGGAGAATGTTGGAAATAGACACAACATGGACAGCAGAAATGAGTGGGCTGTAGAATTTGATTGAAATGGTGAAATGTGTACAACCAGAGAAGGAACAGAAGCTAAAAACAATGAATATCATGGA
The DNA here is from genome assembly GCF_964194155.1 of Cetorhinus maximus. NCBI lineage: Eukaryota > Metazoa > Chordata > Chondrichthyes > Lamniformes > Cetorhinidae > Cetorhinus > Cetorhinus maximus. The sequence goes on from NC_135883.1 coordinate 51,895,833, forward strand.
AATGGGAGATTTTACAAATGTGGAGAAAGCGAAATATCTGCAGATAAAGAAAATGCTAGGATTTACTCAATTGCTAGAAATTGATATTTTGCTTGATTCACAGAGCTAGTTTTGCAGATAGAGAAGGGTATCGAGAAATTGAAGTTGTGGTGAATGCAGAGAAGCTGAAAATGCCTGGAATTTACTTACTTACAAGAAATTGAGTAGTTGCTGAATACACAGATCCAGATGTGATAAGAAGGAGAGAAATGGAGAAGCAGAATGATGAATTTAACAATGAATATCTGGAAATTTGTAGATTGTTAGAAATAGGGATGATAATGGTTATACAACGTGGAAACGCTTAGAGATGGAGAGATTTCTAGAAATGGAGAAACTTACACAGCAAGCGAACGAGCAGAGGATACAAACAGTGAATATAAAGGAATTGGGAGATTTTGTAAACATGGGCAATGATAAATATCTGCAGATAGAGAAAATGATAAAGTTTGATTACTTGCAAGAAATTGAGAACTTGCTATATACAGAGAGGCAGCTTTGCAGAAATTGAAGGATATGGAGAAATTGAAGATGCGGTGAACGCGGAGAAGCTGGATTTGTGCTGATTCTAATTAATTGCTGGAAATGGAAGTTTTGATAGATACAGAGACGGAGATTTGATGAGAAAGAGTGAAATTTAGGAATTGACGGTTCGGATCAATGAAGAAAAGCTGCAACTGCGGGGAATGTTGGAAATAGAGACAATACACTACATGGACAGCAGATTTGAGTGGGGTGGTTGAATTTGAATGAAATGGTGAAATGTGTACAACCAGAGAAGGAACAGAAGCTAAAAACAATGAATTGCATGGAAGTGGGAGATTTTACAAATGTGGGGAAAGCGAAATATCTGCAGATAAAGAAAATGCTAGGATTTACTCAATTGCAAGAAATTGATATTTTGCTAGGTACACAGAGCCAGTTTTGCAGATAGAGAAGGGTATCGTGAAACTGAAGTTGTGGTGAGTGCAGACATGCTGCAAATGCCTGGAATTTACTTACTTGCAAGAAATTGAGAACTGGCTCAATACAGAGAAGCAGATTTGATAAAAAGGAGATAAATGGAGAAGCAGAATGATGAATTTAACAATGAATACCTGGAAATTTGTAGATTGTTAGAAATAGAGAGGTTAATGGTTATACAACATTGAAACTCTTAGAGATGGAGAGATTTCTAGAAATGGAGAAACTCATACGGCCAGTAAAGGAGCAGAACAAATAGTGAATATCATGGGAATGGAGAATTGTATAAAAATGGGGAATAAGAAATATCTGCAGATAGAGAAAATGCTAGAAATTGATCAATTGCTAGTAATTGACATCTTGCTAGATGCAGAGAACCCGCTTTGAACAAAAGGGGGAGAAACGTAGATATGGAAGACTGAGTAGGAAAATGAGCAGTTGGATCTTCGCAGTTTGTTAGAAATAGATCTATTAATGTAGATGGGGAGTAGCAATTCTTCGTGATGGAGAGATTTGAAGAATTGGAGATACCTACACAGCAGAAGATAGAAACAGTGAATTTCACGGAATTGGGCAATTGTATAAATATGGCGAATGAGAAATATCTGCAGATAGCGAAAATGATATAAGTTGAGTACTTGCAAGAAATTGAGAACTTGCTTGATACAGAGAACCTGATTTGCAAAAATGGAAAGAAATGGAGAAGCAGACTGTTGAATTTAACAACGAATTGGAAATTTGTAGATTGTTAGACATAGAGAATAGTTACACGCAGTGGAAACTCTTAGAGATGGAGAGATTTTTAGAAATGTAGAAACTTATACAGCCAGCGAACGAGCAGAAGATACAAACAGTGAATATAAAGGAATTGGGAGATTTTGTAAATATGGGGAATGATAAATATCTGCAGATAGAGAAAATGATAGAATTTGATTACTTGCAAGAAATTGAGAACTTGCTATATACAGAGAGGCAGCTTGGCAGAAATTGAAGGATATGGAGAAATTGAAGTTGCGGTGAACGAGGAGAAGCTGGATTTGTGCTGAATCTAATTAATTGTTGGAAATGGAGGATTTGATAGATACAGAGATGGAGATTTGCTGAGAAAGAGTGAAATTTAGGAATTGACGGTTCGGATGAATGAAGAAAAGCTCCAACTGCGGAGAATGCTGGAAATAGACACAACAGGGACAGCAGAAATGAGTGGGGTGTTAGAATTTGAATGAAATGGTGAAATGTGTACAACCAGAGAAGGAACAGAAGCTAAAAACAGTGAATTGCATGGAAATGGGAGATTTTACAAATGTGGGGTAAGCGAAATATCTGCAGATAAAGAAAATGCTAGGATTTACTCAATTGCTAGAAATTGATATTTTGCTTGATACACAGAGCTAGTTTTGCAGATAGAGAAGGGTATCGATAAATTGAAGTGTGGTGAATGCAGAGAAGCTGCAAATGCCTGGAATTTACTTACTTACAAGAAATTGAGTAGTTGCTGAATACACAGATCCAGATGTGATAAGAAGGAGAGAAATGGAGAAGCAGAATGATGAATTTAACAATGAATATCTGGAAATTTGTAGATTGTTAGAAATAGGGATGATAATGGTTATACAACGTGGAAACTCTTAGAGATGGAGAGATTTCTAGAAATGGAGAAACTTATACAGCCAGCGAACGAGCAGAAGATACAAACAGTGAATATAAAGGAATTGGGAGATTTTGTAAACATGGGCAATGATAAATATCTGCAGATAGAGAAAATGATAAAGTTTGATTACTTGCAAGAAATTGAGAACTTGCTATATACAGAGAGGCAGCTTTGCAGAAATTGAAGGATATGGAGAAATTGAAGTTGCGGTGAACGCGGAGAAGCTGGATTTGTGCTGATTCTAATTAATTGCTGGAAATGGAAGTTTTGATAGATACAGAGACGGAGATTTGCTGAGAAAGAGTGAAATTTAGGAATTGACGGTTCGGATGAATGAAGAAAAGGGGCAACTGCGGGGAATGATGGAAATAGAGACAATACACTACATGGACAGCAGAAATGAGTGGGGTGTTAGAATTTGAATGAAATGGTGAAATGTGTACAACCAGAGAAGGAACAGAAGCTAAAAACAGTGAATTGCATGGAAATGGGAGATTTTACAAATGTGGGGTAAGCGAAATATCTGCAGATAAAGGAAATGCTAGGATTTACTCAATTGCTAGAAATTGATATTTTGCTAGGTACACAGAGCCAGTTTTGCAGATAGAGAAGGGTATCGAGAAATTGAAGTTGTGGTGAGTGCAGAGAAGCTGCAAATGCCTGGAATTTACTTACTTGCAAGAAATTGAGTACTGGCTCAATACAGAGAAGCAGATTTGATAAAAAGGAGAGAAATGGAGAAGCAGAATGATGAATTTAACAATGAATATATGGAAATTTGTAGATTGTTAGAAATAGAGAGGTTAATGGTTATACAACATTGAAACTCTTAGAGATGGAGAGATTTCTAGAAATGGAGAAACTCATACGGCCATTAAAGGAGCAGAAGAAATAGTGAATATCATTGGAATGGAGAATTGTATAAAAATGGGGAATAAGAAATATCTGCAGATAGAGAAAATGCTAGAAATTGATCCATTGCTAGTAATTGACATCTTGCTAGATGCAGAGAACCCGCTTTGAACACAAGCGGGAGAAAAGTAGATATTGAAAACTGAATAGGAAAATGAGCAGTTGGATCTTCGCAGTTTGTTAGAAATAGATCTATTAATGTAGAAGGGGAGTAGCAATTCTTCGTGATGGAGAGATTTGAAGAATTGGAGAAACCTATACAGCAGAAGATAGAAACAGTGAATTTCACGGAATTGGGCAATTGTATAAATATGGCGAATGAGAAATATCTGCAGATAGCGAAAATGATATAAGTTGAGTACTTGCAAGAAATTGAGAACTTGCTTGATACAGAGAACCTGATTTGCAAAAATGGAGAGAAATGGAGAAGCAGACTGTCGAATGTAACAACGAATTGGAAATTTGTAGATTGTTAGACATAGAGAATAGTTACACGCAGTGGAAACTCTTAGAGATGGAGAGATTATTGGAAATGTAGAAACTTATAAAGCCAGCGAACGAGCAGAAGATACAAACAGTGAATATAAAGGAATTGGGAGATTTTGTAAATATGGGGAATGATAAATATCTGCAGATAGAGAAAATGATAGAATTTAATTACTTGCAAGGAATTGAGAACTTGCTATATACAGAGAGCCAGCTTGGCAGAAATTGAAGGATATGGAGAAATTGAAGTTGCGGTGAACGAGGAGAAGCTGGATTTGTGCTGAATCTAATTAATTGCTGGAAATGGAGGTTTTGATAGATACAAAGACGGAGATTTGCTGAGAAAGAGTGAAATTTAGGAATTGACGGTTCGGATGAATGAAGAAAAGCTGCAACTGCGGAGAATGTTGGAAATAGACACAACATGGACAGCAGAAATGAGTGGGCTGTAGAATTTGATTGAAATGGTGAAATGTGTACAAGCAGAGAAGGAACAGAAGCTAAAAACAATGAATATCATGGAAATGGGAGATTTTACAAATGTGGGGAAAGCGAAATATCTGCAGATAAGGAAAATGCTAGGATTACTCAATTGCTAGAAATTGATATTTTGCTTGAGACACAGAGCTAGTTTTGCAGATAGAGAAGGGTATCGAGAAATTGAAGTTGTGGTGAATGCAGAGAAGCTGCAAATGCCTGGAATTTACTTACTTGCAAGAAATTGAGTACTTGCTCAATACAGAGATCCAGATGTGATAAGGAGAGAAATGGAGAAGCAGAATGATGAATTTAACAATGAATATCTGGAAATTTGTAGATTGTTAGAAATAGGGATGATAATGTTTATACACCGTGGAAACTCTTAGAGATGGAGAGATTTCTAGAAATGGAGAAACTTACACAGCAAGCGAACGAGCAGAAGATACAAACAGTGAATTTCATGGAATTGGGCAATTGTATAATTATGGCGAATGAGAAATATCTACAGATAGCGAAAATGATATAAGTTGATTACTTGCAAGAAATTGCGAACTTGCTTGATACAGAGAACCTGATTTGCAAAAATGGAGAGAAATGGAGAAGCACACTGTTGAATTTAACAACGAATTGGAATTTTGTAGATTGTTAGCCATAGAGAAGAGTTACACGCAGTGGAAACTCTTAGAGATGGAGAGATTTCTAGAAATGGAGAAACTTATACAGCCAGCGAACGAGCAGAAGATACAAACAGTGAATATAAAGGAATTGGGAGATTTTGTTAACATGGGCAATGATAAATATCTGCAGATAGAGAAAATGATAAAGTTTGATTACTTGCAAGAAATTGAGAACTTGCTATATACAGAGAGGCAGCTTTGCAGAAATTGAAGGATATGGAGAAATTGAAGTTGCGGTGAACGCGGAGAAGCTGGATTTGTGCTGATTCTAATTAATTGCTGGAAATGGAAGTTTTGACAGATACAGAGACGGAGATTTCCTGAGAAAGAGTGAAATTTAGGAATTGACGGTTCGGATCAATGAAGAAAAGCTGCAACTGCGGGGAATGTTGGAAATAGAGAAAATACACTACATGGACAGCAGAAATGAGTGGGGTGTTAGAATTTGAATGAAATGGTGAAATGTGTACAACCAGAGAAGGAACAGAAGCTAAAAACAGTGAATTGCATGGAAATGGGAGATTTTACAAATGTGGGGAAAGCGAAATATCTGCAGATAAAGAAAATGCTAGGATTTACTCAATTGCTAGAAATTGATATTTTGCTAGGTACACAGAGCCAGTTTTGCAGATAGAGAAGGGTATCGAGAAATTGAAGTTGTGGTGAGTGCAGAGAAGCTGCAAATGCCTGGAATTTACTTACTTGCAAGAAATTGAGTACTGGCTCAATACAGAGAAGCAGATTTGATAAAAAGGAGAGAAATGGAGAAGCAGAATGATGAATTTAACAATGAATATCTGGAAATTTGTAGATTGTTAGAAATAGGGATGATAATGGTTAAACAACGTGGAAACTCTTAGAGATGGAGAGATTTCAAGAAATGGAGAAACTTAAACAGCAAGCGAACGAGCAGAGGACACAAACAGTGAATATAAAGGAATTGGGAGATTTTGCAAATATGAGGGAATGATAAAAAACTGCAGATAGAGAAAATGATAAAGTTTGATTACTTGCAAGAAATTGAGAACTTGCTATATACAGAGAGGCAGCTTTGCAGAAATTGAAGGATATGGAGAAATTGAAGTTGCGGTGAACGCGGAGAAGCTGGATTTGTGCTGATTCTAATTAATTGCTGGAAATGGAAGTTTTGATAGATACAGAGACGGAGATTTGCTGAGAAAGAGTAAAATTTAGGAATTGACGGTTCGGATCAATGAAGAAAAGCTGCAACTGCGGGGAATGTTGGAAATAGAGACAATACACTACATGGACAGCAGATTTGAGTGGGGTGGTTGAATTTGAATGAAATGGTGAAATGTGTACAACCAGAGAAGGAACAGAAGCTAAAAACAATGAATTGCATGGAAGTGGGAGATTTTACAAATGTGGGGAAAGCGAAATATCTGCAGATAAAGAAAATGCTAGGATTTACTCAATTGCAAGAAATTGATATTTTGCTAGGTACACAGAGCCAGTTTTGCAGATAGAGAAGGGTATCGTGAAACTGAAGTTGTGGTGAGTGCAGACATGCTGCAAATGCCTGGAATTTACTTACTTGCAAGAAATTGAGAACTGGCTCAATACAGAGAAGCAGATTTGATAAAAAGGAGATAAATGGAGAAGCAGAATGATGAATTTAACAATGAATACCTGGAAATTTGTAGATTGTTAGAAATAGAGAGGTTAATGGTTATACAACATTGAAACTCTTAGAGATGGAGAGATTTCTAGAAATGGAGAAACTCATACGGCCAGTAAAGGAGCAGAAGAAATAGTGAATATCATGGGAATGGAGAATTGTATAAAAATGGGGAATAAGAAATATCTGCAGATAGAGAAAATGCTAGAAATTGATCAATTGCTAGTAATTGACATCTTGCTAGATGCAGAGAACCCGCTTTGAACAAAAGGGGGAGAAACGTAGATATGGAAGACTGAGTAGGAAAATGAGCAGTTGGATCTTCGCAGTTTGTTAGAAATAGATCTATTAATGTAGATGGGGAGTAGCAATTCTTCGTGATGGAGAGATTTGAAGAATTGGAGATACCTACACAGCAGAAGATAGAAACAGTGAATTTCACGGAATTGGGCAATTGTATAAATATGGCGAATGAGAAATATCTGCAGATAGCGAAAATGATATAAGTTGAGTACTTGCAAGAAATTGAGAACTTGCTTGATACAGAGAACCTGATTTGCAAAAATGGAAAGAAATGGAGAAGCAGACTGTTGAATTTAACAACGAATTGGAAATTTGTAGATTGTTAGACATAGAGAATAGTTACACGCAGTGGAAACTCTTAGAGATGGAGAGATTTTTAGAAATGTAGAAACTTATACAGCCAGCGAACGAGCAGAAGATACAAACAGTGAATATAAAGGAATTGGGAGATTTTGTAAATATGGGGAATGATAAATATCTGCAGATAGAGAAAATGATAGAATTTGATTACTTGCAACAAATTGAGAACTTGCTATATACAGAGAGGCAGCTTGGCAGAAATTGAAGGATATGGAGAAATTGAAGTTGCGGTGAACGAGGAGAAGCTGGATTTGTGCTGAATCTAATTAATTGTTGGAAATGGAGGATTTGATAGATACAGAGATGGAGATTTGCTGAGAAAGAGTGAAATTTAGGAATTGACGGTTCGGATGAATGAAGAAAAGCTCCAACTGCGGAGAATGCTGGAAATAGACACAACAGGGACAGCAGAAATGAGTGGGCTGTAGAATTTGATTGAAATGGTGAAATGTGTACAACCAGAGAAGGAACAGAAGCTAAAAACAATGAATATCATGGAAATGGGAGATTTTACAAATGTGGGGAAAGCGAAATATCTGCAGAGAAAGAAAATGCTAGGATTTACTCAATTGCTAGAATTTGATATTTTGCTTGATACACAGAGCTAGTTTGGCAGATAGAGAAGGGTATCGAGAAATTGAAGTTGTGGTGAATGCAGAGAAGCTGCAAATGCCTGGAATTTACTTACTTACAAGAAATTGAGTACTTGCTCAATACAGAGATCCAGATGTGATAAGAAGGAGAGAAATGGAGAAGCAGAATGATGAATTTAACAATGAATATCTGGAAATTAGTAGATTGTTAGAAATAGGGATGATAATGGTTATACAACGTGGAAACTCTTAGAGATGGAGAGATTTCAAGAAATGGAGAAACTTAAACAGCAAGCGAACGAGCAGAGGATACAAACAGTGAATATAAAGGAATTGGGAGATTCTGTAAACATGGGCAATGATAAATATCTGCAGATAGAGAAAATGATAAAGTTTGATTACTTGCAAGAAATTGAGAACTTGCTATATACAGAGAGGCAGCTTTGCAGAAATTGAAGGATATGGAGAAATTGAAGTTGCGGTGAACGCGGAGAAGCTGGATTTGTGCTGATTCTAATTAATGGCTGGAAATGGAAGTTTTGATAGATACAGAGACGGAGATTTGCTGAGAAAGAGTGAAATTTAGGAATTGACGGTTCGGATCAATGAAGAAAAGCTGCAACTGCGGGGAATGTTGGAAATAGAGACAATACACTACATGGACAGCAGAAATGAGTGGGGTGTTAGAATTTGAATGAAATGGTGAAATGTGTACAACCAGAGAAGGAACAGAAGCTAAAAACAGTGAATTGCATGGAAATGGGAGATTTTACAAATGTGGGGTAAGCGAAATATCTGCAGATAAAGAAAATGCTAGGATTTACTCAATTGCTAGAAATTGATATTTTGCTTGATACACAGAGCTAGTTTTGCAGATAGAGAAGGGTATCGATAAATTGAAGTGTGGTGAATGCAGAGAAGCTGCAAATGCCTGGAATTAACTTACTTACAAGAAATTGAGTAGTTGCTGAATACACAGATCCAGATGTGATAAGAAGGAGAGAAATGGAGAAGCAGAATGATGAATTTAACAATGAATATCTGGAAATTTGTAGATTGTTAGAAATAGGGATGATAATGGTTATACAACGTGGAAACTCTTAGAGATGGAGAGATTTCAAGAAATGGAGAAACTTACAGAGCAAGCGAACGAGCAGAGGATACAAACAGTGAATATAAAGGAATTGGGAGATTTTGTAAACATGGGCAATGATAAATATCTGCAGATAGAGAAAATGATAAAGTTTGATTACTTGCAAGAAATTGAGAACTTGCTATATACAGAGAGCCAGCTTTGCAGAAATTGAAGGATATCGAGAAATTGAAGTTGCGGTGTACGCGGAGAAGCTGGATTTATGCTGATTCTAATTAATTGCTGGAAATGGAAGTTTTGATAGATACAGAGACGGAGATTTGATGAGAAAGAGTGAAATTTAGGAATTGACGGTTCGGATCAATGAAGAAAAGCTGCAACTGCGGGGAATGTTGGAAATAGAGACAATACACTACATGGACAGCAGATATGAGTGGGGTGGTAGAATTTGAATGAAATGGTGAAATGTGTACAACCAGAGAAGGAACAGAAGCTAAAAACAGTGAATTGCATGGAAATGGGAGATTTTACAAATGTGGGGAAAGCGAAATATCTGCAGATAAAGAAAATGCTAGGATTTACTCAATTGCAAGAAATTGATATTTTGCTAGGTACACAGGGCCAGTTTTGCAGATAGAGAAGGGTATCGAGAAATTGAAGTTGTGGTGAGTGCAGAGAAGCTGCAAATGCCTGGAATTTACTTACTTGCAAGAAATTGAGTACTTGCTCAATACAGAGAAGCAGAATTGATATAAAGGAGAGAAATGGAGAAGCAGAATGATGAATTTAACAATGAATATCTGGAAATTTGTAGATTGTTAGAAATAGAGATGTTAATGGTTATACAACATTGAAACTCTTAGAGATGGAGAGATTTCTAGAAATGGAGAAACTCATACGGCCAGTAAAGGAGCAGAAGAAATAGTGAATATCATGGGAATGGAGAATTGTATAAAAATGGGGAATAAGAAATATCTGCAGATAGAGAAAATGCTAGAAATTGATCAATTGCTAGTAATTGACATCTTGCTAGATGCAGAGAACCCGCTTTGAACAAAAGGGGGAGAAACGTAGATATTGAAGACTGAGTAGGAAAATGAGCAGTTGGATCTTCGCAGTTTGTTAGAAATAGATCTATTAATGTAGATGGGGAGTAGCAATTCTTCGTGATGGAGAGATTTGAAGAATTGGAGAAACCTATGCAGCAGAAGATAGAAACAGTGAATTTCACGGAATTGGGCAATTGTATAAATATGGCGAATGAGAAATATCTGCAGATAGCGAAAATGATATAAGTTGAGTACTTGCAAGAAATTGAGAACTTGCTTGATACAGAGAACCTGATTTGCAAAAATGGAAAGAAATGGAGAAGCAGACTGTTGAATTTAACAACGAATTGGAAATTTGTAGATTGTTAGACATAGAGAAGAGTTACACGCAGTGGAAAATCTTAGAGATGGAGAGATTTCTAGAAATGTAGAAACTTATACAGCCAGCGAACGAGCAGAAGATACAAACAGTGAATATAAAGGAATTGGGAGATTTTGTAAATATGGGGAATGATAAATATCTGCAGATAGAGAAAATGATAGAATTTGATTACTTGCAAGAAATTGAGAACTTGCTATATACAGAGAGCCAGCTTTGCAGAAATTGAAGGATATGGAGAAATTGAAGTTGCGGTGAACGAGGAGAAGCTGGATTTGTGCTGAATCTAATTAATTGCTGGAAATGGAGGTTTTGATAGATACGGAAACGGAGATTTGCTGAGAAAGAGTGAAATTTAGGAATTGACGTTTCGGATCTTTGAAGAAAAGCTGCAACTGCGGGGATTGTTGGAAATAGAGAAAATACACTACATGGACAGCAGATTTGAGTGGGGTGGTAGAATTTGAATGAAATGGTGAAATGAGTACAACCAGAGAAGGAACAGAAGCTAAAAACAGTGAATTGCATGGAAATGGGAGATTTTACATATGTGGGGAAAGCGAAATATCTGCAGAGAAAGAAAATGCTAGGATTTACTCAATTGCTAGAAATTGATATTTTGCTAGGTACACAGAGCCAGTTTTGCAGATAGAGAAGGGTATCGAGAAATTGAAGTTGTGGTGAGTGCAGAGAAGCTGCAAATGCCTGGAATTTACTTACTTGCAAGAAATTGAGTACTTGCTCAATACAGAGAAGCAGAATTGATATAAAGGAGAGAAATGGAGAAGCAGAATGATGAATTTAACAATGAATATCTGGAAATTTGTAGATTGTTAGAAATAGAGATGTTAATGGTTATACAACATTGAAACTCTTAGAGATGGAGAGATTTCTAGAAATGGAGAAACTCATACGGCCAGTAAAGGAGCAGAAGAAATAGTGAATATCATGGGAATGGAGTATTGTATAAAAATGGGGAATAAGAAATATCTGCAGATAGAGAAAATGCTAGAAATTGATCAATTGCTAGTAATTGACATCTTGCTAGATGCAGAGAACCCGCTTTGAACAAAAGGGGGAGAACCGTAGATATTGAAGACTGAGTAGGAAAATGAGCAGTTGGATCTTCGCAGTTTGTTAGAAATAGATCTATTAATGTAGATGGGGAGTAGCAATTCTTCGTGATGGAGAGATTTGAAGAATTGGAGAAACCTATACAGCAGAAGATACAATCAGTGAATTTCAAGGAATTGGGCAATTGTATAAATATGGCGAATGAGAAATATCTGTAGATAGCGAAAATGATATAAGTTGAGTACTTGCAAGAAATTGAGAACTTGCTTGATACAGAGAACCTGATTTTCAAAAATGGAGAGAAATGGAGAAGCAGACTGTTGAATTTAACAACGAATTGGAAATTTGTAGATTGTTAGACATAGAGAATAGTTACACGCAGTGGAAACTCTTAGAGATGGAGAGATTTCTAGAAATGTAGAAACTTATACAGCCAGCGAACGAGCAGAAGATACAAACAGTGAATATAAAGGAATTGGGAGATTTTGTAAATATGGGGAATGATAAATATCTGCAGATAGAGATAATGATAGAATTTGATTACTTGCAAGAAATTGAGAACTTGCTATATACAGAGAGCCAGCTTTGCAGAAATTGAAGGATATGGAGAAATTGAAGTTGCGGTGAACGAGGAGAAGCTGGATTTGTGCTGAATCTAATTAATTGCTGGAAATGGAACTTTTGATAGATACAGAGACGGAGATTTGCTGAGAAAGAGTGAAATTTAGGAATTGACGTTTCGGATCTTTGAAGAAAAGCTGCAACTGCGGGGAATGTTGGAAATAGAGACAATACACTACATGGACAGCAGAAATGAGTGGGGTGGTAGAATTTGAATGAAATGGTGAAATGTGTACAACCAGAGAAGGAACAGAAGCTAGAAACAGTGAATTGCATGGAAATGGGATATTTTACAAATGTGGGGAAAGCGAAATATCTGCAGATAAAGAAAATGCTAGGATTTACTCAATTGCTAGAAATTGATATTTTGCTTGATACACAGAGCTAGTTTGGCAGATAGAGAAGGGTATCGAGAAATTGAAGTTGTGGTGAATGCAGAGAAGCTGCAAATGCCTGGAATTTACTTACTTACAAGAAATTGAGTACTTGCTCAATACAGAGATCCAGATGTGATAAGAAGGAGAGAAATGGAGAAGCAGAATGATGAATTTAACAATGAATATCTGGAAATTAGTAGATTGTTAGAAATAGGGATGATAATGGTTATACAACGTGGAAACTCTTAGAGATGGAGAGATTTCAAGAAATGGAGAAACTTAAACAGCAAGCGAACGAGCAGAGGATACAAACAGTGAATATAAAGGAATTGGGAGATTCTGTAAACATGGGCAATGATAAATATCTGCAGATAGAGAAAATGATAAAGTTTGATTACTTGCAAGAAATTGAGAACTTGCTATATACAGAGAGGCAGCTTTGCAGAAATTGAAGGATATGGAGAAATTGAAGTTGCGGTGAACGCGGAGAAGCTGGATTTGTGCTGATTCTAATTAATGGCTGGAAATGGAAGTTTTGATAGATACAGAGACGGAGATTTGCTGAGAAAGAGTGAAATTTAGGAATTGACGGTTCGGATCAATGAAGAAAAGCTGCAACTGCGGGGAATGTTGGAAATAGAGACAATACACTACATGGACAGCAGAAATGAGTGGGGTGTTAGAATTTGAATGAAATGGTGAAATGTGTACAACCAGAGAAGGAACAGAAGCTAAAAACAGTGAATTGCATGGAAATGGGAGATTTTACAAATGTGGGGTAAGCGAAATATCTGCAGATAAAGAAAATGCTAGGATTTACTCAATTGCTAGAAATTGATATTTTGCTTGATACACAGAGCTAGTTTTGCAGATAGAGAAGGGTATCGATAAATTGAAGTGTGGTGAATGCAGAGAAGCTGCAAATGCCTGGAATTAACTTACTTACAAGAAATTGAGTAGTTGCTGAATACACAGATCCAGATGTGATAAGAAGGAGAGAAATGGAGAAGCAGAATGATGAATTTAACAATGAATATCTGGAAATTTGTAGATTGTTAGAAATAGGGATGATAATGGTTATACAACGTGGAAACTCTTAGAGATGGAGAGATTTCAAGAAATGGAGAAACTTACAGAGCAAGCGAACGAGCAGAGGATACAAACAGTGAATATAAAGGAATTGGGAGATTTTGTAAACATGGGCAATGATAAATATCTGCAGATAGAGAAAATGATAAAGTTTGATTACTTGCAAGAAATTGAGAACTTGCTATATACAGAGAGCCAGCTTTGCAGAAATTGAAGGATATCGAGAAATTGAAGTTGCGGTGTACGCGGAGAAGCTGGATTTATGCTGATTCTAATTAATTGCTGGAAATGGAAGTTTTGATAGATACAGAGACGGAGATTTGATGAGAAAGAGTGAAATTTAGGAATTGACGGTTCGGATCAATGAAGAAAAGCTGCAACTGCGGGGAATGTTGGAAATAGAGACAATACACTACATGGACAGCAGATATGAGTGGGGTGGTAGAATTTGAATGAAATGGTGAAATGTGTACAACCAGAGAAGGAACAGAAGCTAAAAACAGTGAATTGCATGGAAATGGGAGATTTTACAAATGTGGGGAAAGCGAAATATCTGCAGATAAAGAAAATGCTAGGATTTACTCAATTGCAAGAAATTGATATTTTGCTAGGTACACAGGGCCAGTTTTGCAGATAGAGAAGGGTATCGAGAAATTGAAGTTGTGGTGAGTGCAGAGAAGCTGCAAATGCCTGGAATTTACTTACTTGCAAGAAATTGAGTACTTGCTCAATACAGAGAAGCAGAATTGATATAAAGGAGAGAAATGGAGAAGCAGAATGATGAATTTAACAATGAATATCTGGAAATTTGTAGATTGTTAGAAATAGAGATGTTAATGGTTATACAACATTGAAACTCTTAGAGATGGAGAGATTTCTAGAAATGGAGAAACTCATACGGCCAGTAAAGGAGCAGAAGAAATAGTGAATATCATGGGAATGGAGAATTGTATAAAAATGGGGAATAAGAAATATCTGCAGATAGAGAAAATGCTAGAAATTGATCAATTGCTAGTAATTGACATCTTGCTAGATGCAGAGAACCCGCTTTGAACAAAAGGGGGAGAAACGTAGATATTGAAGACTGAGTAGGAAAATGAGCAGTTGGATCTTCGCAGTTTGTTAGAAATAGATCTATTAATGTAGATGGGGAGTAGCAATTCTTCGTGATGGAGAGATTTGAAGAATTGGAGAAACCTATGCAGCAGAAGATAGAAACAGTGAATTTCACGGAATTGGGCAATTGTATAAATATGGCGAATGAGAAATATCTGCAGATAGCGAAAATGATATAAGTTGAGTACTTGCAAGAAATTGAGAACTTGCTTGATACAGAGAACCTGATTTGCAAAAATGGAAAGAAATGGAGAAGCAGACTGTTGAATTTAACAACGAATTGGAAATTTGTAGATTGTTAGACATAGAGAAGAGTTACACGCAGTGGAAAATCTTAGAGATGGAGAGATTTCTAGAAATGTAGAAACTTATACAGCCAGCGAACGAGCAGAAGATACAAACAGTGAATATAAAGGAATTGGGAGATTTTGTAAATATGGGGAATGATAAATATCTGCAGATAGAGAAAATGATAGAATTTGATTACTTGCAAGAAATTGAGAACTTGCTATATACAGAGAGCCAGCTTTGCAGAAATTGAAGGATATGGAGAAATTGAAGTTGCGGTGAACGAGGAGAAGCTGGATTTGTGCTGAATCTAATTAATTGCTGGAAATGGAGGTTTTGATAGATACGGAAACGGAGATTTGCTGAGAAAGAGTGAAATTTAGGAATTGACGTTTCGGATCTTTGAAGAAAAGCTGCAACTGCGGGGATTGTTGGAAATAGAGAAAATACACTACATGGACAGCAGATTTGAGTGGGGTGGTAGAATTTGAATGAAATGGTGAAATGAGTACAACCAGAGAAGGAACAGAAGCTAAAAACAGTGAATTGCATGGAAATGGGAGATTTTACATATGTGGGGAAAGCGAAATATCTGCAGAGAAAGAAAATGCTAGGATTTACTCAATTGCTAGAAGTTGATATTTTGCTAGGTACACAGAGCCAGTTTTGCAGATAGAGAAGGGTATCGAGAAATTGAAGTTGTGGTGAGTGCAGAGAAGCTGCAAATGCCTGGAATTTACTTACTTGCAAGAAATTGAGTACTTGCTCAATACAGAGAAGCAGAATTGATATAAAGGAGAGAAATGGAGAAGCAGAATGATGAATTTAACAATGAATATCTGGAAATTTGTAGATTGTTAGAAATAGAGATGTTAATGGTTATACAACATTGAAACTCTTAGAGATGGAGAGATTTCTAGAAATGGAGAAACTCATACGGCCAGTAAAGGAGCAGAAGAAATAGTGAATATCATGGGAATGGAGTATTGTATAAAAATGGGGAATAAGAAATATCTGCAGATAGAGAAAATGCTAGAAATTGATCAATTGCTAGTAATTGACATCTTGCTAGATGCAGAGAACCCGCTTTGAACAAAAGGGGGAGAACCGTAGATATTGAAGACTGAGTAGGAAAATGAGCAGTTGGATCTTCGCAGTTTGTTAGAAATAGATCTATTAATGTAGATGGGGAGTAGCAATTCTTCGTGATGGAGAGATTTGAAGAATTGGAGAAACCTATACAGCAGAAGATACAATCAGTGAATTTCAAGGAATTGGGCAATTGTATAAATATGGCGAATGAGAAATATCTGTAGATAGCGAAAATGATATAAGTTGAGTACTTGCAAGAAATTGAGAACTTGCTTGATACAGAGAACCTGATTTTCAAAAATGGAGAGAAATGGAGAAGCAGACTGTTGAATTTAACAACGAATTGGAAATTTGTAGATTGTTAGACATAGAGAATAGTTACACGCAGTGGAAACTCTTAGAGATGGAGAGATTTCTAGAAATGTAGAAACTTATACAGCCAGCGAACGAGCAGAAGATACAAACAGTGAATATAAAGGAATTGGGAGATTTTGTAAATATGGGGAATGATAAATATCTGCAGATAGAGATAATGATAGAATTTGATTACTTGCAAGAAATTGAGAACTTGCTATATACAGAGAGCCAGCTTTGCAGAAATTGAAGGATATGGAGAAATTGAAGTTGCGGTGAACGAGGAGAAGCTGGATTTGTGCTGAATCTAATTAATTGCTGGAAATGGAACTTTTGATAGATACAGAGACGGAGATTTGCTGAGAAAGAGTGAAATTTAGGAATTGACGTTTCGGATCTTTGAAGAAAAGCTGCAACTGCGGGGAATGTTGGAAATAGAGACAATACACTACATGGACAGCAGAAATGAGTGGGGTGGTAGAATTTGAATGAAATGGTGAAATGTGTACAACCAGAGAAGGAACAGAAGCTAGAAACAGTGAATTGCATGGAAATGGGATATTTTACAAATGTGGGGAAAGCGAAATATCTGCAGATAAAGAAAATGCTAGGATTTACTCAATTGCTAGAAATTGATATTTTGCTTGATACACAGAGCTAGTTTGGCAGATAGAGAAGGGTATCGAGAAATTGAAGTTGTGGTGAATGCAGAGAAGCTGCAAATGCCTGGAATTTACTTACTTACAAGAAATTGAGTACTTGCTCAATACAGAGATCCAGATGTGATAAGAAGGAGAGAAATGGAGAAGCAGAATGATGAATTTAACAATGAATATCTGGAAATTAGTAGATTGTTAGAAATAGGGATGATAATGGTTATACAACGTGGAAACTCTTAGAGATGGAGAGATTTCAAGAAATGGAGAAACTTAAACAGCAAGCGAACGAGCAGAGGATACAAACAGTGAATATAAAGGAATTGGGAGATTCTGTAAACATGGGCAATGATAAATATCTGCAGATAGAGAAAATGATAAAGTTTGATTACTTGCAAGAAATTGAGAACTTGCTATATACAGAGAGGCAGCTTTGCAGAAATTGAAGGATATGGAGAAATTGAAGTTGCGGTGAACGCGGAGAAGCTGGATTTGTGCTGATTCTAATTAATGGCTGGAAATGGAAGTTTTGATAGATACAGAGACGGAGATTTGCTGAGAAAGAGTGAAATTTAGGAATTGACGGTTCGGATCAATGAAGAAAAGCTGCAACTGCGGGGAATGTTGGAAATAGAGACAATACACTACATGGACAGCAGAAATGAGTGGGGTGTTAGAATTTGAATGAAATGGTGAAATGTGTACAACCAGAGAAGGAACAGAAGCTAAAAACAGTGAATTGCATGGAAATGGGAGATTTTACAAATGTGGGGTAAGCGAAATATCTGCAGATAAAGAAAATGCTAGGATTTACTCAATTGCTAGAAATTGATATTTTGCTTGATACACAGAGCTAGTTTTGCAGATAGAGAAGGGTATCGATAAATTGAAGTGTGGTGAATGCAGAGAAGCTGCAAATGCCTGGAATTAACTTACTTACAAGAAATTGAGTAGTTGCTGAATACACAGATCCAGATGTGATAAGAAGGAGAGAAATGGAGAAGCAGAATGATGAATTTAACAATGAATATCTGGAAATTTGTAGATTGTTAGAAATAGGGATGATAATGGTTATACAACGTGGAAACTCTTAGAGATGGAGAGATTTCAAGAAATGGAGAAACTTACAGAGCAAGCGAACGAGCAGAGGATACAAACAGTGAATATAAAGGAATTGGGAGATTTTGTAAACATGGGCAATGATAAATATCTGCAGATAGAGAAAATGATAAAGTTTGATTACTTGCAAGAAATTGAGAACTTGCTATATACAGAGAGCCAGCTTTGCAGAAATTGAAGGATATCGAGAAATTGAAGTTGCGGTGTACGCGGAGAAGCTGGATTTATGCTGATTCTAATTAATTGCTGGAAATGGAAGTTTTGATAGATACAGAGACGGAGATTTGATGAGAAAGAGTGAAATTTAGGAATTGACGGTTCGGATCAATGAAGAAAAGCTGCAACTGCGGGGAATGTTGGAAATAGAGACAATACACTACATGGACAGCAGATATGAGTGGGGTGGTAGAATTTGAATGAAATGGTGAAATGTGTACAACCAGAGAAGGAACAGAAGCTAAAAACAGTGAATTGCATGGAAATGGGAGATTTTACAAATGTGGGGAAAGCGAAATATCTGCAGATAAAGAAAATGCTAGGATTTACTCAATTGCAAGAAATTGATATTTTGCTAGGTACACAGGGCCAGTTTTGCAGATAGAGAAGGGTATCGAGAAATTGAAGTTGTGGTGAGTGCAGAGAAGCTGCAAATGCCTGGAATTTACTTACTTGCAAGAAATTGAGTACTTGCTCAATACAGAGAAGCAGAATTGATATAAAGGAGAGAAATGGAGAAGCAGAATGATGAATTTAACAATGAATATCTGGAAATTTGTAGATTGTTAGAAATAGAGATGTTAATGGTTATACAACATTGAAACTCTTAGAGATGGAGAGATTTCTAGAAATGGAGAAACTCATACGGCCAGTAAAGGAGCAGAAGAAATAGTGAATATCATGGGAATGGAGAATTGTATAAAAATGGGGAATAAGAAATATCTGCAGATAGAGAAAATGCTAGAAATTGATCAATTGCTAGTAATTGACATCTTGCTAGATGCAGAGAACCCGCTTTGAACAAAAGGGGGAGAAACGTAGATATTGAAGACTGAGTAGGAAAATGAGCAGTTGGATCTTCGCAGTTTGTTAGAAATAGATCTATTAATGTAGATGGGGAGTAGCAATTCTTCGTGATGGAGAGATTTGAAGAATTGGAGAAACCTATGCAGCAGAAGATAGAAACAGTGAATTTCACGGAATTGGGCAATTGTATAAATATGGCGAATGAGAAATATCTGCAGATAGCGAAAATGATATAAGTTGAGTACTCGCAAGAAATTGAGAACTTGCTTGATACAGAGAACCTGATTTGCAAAAATGGAAAGAAATGGAGAAGCAGACTGTTGAATTTAACAACGAATTGGAAATTTGTAGATTGTTAGACATAGAGAAGAGTTACACGCAGTGGAAAATCTTAGAGATGGAGAGATTTCTAGAAATGTAGAAACTTATACAGCCAGCGAACGAGCAGAAGATACAAACAGTGAATATAAAGGAATTGGGAGATTTTGTAAATATGGGGAATGATAAATATCTGCAGATAGAGAAAATGATAGAATTTGATTACTTGCAAGAAATTGAGAACTTGCTATATACAGAGAGCCAGCTTTGCAGAAATTGAAGGATATGGAGAAATTGAAGTTGCGGTGAACGAGGAGAAGCTGGATTTGTGCTGAATCTAATTAATTGCTGGAAATGGAGGTTTTGATAGATACGGAAACGGAGATTTGCTGAGAAAGAGTGAAATTTAGGAATTGACGTTTCGGATCTTTGAAGAAAAGCTGCAACTGCGGGGATTGTTGGAAATAGAGAAAATACACTACATGGACAGCAGATTTGAGTGGGGTGGTAGAATTTGAATGAAATGGTGAAATGAGTACAACCAGAGAAGGAACAGAAGCTAAAAACAGTGAATTGCATGGAAATGGGAGATTTTACATATGTGGGGAAAGCGAAATATCTGCAGAGAAAGAAAATGCTAGGATTTACTCAATTGCTAGAAATTGATATTTTGCTAGGTACACAGAGCCAGTTTTGCAGATAGAGAAGGGTATCGAGAAATTGAAGTTGTGGTGAGTGCAGAGAAGCTGCAAATGCCTGGAATTTACTTACTTGCAAGAAATTGAGTACTTGCTCAATACAGAGAAGCAGAATTGATATAAAGGAGAGAAATGGAGAAGCAGAATGATGAATTTAACAATGAATATCTGGAAATTTGTAGATTGTTAGAAATAGAGATGTTAATGGTTATACAACATTGAAACTCTTAGAGATGGAGAGATTTCTAGAAATGGAGAAACTCATACGGCCAGTAAAGGAGCAGAAGAAATAGTGAATATCATGGGAATGGAGTATTGTATAAAAATGGGGAATAAGAAATATCTGCAGATAGAGAAAATGCTAGAAATTGATCAATTGCTAGTAATTGACATCTTGCTAGATGCAGAGAACCCGCTTTGAACAAAAGGGGGAGAACCGTAGATATTGAAGACTGAGTAGGAAAATGAGCAGTTGGATCTTCGCAGTTTGTTAGAAATAGATCTATTAATGTAGATGGGGAGTAGCAATTCTTCGTGATGGAGAGATTTGAAGAATTGGAGAAACCTATACAGCAGAAGATACAATCAGTGAATTTCAAGGAATTGGGCAATTGTATAAATATGGCGAATGAGAAATATCTGTAGATAGCGAAAATGATATAAGTTGAGTACTTGCAAGAAATTGAGAACTTGCTTGATACAGAGAACCTGATTTTCAAAAATGGAGAGAAATGGAGAAGCAGACTGTTGAATTTAACAACGAATTGGAAATTTGTAGATTGTTAGACATAGAGAATAGTTACACGCAGTGGAAACTCTTAGAGATGGAGAGATTTCTAGAAATGTAGAAACTTATACAGCCAGCGAACGAGCAGAAGATACAAACAGTGAATATAAAGGAATTGGGAGATTTTGTAAATATGGGGAATGATAAATATCTGCAGATAGAGATAATGATAGAATTTGATTACTTGCAAGAAATTGAGAACTTGCTATATACAGAGAGCCAGCTTTGCAGAAATTGAAGGATATGGAGAAATTGAAGTTGCGGTGAACGAGGAGAAGCTGGATTTGTGCTGAATCTAATTAATTGCTGGAAATGGAACTTTTGATAGATACAGAGACGGAGATTTGCTGAGAAAGAGTGAAATTTAGGAATTGACGTTTCGGATCTTTGAAGAAAAGCTGCAACTGCGGGGAATGTTGGAAATAGAGACAATACACTACATGGACAGCAGAAATGAGTGGGGTGGTAGAATTTGAATGAAATGGTGAAATGTGTACAACCAGAGAAGGAACAGAAGCTAGAAACAGTGAATTGCATGGAAATGGGATATTTTACAAATGTGGGGAAAGCGAAATATCTGCAGATAAAGAAAATGCTAGGATTTACTCAATTGCTAGAAATTGATATTTTGCTAGGTACACAGAGCCAGTTTTGCAGATAGAGAAGGGAATCGAGAAATTGAAGTTGTGGTGAGTGCAGAGAAGCTGCAAATGCCTGGTATTTACTTACTTGCAAGAAATTGAGTACTTGCTCAATACAGAGAAGCAGATTTGATAAAAAGGAGAGAAATGGGGAAGCAGAATGATGAATTTAACAATGAATATATGGAAATTTGTAGATTGTTAGAAATAGAGATGTTAATGGTTATACGCCGTGGAAACTCTTAGAGATGGAGAGATTTCTAGAAATGGAGAAACTCATACGGCCAGTAAAGGAGCAGAAGAAATAGTGAATATCGTGGGAAAGGAGAATTGTATAAAAATGGGGAATAAGAAATATCTGCAGATAGAGAAAATGGTCGAAATTGATCAATTGCTAGTAATCGACATCTTGCTAGATGCAGAGAACCAGATTTGAACAAAACGGGGAGAATCGTAGATATTGAAGACTGAGTAGGATAATGAGCGGCAGGACCTTTGCAGTTTGTTAGAAATAGATCTATTAATGTAGATGGGTAGTAGAAATTCTTCGTGATGGAGAGATTTGAAGAATTGGAGAAACCTATACAGCAGAAGATACAATCAGTGAATTTCAAGGAATTGGGCAATTGTATAAATATGGCGAATGAGAAATATCTGTAGATAGCGAAAATGATATAAGTTGAGTACTTGCAAGAAATTGAGAACTTGCTTGATACAGAGAACCTGATTTTCAAAAATGGAGAGAAATGGAGAAGCAGACTGTTGAATTTAACAACGAATTGGAAATTTGTAGATTGTTAGACATAGAGAATAGTTACACGCAGTGGAAACTCTTAGAGATGGAGAGATTTCTAGAAATGTAGAAACTTATACAGCCAGCGAACGAGCAGAAGATACAAACAGTGAATATAAAGGAATTGGGAGATTTTGTAAATATGGGGAATGATAAATATCTGCAGATAGAGATAATGATAGAATTTGATTACTTGCAAGAAATTGAGAACTTGCTATATACAGAGAGCCAGCTTTGCAGAAATTGAAGGATATGGAGAAATTGAAGTTGCGGTGAACGAGGAGAAGCTGGATTTGTGCTGAATCTAATTAATTGCTGGAAATGGAACTTTTGATAGATACAGAGACGGAGATTTGCTGAGAAAGAGTGAAATTTAGGAATTGACGTTTCGGATCTTTGAAGAAAAGCTGCAACTGCGGGGAATGTTGGAAATAGAGACAATACACTACATGGACAGCAGAAATGAGTGGGGTGGTAGAATTTGAATGAAATGGTGAAATGTGTACAACCAGAGAAGGAACAGAAGCTAGAAACAGTGAATTGCATGGAAATGGGATATTTTACAAATGTGGGGAAAGCGAAATATCTGCAGATAAAGAAAATGCTAGGATTTACTCAATTGCTAGAAATTGATATTTTGCTAGGTACACAGAGCCAGTTTTGCAGATAGAGAAGGGAATCGAGAAATTGAAGTTGTGGTGAGTGCAGAGAAGCTGCAAATGCCTGGTATTTACTTACTTGCAAGAAATTGAGTACTTGCTCAATACAGAGAAGCAGATTTGATAAAAAGGAGAGAAATGGGGAAGCAGAATGATGAATTTAACAATGAATATATGGAAATTTGTAGATTGTTAGAAATAGAGATGTTAATGGTTATACGCCGTGGAAACTCTTAGAGATGGAGAGATTTCTAGAAATGGAGAAACTCATACGGCCAGTAAAGGAGCAGAAGAAATAGTGAATATCGTGGGAAAGGAGAATTGTATAAAAATGGGGAATAAGAAATATCTGCAGATAGAGAAAATGGTCGAAATTGATCAATTGCTAGTAATCGACATCTTGCTAGATGCAGAGAACCAGATTTGAACAAAAGGGGGAGAATCGTAGATATTGAAGACTGAGTAGGATAATGAGCGGCAGGACCTTTGCAGTTTGTTAGAAATAGATCTATTAATGTAGATGGGTAGTAGAAATTCTTCGTGATGGAGAGATTTGAAGAATTGGAGAAACCTATACAGCCAGTGAACGAGCAGAAGATACAAACAGTGAATTTCATGGAATTGGGCAATTGTATAATTATGGCTAATGAGAAATATCTGCAGATAGCAAAAATGATATAAGTTGAGTACTTGCAAGAAATTGCGAACTTGCTTGATACAGAGAACCTGATTTGCAAAAATGGAGAGAAATGGAGAAGCGGACTGTTGAATTTAACAACGAATTGGAAATTTGTAGATTGTTAGACATAGAGAATAGTTACACGCAGTGGAAACTCTTAGAGATGGAGAGATTTCTAGAAATGTAGAAACTTATACAGCCAGCGAACGAGCAGAAGATACAAACAGTGAATATAAAGGAATTGGGAGCTTTTGCAAATATGGGGAATGATAAATATCTGCAGATAGAGAAAATGATAAAATTTGATTACTTGCAAGAAATTGAGAACTTGCTATATACAGAGAGCTAGCTTTGCAGAAATTGAAGGATATGGAGAAATTGAAGTTGCGGTGAACGCGGAGAAGCTGGATTTGTGCTGAATCTAATTAATTGCTGGAAATTGAGGTTTTGATAGATACAGAGACAGAGATTTGCTGAGAAAGAGTGAAATTTAGGAATTGACGGTTCGGATGAGTGAAGAAAAGCTTCAACTGTGGGGAATGTTGGAAATAGGGACAATACACTACATGGACAGCAGATTTGAGTGGGGTGGAAGAATTTGAATGAAGTAGTGAAATGTGTACAACCAGAGAAGGAACAGAAGCTAAAAACAATGAATTTCATGGAAATGGGAGATTTTACAAATGTGGGGAAAGCGAAATATCTGCAGATAAAGAAAATGCTAGGATTTACTCAATTGCAAGAAATTGATATTTTGCCAGGTACACAGAGCCAGTTTTGCAGATAGAGAAGGGTATCGAGAAATTGAAGTTGTGGTGAATGCAGAGAAGGTGCAAATGCCTGGAATTTACTTACTTGCAAGAAATTGACTACTTGCTCAATACAGATGAGCAGATTTGATAAAAAGGAGAGAAATGCAGATGCAGAATGATGAATTTAACAATGAATATATGGACGATTGTAGATTGTTATAAATAGAGAAGTTAATGGTTATACAACTTGTAAACTCTTAGAGATGGAGAGATTTCTAGAAATGGAGAAACTCCTGCGGCCAGTAAAGGAGCAGAAGAAATAGTGAATATCATGGGAATGGAGAATTGTATAAAAATGGGGAAGAAGAAATATCTGCAGATAGGCAAAATGCTATAAATTGATCAATTGCTAGTAACTGACATCTTGCTAGAGACAGAGAACCAGATTTGGACATAAGGGGGAGAAACGTAGATATTGAAGACTGAGTAGGAAAATGAGCAGCTGTATCTTTGCAGTTTGTTAGAAATAGATCTATTAATGTAGATGGGCAGCAACAATTCGTCGTGATGGAGAGATTTCAAGAATTGGAGAAACCTATACAGCCAGTGAACGAGCAGAAGATACAAACAGGGAATTTCATGGATTTGGGCAATTGTATAATTATGGCGAATGAGAAATATCTGCAGATAGCGAAAATGATATAAGTTGATAACTTGCAAGAAATTGAGAACTTGCTTGATACAGAGAACCTGATTTGCATAAAATGGAGAGAAATGGAGAAGCAGACTGTTGAATTTAACAACGAATTGGAAATTTGTAGATTGTTAGACATAGAGAAGAGTTACACGCAGTGGAAACTCTTAGAGATGGAGAGATTTCTAGAAATGTAGAAACATATACAGCAAGCGAACGAGCAGATGATACAAACAGTGAATATAAAGGAATTGGGAGATTTTGTAAATATGGGGAATGATAAATATCTGCAGATAGAGAAAATGATAAAATTTGATTACTTGCAAGAAATTGAGAACTTGCTATAAACAGAGAGCCAGCTTTGCAGAAATTGATGTAGATGGATAAATTGATGTTGCGGTTAACGCGGAGAAGCTGGATTAGTGCTGAATCTAATTAATTGCTGGAAATTGAGGTTTTGATAGATACAGAGACGGAGATTTGCTGAGAAAGAGTGAAATTAAGGAATTGACGTTTCGGATGAATGAAGAAAAGCTACAACTGCGGGGAATGTTGGAAATAGAGACAATACACTACATGGACAGCAGAAATGAGTGGGGTGGTAGAATTTGAATGAAATGGTGAAATGTGTACAACCAGAGAAGGAACAGAAGCTGAAAACAATGAATATCATGGAAATGGGAGATTTTACAAATGTGGGGAAAGCGAAATATCTGCAGATAAAGAAAATGCTAGGATTTACTCAATTGCTAGAATTCGATATTTTGCTAGATACACAGAATCAGTTTTGCAGGTAGAGAAGGGTATCGAGAAATTGAAGCTGTGGTGATTGCAGAGAACCTGCAAATGCCTGGAATTAACTTACTTACAAGAAATTGAGTACTTGCTCAATATAGAGATCCAGATGTATTAGAAGGAGAGAAATGGAGAAGCAGAATGATGAATTTAACAATGAATACATGGAAATTTGTAGATTGGTAGAAATAGTGATGTTAATGGTTATACAACTTGGAAACTCTTAGAGATGGAGAGATTTCTAGAAATGGAGAAACTCATACGGCCAGTAAAGGAGCAGAAGAAATAGTGAATATCATGGGAATGGAGAATTGTATAAAAATGGGGAATAAGACATATCTGCAGATAGAGAAAATGCTAGAAATTGATCAATTGCTAGTAATTGACATCTTGCTAGATGCAGAGAACCAGATTTGAACAGAAGGGGGAGAAACGTAGATATTGAAGTCTGAGTTGGAAAATGAGCAGCTGGATCTTAGCAGTTTGTTAGAAATAGCTCTATTAATGTAAATGGGCAGTAGCAATTCATCGTGATGGAGAGATTTCAAGAATTGGAGAAACGTATACAGCCAGTGAACGAGCAGAAGATTCAAACAGTGAATTTCATGGAATTGGGCAATTGTATAATTATGGGAAATGAGAAATATCTGCAGATAGCAAAAATGATATAAGTTGATTACTCGCAAGAAATTGAGAACTTGCTTGATACAGAGAACCTGATTTGCAAAAATGGAGAGAAATGGAGAAGCAGACTGTTGAATTTAACAACGAATTGGAAATTTGTAGATTGTTAGACATAGAGAATAGTTACACGCAGTGGAAACTCTTAGAGATGGAGAGATTACTAGAAATGAAGAAACATATACAGACAGCGAACGAGCAGAAGATACAAACAGTGAATATAAAGGAGTTGGGAGATTTTGTAAATATGGGGAATGATAATTATCTGCAGATAGAGAAAATGATAAAATTTGATTACTTGCAAGAAATTGAGAACTTGCTATATACAGAGAGGCAGCTTTGCAGAAATTGAAGTATATGGAGAAATTGAAGTTGCGGTGAACGCGCAGAAGCTGGATTTGTGCTGAATCTAATTAATTGCTGGAAATGGAGGTTTTGATAGATACAGAGACGGAGATTTGCTGAGAAAGAGTGAAATCTAGGAATTGTCGGTTCGGATGAATGAAGAAAAGCTGCAACTGCGGGGAACGTTGGAAATAGAGACAATAATCTACACGGACAGCAGAAGTGAGTGGGGTGGTAGAATTCGATTGAAATGGTGAAATTTGTACAACCAGAGAAGGAACCGAAGCTAAAAACAATGAATTTCATGGAAATGAGAGATTTTACAAATGTGGGGAAAGCGAAATATCTGCAGATATACAAAATGCTAGGATTTACTCAATTGCTAGAAATTGATATTGTGCTAGATACAGAGAGCCAGTTTTGCAGATAGAGAAGGGTATCGAGAAATTGAAGTTGTGGTGAATGCAGAGAAGCTGCAAATGCCTGGTATTTACTTACTTGCAAGAAATTGAGAACTTGCTATATACAGAGAGCCAGCTTTGCGGAAATTGAAGTATATGGAGAAATTGAAGTTGCGGTGAACGCGGAGAAGCTGGATTTGTGCTGAATCTAATTAATTGCTGGAAATTGAGGTTTTGATAGATACAGAGACGGAGATTTGCTGAGAAAGAGTGAAATTTAGGAATTGACGGTTCGGATGGATGAAGAAAAGCTGCAACTGCGGGGAACGTTGGAAATAGAGACAATAATCTACATGGACAGCAGAAATGAGTGGGGTGGTAGAATTCGATTGAAATGGTGAAATTTGTACAACCAGAGAAGGAACCGAAGCTAAAACCAATGAATTTCATGGAAAAGAGAGATTTTACAAATGTGGGGAAAGCGAAATATCTGCAGATAAAGAAAATGCTAGCATTTACTCCATTGCTAGAAATTGATATTGTGCTAGATACACAGAGCCAGTTTTGCAGATAGAGGAGGGTATCGAGAAATTGAAGTTGTGGTGAATGCAGAGAACCTGCAAATGCCTGGACTTTACTTACTTGGAAGAAATTGAGTAGTTGCTCAATACAGAGTTCCAGATGTGATAAGAAGGAGAGAAATGGAGAAGCAGAATGATGAATTTAACAATCAATATCTGGAAATTTGTAGATTGTTAGAAATAGGGATGTTAATGGTTATACAACGTGGAAACTCTTAGAGATGGAGAGATTTCTAGAAATGGAGAAACTTATACAGCCAGCGAACGAGGAGAAGATACAAACAGTGAATATAAAGGAATTGGGAGATTTTGTAAATATGGGGAATGATAAATATCTGCAGATAGAGAAAATGATAAAATTTGATTACTTGCAAGAAATTGAGAACTTGCTTGATACAGAGAACTTCTTTGCAAAAATGGAAGAAATGCAGAAGCAGACTGTTGAATTTAACAACGAATTGGAAATTTGTAGATTGTTAGACATAGAGAATAGTTGCACACAGTTGAAACTCTTAGAGATGGAGAGATTTCTAGAAATGGAGAAATTATACAGCCAGCGAACGAGCAGAAGATACAAACAGTGAATATAAAGGAATTGGGAGATTTTGTAAATATGGGGAATGATAAATAACTGCAGATAGAGAAAATGATAAAATTTGATTCCTTGCAAGAAATTGAGAACTTGCTATATACAGAGAGCCAGCTTTGCAGAAATTTAATTATATGGAGAAATTGAAGTTGCGGTGAATGCAGAGAAGCTGGATTTGAGCTGAATCTAATTAATTGCTTGAAATTGAGGCTTTGACAGATTCGGAGACCGAGATTTGCTGAGAAAGAGTGAAATTTAGGAATTGACGGTTCGGATGAATGAACAAAGGCTTCAATTGCGGGGAATGTTCGAAATAGTGACATTACACTAGATCGATAGCAGAAATGAGTGGTGTGGTAGAATGTGATTGAAATGATGAAATTTGTACAACCAGAGAAGGAACAGAAGCTAAAACAATGAATTTCATGTAAATGGGAGATTTGACAAATGTTGGGAAAGCGAAATATCTGCAGATAAAGAAAATGCTAGGATTTACTCAATCGCTAGAAATTGATAATTGGCGATATAAACACAGCCAGTTTGGAAGATAGAGAAATTGCAGTTGTGGTGAATGCAGAGAATCTGCAAATGTCTGGAATTTACTTGCTTGCAAGAGATTTCGTACTTGCCCAATACAGAGAACCAGCTTTGATAAAAAGGAGTGAAATGGAGAAGCAGAATGATGAATTTAACAATGAACATCTGGATATTTGTAGTTTGTTAGAAATAGAGATGTTCCTGGTTATACACCGTGGAAACTCTTAGAGAATGAGAGATTTCTAGAAATGGAGAAACTCATACGGCCAGTAAAGGAGCAGAAGATGCAAACAGAGAAGTTATGAAATTGGGCAATTCTATAATTCTGGCGAATGAGAAATATCTGCAGATAGAGAAAATGATAAAAGTTGATCACTTTCAAGAAATTGAGAACTTGCTTGATACAGAGAACCGGATTTGTTAAAAAGGAGAGAAATGGAGAAGCAGACTTCTGAATTTAACAACGAATTGGAAATTTGTAGATTGTTAGACATAGAGAATAGTTACACGCAGTGGAAAGTCTTTGAGATGGATAGATTTCTAGAAATGAAGAAACATATACACCCAGCGAACGAGCAGAAGATACAAACAGTGAATATAAAGGAATTGGGAGATTTGGTAAATATGGGGAATGATAAATATCTGCAGATAGAGAAAATGATAGAATTTGATTACTTGCAAGAAATTGCGAACTTGCTATATACAGAGAGCCAGCTTTGCAGAAATTGAAGGATATGGAGAAATTGAAGTTGCGGTGAACGAGGAGAAGCTGGATTTGTGCTGAATCTAATTAATTGCTGGAAATGGAGGTTTTGATAGATACAGAGACCGAGATTTGCTGAGAAAAAGTGAAATTTAGGAATTGACGGTTCGGATGAATGAAGAAAAGCTGCAACTGCGGGGAATGTTCGAAATAGAGAAATTACACTAGATCGACAGCAGAAATGAGTGGGGTGGTAGAATTCGAATGAAATGGTGAAATGTGCACAACCAGAGAAGGAACAGAGGCTAAAAACAATGAATTTCATTGAAATGGGAGATTTTACAAATGTGGGGAAAGCGAAATATCTGCAGATAAAGAAAATACTAGGATATACTCAATTGCTAGAAATTGATATTTTGCTTGATACACGGAGCCAGTTTTGCAGATAGAGAAGGGTATCAAGAAATTGAAGTTGTGCTGAATGCAGAGAACCTGCAAATGCCAGTAATTTACTTACTTGCAAGAAATTGAGTACTTGCTCAATACAGAGAACCTGATTTGATAAAAAGGAGATAAATGGAGAAGCAGAATGAAGAGTTTAACAATGAATATCTGGATATTTGTAGTTTGTTAGAAATACAGATGTTCATGGTTATACACCGTGGAAACTCTCCGAGAGTGAGAGATTTCTAGAAATGGAGAAACTTATACAGCCAGCGAACGAGCAGAAGATACAAACAGTGAATATAAAGGAATTGGGAGATTTTGTAAATATGGGGAATGATAAATATCTGCAGATAGAGAAAATGATAAAAGTTGATCACTGGCAAGAAATTGAGAACTTGCTTGATACAGAAATTGAAGTTGTGCTGAATGCAGAGAACCTGCAAATGCCAGTAATTTACTTACTTGCAAGAAATTGAGAACTTGCTATATACAGAGCGCCAGCTTTGCAGAAATTGATGTATATGGATAAATTGAAGTTGCGGTGAATGCGGAGAAGCTGGATTTGTGCTGAATCTAATTAATTGCTGGAAATGGAGGTTTTGATAGATACAGAGACCGAGATTTGCTGAGAAAGAGTGAAATGTAGGAATTGACGGTTCGGATGAATGAAGAGAAGCTGCCACTGCAGGGAACGAACGTTGGAAATAGAGACAATAATCCACATGGAGAGCAGAAATGAGTGGGGTGGTAGAATTCGATTGAAATGGTGAAATTTGTACAACAAGAGAAGGAACAGAAGCTAAAAACAATGAATTGCATGGAAATGGGAGATTTTACAAATGTGGGGAAAGCGAAATATCTGCAGATAAAGAAAATGCTAGGATTTACTCAATTGCTAGAAATTGATATTTTGCTAGATACACACAGCCAGTTTTGCAGATAGAGAAGGGTATCGAGAAATTGAAGTTGTGGTGAATGCAGAAAACCTGCAAATTCCTGGAATTTACTTACTTACAAGAAATTGAGTACTTGCTCAATACAGACATCCAGATGCATTAGAAGGAGAGAAATGGAGAAGCAGAATGATGAATTTAACAATGAATATCTGGCAATTTGTAGATTGTTAGAAATAGGGATGTTAATGGTTATACAACGTGGAAACTCTTAGAGATGGAGAGATTTCTAGAAATGGAGAAACTTATACAGCCAGCGATCGAGCAAAAGATACAAACAGTGAATATAAAGGAATTGGGAGATTTTGTAAATATGGGGAATGATAAGTAACTGCCGATAGAGAAAATGATAATATTTGATTACTTGCAAGAAATTGAGAACTTGCTATATACAGAGAACCAGCTTTGCAGAAATTGAAGGATATGGAGAAATTGAAGTTGCGGTGAACGCGGAGAAGCTGGATTTGTGCTGAATCTAATTAATTGCTGGAAATGGAGGTTTTGATAGATACAGAGACGGAGATTTGCTGAAAAAGAGTGAAATTAAGGAATTGACGGTTCGGATTAATGAAGAAAAGCTGCAACTGCGGGGAATGTTGGAAATAGAGACAATATACTACATGGACAGCAGAAATGAGTGGGGTGGTAGAATTTGAATGAAATGGTGAAATGTGTACAACCAGAGAAGGAACAGAAGCTAAAAACAATGAATTTCATGGAAATGGGAGATTTTACAAATATGGGGAAAGCGAAATATCTGTGGATAAAGAAAATGCTGGAAGTTACTCAATTGCTACAAATTGATAATTTGCTAGATACAGAGAGCCAGTTTTGCAGATAGAGAAGGGTATCGAGAAATTGAAGTTGTGGTGAATGCAGAGAACCTGCAAATGTCTGGAATTTACTTACTTGCCAGAAATTGAGTACTTGCTCAATACAGAGAAGCAGCTTTGATAAAAAGGAGAGAAATGGAGAAGCAGAATGATGCATTTGACAATGAATATCTGGAAATCTGTAGATTGTTAGAAATAGAGGTGTTATTGGTTATAAGCCACGGAATCTCTTAGAGATGGAGAGATTTCTAGAAATGGAGAAACTTATACAGACAGTGAACGAGCAGCAGAAACGGGGAATATCAAGGAAATGGAGAATTGTATAAAAATGGGGAATAAGAAATAGCTGCAGATAGAGAAATTGCTAGAAATTGATCGATTGCTAGAAATTGACATCTTGCTAGATACAGAGAACCAGATTTGAACAAAAGGGGGAGAAACGTAGATATTGAAGACTGAGTAGGAAAATGAACAGCTGGACCTTTGCAGATTGTTAGAAATAGAGATGTTAATGGTTATACGCCGTGGAAACTCTTAGAGATGGAGACATTTCTAGAAATGGAGAAACTTATACAGTTAATGAATGAGCAGAAGAAACAGGGAATATCAAGGAAATGGAGAATTGTATAAAAATGGGGAATATGAAATATCTGCAGATAGAGAAATTGCTAGAAATTGATCAATTGCTAGAAATTGACATCTTGCTAGATGCAGAGAACCAGATTTGAACAAAAGGGGGAGAATCATTGGTATTGAAGACTGAGTAGGAAAATGAACAGCTGGATCTTTGCAGATTGTTAGAAATAGAGATGTTAATGGTTATACGACGTGGAAACTCTTAGAGATGGAGAGATTTCAAGAAATGGAGAAACTTATACAGTCAATGAATGAGCAGAAGAAACAGGGAGTATCATGGAATTGGAGAATTGTATAAAAATGGGGAATAAGAAATATCTGCAGATAGAGAAATTGCTAGAAATTGATCAATTGCTTGAAATTGACATCTTGCTAGATACAGAGAACCAGATTTGAACAAAAGGGGGAGAAACGTAGATATTGAAGACTGAGTAGGAATAATGAACAGCTGGATCTTTGCAGATTATTAGAAATAGAACTATTAATGTATATGGGCAGCAGCAATTCGTCGTGATGGAGAGATTTCAAGAAATGGAGAAACCTATACGGCCAGTGAACGACCAGAAGATACAAACAGTGATTATCATGGAATTGGGCAATTGTATAATTACGGCGCATGATAAATATCTGCAGATAGAGAAAATTATATAAGTTGATTATTTGCAAGAAATTATGAACTTGCTTGATACAGAGAACAGGATTTGATAAAAAGGAGAGAAATGGAGAAGCAGACTGCTGAATTTAACAACGAATTGGAAATTTGTAGATTGTTAGACATAGAGAATAGGTACACCCAGTGGGAAATCGTAGAGATGGAGAGATTTCTAGAAATGGAGAAACTTATACAGCCAGAGAACGAGCAGTAGATACAAACAGTGAACATAAAGGAATTGGCAGATTTTGTAAATATGGGGAATGATAAATATCTGCAGTTAGTGAAAATGATAAAAATTGATTAGTTGCAAGAAATTGAGAACTTGCTATATACAGAGAGCCAGCTTTGCTGAAATTGTAGGATCTGGAGAAATTGAAGTTGCGGTGAATGCAGAGAACCTGCAAATGCCAGGAATTTACTTACTTACAAGAAATTGAGTACTTGCTCAATACAGAGAGCCAGATGTGATAAGGAGAGAAATGGAGAAGCAGAATGATGAATTTAACAATGAATATATGGAAATTTGTAGATTGTTAGAAATAGAGATGTTAATGGTTATACAACTTGGAAACTCTTAGAGATGGAGAGATTTCTAGAAATGGAGAAACTTATACAGCCAGTGAACGAGCAGAAGATGCAAACAGAGAAGTTAATGGAATTGGGCAATTGTATAATTCTGGCGAATGAGAAATATCTGCAGATAGAGAAAATGATAAAAGTTGATTACTTGCAAGAAATTGAGAACTTGCTTGATACAGAGACCCGGATTTCTTAAAAAGGAGAGAAATGGAGAAGCAGACTTCTGAATTTAACAACGAATTGGAAATTTATAGATTGTTAGACTTAGAGAATAGTTACACGCAATGGAAAGTCTTTGAGATGGAGAGATTTCTAGAAAAGAAGAAGCATATACATCCAGCGAACGAGCAGAAGATACAAACAGTGAATATAAAGGAATTGGGAGATTTGTAAATATGGGGAATGATAAATATCTGCAGGTAGAGAAAATGATTAAAGTTTTGTTCCGTTTTGTTCAAATCTATTTGAATTTGAATTTGAAAATGATTAATGTTTTGTCCCCTTTTGTTCAAATCTTGTTCTCTGTATCTAGCAAGATGTCAGTTTCTAGCAATTGATCAATTTCTAGCAATTTCTCTATCTGCAGATATTCACATTCCCCATTTTTATACAATTCTCCATTTCCTTGATATTCCCTGTTTCTTCTGCTCGGTCACTGACTGTACAAGTTTCTCCATTCTAGAAATCTCTCCATCTCTAAGAGTTTCCACGGCGTATCACCATTAACATCTCCATTTCAAACAATCTACAATATTCCAGATATTCATTGTTAAATTCATCATTCTGCTTCTCCATTTCTCTTCTTTTTATCAAATCTGGTTCTCTGTACTGTGCAAGTACTCAATTTCTTGCAAGTAAGTAAATTCCAGACATTTGCAGGTTCTCTGCATTCACCACAACTTCAATTTCTCGATACCTTTCCCTATCTGCGAAACTGGCTCTGTGTATCTAGCAAAATATCAATTCCTAACAATTGAGTAAATTCTGGCATTTTCTTTATCTGCAGATATTTCGCTTTCACCATATTTGTAAAATCTCCCATTTCCATGAAGTTCATTGTTTTTAGCTTCTGTTCCCTCTCCGGTTGTACAAATTTCACCATTTCAATCAAATTCTACCACCCCACTCATTTGTGCTTTCCATCTAGTGCAATGTCTCTATTTCGTACATTCCCCGCAATTTCAGCTTTTCTTCATTCATTCGAAACGTCAATTCCTGAATTTCACTCTTTCTCAGCTAATCTCGGTCAATGTATCTATCAAAACCTCAATTGCCAGCAATTTATTAGATTCAGCACAAATCCAGCTTCTCCGCGTTCAGCGCAACTTCAATTTCTCCATATCCTTCAATTTCTGCAAAGCTGGCTTTGTGTATATAGCAAGTTCTGAATTTCTTGCAAGTAATCAGCTTTCATCATTTTATCTATCTGCAGATATTTATCATTCCCCATATTTACAAAATCTCCCAATTCCTTTATATTCACTGTTTGTATCTTCTGCTCGTTCGCTTGCTCTATACGTTTCTCCATTTCTTGAAATCTCTCCATCTCTAAGAGTTTCCGCTACATGTAACTATTCTCTATGTCTAACAATCTATAATTTCCTATTCGTTGTTAAATTCAGCAGTCTGCTTCTCCAATTCTCTCCTTTTTTTCAAATCCGTTTCTCTGTGTAAAGCAAGTTCTCAAATTCTTGCCAGTAATCAACTATTATCATTTTCTCTATCTGCAGATATTTCTCATTCGCCATAATTATACACTTACATGAAATTCACTGTTTGTATCTTCTGCTCGTTCACTGGCTGTATAGGTTTATCCAATTATTGAAATCTCTCCATTACGACGAATTGCTGCTGCCCATATACATTAATAGTTCTATTTCTAACAATCTGCAAACATCCAGCTTTTCATTTTCCTACTCAGTCTTCAATATTTACGTTTCGCACCCCTTTTGTTCAAATCTGGTTCTCCGTATCTGGCAAGATGTCAATTTCTAGCAATTGATCAATTTCTAGCAATTTCTCTATCTGCAGATATTTCTTATTCCCCATTTTTACACAATTCTCCATTTCCATGATATTTACTGTTTCTTCTGCTCGTTCACTGGCTGTATAAGTTTCTCCATTTTTAGAAATCTCTTTCTCTAAGAGCTTCCACGGTGTGTAACCATTAACATCTGGATTTCTAACAAACTACTAATTTCCTGATATTTACTGTTAAATTCATCATTCTGCTTCTCCATTTCTCTCCTTTTTAACAAATTAGCTTCTCTGTATTGAGCAAGTACTCAAATTCTTGCAAGTAAGTTAATTCGAGACATTTGCAGGTTCTATGCATTCACCACAATTTCAATTTCTCGATACCCTTCTCTATCTGCAAAACCGGCTCTGTGTATCTAGCAAAATATCAATTTGTAGCAATTGAGTAAATCCTAGCATTTTCTTTATCTGCAGATATTTCGCTTTCGTCAAATTTGTAAAATGTCCCATTTCCATGAAATTTATTGTTTTTAGCTTCTGTTCCTTCTCTGGTTGTACACATTTCACAGTTTCAATCAAATTCTACCACCCCACTCATTTCTGCTGTCGATCTAGTGTAATGTCTGTATTTCGAATATTCCCCGCAGTTGCAGCTTTTCTTCATTCATCCGAACCGTCAATTCCTAAATTTCACTCTTTCTCAGCAAATCTTGGTGTCTGTATCTATCAAAACCTCAATTTCCAGCAATAAATTAGATTCAGCACAAATCCACCTTCTCCGCCTTCACCGCGACTTCAATTCTCCATATCCTTCAATTTCTGCAAAGCTGGCTCTCTGTATATAGCACGTTCTCAATTTCTTGCAAGTAATCAACTTTTATCATTTTCTCTATCTGCAGATATTTATCATTCCCCATAGTTATTCAATTGCCCAATTCCTTTATATTCACTGTTTGTATCTTCTGCTCTTTCGCTGGCTGTATAAGTTTCTCCATTTCAAGAAATCTCTCCATCTCTAAGAGTTTCCACTGCGTGTCTATTCCACTGCTTCTCTACGTCTAACAATCTACCAATTTACAATTCGTTGTTAAATTCAGAAGTCTGCTTCTCCATTTCTCTCCTTATAATCAAATCCGGTTCTCTGTATCAAGCAAGTTCTCAATTTCTTGCAAGTAATCAACTTTTATCATTTTCTCTATCTGCAGATATTTATCATTCGCCATAATTATGCAATTGCCCAATTCCATTAAATTAACTGTTTGCATCTTCTGCTCGTTCACTGGCTGTATAGGTTTCTCCAATTCTTGAAATCTCTCCATCACGACGAATTGCTGCTGCCCATATACATTAATAGTTCTAATTCTAACAATCGGCAAACAGCCAGCTGTTAATTTTCCTACTCAGTCTTCAATATCTACGTTTCTCCCCGTTTTGTTCAAATCTGGTTCTCTGTATCTAGCAAGTTGTCAATTTCTGGCAATTGATCAATTTCTAGCAATTTCTCTATCGGCACATATTTCTTATTCCCCATTTTATACATTTCTCAATTTCCATGAAATTCACTGTTTCTTCTGCTCCGTCACTGGCTGTATAAGTTTCTCCATTTCTAGAAATCTCTCCATCTCTAAGAGTTTCCACGGTGTATAACCATTAACATCTCTATTTCTAACAATCTACAAATTTCCAGATATTCATTGTTAAATTCATCATTCTGCTTCTCCATTTCTCTCCTTTTTATCAAATCTGCTTCTCTGTAATGAGCAAGTACTCAATTTCTTGCAAGTAAGTAAATTCCGGAAATTTCCAGGTTCTCTGCATTCACCACAAGTTCAATTTCTCGATATCCTTCTCTATCTGCAAAACTGGTTCTGTGTATCTAGCAAAATATCAATTTTTAGCAATTGAGTAAATCCGAGCATTTTCTTTATCTGCAGATATTTACCATCCCCGTATTTGTAAAATCTCCCATTTCCATGAAATTCAATGTTATTTGCTTCTGTTCCTTCTCTGGTTGTACAAATTTCACCATTTCAAACAAATTCTACCACCCCACTCATTTCTGCTGTCGATCTAGTGTAATGTCTCTATTTCGAACATTCCCCACAATTGCAGCTTTTCTTCATTCATTCGAAACGCCAATTCCTGAATTTCACTTCTTCTCAGCAAATCTCGGTCAATGTATCTATCAAAACCTCAATTGCCAGCAATTTATTAGATTCAGCACAAATCCAGCTTCTCCGCGTTCAGCGCAACTTCAATTTCTCCATATCCTTCAATTTCTGCAAAGCTGGCTTTGTGTATATAGCAAGTTCTGAATTTCTTGCAAGTAATCAACTTTTATCATTTTATCTATCTGCAGATATTTATCATTCCCCATATTTACAAAATCTCCCAATTCCTTTATATTCACTGTTTGTATCTTCTGCTCGTTCGCCTGCTCTATACATTTCTCCATTTCTGGAAATCTCTCCATCTCTAAGAGTTTCCACTGCATGTAACTATTCTCTATGTCTAACAATCTACAAATTTCCAATTCGTTGTTAAATTCAGCAGTCTGCTTCTCCATTTCTCTCCTTTTTTTCAAATCCAGTTCTCTGTATAAAGCAAGTTCTCAAATTCTTACATGTAATCAACTATTATCATTTTTTCTATCTGCAGATATTTCTCATTCGCCATAATTATACAATTGCCCAATTGCATGAAATTCACTGTTTGTATCTTCTGCTCGTTCACTGGCTGTATAGGTTAATCCAATTCTTGAAATCTCTCCATTACGA
Organism: Cetorhinus maximus; assembly: GCF_964194155.1. Lineage (NCBI taxonomy): Eukaryota > Metazoa > Chordata > Chondrichthyes > Lamniformes > Cetorhinidae > Cetorhinus > Cetorhinus maximus. The sequence goes on from NC_135883.1 coordinate 51,934,776, forward strand.
CGAATTGCTGCTGCCCTTATACATTAATAATTCTATTTCTAACAATCTGCAAACATCCAGCTGTTCATTTTCCTACCCAATCTTCAATATCTACGTTTCACCCCCTTTTGTTCAAATCTGGTTCTCTGTATCTGGCAAGATGTCAATTTCTAGCAATTGATCAATTTCTAGCAATTTCTCTATCTGCAGATATTTCGTATTCCCCATTTTTACACAATCCTCCATTTCCATGATATTCACTGTTTCTTCTGCTCGTTCACTGGCTGTACAAGTTTCTCCATTTCTTGAAATATCATTCTCTAAGATTTTCCAAGGGGTATAACCATTAACATCTCTATTTCTAACAAACTACTGATTTCCTGATATTTACTGTTAAATTCATCATTCTGCTTCTCCATTTCTCTCCTTTTTAACAAATTAGCGTCTCTGTATTGAGCAAGTACTCAAATTCTTGCAAGTAAGTTAATTCGAGACATTTGCAGGTTCTCTGCATTCACCACAAGTTCACTTTCTCGATATCCTTCTCTATCTGCAAAACTGGTTCTGTGTATCTAGCAAAATATCAATTTTTAGCAATTGAGTAAATCCGAGCATTTTCTTTATCTGCAGATATTTACCATCCCCGTATTTGTAAAATCTCCCATTTCCATGAAATTCAATGTTTTTTGCTTCTGTTCCTTCTCTGGTTGTACAAATTTCACCATTTCAATCAAATGATACCACCCCACTCATTTCTGCTGTCGATCTAGTGTAATGTCTCTATTTCGAACATTCCCCGCAATTGCAGCTTTTGTTCATTCATTCGAACCGTCAATTCCTGAATTTCACTCTTTCTCAGCAAATCTCGGTCAATGTATCTTCTAAAACCTCAATTTCCAGCAATTAATTAGATTCAGCACAAATCCAGCTTCTCCGCGTTCAGCGCAACTTCAAATTCTCCATATCCTTCAATTTCTGCAATGCTGGCTTTGTGTATATAGCAAGTTCTGAATTTCTTGCAAGTAATCAACTTTTATCATTTTATCTATCTGCAGATATTTATCATTCCCCATATTTACAAAATCTCCCAATTGCTTTATATTCAGTGTTTGTATCTCCTGCTCGTTCGCTTGCTCTGTACGTTGCTCCATTTCTGGAAATCTCTCCATCTCTAAGAGTTTCCACTGCATGTAACTATTCTCTATGTCTAACAATCTACAAATTTCCAATTCGTTGTTAAATTCAGCAGTCTGCTTCTCCATTTCTCTCCTTTTTATCAAATCCGGTTCTCTGTATCAAGCAAGTTCTCAAATTCTTGCATGTAATCAACTATTATCATTTTCTCTACCTGCAGATATTTATCAGTCGCCATAATTATACAATTGCCCAATTCCATGATATTCAACGTTTCTATCTTCTGCTCGTTCACTGGCTACATAAGTTTCTCCATTTCTAGAAACCTGTCCTTTTCTAAGGGTTTCCACGGCGTATAACCATTAACATCACTACTTCTAACAATCTGCAAACATCCAGCTGTTCATTTTCCTACTCAGTCTTCAATATCTACGTTTCGGCCCAATTTGTTCAAATCTGGTTCTCTGTATCTGGCAAGATGTTAATTTCTAGCAATTGATCAATTTCTAGCAATTTCTCTATCTGCAGATATTTCTTATTGCTCATTTTATACAATTCTCAATTTCCATGATACTCACTGTTTCTTCTGCTCCTTCACTGGCTGTATAAGTTTCCCCATTTCTAGAAATCTCTCCATCTCTAAGAGTTTCCACGGTGTATAACCATTAACATCTCTATTCCTAACAATCTACAAATTTGCAGATATTCATTGTTAAATTCATCATTCTGCTTCTCCATTTCTCTCCTTTTTATCAAATCTGCTTCTCTGTAATGAGCAAGCACTCAATTTCATCCAAGTAAGTAAATTCCATAAATTTGCAGGTTCTCTGCATTCACCACAACTTCAATTTCTCGATACACTTCTCTATCTGCAAAACTGGCTCTGTGTATCTAGCAAAATATCAATTTCAATCAATTGAGTAAATTCTAGCATTTTCTTTATCTGCAGATATTTCGCTTTCCCCATATTTGTAAAATCTCCCATTTCCATGAAATTCATTGTTTTTAGCATCTGTTCCTTCTCTGGTTGTACAAATTTCACACATTTCAATCAAATTCTACCAGCCGACTCATTTCTGCTTTCGATCTAGTGTAATGTCTCTATTTCTAATATTTCCTGCAGTTCCAGCTTTTCCTCATTCATCCGAAACGTCAATTCCTAAATTTCACTCTTTCTCAGCAAATCTAGGTCTCTGTATCTATCAAATGCTAGGATTTACTCAATTGCTAGAAATTGATATTTTGCTAGATAAACAGATCCAGTTTTGCAGGTAGAGAAGGCTATCGAGAAATTGAAGTTGTGGTGAATGCAGAGAACCTGCAAATGTCTGGAATTTGCTTACTTGCAAGAAATTGAGTACTTGCTCAATGCAGAGAACCAGCTTTGATAAAAAGGAGAGAAATGGATAAGCAGAATGATGAATTTGACAATGAATATCTGGAAATTTGTAGATTGTTAGAAATAGAGATGTTAATGGTTATACGCTGTAGAAACTCTTAGAGATGGAGAGATTTCTTGAAATGGAGAAACTTATATAGCCAGTGAACGTGCAGAAGAAACAGGGAATATCATGGAAATGGAGAATTGTATAAAAATGGGGAATTTATTCCATATCCTTCAATTTCTGCAAAGCTGGCTCTCTGTATCAAGCAAGTTTTCAATTTCTTGCAAGTAATCAACTTTTATCATTTTCTCTATCAGCAGATATTTAACATTCGCCATAGTTATTCAATTGCCCAATTCCATGAAATTCACTGTTTGTATCTTCTGCTCGCTCATTGGCTGTATAGGTTACTCTAAATCTTGAAATCTCTCCATCACGACGAACTGCTGCTGTCCATATACATTAATAGTTCTATTTCTAACAATCTGCAAAGATCCAGCTGTTCATTTTCATAGTCAGTCTTCAATATCTCCGTTTCCCCCCCTTTTGTTCAAATCTGGTTCTCTGTATCTAGCAAGATGTCAATTTCTAGCAATTGATCAATTTCTAGCAATTTCTCTATCTGCAGATATTTCTTATACCCCATTTTTATACAATTCTCCATTTCCTTGATATTCCCGGTTTCTTCTGCTCGTTCACTGGCTATATAAGTTTCTCCAGTTCTAGAAATCTCTCCAACTCTAAGAGTTTCCACGGCGTATAACCATTAACATCTCTATTTCTAACAATCTACAAATTTCCAGATACTCATTGTTAAATTCTTGATTCTGCTTCTCCATTTCTCTCCTTTTTATCAAAGCTGGTTCTCTGTATTGAGCAAGTAAGAAATTTCTTGCAAGTAAATTCCAGACATGTGCAGGTTATCTGCATTCACCACAACTTCAATTTCTCGATACTCTTCTCTATCTGCAAAACTGGCTCTGTGTATCTAGCAAAATATCAATTTCTAGCAATTGAGTAAATTCTGGCATCTTCTTTATCTGCAGATATTTCGCATTCCCCATATTTGTAAAATCTCCCATTTCCATGAAATTGATTGTTTTTAGCTTCCGTTCCTTCTCTGGTTGTAGAAATTTCACCATTTCAATCAAATTCTACCACCCCACTCATTTCTGCTTCGATCTAGTGTAATGTCTCTATTTCTACCATTCACCGCAGTTCCAGCTTTTCTTCATTCATCCGAAACGTCAATTCCTAAATTTCATTCTGAGCAAATCTCGGGCTCTGTATCTATCAAAGCCTCAATTTCCAGCAAGTAAATAGATTCAGCACAAATCCAGCTTCTCCGCATTCACCGCAACTTCAATTTCTCCAGATCCTTCAATTTCTGCAAAGCTGGCTGTTTGTATACAGTAAGTTCTCAATTTCTTGCCAGTAATCAACTTTTATCATTTCCCCTATCTGCAGATATTTATCATTCCCCATATTTACAAGATCTCCCAATTCCTTTATGTTCACTGTTTGTATCTTCTGCTTGTTCGCTGTCTGGATAAGTTTCTCCATTTCTAGAAATCTCTTCATCTCCAAGAGTTTCCACTTTGTGTAACTATTCTCTATGTCTAACAATCTACAAATTTCCAATTCGTTGTTAAATTCAGCAGTCTGCTTCTCTATGCCTCTCCTTTTTATTACATCCGCTTCTCTGTATCAAGCAAGTTCTCAATTTCTTGCAAGTAATCAACTTTTTTCATTTTCTCTATCTGCAGATATTTATCATTCGCCTGAATTATACAATTGCCCAATTCCATGATATGCACCGTTTGTATCTTCTGCTCGTTCACTGGCTGTATTGGTTTCTCCATTTCTTGAAATCTCTCCATCACGACGAATTGCTGCTGCCCATATACATTAATAGTTCTATTTCTAATAATCTGCAAAGATCCAGCTGTTCTTTTTCCTACTCAGTCTTCAATATTTACGTTTCAGCTCCTTTTGTTCAAATCTGGGTCTCTGTATCTGGCAAGATGTCAATTTCTAGCATTTGATCAATTTCTAGCAATTTCTCTATCTGCAGATATTTCTCATTCCCCATTATTATACAATTCTCCATTTCCATGATATTCCCTGTTTCTTCTGCTCGTTCACTGGCTATATAGGTTTCTCCATTTCTAGAAATCTCTCCGTCTCTAAGAGTTTCCACGGCGTATAACCATTAACATCTATATTTCTAACAATCTGCAAAGATCCAGCTGTTCATTTTCCTACTCAGTCTTCAATATCTACGTTTCTCCCCCTTTTGTTCAAATCTGGTTCTCTGTATCTAGCAAGATGTCAATTTCTAGCAATTGATCAATTTCTAGCAATTTCTCCATCTGCAGATATTTTTTATTCCCCATTTTTATACAATTCTCCATTTCCATGATATTCTTTGTTTCTTCTCCTCCTTCACTGGATGTATAAGTTTCTCCATTTCGAGAAATCTCTCCATCTCTAAGAGTTTCCACGGCGTATAACCATTAACATCTCTATTTCTAACAATCTCCAAATTTCCAGAATTTCATTGTTAAATTCTTGATTCTGCTTCTCTATTTCTCTCCTATTTATCAAAGCTGGTTCTCTGTATTGAGCAACACGAAATTTCTTGCAGTAAATCCCAGACATTTGCAGGTTCTCTGCATTCACCACAACTTCAATTTCTCGATACCCTTCTTTTTTTCTTCAAAATTGGCTCTGTGTGTCTAGCAAAATATCAATTTCTAGCAATTGAGTAAATTCTAGCATTTTCTTTATCTGCAGATATTACGCTTTCCTCATATTTATAAAATCTCCCATTTCCATGCAATTCATTGTTTTTAGCTTCTGTTCCTTCTGTGGTTGTAGAAATTTCACCATTTCAATCAAATTCTACCACCCCACTCATTTCTGCTTTCGATCTAGTGCAATGTCTCTATTTCTAACATTTCCCGCAGTTCCAGCTTTTCTTCATTCATCCGAATCGTCAATTCCTAAATTTCACTCTTTCTCAGCAAATCTCGTGCTCTGTATCTATCAAAGCCTCAATTTCCAGCAATAAATTAGTTTATACAAATCCAGGTTCTCCGCATTCACCGCAACTTCAATTTCTCCATATCCTTCAATTTCTGCTAAGCTGGCTATCTGTATATAGCAAGTTCTAAACTTCTTGCAAGTAATCAAATTTTAGCATTTTCTCTATCTGCAGATATTTATCATTCGCCATAATTATACAATTGCCCAACTCCATGATATTCACTGTTTATATCTTCTGCTCGTTCACTGGCAGTATAGGTTGCTCCATTTCTTGAAATCTCTCCATCTCTAAGAGTTTCCACAGCGTATAACCATTAACCTCTCTATTTGTAACAATCTGCAAAGATCCAGCTGTTCATTTTCCTACTCAGTCTTCAATATCCACGTTTCTCCCCCTTTTGTTCAAATCTGATTCTCTGTATCTGGCAAGATGTCAATTTCTGGCAATTGATCAATTTCTAGCAATTTCTCCATCTGCAGATACTTGTTATTCCCCAATTTTATACAATTCTCCATTTCCATGATATTCCCTGTTTCTTCTCCTCCTTCACTGGATGTATAAGTTTCTCCATTTCTAGAAATCTCTCCATCTCTAAGAGTTTCCACGGCGTATAACCATTAACATCTCTATTTCTAACAATCTACAAATTTCCAGATATTCAATGTTAAATTCTTGATTCTGCTTCTCTATTTCTCTCCTTTTTATCAAAGCTGGTTCTCTGTATTGAGCAAGAAAGAAATTTCTTGCAAGTAAATTCCAGACATTTGCAGGTTCTCTGCATTCACCACAACTTCAATTTCTCGATACGCTCCTCTATCTGAAAAATTGGCTCTGTGTATCTAGCAAAATATCAATTTCTAGCAATTGAGTAAATTCTAGCATTTTCTTTATCTGCAGATATTACGCTTTCCTCATATTTATAAAATCTCCCATTTCCATGCAATTCATTGTTTTTAGCTTCTGTTCCTTCTGTGGTTGTAGAAATTTCACCATTTCAATCAAATTCTTCCACCCCACTCATTTCTGCTTTCGATCTAGTGCAATGTCTCTATTTCTAACATTTCCCGCAGTTCCAGCTTTTCTTCATTCATCCGAATCGTCAATTCCTAAATTTCACTCTTTCTCAGCAAATCTCGGGCTCTGTATCTATCAAAGCCTCAATTTCCAGCAATAAATTAGTTTATACAAATCCAGGTTCTCCGCATTCACCGCAACTTCAATTTCTCCATATCCTTCAATTTCTGCTAAGCTGGCTATCTGTATATAGCAAGTTCTAAACTTCTTGCAAGTAATCAAATTTTAGCATTTTCTCTATCTGCAGATATTTATCATTCGCCATAATTATACAATTGCCCAACTCCATGATATTCACTGTTTATATCTTCTGCTCGTTCACTGGCAGTATAGGTTGCTCCATTTCTTGAAATCTCTCCATCTCTAAGAGCTTCCACGGCTTATAACCATTAACATGTCTATTTCTAACCATCTGCAAAGATCCAGCCGTTCATTTTCCTACTCAGTCTTCAATATTTACGATTCTCCCCATTTTGTTCAAATCTGGTTCTCTGTATCTAGCAAGATGTCAATTTCTAGCAATTGATCAATTTCTAGCAATTTCTCTATATGCAGATATTTCTTATACTCCATTTTTATACAATTCTCCATTTCCTTGATATTCCCTGTTTCTTCTGCGCGTTCACTGACTGTATAAGTTTCTCCATTTCTAGAAATCTATCCATCTCTAAGCGTTTCCACTGTGCGTAACTATTCTCTATGTCTAACAATCTACAAATTTCCAATTCATTGTTAAATTCAGCAGTCTCCTTCTCCATTTCTCTCCTTTTTATCAAATCCAGTTCTCTGTATCAAACAAGTTCTCAATTTCTTGCAAGTAATCAACTTTTATCATTTTTTCTATCTGCACATATTTATCATTCGCCATAGTTATTCAATTGCCCAATTGCATGAAATTCACTGTTTGTATCTTCTGCTCGTTCGCTGTCTGTATAAGTTTCTCCATTTCTTGAAATCTCTCCATCACGACGAATTGCTGCTGCCCGTATACATTAATAGTTCTATTTCTAATAATCTGCAAAGATCCAGCTGTTCATTTTCCTACTCAGTCTTCAATATTTACGTTTCTCCCCCTTTTGTTCAAATCTGGTTCTCTGTATCTAGCGAGATGTCAATTTCTAGCAATTGATCAATTTCTAGCAATTTCTCTATCTGCAGATATTTCTTATTCCCCATTTTTATACAATTCTCCATTTCCATGATATTCCCTGTTTGTTCTGCGCGTTCACTGGCTATAAAAGTGTCTCCATTTCTAGAAATCTCTCCATCTCTAAGAGGTTCCACGGCGTATAATCATTAACATCTCTATTTCTAACAAGCTACAAATTTCCAGATATTCATTGTTAAATTCATCATTCTGCTTCTCCATTTCTCTCCTTTTTATCAAAACTGGCTCTCTGTAATGAGCAAGTACTCAATTTCTTGCAAGTAAGTCAATTCCAGACATTTGCAGGTTTCTGCATCCACCACAAGTTCAATTTCTCGATACTCTTCTCTATCTGCAAAACTGGCTCTGTGTATCAGCAAAATATCAGTTTCTAGCAATTGAGTAAATTCTAGCATTTTCTTTATCTGCAGATATTTTGCTTTCCCCATATTTGTAAAATCTCCCATTTCCATGAAATTGATTGTTTTTAGCTTCCGTTCCTTCTCTGGTTGTAGAAATTTCACCATTTCAATCAAATTCTACCACACCACTCATTTCTGCTTTCGATCTAGTGTAATGTCTCTATTTCTATCATTCACCGCAGTTCCAGCTTTTCTTCATTCATCCAAATCGTCAATTCCTAAATTTCACTCTGAGCAAATCTCGGGCTCTGTATCTATCAAAGCCTCAATTCCCAGCAATTAATTAGATTCAGCACAAATCCAGCTTCTCTGCGTTCACCGCAACTTCAATTTCTCCATATCCTTCAATTTCTGCAAAGCTGGCTGTCTGTATCAAGCAAGTTCTCAATTTCTTGCCAGTGATCAACTTTTATCATTTTCTCTACCTGCAGATATTTATCATTCCCCATACTTACAAAATCTCCCAATTCCTTTATGTTCACTGTTTGTATCATCTGCTCGTTCGCTGTCTGTATAAGTTTCTCCATTTCTAGAAATCTATCCATCTCTAAGCGTTTCCACTGTGTGTAACTATTCTCTATGTCTAACAATCTACAAATTTCCAATTCATTGTTAAATTCAGCAGTCTCCTTCTCCATTTCTCTCCTTTTTATCAAATCCAGTTCTCTGTATCAAGCATGTTCTCAATTTCTTGCAAGTAATCAACTTTTATCATTTTTTCTATCTGCACATATTTATCATTCGCCATAGTTATTCAATTGCCCAATTCCATGAAATTCCCTGTTTGTATCTTCTGCTCGTTCGCTGTCTGTATAAGTTTCTCCATTTCTTGAAATCTCTCCATCACGACGAATTGCTGCTGCCCGTATACATTAATAGTTCTATTTCTAATAATCTGCAAAGATCCAGCTGTTCATTTTCCAACTCAGTCTTCAATATTTACGCTTCTCGCCCTTTTGTTCAAATCTGGTTCTCTGTATCTAGCAAGATGTCAATTTCTAGTAATTGATCAATTTCTAGCAATTACCCTATCAGCAGAAATATCTTATTCCCCATTTTTATACAATTCTCCATTTCCATGATATTCCCTGTTTCTTCTGCTCGTTCACTGGCTATATAAATTTCTCCATTTCTAGAAATCTCTCCATCTCTAAGAGTTTCCACAGCGTATAACCATTAACCTCTCTATTTGTATCAATCTGCAAAGATCCAGCTGTTCATTTTCCTACTCAGTCTTCAATATCTACGTTTCTCCCCCTTTTGTTCAAATCTGATTCTCTGTATCTGGCAAGATGTCAATTTCTGGCAATTGATCAATTTCTAGCAATTTCTCCATCTACAGATATTTGTTATTCCCCAATTTTATACAATTCTCCATTTCCATGATATTCCCTGTTTGTTCTGCTCGTTCACTGGCTATATAAGTTTCTCCAGTTCTAGAAATCTCTCCAACTCTAAGAGTTTCCACGGCGTATAACCATTAACATCTCTATTTCTAACAATCTACAAATTTCCAGATACTCATTGTTAAATTCTTGATTCTGCTTCTCCATTTCTCTCCTTTTTATCAAAGCTGGTTCTCTGTATTGAGCAAGTAAGAAATTTCTTGCAAGTAAATTCCAGACATGTGCAGGTTATCTGCATTCACCACAACTTCAATTTCTCGATACTCTTCTCTATCTGCAAAACTGGCTCTGTGTATCTAGCAAAATATCAATTTCTAGCAATTGAGTAAATTCTGGCATCTTCTTTATCTGCAGATATTTCGCATTCCCCATATTTGTAAAATCTCCCATTTCCATGAAATTGATTGTTTTTAGCTTCCGTTCCTTCTCTGGTTGTAGAAATTTCACCATTTCAATCAAATTCTACCACCCCACTCATTTCTGCTTCGATCTAGTGTAATGTCTCTATTTCTACCATTCACCGCAGTTCCAGCTTTTCTTCATTCATCCGAAACGTCAATTCCTAAATTTCATTCTGAGCAAATCTCGGGCTCTGTATCTATCAAAGCCTCAATTTCCAGCAAGTAAATAGATTCAGCACAAATCCAGCTTCTCCGCATTCACCGCAACTTCAATTTCTCCAGATCCTTCAATTTCTGCAAAGCTGGCTGTTTGTATACAGTAAGTTCTCAATTTCTTGCCAGTAATCAACTTTTATCATTTCCCCTATCTGCAGATATTTATCATTCCCCATATTTACAAGATCTCCCAATTCCTTTATGTTCACTGTTTGTATCTTCTGCTTGTTCGCTGTCTGGATAAGTTTCTCCATTTCTAGAAATCTCTTCATCTCCAAGAGTTTCCACTTTGTGTAACTATTCTCTATGTCTAACAATCTACAAATTTCCAATTCGTTGTTAAATTCAGCAGTCTGCTTCTCTATGCCTCTCCTTTTTATTACATCCGCTTCTCTGTATCAAGCAAGTTCTCAATTTCTTGCAAGTAATCAACTTTTTTCATTTTCTCTATCTGCAGATATTTATCATTCGCCTGAATTATACAATTGCCCAATTCCATGATATGCACCGTTTGTATCTTCTGCTCGTTCACTGGCTGTATTGGTTTCTCCATTTCTTGAAATCTCTCCATCACGACGAATTGCTGCTGCCCATATACATTAATAGTTCTATTTCTAATAATCTGCAAAGATCCAGCTGTTCATTTTCCTACTCAGTCTTCAATATTTACGTTTCAGCTCCTTTTGTTCAAATCTGGGTCTCTGTATCTGGCAAGATGTCAATTTCTAGCATTTGATCAATTTCTAGCAATTTCTCTATCTGCAGATATTTCTCATTCCCCATTATTATACAATTCTCCATTTCCATGATATTCCCTGTTTCTTCTGCTCGTTCACTGGCTATATAGGTTTCTCCATTTCTAGAAATCTCTCCGTCTCTAAGAGTTTCCACGGCGTATAACCATTAACATCTATATTTCTAACAATCTGCAAAGATCCAGCTGTTCATTTTCCTACTCAGTCTTCAATATCTACGTTTCTCCCCCTTTTGTTCAAATCTGGTTCTCTGTATCTAGCAAGATGTCAATTTCTAGCAATTGATCAATTTCTAGCAATTTCTCCATCTGCAGATATTTTTTATTCCCCATTTTTATACAATTCTCCATTTCCATGATATTCTTTGTTTCTTCTCCTCCTTCACTGGATGTATAAGTTTCTCCATTTCGAGAAATCTCTCCATCTCTAAGAGTTTCCACGGCGTATAACCATTAACATCTCTATTTCTAACAATCTCCAAATTTCCAGAATTTCATTGTTAAATTCTTGATTCTGCTTCTCTATTTCTCTCCTATTTATCAAAGCTGGTTCTCTGTATTGAGCAACACGAAATTTCTTGCAGTAAATCCCAGACATTTGCAGGTTCTCTGCATTCACCACAACTTCAATTTCTCGATACCCTTCTTTTTTTCTTCAAAATTGGCTCTGTGTGTCTAGCAAAATATCAATTTCTAGCAATTGAGTAAATTCTAGCATTTTCTTTATCTGCAGATATTACGCTTTCCTCATATTTATAAAATCTCCCATTTCCATGCAATTCATTGTTTTTAGCTTCTGTTCCTTCTGTGGTTGTAGAAATTTCACCATTTCAATCAAATTCTACCACCCCACTCATTTCTGCTTTCGATCTAGTGCAATGTCTCTATTTCTAACATTTCCCGCAGTTCCAGCTTTTCTTCATTCATCCGAATCGTCAATTCCTAAATTTCACTCTTTCTCAGCAAATCTCGTGCTCTGTATCTATCAAAGCCTCAATTTCCAGCAATAAATTAGTTTATACAAATCCAGGTTCTCCGCATTCACCGCAACTTCAATTTCTCCATATCCTTCAATTTCTGCTAAGCTGGCTATCTGTATATAGCAAGTTCTAAACTTCTTGCAAGTAATCAAATTTTAGCATTTTCTCTATCTGCAGATATTTATCATTCGCCATAATTATACAATTGCCCAACTCCATGATATTCACTGTTTATATCTTCTGCTCGTTCACTGGCAGTATAGGTTGCTCCATTTCTTGAAATCTCTCCATCTCTAAGAGTTTCCACGGCGTATAACCATTAACATGTCTATTTCTAACCATCTGCAAAGATCCAGCCGTTCATTTTCCTACTCAGTCTTCAATATTTACGATTCTCCCCATTTTGTTCAAATCTGGTTCTCTGTATCTAGCAAGATGTCAATTTCTAGCAATTGATCAATTTCTAGCAATTTCTCTATATGCAGATATTTCTTATACCCCATTTTTATACAATTCTCCATTTCCTTGATATTCCCTGTTTCTTCTGCGCGTTCACTGACTGTATAAGTTTCTCCATTTCTAGAAATCTATCCATCTCTAAGCGTTTCCACTGTGTGTAACTATTCTCTATGTCTAACAATCTACAAATTTCCAATTCATTGTTAAATTCATCATTCTGCTTCTCCATTTCTCTCCTTTTTATCAAATCCGGTTCTCTGTATCAAACAAGTTCTCAATTTCTTGCAAGTAATCAACTTTTATCATTTTTTCTATCTGCACATATTTATCATTCGCCATAGTTATTCAATTGCCCAATTCCATGAAATTCCCTGTTTGTATCTTCTGCTCGTTCGCTGTCTGTATAAGTTTCTCCATTTCTTGAAATCTCTCCATCACGACGAATTGCTGCTGCCCGTATACATTAATAGTTCTATTTCTAATAATCTGCAAAGATCCAGCTGTTCATTTTCCAACTCGGTCTTCAATATTTACGTTTCTCGCCCTTTTGTTCAAATCTGGTTCTCTGTATCTAGCAAGATGTCAATTTCTAGTAATTGATCAATTTCTAGCAATTACCCTATCAGCAGAAATATCTTATTCCCCATTTTTATACAATTCTCCATTTCCATGATATTCCCTGTTTCTTCTGCTCGTTCACTGGCTATATAAATTTCTCCATTTCTAGAAATCTCTCCATCTCTAAGAGTTTCCACAGCGTATAACCATTAACCTCTCTATTTGTAACAATCTGCAAAGATCCAGCTGTTCATTTTCCTACTCAGTCTTCAATATCTACGTTTCTCCCCCTTTTGTTCAAATCTGATTCTCTGCATCTGGCAAGATGTCAATTTCTGGCAATTGATCAATTTCTAGCAATTTCTCCATCTGCAGATATTTGTTATTCCCCAATTTTATACAATTCTCCATTTCCATGATATTACCTGTTTCTTCTCCTCCTTCACTGGATGTATAAGTTTCTCCATTTCTAGAAATCTCTCCATCTCTAAGAGTTTCCACGGCGTATAACCATTAACATCTCTATTTCTAACAATCTACAAATTTCCAGATATTCAATGTTAAATTCTTGATTCTGCTTCTCCATTTCTCTCCTTTTTATCAAAGCTGGTTCTCTGTATTGAGCAAGTAAGAAATTTCTTGCAAGTAAATTCCAGACATTTGCAGGTTCTCTGCATTCACCACAACTTCAATTTCTCGATACGCTCCTCTATCTGCAAAATTGGCTCTGTGTATCTAGCAAAATATCAATTTCTAGCAATTGAGTAAATTCTAGCATTTTCTTTATCTGCAGATATTACGCTTTCCCCATATTTATACAATCTCCCATTTCCATGAAATTCATTGTTTTTAGCTTCTGTTCCTTCTCTGGTTGTCGAAATTTCTCCATTTCAATCAAATTCTACCACCCCACTCATTTCTGCTTTCGATCTAGTGCAATGTCTCTATTTCTAACATTTCCCGCAGTTCCAGCTTTTCTTCATTCATCCGAATCGTCAATTCCTAAATTTCACTCTTTCTCAGCAAATCTCGTGCTCTGTATCTATCAAAGCCTCAATTTCCAGCAATAAATTAGTTTCAGCACAAATCCAGGTTCTCTGCGTTCACCGCAACTTCAATTTCTCCATATCCTTCAATTTCTGCAAAGCTGGCTGTTTGTATACAGTAAGTTCTCAATTTCTTGCCAGTAATCAACTTTTATCATTTCCCCTATCTGCAGATATTTATCATTCCCCATATTTACAAGATCTCCCAATTCCTTTATGTTCACTGTTTGTATCTTCTGCTTGTTCGCTGTCTGGATAAGTTTCTCCATTTCTAGAAATCTCTTCATCTCCAAGAGTTTCCACTTTGTGTAACTATTCTCTATGTCTAACAATCTACAAATTTCCAATTCGTTGTTAAATTCAGCAGTCTGCTTCTCTATGCCTCTCCTTTTTATTAAATCCACTTCTCTGTATCAAGCAAGTTCTCAATTTCTTGCAAGTAATCAACTTTTTTCATTTTCTCTATCTGCAGATATTTATCATTCGCCTGAATTATACAATTGCCCAATTCCATGATATGCACCGTTTGTATCTTCTGCTCGTTCACTGGCTGTATTGGTTTCTCCATTTCTTGAAATCTCTCCATCACGACGAATTGCTGCTGCCCATATACATTAATAGTTCTATTTCTAATAATCTGCAAAGATCCAGCTGTTCATTTTCCTACTCAGTCTTCAATATTTACGTTTCAGCTCCTTTTGTTCAAATCTGGGTCTCTGTATCTGGCAAGATGTCAATTTCTAGCATTTGATCAATTTCTAGCAATTTCTCTATCTGCAGATATTTCTCATTCCCCATTATTATACAATTCTCCATTTCCATGATATTCCCTGTTTCTTCTGCTCGTTCACTGGCTATATAGGTTTCTCCATTTCTAGAAATCTCTCCGTCTCTAAGAGTTTCCACGGCGTATAACCATTAACATCTATATTTCTAACAATCTGCAAAGATCCAGCTGTTCATTTTCCTACTCAGTCTTCAATATCTACGTTTCTCCCCCTTTTGTTCAAATCTGGTTCTCTGTATCTAGCAAGATGTCAATTTCTAGCAATTGATCAATTTCTAGCAATTTCTCCATCTGCAGATATTTTTTATTCCCCATTTTTATACAATTCTCCATTTCCATGATATTCTTTGTTTCTTCTCCTCCTTCACTGGATGTATAAGTTTCTCCATTTCGAGAAATCTCTCCATCTCTAAGAGTTTCCACGGCGTATAACCATTAACATCTCTATTTCTAACAATCTCCAAATTTCCAGAATTTCATTGTTAAATTCTTGATTCTGCTTCTCTATTTCTCTCCTATTTATCAAAGCTGGTTCTCTGTATTGAGCAACACGAAATTTCTTGCAGTAAATCCCAGACATTTGCAGGTTCTCTGCATTCACCACAACTTCAATTTCTCGATACCCTTCTTTTTTTCTTCAAAATTGGCTCTGTGTGTCTAGCAAAATATCAATTTCTAGCAATTGAGTAAATTCTAGCATTTTCTTTATCTGCAGATATTACGCTTTCCTCATATTTATAAAATCTCCCATTTCCATGCAATTCATTGTTTTTAGCTTCTGTTCCTTCTGTGGTTGTAGAAATTTCACCATTTCAATCAAATTCTACCACCCCACTCATTTCTGCTTTCGATCTAGTGCAATGTCTCTATTTCTAACATTTCCCGCAGTTCCAGCTTTTCTTCATTCATCCGAATCGTCAATTCCTAAATTTCACTCTTTCTCAGCAAATCTCGTGCTCTGTATCTATCAAAGCCTCAATTTCCAGCAATAAATTAGTTTATACAAATCCAGGTTCTCCGCATTCACCGCAACTTCAATTTCTCCATATCCTTCAATTTCTGCTAAGCTGGCTATCTGTATATAGCAAGTTCTAAACTTCTTGCAAGTAATCAAATTTTAGCATTTTCTCTATCTGCAGATATTTATCATTCGCCATAATTATACAATTGCCCAACTCCATGATATTCACTGTTTATATCTTCTGCTCGTTCACTGGCAGTATAGGTTGCTCCATTTCTTGAAATCTCTCCATCTCTAAGAGTTTCCACGGCGTATAACCATTAACATGTCTATTTCTAACCATCTGCAAAGATCCAGCCGTTCATTTTCCTACTCAGTCTTCAATATTTACGATTCTCCCCATTTTGTTCAAATCTGGTTCTCTGTATCTAGCAAGATGTCAATTTCTAGCAATTGATCAATTTCTAGCAATTTCTCTATATGCAGATATTTCTTATACCCCATTTTTATACAATTCTCCATTTCCTTGATATTCCCTGTTTCTTCTGCGCGTTCACTGACTGTATAAGTTTCTCCATTTCTAGAAATCTATCCATCTCTAAGCGTTTCCACTGTGCGTAACTATTCTCTATGTCTAACAATCTACAAATTTCCAATTCATTGTTAAATTCATCATTCTGCTTCTCCATTTCTCTCCTTTTTATCAAATCCGGTTCTCTGTATCAAACAAGTTCTCAATTTCTTGCAAGTAATCAACTTTTATCATTTTTTCTATCTGCACATATTTATCATTCGCCATAGTTATTCAATTGCCCAATTCCATGAAATTCCCTGTTTGTATCTTCTGCTCGTTCGCTGTCTGTATAAGTTTCTCCATTTCTTGAAATCTCTCCATCACGACGAATTGCTGCTGCCCGTATACATTAATAGTTCTATTTCTAATAATCTGCAAAGATCCAGCTGTTCATTTTCCAACTCGGTCTTCAATATTTACGTTTCTCGCCCTTTTGTTCAAATCTGGTTCTCTGTATCTAGCAAGATGTCAATTTCTAGTAATTGATCAATTTCTAGCAATTACCCTATCAGCAGAAATATCTTATTCCCCATTTTTATACAATTCTCCATTTCCATGATATTCCCTGTTTCTTCTGCTCGTTCACTGGCTATATAAATTTCTCCATTTCTAGAAATCTCTCCATCTCTAAGAGTTTCCACAGCGTATAACCATTAACCTCTCTATTTGTAACAATCTGCAAAGATCCAGCTGTTCATTTTCCTACTCAGTCTTCAATATCTACGTTTCTCCCCCTTTTGTTCAAATCTGATTCTCTGCATCTGGCAAGATGTCAATTTCTGGCAATTGATCAATTTCTAGCAATTTCTCCATCTGCAGATATTTTTTATTCCCCATTTTTATACAATTCTCCATTTCCATGATATTCTTTGTTTCTTCTCCTCCTTCACTGGATGTATAAGTTTCTCCATTTCGAGAAATCTCTCCATCTCTAAGAGTTTCCACGGCGTATAACCATTAACATCTCTATTTCTAACAATCTCCAAATTTCCAGAATTTCATTGTTAAATTCTTGATTCTGCTTCTCTATTTCTCTCCTATTTATCAAAGCTGGTTCTCTGTATTGAGCAACACGAAATTTCTTGCAGTAAATCCCAGACATTTGCAGGTTCTCTGCATTCACCACAACTTCAATTTCTCGATACCCTTCTTTTTTTCTTCAAAATTGGCTCTGTGTGTCTAGCAAAATATCAATTTCTAGCAATTGAGTAAATTCTAGCATTTTCTTTATCTGCAGATATTACGCTTTCCTCATATTTATAAAATCTCCCATTTCCATGCAATTCATTGTTTTTAGCTTCTGTTCCTTCTGTGGTTGTAGAAATTTCACCATTTCAATCAAATTCTACCACCCCACTCATTTCTGCTTTCGATCTAGTGCAATGTCTCTATTTCTAACATTTCCCGCAGTTCCAGCTTTTCTTCATTCATCCGAATCGTCAATTCCTAAATTTCACTCTTTCTCAGCAAATCTCGTGCTCTGTATCTATCAAAGCCTCAATTTCCAGCAATAAATTAGTTTATACAAATCCAGGTTCTCCGCATTCACCGCAACTTCAATTTCTCCATATCCTTCAATTTCTGCTAAGCTGGCTATCTGTATATAGCAAGTTCTAAACTTCTTGCAAGTAATCAAATTTTAGCATTTTCTCTATCTGCAGATATTTATCATTCGCCATAATTATACAATTGCCCAACTCCATGATATTCACTGTTTATATCTTCTGCTCGTTCACTGGCAGTATAGGTTTCTCCATTTCTTGAAATCTCTCCATCTCTAAGAGTTTCCACGGCGTATAACCATTAACATGTCTATTTCTAACCATCTGCAAAGATCCAGCCGTTCATTTTCCTACTCAGTCTTCAATATTTACGATTCTCCCCATTTTGTTCAAATCTGGTTCTCTGTATCTAGCAAGATGTCAATTTCTAGCAATTGATCAATTTCTAGCAATTTCTCTATATGCAGATATTTCTTATACCCCATTTTTATACAATTCTCCATTTCCTTGATATTCCCTGTTTCTTCTGCGCGTTCACTGACTGTATAAGTTTCTCCATTTCTAGAAATCTATCCATCTCTAAGCGTTTCCACTGTGCGTAACTATTCTCTATGTCTAACAATCTACAAATTTCCAATTCATTGTTAAATTCATCATTCTGCTTCTCCATTTCTCTCCTTTTTATCAAATCCGGTTCTCTGTATCAAACAAGTTCTCAATTTCTTGCAAGTAATCAACTTTTATCATTTTTTCTATCTGCACATATTTATCATTCGCCATAGTTATTCAATTGCCCAATTCCATGAAATTCCCTGTTTGTATCTTCTGCTCGTTCGCTGTCTGTATAAGTTTCTCCATTTCTTGAAATCTCTCCATCACGACGAATTGCTGCTGCCCGTATACATTAATAGTTCTATTTCTAATAATCTGCAAAGATCCAGCTGTTCATTTTCCAACTCGGTCTTCAATATTTACGTTTCTCGCCCTTTTGTTCAAATCTGGTTCTCTGTATCTAGCAAGATGTCAATTTCTAGTAATTGATCAATTTCTAGCAATTACCCTATCAGCAGAAATATCTTATTCCCCATTTTTATACAATTCTCCATTTCCATGATATTCCCTGTTTCTTCTGCTCGTTCACTGGCTATATAAATTTCTCCATTTCTAGAAATCTCTCCATCTCTAAGAGTTTCCACAGCGTATAACCATTAACCTCTCTATTTGTAACAATCTGCAAAGATCCAGCTGTTCATTTTCCTACTCAGTCTTCAATATCTACGTTTCTCCCCCTTTTGTTCAAATCTGATTCTCTGCATCTGGCAAGATGTCAATTTCTGGCAATTGATCAATTTCTAGCAATTTCTCCATCTGCAGATATTTGTTATTCCCCAATTTTATACAATTCTCCATTTCCATGATATTCCCTGTTTCTTCTCCTCCTTCACTGGATGTATAAGTTTCTCCATTTCTAGAAATCTCTCCATCTCTAAGAGTTTCCACGGCGTATAACCATTAACATCTCTATTTCTAACAATCTACAAATTTCCAGATATTCAATGTTAAATTCTTGATTCTGCTTCTCCATTTCTCTCCTTTTTATCAAAGCTGGTTCTCTGTATTGAGCAAGTAAGAAATTTCTTGCAAGTAAATTCCAGACATTTGCAGGTTCTCTGCATTCACCACAACTTCAATTTCTCGATACGCTCCTCTATCTGCAAAATTGGCTCTGTGTATCTAGCAAAATATCAATTTCTAGCAATTGAGTAAATTCTAGCATTTTCTTTATCTGCAGATATTACGCTTTCCCCATATTTATACAATCTCCCATTTCCATGAAATTCATTGTTTTTAGCTTCTGTTCCTTCTCTGGTTGTCGAAATTTCTCCATTTCAATCAAATTCTACCACCCCACTCATTTCTGCTTTCGATCTAGTGCAATGTCTCTATTTCTAACATTTCCCGCAGTTCCAGCTTTTCTTCATTCATCCGAATCGTCAATTCCTAAATTTCACTCTTTCTCAGCAAATCTCGTGCTCTGTATCTATCAAAGCCTCAATTTCCAGCAATAAATTAGTTTCAGCACAAATCCAGGTTCTCTGCGTTCACCGCAACTTCAATTTCTCCATATCCTTCAATTTCTGCTAAGCTGGCTATCTGTATATAGCAAGTTCTAAACTTCTTGCAAGTAATCAACTTTTATCAATTTCTGTATCTGCAGATATTTATCATTCGCCATAATTATACAATTGCCCAACTCGCTGATATTCACTGTTTATATCTTCTGCTCGTTCACTGGCAGTATAGGTTTCTCCATTTCTTGAAATCTCTCCATCACGACGAATTGCTGATCCCCATATACATTAGTAGATCTATTTGTATTAATCTGCAAAGATCCAGCTGTTCATTTTCCTACTCAGTCTTCAAAATCTACGTTTCTCCCCCTTTTGTTCAAATCTGGTTCTCTGTATCTAGCGAGATGTCAATTTCTAGCAATTGATCAATTTCTAGCAATTTCTCTATCTGCAGATATTTCTTATTCCCCATTTTTATACAATTCTCCATTTCCATGATATTCCCTGTTTGTTCTGCGCGTTCACTGGCTATAAAAGTGTCTCCATTTCTAGAAATCTCTCCATCTCTAAGAGGTTCCATGGCGTATAATCATTAACATCTCTATTTCTAACAAGCTACAAATTTCCAGATATTCATTGTTAAATTCATCATTCTGCTTCTCCATTTCTCTCCTTTTTATCAAAACTGGCTCTCTGTAATGAGCAAGTACTCAATTTCTTGCAAGTAAGTCAATTCCAGACATTTGCAGGTTTCTGCATCCACCACAAGTTCAATTTCTCGATACTCTTCTCTATCTGCAAAACTGGCTCTGTGTATCAGCAAAATATCAGTTTCTAGCAATTGAGTAAATTCTAGCATTTTCTTTATCTGCAGATATTTTGCTTTCCCCATATTTGTAAAATCTCCCATTTCCATGAAATTGATTGTTTTTAGCTTCCGTTCCTTCTCTGGTTGTAGAAATTTCACCATTTCAATCAAATTCTACCACACCACTCATTTCTGCTTTCGATCTAGTGTAATGTCTCTATTTCTATCATTCACCGCAGTTCCAGCTTTTCTTCATTCATCCAAATCGTCAATTCCTAAATTTCACTCTGAGCAAATCTCGGGCTCTGTATCTATCAAAGCCTCAATTCCCAGCAATTAATTAGATTCAGCACAAATCCAGCTTCTCTGCGTTCACCGCAACTTCAATTTCTCCATATCCTTCAATTTCTGCAAAGCTGGCTGTCTGTATCAAGCAAGTTCTCAATTTCTTGCCAGTGATCAACTTTTATCATTTTCTCTACCTGCAGATATTTATCATTCCCCATACTTACAAAATCTCCCAATTCCTTTATGTTCACTGTTTGTATCATCTGCTCGTTCGCTGTCTGTATAAGTTTCTCCATTTCTAGAAATCTATCCATCTCTAAGCGTTTCCACTGTGTGTAACTATTCTCTATGTCTAACAATCTACAAATTTCCAATTCATTGTTAAATTCAGCAGTCTCCTTCTCCATTTCTCTCCTTTTTATCAAATCCAGTTCTCTGTATCAAGCATGTTCTCAATTTCTTGCAAGTAATCAACTTTTATCATTTTTTCTATCTGCACATATTTATCATTCGCCATAGTTATTCAATTGCCCAATTCCATGAAATTCCCTGTTTGTATCTTCTGCTCGTTCGCTGTCTGTATAAGTTTCTCCATTTCTTGAAATCTCTCCATCACGACGAATTGCTGCTGCCCGTATACATTAATAGTTCTATTTCTAATAATCTGCAAAGATCCAGCTGTTCATTTTCCAACTCAGTCTTCAATATTTACGCTTCTCGCCCTTTTGTTCAAATCTGGTTCTCTGTATCTAGCAAGATGTCAATTTCTAGTAATTGATCAATTTCTAGCAATTACCCTATCAGCAGAAATATCTTATTCCCCATTTTTATACAATTCTCCATTTCCATGATATTCCCTGTTTCTTCTGCTCGTTCACTGGCTATATAAATTTCTCCATTTCTAGAAATCTCTCCATCTCTAAGAGTTTCCACAGCGTATAACCATTAACCTCTCTATTTGTATCAATCTGCAAAGATCCAGCTGTTCATTTTCCTACTCAGTCTTCAATATCTACGTTTCTCCCCCTTTTGTTCAAATCTGATTCTCTGTATCTGGCAAGATGTCAATTTCTGGCAATTGATCAATTTCTAGCAATTTCTCCATCTACAGATATTTGTTATTCCCCAATTTTATACAATTCTCCATTTCCATGATATTCCCTGTTTGTTCTGCTCGTTCACTGGCTATATAAGTTTCTCCAGTTCTAGAAATCTCTCCAACTCTAAGAGTTTCCACGGCGTATAACCATTAACATCTCTATTTCTAACAATCTACAAATTTCCAGATACTCATTGTTAAATTCTTGATTCTGCTTCTCCATTTCTCTCCTTTTTATCAAAGCTGGTTCTCTGTATTGAGCAAGTAAGAAATTTCTTGCAAGTAAATTCCAGACATGTGCAGGTTATCTGCATTCACCACAACTTCAATTTCTCGATACTCTTCTCTATCTGCAAAACTGGCTCTGTGTATCTAGCAAAATATCAATTTCTAGCAATTGAGTAAATTCTGGCATCTTCTTTATCTGCAGATATTTCGCATTCCCCATATTTGTAAAATCTCCCATTTCCATGAAATTGATTGTTTTTAGCTTCCGTTCCTTCTCTGGTTGTAGAAATTTCACCATTTCAATCAAATTCTACCACCCCACTCATTTCTGCTTCGATCTAGTGTAATGTCTCTATTTCTACCATTCACCGCAGTTCCAGCTTTTCTTCATTCATCCGAAACGTCAATTCCTAAATTTCATTCTGAGCAAATCTCGGGCTCTGTATCTATCAAAGCCTCAATTTCCAGCAAGTAAATAGATTCAGCACAAATCCAGCTTCTCCGCATTCACCGCAACTTCAATTTCTCCAGATCCTTCAATTTCTGCAAAGCTGGCTGTTTGTATACAGTAAGTTCTCAATTTCTTGCCAGTAATCAACTTTTATCATTTCCCCTATCTGCAGATATTTATCATTCCCCATATTTACAAGATCTCCCAATTCCTTTATGTTCACTGTTTGTATCTTCTGCTTGTTCGCTGTCTGGATAAGTTTCTCCATTTCTAGAAATCTCTTCATCTCCAAGAGTTTCCACTTTGTGTAACTATTCTCTATGTCTAACAATCTACAAATTTCCAATTCGTTGTTAAATTCAGCAGTCTGCTTCTCTATGCCTCTCCTTTTTATTACATCCGCTTCTCTGTATCAAGCAAGTTCTCAATTTCTTGCAAGTAATCAACTTTTTTCATTTTCTCTATCTGCAGATATTTATCATTCGCCTGAATTATACAATTGCCCAATTCCATGATATGCACCGTTTGTATCTTCTGCTCGTTCACTGGCTGTATTGGTTTCTCCATTTCTTGAAATCTCTCCATCACGACGAATTGCTGCTGCCCATATACATTAATAGTTCTATTTCTAATAATCTGCAAAGATCCAGCTGTTCTTTTTCCTACTCAGTCTTCAATATTTACGTTTCAGCTCCTTTTGTTCAAATCTGGGTCTCTGTATCTGGCAAGATGTCAATTTCTAGCATTTGATCAATTTCTAGCAATTTCTCTATCTGCAGATATTTCTCATTCCCCATTATTATACAATTCTCCATTTCCATGATATTCCCTGTTTCTTCTGCTCGTTCACTGGCTATATAGGTTTCTCCATTTCTAGAAATCTCTCCGTCTCTAAGAGTTTCCACGGCGTATAACCATTAACATCTATATTTCTAACAATCTGCAAAGATCCAGCTGTTCATTTTCCTACTCAGTCTTCAATATCTACGTTTCTCCCCCTTTTGTTCAAATCTGGTTCTCTGTATCTAGCAAGATGTCAATTTCTAGCAATTGATCAATTTCTAGCAATTTCTCCATCTGCAGATATTTTTTATTCCCCATTTTTATACAATTCTCCATTTCCATGATATTCTTTGTTTCTTCTCCTCCTTCACTGGATGTATAAGTTTCTCCATTTCGAGAAATCTCTCCATCTCTAAGAGTTTCCACGGCGTATAACCATTAACATCTCTATTTCTAACAATCTCCAAATTTCCAGAATTTCATTGTTAAATTCTTGATTCTGCTTCTCTATTTCTCTCCTATTTATCAAAGCTGGTTCTCTGTATTGAGCAACACGAAATTTCTTGCAGTAAATCCCAGACATTTGCAGGTTCTCTGCATTCACCACAACTTCAATTTCTCGATACCCTTCTTTTTTTCTTCAAAATTGGCTCTGTGTGTCTAGCAAAATATCAATTTCTAGCAATTGAGTAAATTCTAGCATTTTCTTTATCTGCAGATATTACGCTTTCCTCATATTTATAAAATCTCCCATTTCCATGCAATTCATTGTTTTTAGCTTCTGTTCCTTCTGTGGTTGTAGAAATTTCACCATTTCAATCAAATTCTACCACCCCACTCATTTCTGCTTTCGATCTAGTGCAATGTCTCTATTTCTAACATTTCCCGCAGTTCCAGCTTTTCTTCATTCATCCGAATCGTCAATTCCTAAATTTCACTCTTTCTCAGCAAATCTCGTGCTCTGTATCTATCAAAGCCTCAATTTCCAGCAATAAATTAGTTTATACAAATCCAGGTTCTCCGCATTCACCGCAACTTCAATTTCTCCATATCCTTCAATTTCTGCTAAGCTGGCTATCTGTATATAGCAAGTTCTAAACTTCTTGCAAGTAATCAAATTTTAGCATTTTCTCTATCTGCAGATATTTATCATTCGCCATAATTATACAATTGCCCAACTCCATGATATTCACTGTTTATATCTTCTGCTCGTTCACTGGCAGTATAGGTTTCTCCATTTCTTGAAATCTCTCCATCTCTAAGAGTTTCCACGGCGTATAACCATTAACATGTCTATTTCTAACCATCTGCAAAGATCCAGCCGTTCATTTTCCTACTCAGTCTTCAATATTTACGATTCTCCCCATTTTGTTCAAATCTGGTTCTCTGTATCTAGCAAGATGTCAATTTCTAGCAATTGATCAATTTCTAGCAATTTCTCTATATGCAGATATTTCTTATACCCCATTTTTATACAATTCTCCATTTCCTTGATATTCCCTGTTTCTTCTGCGCGTTCACTGACTGTATAAGTTTCTCCATTTCTAGAAATCTATCCATCTCTAAGCGTTTCCACTGTGTGTAACTATTCTCTATGTCTAACAATCTACAAATTTCCAATTCATTGTTAAATTCATCATTCTGCTTCTCCATTTCTCTCCTTTTTATCAAATCCGGTTCTCTGTATCAAACAAGTTCTCAATTTCTTGCAAGTAATCAACTTTTATCATTTTTTCTATCTGCACATATTTATCATTCGCCATAGTTATTCAATTGCCCAATTCCATGAAATTCCCTGTTTTTATCTTCTGCTCGTTCGCTGTCTGTATAAGTTTCTCCATTTCTTGAAATCTCTCCATCACGACGAATTGCTGCTGCCCGTATACATTAATAGTTCTATTTCTAATAATCTGCAAAGATCCAGCTGTTCATTTTCCAACTCGGTCTTCAATATTTACGTTTCTCGCCCTTTTGTTCAAATCTGGTTCTCTGTATCTAGCAAGATGTCAATTTCTAGTAATTGATCAATTTCTAGCAATTACCCTATCAGCAGAAATATCTTATTCCCCATTTTTATACAATTCTCCATTTCCATGATATTCCCTGTTTCTTCTGCTCGTTCACTGGCTATATAAATTTCTCCATTTCTAGAAATCTCTCCATCTCTAAGAGTTTCCACAGCGTATAACCATTAACCTCTCTATTTGTAACAATCTGCAAAGATCCAGCTGTTCATTTTCCTACTCAGTCTTCAATATCTACGTTTCTCCCCCTTTTGTTCAAATCTGATTCTCTGCATCTGGCAAGATGTCAATTTCTGGCAATTGATCAATTTCTAGCAATTTCTCCATCTGCAGATATTTGTTATTCCCCAATTTTATACAATTCTCCATTTCCATGATATTCCCTGTTTCTTCTCCTCCTTCACTGGATGTATAAGTTTCTCCATTTCTAGAAATCTCTCCATCTCTAAGAGTTTCCACGGCGTATAACCATTAACATCTCTATTTCTAACAATCTACAAATTTCCAGATATTCAATGTTAAATTCTTGATTCTGCTTCTCCATTTCTCTCCTTTTTATCAAAGCTGGTTCTCTGTATTGAGCAAGTAAGAAATTTCTTGCAAGTAAATTCCAGACATTTGCAGGTTCTCTGCATTCACCACAACTTCAATTTCTCGATACGCTCCTCTATCTGCAAAATTGGCTCTGTGTATCTAGCAAAATATCAATTTCTAGCAATTGAGTAAATTCTAGCATTTTCTTTATCTGCAGATATTACGCTTTCCCCATATTTATACAATCTCCCATTTCCATGAAATTCATTGTTTTTAGCTTCTGTTCCTTCTCTGGTTGTCGAAATTTCTCCATTTCAATCAAATTCTACCACCCCACTCATTTCTGCTTTCGATCTAGTGCAATGTCTCTATTTCTAACATTTCCCGCAGTTCCAGCTTTTCTTCATTCATCCGAATCGTCAATTCCTAAATTTCACTCTTTCTCAGCAAATCTCGTGCTCTGTATCTATCAAAGCCTCAATTTCCAGCAATAAATTAGTTTCAGCACAAATCCAGGTTCTCTGCGTTCACCGCAACTTCAATTTCTCCAAATCCTTCAATTTCTGCAAAGCTGGCTGTTTGTATACAGTAAGTTCTCAATTTCTTGCCAGTAATCAACTTTTATCATTTCCCCTATCTGCAGATATTTATCATTCCCCATATTTACAAGATCTCCCAATTCCTTTATGTTCACTGTTTGTATCTTCTGCTTGTTCGCTGTCTGGATAAGTTTCTCCATTTCTAGAAATCTCTTCATCTCCAAGAGTTTCCACTTTGTGTAACTATTCTCTATGTCTAACAATCTACAAATTTCCAATTCGTTGTTAAATTCAGCAGTCTGCTTCTCTATGCCTCTCCTTTTTATTAAATCCACTTCTCTGTATCAAGCAAGTTCTCAATTTCTTGCAAGTAATCAACTTTTTTCATTTTCTCTATCTGCAGATATTTATCATTCGCCTGAATTATACAATTGCCCAATTCCATGATATGCACCGTTTGTATCTTCTGCTCGTTCACTGGCTGTATTGGTTTCTCCATTTCTTGAAATCTCTCCATCACGACGAATTGCTGCTGCCCATATACATTAATAGTTCTATTTCTAATAATCTGCAAAGATCCAGCTGTTCATTTTCCTACTCAGTCTTCAATATTTACGTTTCAGCTCCTTTTGTTCAAATCTGGGTCTCTGTATCTGGCAAGATGTCAATTTCTAGCATTTGATCAATTTCTAGCAATTTCTCTATCTGCAGATATTTCTCATTCCCCATTATTATACAATTCTCCATTTCCATGATATTCCCTGTTTCTTCTGCTCGTTCACTGGCTATATAGGTTTCTCCATTTCTAGAAATCTCTCCGTCTCTAAGAGTTTCCACGGCGTATAACCATTAACATCTATATTTCTAACAATCTGCAAAGATCCAGCTGTTCATTTTCCTACTCAGTCTTCAATATCTACGTTTCTCCCCCTTTTGTTCAAATCTGGTTCTCTGTATCTAGCAAGATGTCAATTTCTAGCAATTGATCAATTTCTAGCAATTTCTCCATCTGCAGATATTTTTTATTCCCCATTTTTATACAATTCTCCATTTCCATGATATTCTTTGTTTCTTCTCCTCCTTCACTGGATGTATAAGTTTCTCCATTTCGAGAAATCTCTCCATCTCTAAGAGTTTCCACGGCGTATAACCATTAACATCTCTATTTCTAACAATCTCCAAATTTCCAGAATTTCATTGTTAAATTCTTGATTCTGCTTCTCTATTTCTCTCCTATTTATCAAAGCTGGTTCTCTGTATTGAGCAACACGAAATTTCTTGCAGTAAATCCCAGACATTTGCAGGTTCTCTGCATTCACCACAACTTCAATTTCTCGATACCCTTCTTTTTTTCTTCAAAATTGGCTCTGTGTGTCTAGCAAAATATCAATTTCTAGCAATTGAGTAAATTCTAGCATTTTCTTTATCTGCAGATATTACGCTTTCCTCATATTTATAAAATCTCCCATTTCCATGCAATTCATTGTTTTTAGCTTCTGTTCCTTCTGTGGTTGTAGAAATTTCACCATTTCAATCAAATTCTACCACCCCACTCATTTCTGCTTTCGATCTAGTGCAATGTCTCTATTTCTAACATTTCCCGCAGTTCCAGCTTTTCTTCATTCATCCGAATCGTCAATTCCTAAATTTCACTCTTTCTCAGCAAATCTCGTGCTCTGTATCTATCAAAGCGTCAATTTCCAGCAATAAATTAGTTTATACAAATCCAGGTTCTCCGCATTCACCGCAACTTCAATTTCTCCATATCCTTCAATTTCTGCTAAGCTGGCTATCTGTATATAGCAAGTTCTAAACTTCTTGCAAGTAATCAAATTTTAGCATTTTCTCTATCTGCAGATATTTATCATTCGCCATAATTATACAATTGCCCAACTCCATGATATTCACTGTTTATATCTTCTGCTCGTTCACTGGCAGTATAGGTTGCTCCATTTCTTGAAATCTCTCCATCTCTAAGAGTTTCCACGGCGTATAACCATTAACATGTCTATTTCTAACCATCTGCAAAGATCCAGCCGTTCATTTTCCTACTCAGTCTTCAATATTTACGATTCTCCCCATTTTGTTCAAATCTGGTTCTCTGTATCTAGCAAGATGTCAATTTCTAGCAATTGATCAATTTCTAGCAATTTCTCTATATGCAGATATTTCTTATACCCCATTTTTATACAATTCTCCATTTCCTTGATATTCCCTGTTTCTTCTGCGCGTTCACTGACTGTATAAGTTTCTCCATTTCTAGAAATCTATCCATCTCTAAGCGTTTCCACTGTGTGTAACTATTCTCTATGTCTAACAATCTACAAATTTCCAATTCATTGTTAAATTCATCATTCTGCTTCTCCATTTCTCTCCTTTTTATCAAATCCGGTTCTCTGTATCAAACAAGTTCTCAATTTCTTGCAAGTAATCAACTTTTATCATTTTTTCTATCTGCACATATTTATCATTCGCCATAGTTATTCAATTGCCCAATTCCATGAAATTCCCTGTTTGTATCTTCTGCTCGTTCGCTGTCTGTATAAGTTTCTCCATTTCTTGAAATCTCTCCATCACGACGAATTGCTGCTGCCCGTATACATTAATAGTTCTATTTCTAATAATCTGCAAAGATCCAGCTGTTCATTTTCCAACTCGGTCTTCAATATTTACGTTTCTCGCCCTTTTGTTCAAATCTGGTTCTCTGTATCTAGCAAGATGTCAATTTCTAGTAATTGATCAATTTCTAGCAATTACCCTATCAGCAGAAATATCTTATTCCCCATTTTTATACAATTCTCCATTTCCATGATATTCCCTGTTTCTTCTGCTCGTTCACTGGCTATATAAATTTCTCCATTTCTAGAAATCTCTCCATCTCTAAGAGTTTCCACAGCGTATAACCATTAACCTCTCTATTTGTAACAATCTGCAAAGATCCAGCTGTTCATTTTCCTACTCAGTCTTCAATATCTACGTTTCTCCCCCTTTTGTTCAAATCTGATTCTCTGCATCTGGCAAGATGTCAATTTCTGGCAATTGATCAATTTCTAGCAATTTCTCCATCTGCAGATATTTGTTATTCCCCAATTTTATACAATTCTCCATTTCCATGATATTCCCTGTTTCTTCTCCTCCTTCACTGGATGTATAAGTTTCTCCATTTCTAGAAATCTCTCCATCTCTAAGAGTTTCCACGGCGTATAACCATTAACATCTCTATTTCTAACAATCTACAAATTTCCAGATATTCAATGTTAAATTCTTGATTCTGCTTCTCCATTTCTCTCCTTTTTATCAAAGCTGGTTCTCTGTATTGAGCAAGTAAGAAATTTCTTGCAAGTAAATTCCAGACATTTGCAGGTTCTCTGCATTCACCACAACTTCAATTTCTCGATACGCTCCTCTATCTGCAAAATTGGCTCTGTGTATCTAGCAAAATATCAATTTCTAGCAATTGAGTAAATTCTAGCATTTTCTTTATCTGCAGATATTACGCTTTCCCCATATTTATACAATCTCCCATTTCCATGAAATTCATTGTTTTTAGCTTCTGTTCCTTCTCTGGTTGTCGAAATTTCTCCATTTCAATCAAATTCTACCACCCCACTCATTTCTGCTTTCGATCTAGTGCAATGTCTCTATTTCTAACATTTCCCGCAGTTCCAGCTTTTCTTCATTCATCCGAATCGTCAATTCCTAAATTTCACTCTTTCTCAGCAAATCTCGGGCTCTGTATCTATCAAAGCCTCAATTTCCAGCAATAAATTAGTTTCAGCACAAATCCAGGTTCTCTGCGTTCACCGCAACTTCAATTTCTCCATATCCTTCAATTTCTGCTAAGCTGGCTATCTGTATATAGCAAGTTCTAAACTTCTTGCAAGTAATCAACTTTTATCAATTTCTGTATCTGCAGATATTTATCATTCGCCATAATTATACAATTGCCCAACTCGCTGATATTCACTGTTTATATCTTCTGCTCGTTCACTGGCAGTATAGGTTTCTCCATTTCTTGAAATCTCTCCATCACGACGAATTGCTGATCCCCATATACATTAGTAGATCTATTTGTATTAATCTGCAAAGATCCAGCTGTTCATTTTCCTACTCAGTCTTCAAAATCTACGTTTCTCCCCCTTTTGTTCAAATCTGGTTCTCTGTATCTAGCGAGATGTCAATTTCTAGCAATTGATCAATTTCTAGCAATTTCTCTATCTGCAGATATTTCTTATTCCCCATTTTTATACAATTCTCCATTTCCATGATATTCCCTGTTTGTTCTGCGCGTTCACTGGCTATAAAAGTGTCTCCATTTCTAGAAATCTCTCCATCTCTAAGAGGTTCCATGGCGTATAATCATTAACATCTCTATTTCTAACAAGCTACAAATTTCCAGATATTCATTGTTAAATTCATCATTCTGCTTCTCCATTTCTCTCCTTTTTATCAAAACTGGCTCTCTGTAATGAGCAAGTACTCAATTTCTTGCAAGTAAGTCAATTCCAGACATTTGCAGGTTTCTGCATCCACCACAAGTTCAATTTCTCGATACTCTTCTCTATCTGCAAAACTGGCTCTGTGTATCAGCAAAATATCAGTTTCTAGCAATTGAGTAAATTCTAGCATTTTCTTTATCTGCAGATATTTTGCTTTCCCCATATTTGTAAAATCTCCCATTTCCATGAAATTGATTGTTTTTAGCTTCCGTTCCTTCTCTGGTTGTAGAAATTTCACCATTTCAATCAAATTCTACCACACCACTCATTTCTGCTTTCGATCTAGTGTAATGTCTCTATTTCTATCATTCACCGCAGTTCCAGCTTTTCTTCATTCATCCAAATCGTCAATTCCTAAATTTCACTCTGAGCAAATCTCGGGCTCTGTATCTATCAAAGCCTCAATTCCCAGCAATTAATTAGATTCAGCACAAATCCAGCTTCTCTGCGTTCACCGCAACTTCAATTTCTCCATATCCTTCAATTTCTGCAAAGCTGGCTGTCTGTATCAAGCAAGTTCTCAATTTCTTGCCAGTGATCAACTTTTATCATTTTCTCTACCTGCAGATATTTATCATTCCCCATACTTACAAAATCTCCCAATTCCTTTATGTTCACTGTTTGTATCATCTGCTCGTTCGCTGTCTGTATAAGTTTCTCCATTTCTAGAAATCTATCCATCTCTAAGCGTTTCCACTGTGTGTAACTATTCTCTATGTCTAACAATCTACAAATTTCCAATTCATTGTTAAATTCAGCAGTCTCCTTCTCCATTTCTCTCCTTTTTATCAAATCCAGTTCTCTGTATCAAGCATGTTCTCAATTTCTTGCAAGTAATCAACTTTTATCATTTTTTCTATCTGCACATATTTATCATTCGCCATAGTTATTCAATTGCCCAATTCCATGAAATTCCCTGTTTGTATCTTCTGCTCGTTTGCTGTCTGTATAAGTTTCTCCATTTCTTGAAATCTCTCCATCACGATGAATTGCTGCTGCCCGTATACATTAATAGTTCTATTTCTAATAATCTGCAAAGATCCAGCTGTTCATTTTCCAACTCAGTCTTCAATATTTACGCTTCTCGCCCTTTTGTTCAAATCTGGTTCTCTGTATCTAGCAAGATGTCAATTTCTAGTAATTGATCAATTTCTAGCAATTACCCTATCAGCAGAAATATCTTATTCCCCATTTTTATACAATTCTCCATTTCCATGATATTCCCTGTTTCTTCTGCTCGTTCACTGGCTATATAAATTTCTCCATTTCTAGAAATCTCTCCATCTCTAAGAGTTTCCACAGCGTATAACCATTAACCTCTCTATTTGTATCAATCTGCAAAGATCCAGCTGTTCATTTTCCTACTCAGTCTTCAATATCTACGTTTCTCCCCCTTTTGTTCAAATCTGATTCTCTGTATCTGGCAAGATGTCAATTTCTGGCAATTGATCAATTTCTAGCAATTTCTCCATCTGCAGATATTTGTTATTCCCCAATTTTATTCAATTCTCCATTTCCATGATATTCCCTGTTTGTTCTGCTCGTTCACTGGCTATATAAGTTTCTCCAGTTCTAGAAATCTCTCCAACTCTAAGAGTTTCCACGGCGTATAACCATTAACATCTCTATTTCTAACAATCTACAAATTTCCAGATACTCATTGTTAAATTCTTGATTCTGCTTCTCCATTTCTCTCCTTTTTATCAAAGCTGGTTCTCTGTATTGAGCAAGTAAGAAATTTCTTGCAAGTAAATTCCAGACATGTGCAGGTTATCTGCATTCACCACAACTTCAATTTCTCGATACTCTTCTCTATCTGCAAAACTGGCTCTGTGTATCTAGCAAAATATCAATTTCTAGCAATTGAGTAAATTCTGGCATCTTCTTTATCTGCAGATATTTCGCATTCCCCATATTTGTAAAATCTCCCATTTCCATGAAATTGATTGTTTTTAGCTTCCGTTCCTTCTCTGGTTGTAGAAATTTCACCATTTCAATCAAATTCTACCACCCCACTCATTTCTGCTTCGATCTAGTGTAATGTCTCTATTTCTACCATTCACCGCAGTTCCAGCTTTTCTTCATTCATCCGAAACGTCAATTCCTAAATTTCATTCTGAGCAAATCTCGGGCTCTGTATCTATCAAAGCCTCAATTTCCAGCAAGTAAATAGATTCAGCACAAATCCAGCTTCTCCGCATTCACCGCAACTTCAATTTCTCCAGATCCTTCAATTTCTGCAAAGCTGGCTGTTTGTATACAGTAAGTTCTCAATTTCTTGCCAGTAATCAACTTTTATCATTTCCCCTATCTGCAGATATTTATCATTCCCCATATTTACAAGATCTCCCAATTCCTTTATGTTCACTGTTTGTATCTTCTGCTTGTTCGCTGTCTGGATAAGTTTCTCCATTTCTAGAAATCTCTTCATCTCCAAGAGTTTCCACTTTGTGTAACTATTCTCTATGTCTAACAATCTACAAATTTCCAATTCGTTGTTAAATTCAGCAGTCTGCTTCTCTATGCCTCTCCTTTTTATTACATCCGCTTCTCTGTATCAAGCAAGTTCTCAATTTCTTGCAAGTAATCAACTTTTTTCATTTTCTCTATCTGCAGATATTTATCATTCGCCTGAATTATACAATTGCCCAATTCCATGATATGCACCGTTTGTATCTTCTGCTCGTTCACTGGCTGTATTGGTTTCTCCATTTCTTGAAATCTCTCCATCACGACGAATTGCTGCTGCCCATATACATTAATAGTTCTATTTCTAATAATCTGCAAAGATCCAGCTGTTCATTTTCCTACTCAGTCTTCAATATTTACGTTTCAGCTCCTTTTGTTCAAATCTGGGTCTCTGTATCTGGCAAGATGTCAATTTCTAGCATTTGATCAATTTCTAGCAATTTCTCTATCTGCAGATATTTCTCATTCCCCATTATTATACAATTCTCCATTTCCATGATATTCCCTGTTTCTTCTGCTCGTTCACTGGCTATATAGGTTTCTCCATTTCTAGAAATCTCTCCGTCTCTAAGAGTTTCCACGGCGTATAACCATTAACATCTATATTTCTAACAATCTGCAAAGATCCAGCTGTTCATTTTCCTACTCAGTCTTCAATATCTACGTTTCTCCCCCTTTTGTTCAAATCTGGTTCTCTGTATCTAGCAAGATGTCAATTTCTAGCAATTGATCAATTTCTAGCAATTTCTCCATCTGCAGATATTTTTTATTCCCCATTTTTATACAATTCTCCATTTCCATGATATTCTTTGTTTCTTCTCCTCCTTCACTGGATGTATAAGTTTCTCCATTTCGAGAAATCTCTCCATCTCTAAGAGTTTCCACGGCGTATAACCATTAACATCTCTATTTCTAACAATCTCCAAATTTCCAGAATTTCATTGTTAAATTCTTGATTCTGCTTCTCTATTTCTCTCCTATTTATCAAAGCTGGTTCTCTGTATTGAGCAACACGAAATTTCTTGCAGTAAATCCCAGACATTTGCAGGTTCTCTGCATTCACCACAACTTCAATTTCTCGATACCCTTCTTTTTTTCTTCAAAATTGGCTCTGTGTGTCTAGCAAAATATCAATTTCTAGCAATTGAGTAAATTCTAGCATTTTCTTTATCTGCAGATATTACGCTTTCCTCATATTTATAAAATCTCCCATTTCCATGCAATTCATTGTTTTTAGCTTCTGTTCCTTCTGTGGTTGTAGAAATTTCACCATTTCAATCAAATTCTACCACCCCACTCATTTCTGCTTTCGATCTAGTGCAATGTCTCTATTTCTAACATTTCCCGCAGTTCCAGCTTTTCTTCATTCATCCGAATCGTCAATTCCTAAATTTCACTCTTTCTCAGCAAATCTCGTGCTCTGTATCTATCAAAGCCTCAATTTCCAGCAATAAATTAGTTTATACAAATCCAGGTTCTCCGCATTCACCGCAACTTCAATTTCTCCATATCCTTCAATTTCTGCTAAGCTGGCTATCTGTATATAGCAAGTTCTAAACTTCTTGCAAGTAATCAAATTTTAGCATTTTCTCTATCTGCAGATATTTATCATTCGCCATAATTATACAATTGCCCAACTCCATGATATTCACTGTTTATATCTTCTGCTCGTTCACTGGCAGTATAGGTTTCTCCATTTCTTGAAATCTCTCCATCTCTAAGAGTTTCCACGGCGTATAACCATTAACATGTCTATTTCTAACCATCTGCAAAGATCCAGCCGTTCATTTTCCTACTCAGTCTTCAATATTTACGATTCTCCCCATTTTGTTCAAATCTGGTTCTCTGTATCTAGCAAGATGTCAATTTCTAGCAATTGATCAATTTCTAGCAATTTCTCTATATGCAGATATTTCTTATACCCCATTTTTATACAATTCTCCATTTCCTTGATATTCCCTGTTTCTTCTGCGCGTTCACTGACTGTATAAGTTTCTCCATTTCTAGAAATCTATCCATCTCTAAGCGTTTCCACTGTGTGTAACTATTCTCTATGTCTAACAATCTACAAATTTCCAATTCATTGTTAAATTCATCATTCTGCTTCTCCATTTCTCTCCTTTTTATCAAATCCGGTTCTCTGTATCAAACAAGTTCTCAATTTCTTGCAAGTAATCAACTTTTATCATTTTTTCTATCTGCACATATTTATCATTCGCCATAGTTATTCAATTGCCCAATTCCATGAAATTCCCTGTTTTTATCTTCTGCTCGTTCGCTGTCTGTATAAGTTTCTCCATTTCTTGAAATCTCTCCATCACGACGAATTGCTGCTGCCCGTATACATTAATAGTTCTATTTCTAATAATCTGCAAAGATCCAGCTGTTCATTTTCCAACTCGGTCTTCAATATTTACGTTTCTCGCCCTTTTGTTCAAATCTGGTTCTCTGTATCTAGCAAGATGTCAATTTCTAGTAATTGATCAATTTCTAGCAATTACCCTATCAGCAGAAATATCTTATTCCCCATTTTTATACAATTCTCCATTTCCATGATATTCCCTGTTTCTTCTGCTCGTTCACTGGCTATATAAATTTCTCCATTTCTAGAAATCTCTCCATCTCTAAGAGTTTCCACAGCGTATAACCATTAACCTCTCTATTTGTATCAATCTGCAAAGATCCAGCTGTTCATTCTCCTACTCAGTCTTCAATATCTACGTTTCTCCCCCTTTTGTTCAAATCTGATTCTCTGCATCTGGCAAGATGTCAATTTCTGGCAATTGATCAATTTCTAGCAATTTCTCCATCTGCAGATATTTGTTATTCCCCAATTTTATACAATTCTCCATTTCCATGATATTCCCTGTTTCTTCTCCTCCTTCACTGGATGTATAAGTTTCTCCATTTCTAGAAATCTCTCCATCTCTAAGAGTTTCCACGGCGTATAACCATTAACATCTCTATTTCTAACAATCTACAAATTTCCAGATATTCAATGTTAAATTCTTGATTCTGCTTCTCCATTTCTCTCCTTTTTATCAAAGCTGGTTCTCTGTATTGAGCAAGTAAGAAATTTCTTGCAAGTAAATTCCAGACATTTGCAGGTTCTCTGCATTCACCACAACTTCAATTTCTCGATACGCTCCTCTATCTGCAAAATTGGCTCTGTGTATCTAGCAAAATATCAATTTCTAGCAATTGAGTAAATTCTAGCATTTTCTTTATCTGCAGATATTACGCTTTCCCCATATTTATACAATCTCCCATTTCCATGAAATTCATTGTTTTTAGCTTCTGTTCCTTCTCTGGTTGTCGAAATTTCTCCATTTCAATCAAATTCTACCACCCCACTCATTTCTGCTTTCGATCTAGTGCAATGTCTCTATTTCTAACATTTCCCGCAGTTCCAGCTTTTCTTCATTCATCCGAATCGTCAATTCCTAAATTTCACTCTTTCTCAGCAAATCTCGGGCTCTGTATATATCAAAGCCTCAATTTCCAGCAATAAATTAGTTTCAGCACAAATCCAGGTTCTCTGTGTTCACCGCAACTTCAATTTCTCCATATCCTTCAATTTCTGCAAAGCTGGCTGTTTGTATACAGTAAGTTCTCAATTTCTTGCCAGTAATGATCTTTTATCATTTCCCCTATCTGCAGATATTTATCATTCCCCATATTTACAAGATCTCCCAATTCCTTTATGTTCACTGTTTGTATCTTCTGCTTGTTCGCTGTCTGGATAAGTTTCTCCATTTCTAGAAATCTCTTCATCTCCAAGAGTTTCCACTTTGTGTAACTATTCTCTATGTCTAACAATCTACAAATTTCCAATTCGTTGTTAAATTCAGCAGTCTGCTTCTCTATGCCTCTCCTTTTTATTAAATCCGCTTCTCTGTATCAAGCAAGTTCTCAATTTCTTGCAAGTAATCAACTTTTTTCATTTTCTCTATCTGCAGATATTTATCATTCGCCTGAATTATACAATTGCCCAATTCCATGATATGCACCGTTTGTATCTTCTGCTCGTTCACTGGCAGTATAGGTTTCTCCATTTCTTGAAATCTCTCCATCTCTAAGAGTTTCCACAGCGTATAACCATTAACCTCTCTATTTGTAACAATCTGCAAAGATCCAGCTGTTCATTTTCCTACTCAGTCTTCAATATCTACGTTTCTCCCCCTTTTGTTCAAATCTGATTCTCTGTATCTGGCAAGATGTCAATTTCTGGCAATTGATCAATTTCTAGCAATTTCTCCATCTGCAGATATTTGTTATTCCCCAATTTTATACAATTCTCCATTTCCATGATATTCCCTGTTTCTTCTCCTCCTTCACTGGATGTATAAGTTTCTCCATTTCTAGAAATCTCTCCATCTCTAAGAGTTTCCACGGCGTATAACCATTAACATCTCTATTTCTAACAATCTACAAATTTCCAGATATTCAATGTTAAATTCTTGATTCTGCTTCTCCATTTCTCTCCTTTTTATCAAAGCTGGTTCTCTGTATTGAGCAAGTAAGAAATTTCTTGCAAGTAAATTCCAGACATTTGCAGGTTCTCTGCATTCACCACAACTTCAATTTCTCGATACGCTCCTCTATCTGCAAAATTGGCTCTGTGTATCTAGCAAAATATCAATTTCTAGCAATTGAGTAAATTCTAGCATTTTCTTTATCTGCAGATATTACGCTTTCCCCATATTTATACAATCTCCCATTTCCATGAAATTCATTGTTTTTAGCTTCTGTTCCTTCTCTGGTTGTCGAAATTTCTCCATTTCAATCAAATTCTACCACCCCACTCATTTCTGCTTTCGATCTAGTGCAATGTCTCTATTTCTAACATTTCCCGCAGTTCCAGCTTTTCTTCATTCATCCGAATCGTCAATTCCTAAATTTCACTCTTTCTCAGCAAATCTCGGGCTCTGTATCTATCAAAGCCTCAATTTCCAGCAATAAATTAGTTTCAGCACAAATCCAGGTTCTCTGCGTTCACCGCAACTTCAATTTCTCCATATCCTTCAATTTCTGCTAAGCTGGCTATCTGTATATAGCAAGTTCTAAACTTCTTGCAAGTAATCAACTTTTATCAATTTCTGTATCTGCAGATATTTATCATTCGCCATAATTATACAATTGCCCAACTCGCTGATATTCACTGTTTATATCTTCTGCTCGTTCACTGGCAGTATAGGTTTCTCCATTTCTTGAAATCTCTCCATCACGACGAATTGCTGATCCCCATATACATTAGTAGATCTATTTGTATTAATCTGCAAAGATCCAGCTGTTCATTTTCCTACTCAGTCTTCAAAATCTACGTTTCTCCCCCTTTTGTTCAAATCTGGTTCTCTGTATCTAGCGAGATGTCAATTTCTAGCAATTGATCAATTTCTAGCAATTTCTCTATCTGCAGATATTTCTTATTCCCCATTTTTATACAATTCTCCATTTCCATGATATTCCCTGTTTGTTCTGCGCGTTCACTGGCTATAAAAGTGTCTCCATTTCTAGAAATCTCTCCATCTCTAAGAGGTTCCACGGCGTATAATCATTAACATCTCTATTTCTAACAAGCTACAAATTTCCAGATATTCATTGTTAAATTCATCATTCTGCTTCTCCATTTCTCTCCTTTTTATCAAAACTGGCTCTCTGTAATGAGCAAGTACTCAATTTCTTGCAAGTAAGTCAATTCCAGACATTTGCAGGTTTCTGCATCCACCACAAGTTCAATTTCTCGATACTCTTCTCTATCTGCAAAACTGGCTCTGTGTATCAGCAAAATATCAGTTTCTAGCAATTGAGTAAATTCTAGCATTTTCTTTATCTGCAGATATTTTGCTTTCCCCATATTTGTAAAATCTCCCATTTCCATGAAATTGATTGTTTTTAGCTTCCGTTCCTTCTCTGGTTGTAGAAATTTCACCATTTCAATCAAATTCTACCACACCACTCATTTCTGCTTTCGATCTAGTGTAATGTCTCTATTTCTATCATTCACCGCAGTTCCAGCTTTTCTTCATTCATCCAAATCGTCAATTCCTAAATTTCACTCTGAGCAAATCTCGGGCTCTGTATCTATCAAAGCCTCAATTCCCAGCAATTAATTAGATTCAGCACAAATCCAGCTTCTCTGCGTTCACCGCAACTTCAATTTCTCCATATCCTTCAATTTCTGCAAAGCTGGCTGTCTGTATCAAGCAAGTTCTCAATTTCTTGCCAGTGATCAACTTTTATCATTTTCTCTACCTGCAGATATTTATCATTCCCCATACTTACAAAATCTCCCAATTCCTTTATGTTCACTGTTTGTATCATCTGCTCGTTCGCTGTCTGTATAAGTTTCTCCATTTCTAGAAATCTATCCATCTCTAAGCGTTTCCACTGTGTGTAACTATTCTCTATGTCTAACAATCTACAAATTTCCAATTCATTGTTAAATTCAGCAGTCTCCTTCTCCATTTCTCTCCTTTTTATCAAATCCAGTTCTCTGTATCAAGCATGTTCTCAATTTCTTGCAAGTAATCAACTTTTATCATTTTTTCTATCTGCACATATTTATCATTCGCCATAGTTATTCAATTGCCCAATTCCATGAAATTCCCTGTTTGTATCTTCTGCTCGTTTGCTGTCTGTATAAGTTTCTCCATTTCTTGAAATCTCTCCATCACGATGAATTGCTGCTGCCCGTATACATTAATAGTTCTATTTCTAATAATCTGCAAAGATCCAGCTGTTCATTTTCCAACTCAGTCTTCAATATTTACGCTTCTCGCCCTTTTGTTCAAATCTGGTTCTCTGTATCTAGCAAGATGTCAATTTCTAGTAATTGATCAATTTCTAGCAATTACCCTATCAGCAGAAATATCTTATTCCCCATTTTTATACAATTCTCCATTTCCATGATATTCCCTGTTTCTTCTGCTCGTTCACTGGCTATATAAATTTCTCCATTTCTAGAAATCTCTCCATCTCTAAGAGTTTCCACAGCGTATAACCATTAACCTCTCTATTTGTATCAATCTGCAAAGATCCAGCTGTTCATTTTCCTACTCAGTCTTCAATATCTACGTTTCTCCCCCTTTTGTTCAAATCTGATTCTCTGTATCTGGCAAGATGTCAATTTCTGGCAATTGATCAATTTCTAGCAATTTCTCCATCTGCAGATATTTGTTATTCCCCAATTTTATTCAATTCTCCATTTCCATGATATTCCCTGTTTGTTCTGCTCGTTCACTGGCTATATAAGTTTCTCCAGTTCTAGAAATCTCTCCAACTCTAAGAGTTTCCACGGCGTATAACCATTAACATCTCTATTTCTAACAAT
Source organism: Cetorhinus maximus (assembly GCF_964194155.1). NCBI lineage: Eukaryota > Metazoa > Chordata > Chondrichthyes > Lamniformes > Cetorhinidae > Cetorhinus > Cetorhinus maximus. The sequence goes on from NC_135883.1 coordinate 51,975,737, forward strand.
CTACAAATTTCCAGATACTCATTGTTAAATTCTTGATTCTGCTTCTCCATTTCTCTCCTTTTTATCAAAGCTGGTTCTCTGTATTGAGCAAGTAAGAAATTTCTTGCAAGTAAATTCCAGACATGTGCAGGTTATCTGCATTCACCACAACTTCAATTTCTCGATACTCTTCTCTATCTGCAAAACTGGCTCTGTGTATCTAGCAAAATATCAATTTCTAGCAATTGAGTAAATTCTGGCATCTTCTTTATCTGCAGATATTTCGCATTCCCCATATTTGTAAAATCTCCCATTTCCATGAAATTGATTGTTTTTAGCTTCCGTTCCTTCTCTGGTTGTAGAAATTTCACCATTTCAATCAAATTCTACCACCCCACTCATTTCTGCTTCGATCTAGTGTAATGTCTCTATTTCTACCATTCACCGCAGTTCCAGCTTTTCTTCATTCATCCGAAACGTCAATTCCTAAATTTCATTCTGAGCAAATCTCGGGCTCTGTATCTATCAAAGCCTCAATTTCCAGCAAGTAAATAGATTCAGCACAAATCCAGCTTCTCCGCATTCACCGCAACTTCAATTTCTCCAGATCCTTCAATTTCTGCAAAGCTGGCTGTTTGTATACAGTAAGTTCTCAATTTCTTGCCAGTAATCAACTTTTATCATTTCCCCTATCTGCAGATATTTATCATTCCCCATATTTACAAGATCTCCCAATTCCTTTATGTTCACTGTTTGTATCTTCTGCTTGTTCGCTGTCTGGATAAGTTTCTCCATTTCTAGAAATCTCTTCATCTCCAAGAGTTTCCACTTTGTGTAACTATTCTCTATGTCTAACAATCTACAAATTTCCAATTCGTTGTTAAATTCAGCAGTCTGCTTCTCTATGCCTCTCCTTTTTATTACATCCGCTTCTCTGTATCAAGCAAGTTCTCAATTTCTTGCAAGTAATCAACTTTTTTCATTTTCTCTATCTGCAGATATTTATCATTCGCCTGAATTATACAATTGCCCAATTCCATGATATGCACCGTTTGTATCTTCTGCTCGTTCACTGGCTGTATTGGTTTCTCCATTTCTTGAAATCTCTCCATCACGACGAATTGCTGCTGCCCATATACATTAATAGTTCTATTTCTAATAATCTGCAAAGATCCAGCTGTTCTTTTTCCTACTCAGTCTTCAATATTTACGTTTCAGCTCCTTTTGTTCAAATCTGGGTCTCTGTATCTGGCAAGATGTCAATTTCTAGCATTTGATCAATTTCTAGCAATTTCTCTATCTGCAGATATTTCTCATTCCCCATTATTATACAATTCTCCATTTCCATGATATTCCCTGTTTCTTCTGCTCGTTCACTGGCTATATAGGTTTCTCCATTTCTAGAAATCTCTCCGTCTCTAAGAGTTTCCACGGCGTATAACCATTAACATCTATATTTCTAACAATCTGCAAAGATCCAGCTGTTCATTTTCCTACTCAGTCTTCAATATCTACGTTTCTCCCCCTTTTGTTCAAATCTGGTTCTCTGTATCTAGCAAGATGTCAATTTCTAGCAATTGATCAATTTCTAGCAATTTCTCCATCTGCAGATATTTTTTATTCCCCATTTTTATACAATTCTCCATTTCCATGATATTCTTTGTTTCTTCTCCTCCTTCACTGGATGTATAAGTTTCTCCATTTCGAGAAATCTCTCCATCTCTAAGAGTTTCCACGGCGTATAACCATTAACATCTCTATTTCTAACAATCTCCAAATTTCCAGAATTTCATTGTTAAATTCTTGATTCTGCTTCTCTATTTCTCTCCTATTTATCAAAGCTGGTTCTCTGTATTGAGCAACACGAAATTTCTTGCAGTAAATCCCAGACATTTGCGGGTTCTCTGCATTCACCACAACTTTAATTTATCGATACCCTTCATTTTTTCTTCAAAATTGGCTCTGTGTGTCTAGCAAAATATCAATTTCTAGCAATTGAGTAAATTCTAGCATTTTCTTTATCTGCAGATATTACGCTTTCCTCATATTTATAAAATCTCCCATTTCCATGCAATTCATTGTTTTTAGCTTCTGTTCCTTCTGTGGTTGTAGAAATTTCACCATTTCAATCAAATTCTACCACCCCACTCATTTCTGCTTTCGATCTAGTGCAATGTCTCTATTTCTAACATTTCCCGCAGTTCCAGCTTTTCTTCATTCAACCGAATCGTCAATTCCTAAATTTCACTCTTTCTCAGCAAATCTCGTGCTCTGTATCTATCAAAGCCTCAATTTCCAGCAATAAATTAGTTTATACAAATCCAGGTTCTCCGCATTCACCGCAACTTCAATTTCTCCATATCCTTCAATTTCTGCTAAGCTGGCTATCTGTATATAGCAAGTTCTAAACTTCTTGCAAGTAATCAAATTTTAGCATTTTCTCTATCTGCAGATATTTATCATTCGTCATAATTATACAATTGCCCAACTCCATGATATTCACTGTTTATATCTTCTGCTCGTTCACTGGCAGTATAGGTTTCTCCATTTCTTGAAATCTCTCCATCTCTAAGAGTTTCCACGGCGTATAAACATTAACATGTCTATTTCTAACCATCTGCAAAGATCCAGCCGTTCATTTTCCTACTCAGTCTTCAATATTTACGATTCTCCCCATTTTGTTCAAATCTGGTTCTCTGTATCTAGCAAGATGTCAATTTCTAGCAATTGATCAATTTCTAGCAATTTCTCTATATGCAGATATTTCTTATACCCCATTTTTATACAATTCTCCATTTCCTTGATATTCCCTGTTTCTTCTGCGCGTTCACTGACTGTATAAGTTTCTCCATTTCTAGAAATCTATCCATCTCTAAGCGTTTCCACTGTGCGTAACTATTCTCTATGTCTAACAATCTACAAATTTCCAATTCATTGTTAAATTCATCATTCTGCTTCTCCATTTCTCTCCTTTTTATCAAATCCGGTTCTCTGTATCAAACAAGTTCTCAATTTCTTGCAAGTAATCAACTTTTATCATTTTTTCTATCTGCACATATTTATCATTCGCCATAGTTATTCAATTGCCCAATTCCATGAAATTCACTGTTTGTATCTTCTGCTCGTTCGCTGTCTGTATAAGTTTCTCCATTTCTTGAAATCTCTCCATCACGACGAATTGCTGCTGCCCGTATACATTAATAGTTCTATTTCTAATAATCTGCAAAGATCCAGCTGTTCATTTTCCAACTCGGTCTTCAATATTTACGTTTCTCGCCCTTTTGTTCAAATCTGGTTCTCTGTATCTAGCAAGATGTCAATTTCTAGTAATTGATCAATTTCTAGCAATTACCCTATCAGCAGAAATATCTTATTCCCCATTTTTATACAATTCTCCATTTCCATGATATTCCCTGTTTCTTCTGCTCGTTCACTGGCTATATAAATTTCTCCATTTCTAGAAATCTCTCCATCTCTAAGAGTTTCCACAGCGTATAACCATTAACCTCTCTATTTGTATCAATCTGCAAAGATCCAGCTGTTCATTTTCCTACTCAGTCTTCAATATCTACGTTTCTCCCCCTTTTGTTCAAATCTGATTCTCTGCATCTGGCAAGATGTCAATTTCTGGCAATTGATCAATTTCTAGCAATTTCTCCATCTGCAGATATTTGTTATTCCCCAATTTTATACAATTCTCCATTTCCATGATATTCCCTGTTTCTTCTCCTCCTTCACTGGATGTATAAGTTTCTCCATTTCTAGAAATCTCTCCATCTCTAAGAGTTTCCACGGCGTATAACCATTAACATCTCTATTTCTAACAATCTACAAATTTCCAGATATTCAATGTTAAATTCTTGATTCTGCTTCTCCATTTCTCTCCTTTTTATCAAAGCTGGTTCTCTGTATTGAGCAAGTAAGAAATTTCTTGCAAGTAAATTCCAGACATTTGCAGGTTCTCTGCATTCACCACAACTTCAATTTCTCGATACGCTCCTCTATCTGCAAAATTGGCTCTGTGTATCTAGCAAAATATCAATTTCTAGCAATTGAGTAAATTCTAGCATTTTCTTTATCTGCAGATATTACGCTTTCCCCATATTTATACAATCTCCCATTTCCATGAAATTCATTGTTTTTAGCTTCTGTTCCTTCTCTGGTTGTCGAAATTTCTCCATTTCAATCAAATTCTACCACCCCACTCATTTCTGCTTTCGATCTAGTGCAATGTCTCTATTTCTAACATTTCCCGCAGTTCCAGCTTTTCTTCATTCATCCGAATCGTCAATTCCTAAATTTCACTCTTTCTCAGCAAATCTCGGGCTCTGTATCTATCAAAGCCTCAATTTCCAGCAATAAATTAGTTTCAGCACAAATCCAGGTTCTCTGCGTTCACCGCAACTTCAATTTCTCCATATCCTTCAATTTCTGCTAAGCTGGCTATCTGTATATAGCAAGTTCTAAACTTCTTGCAAGTAATCAACTTTTATCAATTTCTGTATCTGCAGATATTTATCATTCGCCATAATTATACAATTGCCCAACTCGCTGATATTCACTGTTTATATCTTCTGCTCGTTCACTGGCAGTATAGGTTTCTCCATTTCTTGAAATCTCTCCATCACGACGAATTGCTGATCCCCATATACATTAGTAGATCTATTTGTATTAATCTGCAAAGATCCAGCTGTTCATTTTCCTACTCAGTCTTCAAAATCTACGTTTCTCCCCCTTTTGTTCAAATCTGGTTCTCTGTATCTAGCGAGATGTCAATTTCTAGCAATTGATCAATTTCTAGCAATTTCTCTATCTGCAGATATTTCTTATTCCCCATTTTTATACAATTCTCCATTTCCATGATATTCCCTGTTTGTTCTGCGCGTTCACTGGCTATAAAAGTGTCTCCATTTCTAGAAATCTCTCCATCTCTAAGAGGTTCCACGGCGTATAATCATTAACATCTCTATTTCTAACAAGCTACAAATTTCCAGATATTCATTGTTAAATTCATCATTCTGCTTCTCCATTTCTCTCCTTTTTATCAAAACTGGCTCTCTGTAATGAGCAAGTACTCAATTTCTTGCAAGTAAGTCAATTCCAGACATTTGCAGGTTTCTGCATCCACCACAAGTTCAATTTCTCGATACTCTTCTCTATCTGCAAAACTGGCTCTGTGTATCAGCAAAATATCAGTTTCTAGCAATTGAGTAAATTCTAGCATTTTCTTTATCTGCAGATATTTTGCTTTCCCCATATTTGTAAAATCTCCCATTTCCATGAAATTGATTGTTTTTAGCTTCCGTTCCTTCTCTGGTTGTAGAAATTTCACCATTTCAATCAAATTCTACCACACCACTCATTTCTGCTTTCGATCTAGTGTAATGTCTCTATTTCTATCATTCACCGCAGTTCCAGCTTTTCTTCATTCATCCAAATCGTCAATTCCTAAATTTCACTCTGAGCAAATCTCGGGCTCTGTATCTATCAAAGCCTCAATTCCCAGCAATTAATTAGATTCAGCACAAATCCAGCTTCTCTGCGTTCACCGCAACTTCAATTTCTCCATATCCTTCAATTTCTGCAAAGCTGGCTGTCTGTATCAAGCAAGTTCTCAATTTCTTGCCAGTGATCAACTTTTATCATTTTCTCTACCTGCAGATATTTATCATTCCCCATACTTACAAAATCTCCCAATTCCTTTATGTTCACTGTTTGTATCATCTGCTCGTTCGCTGTCTGTATAAGTTTCTCCATTTCTAGAAATCTATCCATCTCTAAGCGTTTCCACTGTGTGTAACTATTCTCTATGTCTAACAATCTACAAATTTCCAATTCATTGTTAAATTCAGCAGTCTCCTTCTCCATTTCTCTCCTTTTTATCAAATCCAGTTCTCTGTATCAAGCATGTTCTCAATTTCTTGCAAGTAATCAACTTTTATCATTTTTTCTATCTGCACATATTTATCATTCGCCATAGTTATTCAATTGCCCAATTCCATGAAATTCCCTGTTTGTATCTTCTGCTCGTTCGCTGTCTGTATAAGTTTCTCCATTTCTTGAAATCTCTCCATCACGACGAATTGCTGCTGCCCGTATACATTAATAGTTCTATTTCTAATAATCTGCAAAGATCCAGCTGTTCATTTTCCAACTCAGTCTTCAATATTTACGCTTCTCGCCCTTTTGTTCAAATCTGGTTCTCTGTATCTAGCAAGATGTCAATTTCTAGTAATTGATCAATTTCTAGCAATTACCCTATCAGCAGATATATCTTATTCCCCATTTTTATACAATTCTCCATTTCCATGATATTCCCTGTTTCTTCTGCTCGTTCACTGGCTATATAAATTTCTCCATTTCTAGAAATCTCTCCATCTCTAAGAGTTTCCACAGCGTATAACCATTAACCTCTTTATTTGTATCAATCTGCAAAGATCCAGCTGTTCATTTTCCTACTCAGTCTTCAATATCTACGTTTCTCCCCCTTTTGTTCAAATCTGATTCTCTGTATCTGGCAAGATGTCAATTTCTGGCAATTGATCAATTTCTAGCAATTTCTCCATCTGCAGATATTTGTTATTCCCCAATTTTATTCAATTCTCCATTTCCATGTTATTCCCTGTTTGTTCTGCTCGTTCACTGGCTATATAAGTTTCTCCAGTTCTAGAAATCTCTCCAACTCTAAGAGTTTCCACGGCGTATAACCATTAACATCTCTATTTCTAACAATCTACAAATTTCCAGATACTCATTGTTAAATTCTTGATTCTGCTTCTCCATTTCTCTCCTTTTTATCAAAGCTGGTTCTCTGTATTGAGCAAGTAAGAAATTTCTTGCAAGTAAATTCCAGACATGTGCAGGTTATCTGCATTCACCACAACTTCAATTTCTCGATACTCTTCTCTATCTGCAAAACTGGCTCTGTGTATCTAGCAAAATATCAATTTCTAGCAATTGAGTAAATTCTGGCATCTTCTTTATCTGCTGATATTTCGCATTCCCCATATTTGTAAAATCTCCCATTTCCATGAAATTGATTGTTTTTAGCTTCCGTTCCTTCTCTGGTTGTAGAAATTTCACCATTTCAATCAAATTCTACCACCCCACTCATTTCTGCTTCGATCTAGTGTAATGTCTCTATTTCTACCATTCACCGCAGTTCCAGCTTTTCTTCATTCATCCGAAATGTCAATTCCTAAATTTCATTCTGAGCAAATCTCGGGCTCTGTATCTATCAAAGCCTCAATTTCCAGCAAGTAAATAGATTCAGCACAAATCCAGCTTCTCCGCATTCACCGCAACTTCAATTTCTCCAGATCCTTCAATTTCTGCAAAGCTGGCTGTTTGTATACAGTAAGTTCTCAATTTCTTGCCAGTAATCAACTTTTATCATTTCCCCTATCTGCAGATATTTATCATTCCCCATATTTACAAGATCTCCCAATTCCTTTATGTTCACTGTTTGTATCTTCTGCTTGTTCGCTGTCTGGATAAGTTTCTCCATTTCTAGAAATCTCTTCATCTCCAAGAGTTTCCACTTTGTGTAACTATTCTCTATGTCTAACAATCTACAAATTTCCAATTCGTTGTTAAATTCAGCAGTCTGCTTCTCTATGCCGCTCCTTTTTATTACATCCGCTTCTCTGTATCAAGCAAGTTCTCAATTTCTTGCAAGTAATCAACTTTTTTCATTTTCTCTATCTGCAGATATTTATCATTTGCCTGAATTATACAATTGCCCAATTCCATGATATGCACCGTTTGTATCTTCTGCTCGTTCACTGGCTGTATTGGTTTCTCCATTTCTTGAAATCTCTCCATCACGACGAATTGCTGCTGCCCATATACATTAATAGTTCTATTTCTAATAATCTGCAAAGATCCAGCTGTTCATTTTCCTACTCAGTCTTCAATATTTACGTTTCAGCTCCTTTTGTTCAAATCTGGGTCTCTGTATCTGGCAAGATGTCAATTTCTAGCATTTGATCAATTTCTAGCAATTTCTCTATCTGCAGATATTTCTCATTCCCCATTATTATACAATTCTCCATTTCCATGATATTCCCTGTTTCTTCTGCTCGTTCACTGGCTATATAGGTTTCTCCATTTCTAGAAATCTCTCCGTCTCTAAGAGTTTCCACGGCGTATAACCATTAACATCTATATTTCTAACAATCTGCAAAGATCCAGCTGTTCATTTTCCTACTCAGTCTTCAATATCTACGTTTCTCCCCCTTTTGTTCAAATCTGGTTCTCTGTATCTAGCAAGATGTCAATTTCTAGCAATTGATCAATTTCTAGCAATTTCTCCATCTGCAGATATTTCTTATACCCCATTTTTATACAATTCTCCATTTCCTTGATATTCCCTGTTTCTTCTGCGCGTTCACTGAATGTATAAGTTTCTCCATTTCTAGAAATCTATCCATCTCTAAGCGTTTCCACTGTGCGTAACTATTCTCTATGTCTAACAATCTACAAATTTCCAATTCATTGTTAAATTCATCATTCTGCTTCTCCATTTCTCTCCTTTTTATCAAATCCGGTTCTCTGTATCAAACAAGTTCTCAATTTCTTGCAAGTAATCAACTTTTATCATTTTTTCTATCTGCACATATTTATCATTCGCCATAGTTATTCAATTGCCCAATTCGATGAAATTCACTGTTTGTATCTTCTGCTCGTTCGCTGTCTGTATAAGTTTCTCCATTTCTTGAAATCTCTCCATCACGACGAATTGCTGCTGCCCGTATACATTAATAGTTCTATTTCTAATAATCTGCAAAGATCCAGCTGTTCATTTTCCAACTCAGTCTTCAATATTTACGCTTCTCGCCCTTTTGTTCAAATCTGGTTCTCTGTATCTAGCAAGATGTCAATTTCTAGTAATTGATCAATTTCTAGCAATTACCCTATCAGCAGAAATATCTTATTCCCCATTTTTATACAATTCTCCATTTCCATGATATTCCCTGTTTCTTCTGCTCGTTCACTGGCTATATAAATTTCTCCATTTCTAGAAATCTCTCCATCTCTAAGAGTTTCCACAGCGTATAACCATTAACCTCTCTATTTGTATCAATCTGCAAAGATCCAGCTGTTCATTTTCCTACTCAGTCTTCAATATCTACGTTTCTCCCCCTTTTGTTCAAATCTGATTCTCTGTATCTGGCAAGATGTCAATTTCTGGCAATTGATCAATTTCTAGCAATTTCTCCATCTGCAGATATTTGTTATTCCCCAATTTTATACAATTCTCCATTTCCATGATATTCCCTGTTTCTTCTCCTCCTTCACTGGATGTATAAGTTTCTCCATTTCTAGAAATCTCTCCATCTCTAAGAGTTTCCACGGCGTATAACCATTAACATCTCTATTTCTAACAATCTACAAATTTCCAGATATTCAATGTTAAATTCTTGATTCTGCTTCTCCATTTCTCTCCTTTTTATCAAAGCTGGTTCTCTGTATTGAGCAAGTAAGAAATTTCTTGCAAGTAAATTCCAGACATTTGCAGGTTCTCTGCATTCACCACAACTTCAATTTCTCGATACGCTCCTCTATCTGCAAAATTGGCTCTGTGTATCTAGCAAAATATCAATTTCTAGCAATTGAGTAAATTCTAGCATTTTCTTTATCTGCAGATATTACGCTTTCCCCATATTTATACAATCTCCCATTTCCATGAAATTCATTGTTTTTAGCTTCTGTTCCTTCTCTGGTTGTCGAAATTTCTCCATTTCAATCAAATTCTACCACCCCACTCATTTCTGCTTTCGATCTAGTGCAATGTCTCTATTTCTAACATTTCCCGCAGTTCCAGCTTTTCTTCATTCATCCGAATCGTCAATTCCTAAATTTCACTCTTTCTCAGCAAATCTCGGGCTCTGTATCTATCAAAGCCTCAATTTCCAGCAATAAATTAGTTTCAGCACAAATCCAGGTTCTCTGCGTTCACCGCAACTTCAATTTCTCCATATCCTTCAATTTCTGCTAAGCTGGCTATCTGTATATAGCAAGTTCTAAACTTCTTGCAAGTAATCAACTTTTATCAATTTCTGTATCTGCAGATATTTATCATTCGCCATAATTATACAATTGCCCAACTCGCTGATATTCACTGTTTATATCTTCTGCTCGTTCACTGGCAGTATAGGTTTCTCCATTTCTTGAAATCTCTCCATCACGACGAATTGCTGATCCCCATATACATTAGTAGATCTATTTGTATTAATCTGCAAAGATCCAGCTGTTCATTTTCCTACTCAGTCTTCAAAATCTACGTTTCTCCCCCTTTTGTTCAAATCTGGTTCTCTGTATCTAGCGAGATGTCAATTTCTAGCAATTGATCAATTTCTAGCAATTTCTCTATCTGCAGATATTTCTTATTCCCCATTTTTATACAATTCTCCATTTCCATGATATTCCCTGTTTGTTCTGCGCGTTCACTGGCTATAAAAGTGTCTCCATTTCTAGAAATCTCTCCATCTCTAAGAGGTTCCACGGCGTATAATCATTAACATCTCTATTTCTAACAAGCTACAAATTTCCAGATATTCATTGTTAAATTCATCATTCTGCTTCTCCATTTCTCTCCTTTTTATCAAAACTGGCTCTCTGTAATGAGCAAGTACTCAATTTCTTGCAAGTAAGTCAATTCCAGACATTTGCAGGTTTCTGCATCCACCACAAGTTCAATTTCTCGATACTCTTCTCTATCTGCAAAACTGGCTCTGTGTATCAGCAAAATATCAGTTTCTAGCAATTGAGTAAATTCTAGCATTTTCTTTATCTGCAGATATTTTGCTTTCCCCATATTTGTAAAATCTCCCATTTCCATGAAATTGATTGTTTTTAGCTTCCGTTCCTTCTCTGGTTGTAGAAATTTCACCATTTCAATCAAATTCTACCACACCACTCATTTCTGCTTTCGATCTAGTGTAATGTCTCTATTTCTATCATTCACCGCAGTTCCAGCTTTTCTTCATTCATCCAAATCGTCAATTCCTAAATTTCACTCTGAGCAAATCTCGGGCTCTGTATCTATCAAAGCCTCAATTCCCAGCAATTAATTAGATTCAGCACAAATCCAGCTTCTCTGCGTTCACCGCAACTTCAATTTCTCCATATCCTTCAATTTCTGCAAAGCTGGCTGTCTGTATCAAGCAAGTTCTCAATTTCTTGCCAGTGATCAACTTTTATCATTTTCTCTACCTGCAGATATTTATCATTCCCCATACTTACAAAATCTCCCAATTCCTTTATGTTCACTGTTTGTATCATCTGCTCGTTCGCTGTCTGTATAAGTTTCTCCATTTCTAGAAATCTATCCATCTCTAAGCGTTTCCACTGTGTGTAACTATTCTCTATGTCTAACAATCTACAAATTTCCAATTCATTGTTAAATTCAGCAGTCTCCTTCTCCATTTCTCTCCTTTTTATCAAATCCAGTTCTCTGTATCAAGCATGTTCTCAATTTCTTGCAAGTAATCAACTTTTATCATTTTTTCTATCTGCACATATTTATCATTCGCCATAGTTATTCAATTGCCCAATTCCATGAAATTCCCTGTTTGTATCTTCTGCTCGTTCGCTGTCTGTATAAGTTTCTCCATTTCTTGAAATCTCTCCATCACGACGAATTGCTGCTGCCCGTATACATTAATAGTTCTATTTCTAATAATCTGCAAAGATCCAGCTGTTCATTTTCCAACTCAGTCTTCAATATTTACGCTTCTCGCCCTTTTGTTCAAATCTGGTTCTCTGTATCTAGCAAGATGTCAATTTCTAGTAATTGATCAATTTCTAGCAATTACCCTATCAGCAGATATATCTTATTCCCCATTTTTATACAATTCTCCATTTCCATGATATTCCCTGTTTCTTCTGCTCGTTCACTGGCTATATAAATTTCTCCATTTCTAGAAATCTCTCCATCTCTAAGAGTTTCCACAGCGTATAACCATTAACCTCTCTATTTGTATCAATCTGCAAAGATCCAGCTGTTCATTTTCCTACTCAGTCTTCAATATCTACGTTTCTCCCCCTTTTGTTCAAATCTGATTCTCTGTATCTGGCAAGATGTCAATTTCTGGCAATTGATCAATTTCTAGCAATTTCTCCATCTGCAGATATTTGTTATTCCCCAATTTTATACAATTCTCCATTTCCATGATATTCCCTGTTTCTTCTCCTCCTTCACTGGATGTATAAGTTTCTCCATTTCTAGAAATCTCTCCATCTCTAAGAGTTTCCACGGCGTATAACCATTAACATCTCTATTTCTAACAATCTACAAATTTCCAGATATTCAATGTTAAATTCTTGATTCTGCTTCTCCATTTCTCTCCTTTTTATCAAAGCTGGTTCTCTGTATTGAGCAAGTAAGAAATTTCTTGCAAGTAAATTCCAGACATTTGCAGGTTCTCTGCATTCACCACAACTTCAATTTCTCGATACGCTCCTCTATCTGCAAAATTGGCTCTGTGTATCTAGCAAAATATCAATTTCTAGCAATTGAGTAAATTCTAGCATTTTCTTTATCTGCAGATATTACGCTTTCCCCATATTTATACAATCTCCCATTTCCATGAAATTCATTGTTTTTAGCTTCTGTTCCTTCTCTGGTTGTCGAAATTTCTCCATTTCAATCAAATTCTACCACCCCACTCATTTCTGCTTTCGATCTAGTGCAATGTCTCTATTTCTAACATTTCCCGCAGTTCCAGCTTTTCTTCATTCATCCGAATCGTCAATTCCTAAATTTCACTCTTTCTCAGCAAATCTCGGGCTCTGTATCTATCAAAGCCTCAATTTCCAGCAATAAATTAGTTTCAGCACAAATCCAGGTTCTCTGTGTTCACCGCAACTTCAATTTCTCCATATCCTTCAATTTCTGCTAAGCTGGCTATCTGTATATAGCAAGTTCTAAACTTCTTGCAAGTAATCAACTTTTATCAATTTCTGTATCTGCAGATATTTATCATTCGCCATAATTATACAATTGCCCAACTCGCTGATATTCACTGTTTATATCTTCTGCTCGTTCACTGGCAGTATAGGTTTCTCCATTTCTTGAAATCTCTCCATCACGACGAATTGCTGATCCCCATATACATTAGTAGATCTATTTGTATTAATCTGCAAAGATCCAGCTGTTCATTTTCCTACTCAGTCTTCAAAATCTACGTTTCTCCCCCTTTTGTTCAAATCTGGTTCTCTGTATCTAGCGAGATGTCAATTTCTAGCAATTGATCAATTTCTAGCAATTTCTCTATCTGCAGATATTTCTTATTCCCCATTTTTATACAATTCTCCATTTCCATGATATTCCCTGTTTGTTCTGCGCGTTCACTGGCTATAAAAGTGTCTCCATTTCTAGAAATCTCTCCATCTCTAAGAGGTTCCACGGCGTATAATCATTAACATCTCTATTTCTAACAAGCTACAAATTTCCAGATATTCATTGTTAAATTCATCATTCTGCTTCTCCATTTCTCTCCTTTTTATCAAAACTGGCTCTCTGTAATGAGCAAGTACTCAATTTCTTGCAAGTAAGTCAATTCCAGACATTTGCAGGTTTCTGCATCCACCACAAGTTCAATTTCTCGATACTCTTCTCTATCTGCAAAACTGGCTCTGTGTATCAGCAAAATATCAGTTTCTAGCAATTGAGTAAATTCTAGCATTTTCTTTATCTGCAGATATTTTGCTTTCCCCATATTTGTAAAATCTCCCATTTCCATGAAATTGATTGTTTTTAGCTTCCGTTCCTTCTCTGGTTGTAGAAATTTCACCATTTCAATCAAATTCTACCACACCACTCATTTCTGCTTTCGATCTAGTGTAATGTCTCTATTTCTATCATTCACCGCAGTTCCAGCTTTTCTTCATTCATCCAAATCGTCAATTCCTAAATTTCACTCTGAGCAAATCTCGGGCTCTGTATCTATCAAAGCCTCAATTCCCAGCAATTAATTAGATTCAGCACAAATCCAGCTTCTCTGCGTTCACCGCAACTTCAATTTCTCCATATCCTTCAATTTCTGCAAAGCTGGCTGTCTGTATCAAGCAAGTTCTCAATTTCTTGCCAGTGATCAACTTTTATCATTTTCTCTACCTGCAGATATTTATCATTCCCCATACTTACAAAATCTCCCAATTCCTTTATGTTCACTGTTTGTATCATCTGCTCGTTCGCTGTCTGTATAAGTTTCTCCATTTCTAGAAATCTATCCATCTCTAAGCGTTTCCACTGTGTGTAACTATTCTCTATGTCTAACAATCTACAAATTTCCAATTCATTGTTAAATTCAGCAGTCTCCTTCTCCATTTCTCTCCTTTTTATCAAATCCAGTTCTCTGTATCAAGCATGTTCTCAATTTCTTGCAAGTAATCAACTTTTATCATTTTTTCTATCTGCACATATTTATCATTCGCCATAGTTATTCAATTGCCCAATTCCATGAAATTCCCTGTTTGTATCTTCTGCTCGTTCGCTGTCTGTATAAGTTTCTCCATTTCTTGAAATCTCTCCATCACGACGAATTGCTGCTGCCCGTATACATTAATAGTTCTATTTCTAATAATCTGCAAAGATCCAGCTGTTCATTTTCCAACTCAGTCTTCAATATTTACGCTTCTCGCCCTTTTGTTCAAATCTGGTTCTCTGTATCTAGCAAGATGTCAATTTCTAGTAATTGATCAATTTCTAGCAATTACCCTATCAGCAGAAATATCTTATTCCCCATTTTTATACAATTCTCCATTTCCATGATATTCCCTGTTTCTTCTGCTCGTTCACTGGCTATATAAATTTCTCCATTTCTAGAAATCTCTCCATCTCTAAGAGTTTCCACAGCGTATAACCATTAACCTCTCTATTTGTATCAATCTGCAAAGATCCAGCTGTTCATTTTCCTACTCAGTCTTCAATATCTACGTTTCTCCCCCTTTTGTTCAAATCTGATTCTCTGTATCTGGCAAGATGTCAATTTCTGGCAATTGATCAATTTCTAGCAATTTCTCCATCTGCAGATATTTGTTATTCCCCAATTTTATACAATTCTCCATTTCCATGATATTCCCTGTTTCTTCTCCTCCTTCACTGGATGTATAAGTTTCTCCATTTCTAGAAATCTCTCCATCTCTAAGAGTTTCCACGGCGTATAACCATTAACATCTCTATTTCTAACAATCTACAAATTTCCAGATATTCAATGTTAAATTCTTGATTCTGCTTCTCCATTTCTCTCCTTTTTATCAAAGCTGGTTCTCTGTATTGAGCAAGTAAGAAATTTCTTGCAAGTAAATTCCAGACATTTGCAGGTTCTCTGCATTCACCACAACTTCAATTTCTCGATACGCTCCTCTATCTGCAAAATTGGCTCTGTGTATCTAGCAAAATATCAATTTCTAGCAATTGAGTAAATTCTAGCATTTTCTTTATCTGCAGATATTACGCTTTCCCCATATTTATACAATCTCCCATTTCCATGAAATTCATTGTTTTTAGCTTCTGTTCCTTCTCTGGTTGTCGAAATTTCTCCATTTCAATCAAATTCTACCACCCCACTCATTTCTGCTTTCGATCTAGTGCAATGTCTCTATTTCTAACATTTCCCGCAGTTCCAGCTTTTCTTCATTCATCCGAATCGTCAATTCCTAAATTTCACTCTTTCTCAGCAAATCTCGGGCTCTGTATCTATCAAAGCCTCAATTTCCAGCAATAAATTAGTTTCAGCACAAATCCAGGTTCTCTGTGTTCACCGCAACTTCAATTTCTCCATATCCTTCAATTTCTGCTAAGCTGGCTATCTGTATATAGCAAGTTCTAAACTTCTTGCAAGTAATCAACTTTTATCAATTTCTGTATCTGCAGATATTTATCATTCGCCATAATTATACAATTGCCCAACTCGCTGATATTCACTGTTTATATCTTCTGCTCGTTCACTGGCAGTATAGGTTTCTCCATTTCTTGAAATCTCTCCATCACGACGAATTGCTGATCCCCATATACATTAGTAGATCTATTTGTATTAATCTGCAAAGATCCAGCTGTTCATTTTCCTACTCAGTCTTCAAAATCTACGTTTCTCCCCCTTTTGTTCAAATCTGGTTCTCTGTATCTAGCGAGATGTCAATTTCTAGCAATTGATCAATTTCTAGCAATTTCTCTATCTGCAGATATTTCTTATTCCCCATTTTTATACAATTCTCCATTTCCATGATATTCCCTGTTTGTTCTGCGCGTTCACTGGCTATAAAAGTGTCTCCATTTCTAGAAATCTCTCCATCTCTAAGAGGTTCCACGGCGTATAATCATTAACATCTCTATTTCTAACAAGCTACAAATTTCCAGATATTCATTGTTAAATTCATCATTCTGCTTCTCCATTTCTCTCCTTTTTATCAAAACTGGCTCTCTGTAATGAGCAAGTACTCAATTTCTTGCAAGTAAGTCAATTCCAGACATTTGCAGGTTTTCTGCATTCACCACAAGTTCAATTTCTCGATACTCTTCTCTATCTGCAAAACTGGCTATGTGTATCAGCAAAATATCAGTTTCTAGCAATTGAGTAAATTCTAGCATTTTCTTTATCTGCAGATATTTTGCTTTCCCCATATTTGTAAAATCTCCCATTTCCATGAAATTGATTGTTTTTAGCTTCCGTTCCTTCTCTGGTTGTAGAAATTTCACCATTTCAATCAAATTCTACCACACCACTCATTTCTGCTTTCGATCTAGTGTAATGTCTCTATTTCTATCATTCACCGCAGTTCCAGCTTTTCTTCATTCAGCCAAATCGTCAATTCCTAAATTTCACTCTGAGCAAATCTCGGGCTCTGTATCTATCAAAGCCTCAATTTCCAGCAATTAATTAGATTCAGCACAAATCCAGCTTCTCTGCGTTCACCGCAACTTCAATTTCTCCATATCCTTCAATTTCTGCAAAGCTGGCTGTTTGTATACAGTAAGTTCTCAATTTCTTGCCAGTAATCAATTTTTATCATTTCCCCTATCTGCAGATATTTATCATTCCCCATACTTACAAAATCTCCCAATTCATTTATGTTCACTGTTTGTATCTTCTGCTCGTTCGCTGTCTGTATAAGTTTCTCCATTTCTAGAAATCGATCCATCTCTAAGCGTTTCCACTGTGTGTAACTATTCTCTATGTCTAACAATCTACAAATTTCCAATTCATTGTTAAATTCAGCAGTCTCCTTCTCCATTTCTCTCCTTTTTATCAAATCCGGTTCTCTGTATCAAGCAGGTTCTCAATTTCTTGCAAGTAATCAACTTTTATCATTTTTTCCATCTGCAGATATTTATCATTCGCCATAGTTATTCAATTGCCCAATTCCATGAAATTCCCTGTTTGTATCTTCTGCTCGTTCGCTGTCTGTATAAGTTTCTCCATTTCTTGAAATCTCTCCATCACGACAAATTGCTGCTGCCCGTATACATTAATAGTTCTATTTCTAATAATCTGCAAAGATCCAGCTGTTCATTTTCCAACTCAGTTTTCAATATTTACGTTTCTCACCCTTTTGTTCAAATCTGGTTCTCTGTATCTAGCAAGATGTCAATTTCTAGTAATTGATCAATTTCTAGCAATTACCCTATCAGCAGATATATCTTATTCCCCATTTTTATACAATTCTCCATTTCCATGATATTCCCTGTTTCTTCTGCTCGTTCACTGGCTATATAAATTTCTCCATTTCTAGAAATCTCTCCATCTCTTAGAGTTTCCACGGTGTATAACCATTAACCTCTCTATTTGTAACAATCCGCAAAGATCAAGCTGTTCATTTTCCTACTAGTCTTCAATATCTACGTTTCTCCCCCATTTGATCAAAACTGATTCTCTGTATCTAGCAAGATGTCAATTTCTAGCAATTGATCAATTTATAGCAATTTCTCTATCTGCAGATATTTCTTATTCCCCATTTTTATACAATTCTCCATTTCCATGATATTCCCTTTTCTTCTCTTCCTTCACTGGATGTATAAGTTTCTCCATTTCTAGAAATCTCTCCATCTCTAAGAGTTTCCACGTCGTATAACCATTAACATCTCTATTTCTAACAATCTGCAAAGATCCAGCTGTTCATTTTCCTACTCAGTCTTCAATACCAATGATTCTCCCCCTTTTGTTCAAATCTGGTTCTCTGTATCTAGCAAGATGTCAATTTCTGGCAATTGATCAATTTCTAGCAATTTCTCTATCTGCAGATATTTCATATTCCCCATTTTTATACAATTCTCCATTTCCTTGATATTCCCTGTTTCTTCTGCTCATTCATTAACTGTATAAGTTTCTCCATTTCTAGAAATGTCTCCATCTCTAAGAGTTTCCACGGCGTATAACCATTAACATCTCTATTTCTAACAATCTGCAAAGGTCCAGATATTCATTGCGAAATTCATCATTCTGCTTCTCCATTTCTCTCCTTTTTATCATATCTGGTTCTCTGTTTGTGCAAGTACTCAATTTCTGGCTAGTAAGTAAATTCCAGACATTTGCAGGTTCTCTGCATTCACCACAATTTCAATTTTTCGATACCTTTCTCTATCTGCAAAATTGGCTCTGTGTATCTAGCAAAATATCAATTTCTAGCAATTGAGTAAATTCTAGCATTTTCTTTATCTGCAGATATTTCGCTTACCCCATATTTGTAAAATCTCCCATTTCCATGAAAATCATTGCTTTTAGCTTCTGTTCCTTCTCTGGTTGTACAAATTTCACCTTTTCAATCAAATTCTACCAGCCTTCTCATTTCTGCTGTCGATCTAGAGTAATGTCTCTATTTCTAACCTTTCCCACTGTTCCAGCTTTTCTTCATTCATCCGAATCGTCAATTCCTAAATTTCACTCATTGTCAGTAAATCTCGGTCTCTGTAGCTATCAAAGCATCAATTCCCAGCAATTAATTAGATTCAGCACAAATCCAGCTTCTCCGCGTTCACCGCAACTTCAATTTCTCCAGATCCTTCAATTTCAGCAAAGCTGGCTCTCTGTATAGAGCAAGTTCTCAATTTCTTGCAAGTAATCAACTTTTATCATTTTTTCTATCTGCAGATATTTTTCATTCCCCATATTTACAAAATCTCCCAATTCCTTTATATTCACTGTTTGTATCTTCTTCTCGTTCGCTGACTGTATAAGTTTCTCCATTTCTAGAAATCTCTCCATCTCTAAGCGTTTCCACTGCGTGTAACTATTCTCTATGTCTAACAATCTACAAATTTCCAATTCGTTGTTAAATTCAGGAGTCTGCTTCTCCATGTCTCTCCTTTTATTAAATCCGGTTCTCTGTATCAGGCAAGTTCTCAATTTCTTGCAAGTAATCAACTTTTATCATTTTCTCTATCTACAGATATTTATCATTCGCCATAATTATACAATTGCCCAATTCCATGATATTCACTGTTTGTATCTTCTGCTCGTTCACTGGCTGTATAGGTTTCTCCATTTCTTGAAATCTCTCCATCACGACGAATTGCTGCTGCCCATATACTTTAATAGTTCTATTTCTAATAAGCTCAAAGATCCAGCTGTTCATTTTCCTACTCAGCCTTCAGTATCTACGTTTCTCCCCCTTTTGTTCAAATCTGGTTCTCTGTATCTAGCAAGATGTCAATTTCTAGCAATTGATCAATTTCTATCTCTACCTGCAGATATTTCTTATTCCCCATTTTTATACAATTCTCCATTTCCATGATATTCCCTGTTTCTTCTGCTCGTTCACTGGCTATATAAGTTTCTCCATTTCTAGAAATCTCTCCATCACTAAGAGTTTCCGCGGCGTATAACCATTAACATTTCTATTTCTAACAATCTGCAAAGATCCAGCTGTTCACTTTCCTACTCAGTCTTCAATATCTACGTATCACCCCCTTTTGTTCAAATCTGGTTCTCTGTATCTAGCAAGATGTCAATTTCTAGCAATTGATCAATTTCTATCTCTACCTGCAGATATTTCTTATTCCCCATTTTTATACAATTCTCCATTTCCATGATATTCCTTGTTTCTTCTGCTCGTTCACTGGCTATATAAGTTTCTCCATTTTTAGAAATCTCTCCATCACTAAGAGTTTCCGTGGCATATAACCATTAACATCTCTATTTCTAACAATCTGCAAAGATCCAGCTGTTCATTTTCCTACTCAGTCTTCAATATCTACGTATCGCACCCTTTTGTTCAAATCTGGTTCTCTGTATCTAGCAAGATGTCAATTTCTAGCAATTGATCCATTTCTAAAAATTTCTCCATCCGCAGATATTTCTTATTCCCCATTTTTATACAATTCTCCATTTCCTTGATATTCCCTGTTTCTTCTGCTCGTTCACTGGCTATGTAAGTTTCTCCATTTCTAGAAATCTCTCCATCTCTAAGAGTTTCCATGGCGTATAACCATTAACATCTCTATTTCTAACAATCTGCAAAGTTCCAGCTGTTCATTTCCCTACTCAGTCTTCAATATCTACTTTTCTCCCCCTTTTTTTCAAATCTGGTTCTCTGTATCTAGCAAGATGTCAATTTCTAGCAATTGATCAATTTCTAGCAATTTCTCTATCTGCAGCTATTTCTTATTCCACATTTTTATACAATTCTCCATTTCCTTGATATTCCCCGTTTCTTCTGCTCGTTCACTGACTGTATAAGTTTCTCTATTTCTAGAAATCTCTCCATCTCTAAGAGATTCCGTGGCTTATAACCAATAACACCTCTATTTCTAACAATCTACAGATTTCCAGATATTCATTGTCAAATGCATCATTCTGCTTCTCCATTTCTCTCCTTTTTATCAAAGCTGCTTCTCTGTATTGAGCAAGTACTCAATTTCTGGCAAGTAAGTAAATTCCAGACATTTGCAGGTTCTCTGCATTCACCACAACTTCAATTTCTCGATACCCTTCTCTATCTGCAAAACTGGCTCTGTGTATCTAGCAAAATATCAATTTGTAGCAATTGAGTAACTTCCAGCATTTTCTTTATCCGCAGATATTTCGCTTTCCCCATATTTGTAAAATCTCCCATTTCCATGAAATTCATTGTTTTTAGCTTCTGTTCCTTCTGTGGTTGTACAAATTTCACCATTTCAATCAAATTCTACCACACCACTCATTTCTGCTGTCGATCTAGTGCAATGTCTCTATTGCTAACGTTCCCTGCAGTTCCAGCTTTTCATCATTCATCCGAATCGTCAATTCCTAAATTTCACTCATAGCAAATCTCGGTCTCTGTATCTATCAAAGCCTCAATTTCAGGCAATTACTTAGATTCAGGACAAATCGAGCTTCTCCGCATTCCCCGCAACTTCAATTTCTCCATATCCTTCAATTTCTGCAAAGCTTGCTCTCTGTACATAGCTAGTTCTCAATTTCTTGCAAGTAATCAACTATCATCATTTTCTCTATCTGCAGATATTTATCATTCCCCATATTTACAAAATCTCTCAATTCCTTTATGTTCAATGTTTGTATCTACTGCTCGTTCTCTGGCTGTATAAGTTTCTCCATTTCTAGAAATCTCTCCATCTCTAAGAGTTCCCACTGAGTGTAACTATTCTCTATGTCTAACAATCTACAAATTTCCAATTCGTTGTTAAATTCAGCAGTCTGCTTCTCCATTTCTCTCCTTTTTATCAAATCCTGTTCTCTGTATCAAGCAAATTCTCAATTTCTTGCAAGTAATCAACTTTTATCATTTTCTCTATCTACAGATATTTATCATTCGCCATAATTATACAATTGCCCAATTCCATGTTATTCACTGTTTGTATCTTCTGCTCGTTCACTGGCTGTATAGGTTTCTCCATTTCTTGAAATCTCTCCATCACGACGAATTGCTGCTGCCCATATACTTTAATAGTTCTATTTCTAATAATCTGCAAAGATCCAGCTGTTCATTTTCCTACTCAGTCTTCAGTATCTTCGTTTCTCCCCTTTTGTTCAAATCTGGTTCTCTGTATCTAGCAAGATGTCAATTTCTAGCAATTGATCAATTTCTATCTCTACCTGCAGATATTTCTTATTCCCCATTTTTATACAATTCTCCATTTCCATGATATTCCTTGTTTCTTCTGCTCGTTCACTGGCTATATAAGTTTCTCCATTTTTAGAAATCTCTCCATCACTAAGAGTTTCCGTGGCATATAACCATTAACATCTCTATTTCTAACAATCTGCAAAGATCCAGCTGTTCATTTTCCTACTCAGTCTTCAATATCTACGTATCACACCCTTTTGTTCAAATCTGGTTCTCTGTATCTAGCAAGATGTCAATTTCTAGCAATTGATCAATTTCTAGCAATTTCTCTATCTGCAGCTATTTCTTATTCCACATTTTTATACAATTCTCCATTTCCTTGATATTCCCCGTTTCTTCTGCTCGTTCACTGACTGTATAAGTTTCTCCATTTCTAGAAATCTCTCCATCTCTAACAGGTTGCACGGCGTATAACCAATAACACCTCTATTTCTAACAATCTACAAATTTCCAGATATTCATTGTCAAATGCATCATTCTGCTTCTCCATTTCTCTCCTTTTCATCAAAGCTGCTTCTCTGTATTGAGCAAGTACTCAATTTCTTGCAAGTAAGTAAATTCCAGACATTTGCAGGTTCTCTGCATTCACCACAACTTCAATTTCTCGATACCCTTCTCTATCTGCAAAACTGGCTCTGTGTATCTAGCAAAATATCAATTTGTAGCAATTGAGTAACTTCCAGCATTTTCTTTATCCGCAGATATTTCGCTTTCCTCATATTTGTTAAATCTCCCATTTCCATGAAATTCATTGTTTTTAGCTTCTGTTCCTTCTCTGGTTGTACAAATTTCACCATTTCAATCAAATTCTACCACACCACTCATTTCTGCTGTCGGTCTAGTGCAATGTCTCTATTTCTAACGTTTCCTGCAGTTCCAGCTTTTCATCATTCATCCGAATCGTCAATTCCTAAATTTCACTCACAGCAAATCTCGGTCTCTGTACCTATCAAAGCCTCAATTTCCAGCAATTAATTAGATTCAGCACAAATCCAGCTTCTCCGCATTCCCCGCAACTTCAATTTCTCCATATCCTTCAATTTCTGCAAAGCTGGCTCTCTGTGCATAGCTAGTTCTCAATTTCTTGCAAGTAATCAACTTTCATCATTTTCTCTCTCTGCAGATATTTATCATTCCCCATATTTACAAAATCTCTCAATTCCTTTATGTTCACTGTTTGTATCTACTGCTCGTTCTCTGGCTGTATAAGTTTCTCCATTTCTAGAAATCTCTCCATCTCTAAGAGTTCCCACTGGGTGTAACTATTCTCTATGTCTAACAATCTACAAATTTCCAATTCGTTTTTAAATTCAGCAGTCTCCTTCTCCATTTCTCACCTTTTTATCAAATCAGGGTCTCTGTATCAAGCAAGTTCTCAATTTCTTGCAAGTAATCAACATTTATCATTTTCTCTATCTGCAGATATTTATCATTCGCCATAATTATACAATTGCCCAATTCCATGATATTCACTGTTTGTATCTTCTGCTCGTTCACTGGCTGTATAGGTTTCTCCATTTCTTGAAATCTCTCCATCGCGACGAATTGCTGCTGCCCATATACATTAATAGTTCTATTTCTTATAATCTGCAAAGATCCAGCTATTCATTTTCCTACTCAGTCTTCAGTATCTACGTTTCTCCCCCTTTTGTTCAAATCTGGTTCTCTGTATCTATCAAGATGTCAATTTCTAGCAATTGATCAATTTCTATCTCTACCTGCAGATATTTCTTATTCCCCATTTTTATACAATTCTCCATTTCCATGATATTCCCTGTTTCTTCTGCTCGTTCACTGGCTATATAAGTTTCTCCATTTCTAGAAATCTCTCCATCACTAAGAGTTTCCGCAGCGTATAACCATTAACATCTCTAATTCTAACAATCTGCAAAGATCCAGCTGTTTATTTTCCTACTCAGTCTTCAATATGTACGTTTCACCCCCTTTTGTTCAAATCTGGTTCTCTGTATCTAGCAAGATGTCAATTTCTAGCAATTGATCCATTTCGAGCAATTTCTCTGCCTGCAGATATTTCTTATTCCCCATTTTTATACAATTCTCCATTTCCTTGATATTCCCTGTTTCTTCTGCTCATTCACTGACTGTATAAGTTTCTGCATGTCTAGAAATCTCTCCTTCTCTAAGAGTTTCCACGGCGTATAACCATTAACATCTCTATTTCTAACAATCTACAAATTTCCAGATATTCATTGTTAAATTCACCATTCTGCTTCTCCATTTCTCTCCTTTTTATCAAAGCTGGTTGTCTGTATTGAGCAAGTACGCAATTTCTTGCAAGTAAGTAAATTCCAGACATTTGCATGTTCTCTGCATTCACCACAACTTCAATTTCTCGATACCCTTCTCTATCTCCAAAACGGGCTCTGTGTATCTAGCAAAGTATCAATTTCTAGCAATTGAGTAAATTCTAACATTTTTTTAATCTGCAGATATTTCGTTTTCCCCATATTTGTATAGTCTCCCATTTCCATGAAATTCATTGTTTTTAGATTCTGTTCCTTCTCTGCTTGTACAAATTTCACCATTTCAATCAAATTCTACCAGTCTTCTCATTTCTGCTGTCGATCTAGAGTAATGTCTCTATTTCTAACATTTCCCGCAGTTCCAGCTTTTCTTCATTCATCCGAATCGTCAATTCCTAAATTTCACTCTTAGGAAATCTCGGGCTCTGTATCAATTAAAGCCTCAATTCCCTGCAATTAATTAGATTCAGCACAAATCCAGCTTCTCCGCGTTCCCCGCAACTTCAATTTCTCCATATCCTTCAATTTCTGCAAAGCTGGCTCTCTGTACATAGCTAGTTCTCAATTTCTTGCAAGTAATCAACTTTCATCATTTTCTCTATCTGCAGATATTTATCATTCCCCATATTTACAAAATCTCTCAATTCCTTTATGTTCGCTGTTTGTATCTACTGCTCGTTCTCTGGCTGTATCAGTTTCTCCATTTCTAGAAATCTCTCCATCTCTAAGAGTTCCCATTGGGTGTATCTATTCTCTATGTCTAACAATCTACAAATTTCCAATTCGTTGTTAAATTCAGCAGTCTGCTTCTCCATTTCTCTCCTTTTTATCAAATCCTGTTCTCTGTATCAAGCAAGTTCATAATTTCTTGCAAGTAATCAACTTATATAATTTTCTCTATCTGCAGATATTTATCATTCGCCATAATTATACAATTGCCCAATTCCATGACATTCACTGTTTGTATCTTATGGTCGTTCACTGGCCGTATAGGTTTCTCCATTTCTTGAAATCTCTCCATCACGACGAATTGCTGCTGCCCATATACATTAATGGTTCTATTTCTAATAATCTGCAAAGATCCAGCTGTCCATTATTCCTACACAGTCTTCAATATCTACGTTTCTCCCCCTTTTGCTCAAATCTGGTTCTCTGTATCTAGCAAGATGTCAATTTCAAGCAATTGATCAATTTCTAGCAATTTCTCTATCTGCAGATATTTCTTATTCCCCATTTTTATACAATTCTCCATTTCCATGATATTCCCTCTTTCTTCTGCTCTTTCACTGGCTATATAAGTTTCTCCATTTCTTGAAATCTCTCCATCTCTAAGAGTTTCCACGGCGCATAACCATTAACATCTCTATTTCTAACAATCTGCAAAGATCCAGCTGTTCATTTTCCTACTCAGTCTTCAATATCTATGATTCTCCCCCTTTTGTTCAAATCTGGTTCTCTGTATCTAGCAAGATGTCAATTTCCAGCAATTGATCAATTTCGAGCAATTTCTCTATCTGCAGATATTTCATATTCCCCATTTTTATACAATTCTCCATTTCCTTGATATTCCCTGTTTCTTCTGCTCATTCATTAACTGTATAAGATTCTCCATTTCTAGAAATCTCTCCATCTCTAAGAGTTTCCACGGCGTATAACCATTAACATCTCTATTTCTAACAATCTAAAATTTTCCAGATATTCATTGCGAAATTCATCATTCTGCTTCTCCATTTCTCTCCTTTTTATCAAATCTCGTTCTCTGTTTTGTGGAAGTACTCAATTTCCTGGAAGTAAGTAAATTCCAGACATTTGCAGGTTCTCTGCATTCACCACAATTTCAATTTTTCGATACCTTTCTCTATCTGCAAAATTGGCTCTGTGTATCTAGCAAAATATCAATTTCTAGCAATTGAGTAAATTCTAGCATTTTCTTTATCTGCAGATATTTCGCTTTCCCCATATTTGTAAAATCTCCCATTTCCTTAAAAATCATTGCTTTTAGCTTCTGTTCCTTCTCTGGTTGTACAAATTTCACCATTTCAATCAAATTCTACCAGCCTTCTCATTTCTGCTGTCGATCTAGAGTAACGTCTCTATTTCTAACCTTTCCCACAGTTCCAGCTTTTCTTCATTCATCCGAATCGTCAATTCCTAAATTTCACTCTTTGTCAGTAAATCTCGGTTTCTGTAGCTATCAAAGCATCAATTCCCAGCAATTAATTAGATTCAGCACAAATCCAGCTTCTCCGCATCCACCGCAACTTCAATTTCTCCAGATCCTTCAATTTCAGCAAAGCTGGCTCTCTGTATAGAGCAAGTTCTCAATTTCTTGCAAGAAATCAACTTTTATCATTTTTTCTATCTGCAGATATTTATCATTCCCCATATTTACAAAATCTCCCAATTCCTTTATATTCACCGTTTGTATCTTCTTCTCGTTCGCTGACTGTATCAGTTTCTCCATTTCTAGAAATCTCTCCATCTCTAAGCGTTTCCACTGCGTGTAACTATTCTCTATGTCTAACAATCTACAAATTTCCAATTCGTTGTTAAATTCAGGAGTCTGCTTCTCCATGTCTCTCCTTTTATTAAATCCGGTTCTCTGTATCAGGCAAGTTCTCAATTTCTTGCAAGTAATCAACTTTTATCATTTTCTCTATCTGCAGATATTTATCATTCCGAATATTTCAAAATCTCCCAATTCCTTTATATTCACTGTTTGTATCTTCTTCTTGTTCGCCGACTGTATAAGTTTCTCCATTTCTAGAAATCTCTCCATCTCTAAGAGTTTCCTCGGTGCATAACCATTAACATCTCTATTTCTAACAATCTGCAAAGATCCAGCTGTTCATTTTCCTACTCAGTCTTCAATATCTACGTTTCTCCCCCTTTTGTTCAAATCTGGTGCTCTGTATCTAGCAAGATGTCAATTTCTAGCAGTTGATCAATTTCTAGCAATTTCTCTATCTGCAGCTATTTCTTATTCCACATTTTTATACAATTCTCCATTCCCTTGATATTCCCCGTTTCTTCAGCTCGTTCACTGACTGTATAAGTTTCTCTGTTACTAGAAATCTCTCCATCTCTAAGAGTTTCCGCGGCGTATAACCAATAACACCTCTATTTCTAACAATCTACAAATTTCCAGATATTCATTGTCAAATGCATCATTCTGCTTCTCCATTTCTCTCCTTTTTATCAAAGCTGCTTCTCTGTATTGAGCAAGTACTCAATTTCTTGCAAATAAGTAAATTCCAGACATTTGCAGGTTCTCTGCATTCACCACAACTTCAATTTCTCGATACCCTTCTCTATCTGCAAAACTGGCTCTGTGTATCTAGCAAAATATCAATTTGTAGCAATTGAGTAACTTCCAGCATTTTCGTTATCCACAGATATTTCGCTTTCCCCATATTTGTAAAATCTCCCATTTCCATGAAATTCATTGTTTTTAGATTCTGTTCCTTCTCTGGTTGTACAAATTTCACCATTTCAATCAAATGCTACCAGCCTTCTCATTTCTGCTGTTGATCTAGAGTAATGTCTCTATTTCTAAACTTTCCCGCCGTTCCAGCTTTTCTTCATTCATCCGAATCGTCAATTCCTAAATTTCACTCTTTGTCAGTAAATCTCGGTCTCTGTAGCTATCAAAGCATCAATTCCCAGCAATTAATTAGATTCAGCTCAAATCCAGCTTCTCCGCGTTCACCGCAACTTCAATTTCTCCAGATCCTTCAATTTCAGCAAAGCTGGATCTCTGTACATAGCAAGTTCTCAATTTCTTGTAAGTAATCAACTTTTATCATTTTTACTATCTGCAGATATTTATCATTCCCCATATTTACAAAATCTCCCAATTCCTTTATATTCACCGTTTGTATCTTCTTCTCGTTCGCTGACTGTATCAGTTTCTCCATTTCTAGAAATCTCTCTATCTCTAAGCGTTTCCACTGCGTGTAACTAGTCTCTATGTCTAACAATCTACAAATTTCCAATTCGTTGTTAAATTCAGCAGTCTGCTTCTCCATGTCTCTCCTTTTATTAAATCCGGTTCTCTGTATCAGGCAAGTTCTCAATTTCTTGCAAGTAATGAACTTTTATCATTTTCTCTAACTGCAGATATTTCTTATTCCCCATTTTTATAAAATTCTCCATTTCCATGATATTCCCTGTTTCTTCTGCTCGTTCACTGGCTATATAAGTTTCTCCATTTCTAGAAATCTCTCCATCTCTAACAGTTTCCACGGCGTATAACCATTAACATCTCTATTTCTAACAATCTGCAAAGATCCAGCTGTTCATTTCCCTACTCAGTCTTCAATATCTATGATTCTCCCCCTTTTGTTCAAATCTGGTTCTCCGTATCAAGCAAGATGTCAATTTCTAGCAATTGATCAATTTCTAGCAATTTCTCTATCTGCAGATATTTCATATTCCCCATTTTTATACAATTCTCCATTTCCTTGATATTCCCTGTTTCTTCTGCTCATTCATTGACTGTATAAGTTTATCCATTTCTTGAAATCTCTCCATCTCTAAGAGTTTCCACGGCGTATAACCATTAACATCTCTATTTCTAACAATCTAAAAATTTCCAGATATTCCTTGCGAAATTCATCATTCTGCTTCTCCATTTCTCTCCTTTTTATCATATCTGGTTCTCTGTTTTGTGCAAGTACTCAATTTCTGGCAAGTAATTAAATTCCAGACATTTGCAGGTTCTCTGCATTCACCACAATTTCAATTTTTCGATACCTTTCTCTATCTGCAAAATTGGCTCTGTGTATCTAGCAAAATATCAATTTGTAGCAATTGAGTAAATTCTAGCATTTTCTTTATCTGCAGATATTTCGCTTTCCCCATATTTGTAAAATCTCCCATTTCCATGAAAATCATTGATTTTAGCTTCTGTTCCTTCTCTGGTTGCACAAATTTCACCATTTTAATCAAATTCTACCAGCCTTCTCATTTCTGCTGTCGATCTAGAGTAATGTCTCTATTTCCAAACTTTCTCGCCGTTCCAGCTTTTCTTCATTCATCCGAATCGTCAATTCCTAAATTTCACTCTTTGTCAGTAAATCTCGGTCTCTGTTGCTATCAAAGGATCAATTCCCAGCAATTAATTAGATTCAGCTCAAATCCAGCTTCTCCGCATTCACCACAACTACAATTTTCCAGATCCTTCAATTTCAGGAAAGCTGGCTCTCTGTATAGAGCAAGTTCTCAATTTCTTGCAAGTAATCAACTTTTATCATTTTTACTATCTGCAGATATTTATCATTCCCCATATTTACAAAATCTCCCAATTCCTTTATATTCACCGTTTGTATCTTCTTCTCGTTCGCTGACTGTATCAGTTTCTCCATTTCTAGAAATCTCTCCATCTCTAAGCGTTTCCACTGCGTGTAACTAGTCTCTATGTCTAACAATCTACAAATTTCCAATTCGTTGTTAAATTCAGCAGTCTGCTTCTCCATGTCTCTCCTTTTATTAAATCCGGTTCTCTGTATCAGGCAAGTTCTCAATTTCTTGCAAGTAATGAACTTTTATCATTTTCTCTATCTGCAGATATTTCTTATTCCCCAATTTTATAAAATTCTCCATTTCCATGATATTCCCTGTTTCTTCTGCTCGTTCACTGGCTATATAAGTTTCTCCATTTCTAGAAATCTCTCCATCTCTAAGAGTTTCCACGGCGTATAAACATTAACCTCTCTATTTCTAACAATCTGCAAAGATCCAGCTGTTCATTTTCCTACTCAGTCTTCAATATCTACGTTTCTCCCCCTTTTGTTCAAATCTGGTTCTCTGTCTCCAGCACGATGTCAATTTCTAGCAATTGATCAATTTCTAGCAATTTCTCTATCTGCAGATATTTATCATTCCCCATATTTACAAAATCTCCCAATTCCTTTATATTCTCTGTTTGTATCTTCTTCTCGTTCGCTGACTGTATAAGTTTCTCCATTTCTAGAAATCTCTCCATCTCTAAGCGTTTCCACTATGTTTAACAATCTACAAATTTCAAATTCGTTGTTAAATTCAGGAGTCTGCTTCTCCACATCTCTCCTTATATTAAATCCGGTTCTCTGTATCAGGCAAGTTCTCAATTTCTTGCAAGTAATGAACTTTTATCATTTTCTCTATCTGCAGATATTTATCATTCCCCATATTTCAAAATCTCCCAATTCCTTTATATTCACTGTTTATATCTTCTTCTCGTTCGCTGACTGTAATAGGTTCTCCATTTCTAGAAATCTCTCCATCTCTAAGAGTCTCCACGGCGTATAACCATTAACATCTGTATTTCTAACAATCTGCAAAGATCCAGCTGTTCATTTTCCTACTCAGTCTTCAATATCTACGTTTCTCCCCCTTTTGTTCAAATCTGGTTCTCTGTCTCCAGCACGATGTCAATTTGTAGCAATTGATCAATTTCTAGCAATTTCTCTATCTGCAGATATTTCTCATTCCCCATTTTTATACTATTCTCCATTTCCATGATATTCCCTGTTTCTTCTGTTCGTTCACTGGCTATATAAGTTTCTCCATTTCTAGAAATCTCTCCATCTCTAAGAGTTTCCACTGCGTATAACCATTAACATCTCTATTTCTAACAATCTGCAAAGATCCAGCTGTTCATTTTCCTACTCAGTCTTCAATATCTACTTTTCTCCCCTTTTTTTCAAATCTGGTTCTCTGTATCTAGCAAGATGTCAATTTCTAGCAATTGATCAATTTCTAGCAATTTCTCTATCTGCAGCTATTTCTTATTCCACATTTTTATACAATTCTCCATTTCCTTGATATTCCCCGTTTCTTCTGCTCGTTCACTGACTGTATAAGTTTCTCCATTTCTAGAAATCTCTCCATCTCTAAGAGATTCCGTGGCTTATAACCAATAACACCTCTATTTCTAACAATCTACAGATTTCCAGATATTCATTGTCAAATGCATCATTCTGCATCTCCATTTCTCTCCTTTTTATC
This sequence comes from Cetorhinus maximus, assembly GCF_964194155.1. Classification (NCBI taxonomy): domain Eukaryota; kingdom Metazoa; phylum Chordata; class Chondrichthyes; order Lamniformes; family Cetorhinidae; genus Cetorhinus; species Cetorhinus maximus. Next base: position 52,007,038 of record NC_135883.1, read on the forward strand.
AAAGCTGCTTCTCTGTATTGAGCAAGTACTCAATTTCTGGCAAGTAAGTAAATTCCAGACATTTGCAGGTTCTCTGCATTCACCACAACTTCAATTTCTCGATACCCTTCTCTATCTGCAAAACTGGCTCTGTGTATCTAGCAAATTATCAATTTGTAGCAATTGAGTAACTTCCAGCATTTTCTTTATCCGCAGATATTTCGCTTTCCCCATATTTGTAAAATCTCCCATTTCCATGAAATTCATTGTTTTTAGCTTCTGTTCCTTCTCTGGTTGTAGAAATTTCACCATTTCATTCAAATTCTACCACACCACTCATTTCTGCTGTCGATCTAGTGCAATGTCTCTATTGCTAACGTTTCCTGCAGTTCCAGCTTTTCATCATTCATCCGAATCGTCAATTCCTAAATTTCACTCATAGCAAATCTCGGTCTCTGTATCTAACAAAGCCTCAATTTCAGGCAATTACTTAGATTCAGGACAAATCGAGCTTCTCCGCATTCCCCGCAACTTCAATTTCTCCATATCCTTCAATTTCTGCAAAGCTTGCTCTCTGTACATAGCTAGTTCTCAATTTCTTGCAAGTAATCAACTATCATCATTTTCTCTATCTGCAGATATTTATCATTCCCCATATTTACAAAATCTCTCAATTCCTTTATGTTCAATGTTTGTATCTACTGCTCGTTCTCTGGCTGTATAAGTTTCTCCATTTCTAGAAATCTCTCCATCTCTAAGAGTTCCCACTGAGTGTAACTATTCTCTATGTCTAACAATCTACAAATTTCCAATTCGTTGTTAAATTCAGCAGTCTGCTTCTCCATTTCTCTCCTTTTTATCAAATCCTGTTCTCTGTATCAAGCAAATTCTCAATTTCTTGCAAGTAATCAACTTTTATCATTTTCTCTATCTACAGATATTTATCATTCGCCATAATTATACAATTGCCCAATTCCATGTTATTCACTGTTTGTATCTTCTGCTCGTTCACTGGCTGTATAGGTTTCTCCATTTCTTGAAATCTCTCCATCACGACGAATTGCTGCTGCCCATATACTTTAATAGTTCTATTTCTAATAATCTGCAAAGATCCAGCTGTTCATTTTCCTACTCAGTCTTCAGTATCTACGTTTCTCCCCTTTTGTTCAAATCTGGTTCTCTGTATCTAGCAAGATGTCAATTTCTAGCAATTGATCAATTTTTAGCAATTTCTCTATCTGCAGATATTACTTATTCCCCATTTTTATACAATTCTCCATTTCCATGATATTCCCTCTTTCTCCTGCTCTTTCACTGGCTATATAAGTTTCTCCATTTCTAGAAATCTCTCCATCTCTAAGAGTTTCCACGGCGTATAACCATTAACATCTCTATTTCTAACAATCTGCAAAGATCCAGCTGTTCATTTTCCTACTCAGTCTTCAATATCTATGATTCTCCCCCCTTTTGTTCAAATCTGTTTCTCTGTATCTAGAAAGATGTCAATTTCTAGCAATTGATCAATTTCTAGCAATTTCTCTATCTGCAGATATTTCTTATTCCCCATTTTTATACAATTCTCCATTTCCTTGATATTCCCTGTTTCTTCTGCTCATTCATTGACTGTATAAGTTTCTCCATTTCTAGAAATCTCTCCATCTCTAAGAGTTTCCACGGCGTATAACCATTAACATCTCTATTTCTAACAATCTACAAATTTCCAGATATTCATTGCGAAATTCATCATTTTGCTTCTCCATTTCTCTCCTTTTTATCATATCTGGTTCTCTGTTTTGTGCAAGTACTCAATTTCTGGCTAGTAAGTAAATTCCAGACATTTGCAGGTTCTCTGCATTCACCACAATTTCAATTTTTCGATACCTTTCTCTATCTGCAAAATTGGCTCTGTGTATCTAGCAAAATATCAATTTCTAGCAATTGAGTAAATTCTAGCATTTTCTTTATCTGCAGATATTTCGCTTACCCCATATTTGTAAAATCTCCCATTTCCATGAAAATCATTGTTTTTAGCTTCTGTTCCTTCTCTGGTTGTACAAATTTCACCATTTCAATCAAATTCTACCAGCCTTCTCATTTCTGCTGTCGATCTAGAGTAATGTCTCTATTTCTAACCTTTCCCACTGTTCCAGCTTTCCTTCATTCATCCGAATCGTCAATTCCTAAATTTCACTCATTGTCAGTAAATCTCGGTCTCTGTAGCTATCAAAGCATCAATTCCCAGCAATTAATTAGATTCAGCACAAATGCAGCTTCTCCACGTTCACCGCAACTTCAATTTCTCCAGATCCTTCAATTTCAGCAAAGCTGGCTCTCTGTATAGAGCAAGTTCTCAATTTCTTGCAAGAAATCAACTTTTATCATTTTTTCTATCTGCAGATATTTATCATTCCCCATATTTACAAAATCTCCCAATTCCTTTATATTCACTGTTTGTATCTTCTTCTCGTTCGCTGACTGTATAAGTTTCTCCATTTCTAGAAATCTTTCCATCTCTAAGCGTTTCCACTGCGTGTAACTATTCTCTATGTCTAACAATCTACAAATTTCCAATTCGTTGTTAAATTCAGGAGTCTGCTTCTCCATGTCTCTCCTTTTATTAAATCCGGTTCTCTGTATCAGGCAAGTTCTCAATTTCTTGCAAGTAATCAACTTTTATCATTTTCTCTATCTACAGATATTTATCATTCGCCATAATTATACAATTGCCCAATTCCATGATATTCACTGTTTGTATCTTCTGCTCGTTCACTGGCTGTATAGGTTTCTCCATTTCTTGAAATCTCTCCATCACGACGAATTGCTGCTGCCCATATACTTTAATAGTTCTATTTCTAATAAGCTCAAAGATCCAGCTGTTCATTTTCCTACTCAGCCTTCAGTATCTACGTTTCTCCCCCTTTTGTTCAAATCTGGTTCTCTGTATCTAGCAAGATGTCAATTTCTAGCAATTGATCAATTTCTATCTCTACCTGCAGATATTTCTTATTCCCCATTTTTATACAATTCTCCATTTCCATGATATTCCCTGTTTATTCTGCTCGTTCACTGGCTATATAAGTTTCTCCATTTCTAGATATCTCTCCATCACTAAGAGTTTCCGTGGCATATAACCATTAACATCTCTATTTCTAACAATCTGCAAAGATCCAGCTGTTCATTTTCCTACTCAGTCTTCAATATCTACGTATCACCCCCTTTTGTTCAAATCTGGTTCTCTGTATCTAGCAAGATGTCAATTTCTAGCAATTGATCAATTTCTATCTCTACCTGCAGATATTTCTTATTCCCCATTTTTATACAATTCTCCATTTCCATGATATTCCTTGTTTCTTCTGCTCGTTCACTGGCTATATAAGTTTCTCCATTTTTAGAAATCTCTCCATCACTAAGAGTTTCCGTGGCATATAACCATTAACATCTCTATTTCTAACAATCTGCAAAGATCCAGCTGTTCATTTTCCTACTCAGTCTTCAATATCTACGTATCACACCCTTTTGTTCAAATCTGGTTCTCTGTATCTAGCACGATGTCAATTTCTAGCAATTGATCCATTTCTAAAAATTTCTCCATGCGCAGATATTTCTTATTCCCCATTTTTATACAATTCTCCATTTCCTTGATATTCCCTGTTTCTTCTGCTCGTGCACTGGCTATGTAAGTTTCTCCATTTCTAGAAATCTCTCCATCTCTAAGAGTTTCCATGGCGTATAACCATTAACATCTCTATTTCTAACAATCTGCAAAGTTCCAGCTGTTCATTTCCCTACTCAGTCTTCAATATCTACGTTTCTCCCCCTTTTTTTCAAATCTGGTTCTCTGTATCTAGCAAGATGTCAATTTCTAGCAATTGATCAATTTCTAGCAATTTCTCTATCTGCAGCTATTTCTTATTCCACATTTTTATACAATTCTCCATTTCCTTGATATTCCCCGTTTCTTCTGCTCGTTCACTGACTGTATAAGTTTCTCTATTTCTAGAAATCTCTCCATCTCTAAGAGTTTCCACGGCGTATAACCATTAACATCTCTATTTCTAACAATCTAAAAATTTCCAGATATTCATTGCGAAATTCATCATTCTGCTTCTCCATTTCTCTCCTTTTTATCATATCTGGTTCTCTGTTTTGTGCAAGTACTCAATTTCTGGCAAGTAATTAAATTCCAGACATTTGCAGGTTCTCTGCATTCACCACAATTTCAATTTTTCGATACCTTTCTCTATCTGCAAAATTGGCTCTGTGTATCTAGCAAAATATCAATTTGTAGCAATTGAGTAAATTCTAGCATTTTCTTTATCTGCAGATATTTCGCTTTCCCCATATTTGTAAAATCTCCCATTTCCATGAAAATCATTGTTTTTAGCTTCTGTTCCTTCTCTGGTTGCACAAATTTCACCATTTTAATCAAATTCTACCAGCCTTCTCATTTCTGCTGTCGATCTAGAGTAATGTCTCTATTTCTAACCTTTCCCACTGTTCCAGCTTTCCTTCATTCATCCGAATCGTCAATTCCTAAATTTCACTCATTGTCAGTAAATCTCGGTCTCTGTAGCTATCAAAGCATCAATTCCCAGCAATTAATTAGATTCAGCACAAATGCAGCTTCTCCGCGTTCACCGCAACTTCAATTTCTCCAGATCCTTCAATTTCAGCAAAGCTGGCTCTCTGTATAGAGCAAGTTCTCAATTTCTTGCAAGAAATCAACTTTTATCATTTTTTCTATCTGCAGATATTTATCATTCCCCATATTTACAAAATCTCCCAATTCCTTTATATTCACTGTTTGTATCTTCTTCTCGTTCGCTGACTGTATAAGTTTCTCCATTTCTAGAAATCTCTCCATCTCTAAGCGTTTCCATTGCGTGTAACTATTCTCTATGTCTAACAATCTACAAATTTCCAATTCGTTGTTAAATTCAGGAGTCTGCTTCTCCATGTCTCTCCTTTTATTAAATCCGGTTCTCTGTATCAGGCAAGTTCTCAATTTCTTGCAAGTAATCAACTTTTATCATTTTCTCTATCTACAGATATTTATCATTCGCCATAATTATACAATTGCCCAATTCCATGATATTCACTGTTTGTATCTTCTGCTCGTTCACTGGCTGTATAGGTTTCTCCATTTCTTGAAATCTCTCCATCACGACGAATTGCTGCTGCCCATATACTTTAATAGTTCTATTTCTAATAAGCTCAAAGATCCAGCTGTTCATTTTCCTACTCAGCCTTCAGTATCTACGTTTCTCCCCCTTTTGTTCAAATCTGGTTCTCTGTATCTAGCAAGATGTCAATTTCTAGCAATTGATCAATTTCTATCTCTACCTGCAGATATTTCTTATTCCCCATTTTTATACAATTCTCCATTTCCATGATATTCCCTGTTTCTTCTGCTCGTTCACTGGCTATATAAGTTTCTCCATTTCTAGAAATCTCTCCATCACTAAGAGTTTCCGTGGCATATAACCATTAACATCTCTATTTCTAACAATCTGCAAAGATCCAGCTGTTCATTTTCCTACTCAGTCTTCAATATCTACGTATCACCCCCTTTTGTTCAAATCTGGTTCTCTGTATCTAGCAAGATGTCAATTTCTAGCAATTGATCAATTTCTATCTCTACCTGCAGATATTTCTTATTCCCCATTTTTATACAATTCTCCATTTCCTTGATATTCCTTGTTTCTTCTGCTCGTTCACTGGCTATATAAGTTTCTCCATTTTTAGAAATCTCTCCATCACTAAGAGTTTGTGTGGCATATAACCATTAACATCTCTATTTCTAACAATCTGCAAAGATCCAGCTGTTCATTTTCCTACTCAGTCTTCAATATCTACGTATCACACCCTTTTGTTCAAATCTGGTTCTCTGTATCTAGCAAGATGTCAATTTCCAGCAATTGATCCATTTCTAAAAATTTCTCCATCCGCAGATATTTCTTATTCCCCATTTTTATACAATTCTCCATTTCCTTGATATTCCCTGTTTCTTCTGCTCGTGCACTGGCTATGTAAGTTTCTCCATTTCTAGAAATCTCTCCATCTCTAAGAGTTTCCATGGCGTATAACCATTAACATCTCTATTTCTAACAATCTGCAAAGTTCCAGCTGTTCATTTCCCTACTCAGTCTTCAATATCTACGTTTCTCCCCCTTTTTTTCAAATCTGGTTCTCTGTATCTAGCAAGATGTCAATTTCTAGCAATTGATCAATTTCTAGCAATTTCTCTATCTGCAGCTATTTCTTATTCCACATTTTTATACAATTCTCCATTTCCTTGATATTCCCCGTTTCTTCTGCTCGTTCGCTGACTGTATAAGTTTCTCCATTTCTAGAAATCTCTCCATCTCTAACAGGTTGCACGGCGTATAACCAATAACACCTCTATTTCTAACAATCTACAAATTTCCAGATATTCATTGTCAAATGCATCATTCTGCTTCTCCATTTCTCTCCTTTTCATCAAAGCTGCTTCTCTGTATTGAGCAAGTACTCAATTTCTTGCAAGTAAGTAAATTCCAGACATTTGCAGGTTCTCTGCATTCACCACAACTTCAATTTCTCGATACCCTTCTCTATCTGCAAAACTGGCTCTGTGTATCTAGCAAAATATCAATTTGTAGCAATTGAGTAACTTCCAGCATTTTCTTTATCCGCAGATATTTCGCTTTCCTCATATTTGTTAAATCTCCCATTTCCATGAAATTCATTGTTTTTAGCTTCTGTTCCTTCTCTGGTTGTACAAATTTCACCATTTCAATCAAATTCTACCACACCACTCATTTCTGCTGTCGGTCTAGTGCAATGTCTCTATTTCTAACGTTTCCTGCAGTTCCAGCTTTTCATCATTCATCCGAATCGTCAATTCCTAAATTTCACTCACAGCAAATCTCGGTCTCTGTACCTATCAAAGCCTCAATTTCCAGCAATTAATTAGATTCAGCACAAATCCAGCTTCTCCGCATTCCCCGCAACTTCAATTTCTCCATATCCTTCAATTTCTGCAAAGCTGGCTCTCTGTGCATAGCTAGTTCTCAATTTCTTGCAAGTAATCAACTTTCATCATTTTCTCTCTCTGCAGATATTTATCATTCCCCATATTTACAAAATCTCTCAATTCCTTTATGTTCACTGTTTGTATCTACTGCTCGTTCTCTGGCTGTATAAGTTTCTCCATTTCTAGAAATCTCTCCATCTCTAAGAGTTCCCACTGGGTGTAACTATTCTCTACGTCTAACAATCTACAAATTTCCAATTCGTTTTTAAATTCAGCAGTCTCCTTCTCCATTTCTCACCTTTTTATCAAATCAGGGTCTCTGTATCAAGCAAGTTCTCAATTTCTTGCAAGTAATCAACATTTATCATTTTCTCTATCTGCAGATATTTATCATTCGCCATAATTATACAATTGCCCAATTCCATGATATTCACTGTTTGTATCTTCTGCTCGTTCACTGGCTGTATAGGTTTCTCCATTTCTTGAAATCTCTCCATCGCGACGAATTGCTGCTGCCCATATACATTAATAGTTCTATTTCTTATAATCTGCAAAGATCCAGCTATTCATTTTCCTACTCAGTCTTCAGTATCTACGTTTCTCCCCCTTTTGTTGAAATCTGGTTCTCTGTATCTAGCAAGATGTCAATTTCTAGCAATTGATCAATTTCTATCTCTACCTGCAGATATTTCTTATTCCCCATTTTTATACAATTCTCCATTTCCATGATATTCCCTGTTTCTTCTGCTCGTTCACTGGCTATATAAGTTTCTCCATTTCTAGAAATCTCTCCATCACTAAGAGTTTCCGCAGCGTATAACCATTAACATCTCTAATTCTAACAATCTGCAAAGATCCAGCTGTTTATTTTCCTACTCAGTCTTCAATATGTACGTTTCACCCCCTTTTGTTCAAATCTGGTTCTCTGTATCTAGCAAGATGTCAATTTCTAGCAATTGATCCATTTCGAGCAATTTCTCTACCTGCAGATATTTCTTATTCCCCATTTTTATACAATTCTCCATTTCCTTGATATTCCCTGTTTCTTCTGCTCATTCACTGACTGTATAAGTTTCTGCATGTCTAGAAATCTCTCCTTCTCTAAGAGTTTCCACGGCGTATAACCATTAACATCTCTATTTCTAACAATCTACAAATTTCCAGATATTCATTGTTAAATTCACCATTCTGCTTCTCCATTTCTCTCCTTTTTATCAAAGCTGGTTGTCTGTATTGAGCAAGTACGCAATTTCTTGCAAGTAAGTAAATTCCAGACATTTGCAGGTTCTCTGCATTCACCACAACTTCAATTTCTCGATACCCTTCTCTATCTCCAAAACGGGCTCTGTGTATCTAGCAAAGTATCAATTTCTAGCAATTGAGTAAATTCTAACATTTTTTTAATCTGCAGATATTTCGTTTTCCCCATATTTGTATAGTCTCCCATTTCCATGAAATTCATTGTTTTAGATTCTGTTCCTTCTCTGCTTGTACAAATTTCACCATTTCAATCAAATTCTACCAGTCTTCTCATTTCTGCTGTCGATCTAGAGTAATGTCTCTATTTCTAACATTTCCCGCAGTTCCAGCTTTTCTTCATTCATCCGAATCGTCAATTCCTAAATTTCACTCTTAGGAAATCTCGGGCTCTGTATCAATCAAAGCCTCAATTCCCTGCAATTAATTAGATGCAGCACAAATCCAGCTTCTCCGCGTTCCCCGCAACTTCAATTTCTCCATATCCTTCAATTTCTGCAAAGCTGGCTCTCTGTACATAGCTAGTTCTCAATTTCTTGCAAGTAATCAACTTTCATCATTTTCTCTATCTGCAGATATTTATCATTCCCCATATTTACAAAATCTCTCAATTCCTTTATGTTCACTGTTTGTATCTACTGCTCGTTCTCTGGCTGTATCAGTTTCTCCATTTCTAGAAATCTCTCCATCTCTAAGAGTTCCCACTGGGTGTATCTATTCTCTATGTCTAACAATCTACAAATTTCCAATTCGTTGTTAAATTCAGCAGTCTGCTTCTCCATTTCTCTCCTTTTTATCAAATCCTGTTCTCTGTATCAAGCAAGTTCATAATTTCTTGCAAGTAATCAACTTATATAATTTTCTCTATCTGCAGATATTTTTCATTCGCCATAATTATACAATTGCCCAATTCCATGACATTCACTGTTTGTATCTTATGGTCGTTCACTGGCCGTATAGGTTTCTCCATTTCTTGAAATCTCTCCATCACGACGAATTGCTGCTGCCCATATACATTAATGGTTCTATTTCTAATAATCTGCAAAGATCCAGCTGTTCATTATTCCTACACAGTCTTCAATATCTACGTTTCTCCCCCTTTTGCTCAAATCTGGTTCTCTGTATCTAGCAAGATGTCAATTTCAAGCAATTGATCAATTTCTAGCAATTTCTCTATCTGCAGATATTTCTTATTCCCCATTTTTATACAATTCTCCATTTCCATGATATTCCCTCTTTCTTCTGCTCTTTCACTGGCTATATAAGTTTCTCCATTTCTAGAAATCTCTCCATCTCTAAGAGTTTCCACGGCGCATAACCATTAACATCTCTATTTCTAACAATCTGCAAAGATCCAGCTGTTCATTTTCCTACTCAGTCTTCAATATCTATGATTCTCCCCCTTTTGTTCAAATCTGGTTCTCTGTATCTAGCAAGATGTCAATTTCCAGCAATTGATCAATTTCTAGCAATTTCTCTATCTGCAGATATTTCATATTCCCCATTTTTATACAATTCTCCATTTCCTTGATATTCCCTGTTTCTTCTGCTCATTCATTAACTGTATAAGATTCTCCATTTCTAGAAATCTCTCCATCTCTAAGAGTTTCCACGGCGTATAACCATTAACATCTCTATTTCTAACAATCTAAAATTTTCCAGATATTCATTGTGAAATTCATCATTCTGCTTCTCCATTTCTCTCCTTTTTATCAAATCTCGTTCTCTGTTTTGTGGAAGTACTCAATTTCTGGCAAGTAATTAAATTCCAGACATTTGCAGGTTCTCTGCATTCACCACAATTTCAATTTTTCGATACCTTTCTCTATCTGCAAAATTGGCTCTGTGTATCTAGCAAAATATCAATTTGTAGCAATTGAGTAAATTCTAGCATTTTCTTTATCTGCAGATATTTCGCTTTCCCCATATTTGTAAAATCTCCCATTTCCATGAAAATCATTGCTTTTAGCTTCTGTTCCTTCTCTGGTTGTACAAATTTCACCATTTCAATCAAGTTCTACCAGCCTTCTCATTTCTGCTGTCGATCTAGAGTAACGTCTCTATTTCTAACCTTTCCCACAGTTCCAGCTTTTCTTCATTCATCCGAATCGTCAATTCCTAAATTTCACTCTTTGTCAGTAAATCTCGGTTTCTGTAGCTATCAAAGGATCAATTCCCAGCAATTAATTAGATTCAGCACAAATCCAGCTTCTCCGCATCCACCGCAACTTCAATTTCTCCAGATCCTTCAATTTCAGCAAAGCTGGCTCTCTGTATAGAGCAAGTTCTCAATTTCTTGCAAGAAATCAACTTTTATCATTTTTTCTATCTGCAGATATTTATCATTCCCCATATTTACAAAATCTCCCAATTCCTTTATATTCACCGTTTGTATCTTCTTCTCGTTCGCTGACTGTATCAGTTTCTCCATTTCTAGAAATCTCTCCATCTCTAAGCGTTTCCACTGCGTGTAACTATTCTCTATGTCTAACAATCTACAAATTTCCAATTCGTTGTTAAATTCAGGAGTCTGCTTCTCCATGTCTCTCCTTTTATTAAATCCGGTTCTCTGTATCAGGCAAGTTCTCAATTTCTTGCAAGTAATCAACTTTTATCATTTTCTCTATCTGCAGATATTTATCATTCCGAATATTTCAAAATCTCCCAATTCCTTTATATTCACTGTTTGTATCTTCTTCTTGTTCGCCGACTGTATAAGTTTCTCCATTTCTAGAAATCTCTCCATCTCTAAGAGTTTCCTCGGTGCATAACCATTAACATCTCTATTTCTAACAATCTGCAAAGATCCAGCTGTTCATTTTCCTACTCAGTCTTCAATATCTACGTTTCTCCCCCTTTTGTTCAAATCTGGTGCTCTGTATCTAGCAAGATGTCAATTTCTAGCAGTTGATCAATTTCTAGCAATTTCTCTATCTGCAGCTATTTCTTATTCCACATTTTTATACAATTCTCCATTCCCTTGATATTCCCCGTTTCTTCAGCTCGTTCACTGACTGTATAAGTTTCTCTGTTACTAGAAATCTCTCCATCTCTAAGAGTTTCCGCGGCGTATAACCAATAACACCTCTATTTCTAACAATCTACAAATTTCCAGATATTCCTTGTCAAATTCATCATTCTGCTTCTCCATTTCTCTCCTTTTTATCAAAGCTGCTTCTCTGTATTGAGCAAGTACTCAATTTCTTGCAAATAAGTAAATTCCAGACATTTGCAGGTTCTCTGCATTCACCACAACTTCAATTTCGCGATACACTTCTCTATCTGCAAAATTGGCTCTGTGTATCTAGCAAAATATCAATTTGTAGCAATTGAGTAAATTATAGCATTTTCTTTATTTGCAGATATTTCGCTTTCCCATATTTGTAAAATCTCCCATTTCCATGAAAATCATTGTTTTTAGCTTCTGTTCCTTCTCTGGTTGTACAAATTTCACCATTTTAATCAAATTCTACCAGCCTTCTCATTTCTGCTGTCGATCTAGAGTAATGTCTGTATTTCTAAACTTTCTCGCCGTTCCAGCTTTTCTTCATTCATCCGAATCGTCAATCCCTAAATTTCACTCTTTGTCAGGAAATCTCGGTCTCTGTAGCTATCAAAGCATCAATTCCCAGCAATTAATTAGATTCAGCTCAAATCCAGCTTCTCCGCGTTCACCGCAACTTCAATTTTCCAGATCCTTCAATTTCAGCAAAGCTGGCTCTCTGTATATAGCAAGTTGTCAATTTCTTGCAAGTAATCAACTTCTATCATTTTTACTATCTGTAGATATTTATCATTCCCCATATTTACAAAATCTCCCAATTCCTTTATATTCACCGTTTGTATCTTCTTCTCGTTCGCTGACTGTATCAGTTTCTCCATTTCTAGAAATCTCTCCATCTCTAAGCGTTTCCACTGCGTGTAACTAGTCTCTATGTCTAACAATCTTCAAATTTCCAATTCGTTGTTAAATTCAGCAGTCTGCTTCTCCATGTCTCTCCTTTTATTAAATCCGGTTCTCTGTATCAGGCAAGTTCTCAATTTCTTGCAAGTAATGAACTTTTATCATTTTCTCTATCTGCAGATATTTCTTATTCCCCATTTTTATAAAATTCTCCATTTCCATGATATTCCCTGTTTCTTCTGCTCGTTCACTGGCTATATAAGTTTCTCCATTTCTAGAAATCTCTCCATCTCTAACAGTTTCCACGGCGTATAACCATTAACATCTCTATTTCTAACAATCTGCAAAGATCCAGCTGTTCATTTTCCTACTCAGTCTTCAATATCTATGATTCTCCCCCTTTTGTTCAAATCTGGTTCTCTGTATCTAGCAAGATGTCAATTTCTAGCAATTGATCAATTTCTAGCAATTTCTCTATCTGCAGATATTTCTTATTCCCCATTTTTATACAATTCTCCATTTCCATGATATTCCCTGTTTATTCTGCTCTTTCACTGGCTATATAAGTTTCTCCATTTCTAGAAATCTCTCCATCTCTAAGAGTTTCCATGGCGTATAACCATTAACATCTGTATTTCTAACAATCTGCAAAGATCCAGCTGTTCATTTTCCTACTCAGTCTTCAATATCTACGTTTCTCCCCCTTTTGTTCAAATCTGGTACTCTGTATCTAGCAAGATGTCAATTTCTAGCAATTGATCAATTTCTAGCAATTTCTCTATCTGCAGCTATTTCTTATTCCACATTTTTATACAATTCTCCATTCCCTTGATATTCCCCGTTTCTTCAGCTCGTTCACTGACTGTATAAGTTTCTCCGTTACTAGAAATCTCTCCATCTGTAAGAGTTTCCGCGGCGTATAACCAATAACACCTCTATTTCTAACAATCTACAAATTTCCAGATATTCATTGCGAAATTCATCATTCTGCTTCTCCATTTCTCTCCTTTTTATCAAAGCTGGTTCTCTGTATTGAGCAAGTACGCAATTTCTTGCAAGTAAGTAAATTCCAGACATTTGCAGGTTCTCTGCATTCACCACAACTTCAATTTCTCGATACACTTCTCTATCTGCAAAATTGGCTCTGTGTATCTAGCAAAATATCAATTTGTAGCAATTGAGTAAATTATAGCATTTTCTTTATTTGCAGATATTTCGCTTTCCCATATTTGTAAAATCTCCCATTTCCATGAAAATCATTGTTTTTAGCTTCTGTTCCTTCTCTGGTTGTACAAATTTCACCATTTTAATCAAATTCTACCAGCCTTCTCATTTCTGCTGTCGATCTAGAGTAATGTCTGTATTTCTAAACTTTCTCGCCGTTCCAGCTTTTCTTCATTCATCCGAATCGTCAATCCCTAAATTTCACTCTTTGTCAGGAAATCTCGGTCTCTGTAGCTATCAAAGCATCAATTCCCAGCAATTAATTAGATTCAGCTCAAATCCAGCTTCTCCGCGTTCACCGCAACTTCAATTTTCCAGATCCTTCAATTTCAGCAAAGCTGGCTCTCTGTATATAGCAAGTTGTCAATTTCTTGCAAGTAATCAACTTCTATCATTTTTACTATCTGTAGATATTTATCATTCCCCATATTTACAAAATCTCCCAATTCCTTTATATTCACCGTTTGTATCTTCTTCTCGTTCGCTGACTGTATCAGTTTCTCCATTTCTAGAAATCTCTCCATCTCTAAGCGTTTCCACTGCGTGTAACTAGTCTCTATGTCTAACAATCTTCAAATTTCCAATTCGTTGTTAAATTCAGCAGTCTGCTTCTCCATGTCTCTCCTTTTATTAAATCCGGTTCTCTGTATCAGGCAAGTTCTCAATTTCTTGCAAGTAATGAACTTTTATCATTTTCTCTATCTGCAGATATTTCTTATTCCCCATTTTTATAAAATTCTCCATTTCCATGATATTCCCTGTTTCTTCTGCTCGTTCACTGGCTATATAAGTTTCTCCATTTCTAGAAATCTCTCCATCTCTAACAGTTTCCACGGCGTATAACCATTAACATCTCTATTTCTAACAATCTGCAAAGATCCAGCTGTTCATTTTCCTACTCAGTCTTCAATATCTATGATTCTCCCCCTTTTGTTCAAATCTGGTTCTCTGTATCTAGCAAGATGTCAATTTCTAGCAATTGATCAATTTCTAGCAATTTCTCTATCTGCAGATATTTCATATTCCCCATTTTTATACAATTCTCCATTTCCTTGATATTCCCTGTTTCTTCTGCTCATTCATTGACTGTATTAGTTTATCCATTTCTTGAAATCTCTCCATCTCTAAGAGTTTCCACGGCGTATAACCATTAACATCTCTATTTCTAACAATCTACAAATTTCCAGATATTCATTGCAAAATTCATCATTCTGCTTCTCCATTTCTCTCCTTTTTATCAAATCTGGTTGTTTGTTTTGTGCAAGTACTCAATTTCTGGCAAGTAAGTAAATTCCAGACATTTGAAGGTTCTCTGCATTCACCACAATTTCAATTTTTCGATACCTTTCTCTATCTGCAAAATTGGCTCTGTGTATCTAGCAAAATATCAATTTGTAGCAATTGAGTAAATTCTAGCATTTTCTTTATCCGCAGATATTTCGCTTTCCCCATATTTGTAAAATCTCCCATTTCCATGAAAAGCATTTTTTTTAGCTTCTGTTCCTTCTCTGGTTGTACAAATTTCACCATTTCAATCAAATTCTACCAGCCTTCTCATTTCTGCTGTCGATCTAGAGTAATGTCTCTATTTCTAAACTTTCCCACTGTTCCAGCTTTTCTTCATTCATCCAAATCGTCAATTCCTAAATTTCACTCTTTGTCAGTAAATCTCGGTCTCTGTAGCTATCAAAGCATCAATTCCTATCAATTAATTAGATTTAGCACAAATCCAGCTTCTCCGCGTTCACCGCAACTTCAATTTCTCCAGATCCTTCAATTTCAGCAAAGCTGGCTCTCTGTATATAGCAAGTTCTCAATTTCTTGCAAGTAATCAACTTTTATCATTTTTTCTATCTGCAGATATTTATCATTCCCCATATTTACAAAATCTCCCAAATCCTTTATATTCAACGTTTGAATCTTCTTCTCGTTCACTGACTGTATAAGTTTCTCCATTTCTGGAAATCTCTCCATCTCTAAGCGTTTCCACTGCGTGTAACTATTCTCTATGCCTAACAATCTTCAAATTTCCTTTTCGTTGTTAAATTCAGCAGTCTGCTTCTCCATGTCTCTCCTTTTATTAAATCCGGTTCTCTGTATCAGGCAAGTTCTCAGTTTCGTGCAAGTAATCAACTTTTATCATTTTCTCTATCTGCAGATATTCCCCATATTTCAAAATCTCCCAATTCCTTTATATTCACTGTTTGTATCTTCTTCTCGTTCGCTGACTGTATAAGGTTCTCCATTTCAAGAAATCTCTCCATCTCTAAGAGTTTCCACGGCGTATAACCAATAACACCTCTATTTCTAACAATCTACAAATTTCCAGATATTCATTGTCAAATGCATCATTCTGCTTCTCCATTTCTCTCCTTTTTATCAAAGCTGGTTCTCTGTATTGAGCAAGTACTCAATTTCTTGCAAGTAAGTAAATTCCAGACATTTGCAGGTTCTCTGCATTCACCACAACTTCAATTTCTCGATACCCTTCTCTATCTGCAAAACTGGCTCTGTGTATCCAGCAAAATATCAATTTGTAGCAATTGAGTTACTTCCAGCATTTTCTTTATATGCAGATATTTCGCTTTCTCCATATTTGTAAAATCTCCCATTTCCATGAAATTCATTGTTTTTAGCTTCTGTTCCTTCTCTGGTTGTACAAATTTCACCATTTCAATCAAATTCTACCGGCCTTCTCATTTCTGCTCTCGATCTAGAGTAATGTCTCTATTTCTAACCTTTCCCACTGTTCCAGCTTTTCTTCATTCATCCAAATCGTCAATTCCTAAATTTCACTCTTTGTCAGTAAATCTCGGTCTCTGTAGCTATCAAAGCATCAATTCCTATCAATTAATTAGATTTAGCACAAATCCAGCTTCTCCGCGTTCACCGCAACTTCAATTTCTCCAGATCCTTCAATTTCAGCAAAGCTGGCTCTCTGTATAGAGCAAGTTCTCAATTTCTTGCAAGTAATCAACTTTTATCATTTTTTCTATCTGCAGATATTTATCATTCCCCATATTTACAAAATCTCCCAAATCCTTTATATTCAACGTTTGTATCTTCTTCTCGTTCACTGACTGTATAAGTTTCTCCATTTCTGGAAATCTCTCCATCTCTAAGCGTTTCCACTGCGTGTAACTATTCTCTATGCCTAACAATCTTCAAATTTCCTTTTCGTTGTTAAATTCAGCAGTCTGCTTCTCCATGTCTCTCCTTTTATTAAATCCGGTTCTCTGTATCAGGCAAGTTCTCAGTTTCTTGCAAGTAATCAACTTTTATCATTTTCTCTATCTGCAGATATTCCCCATATTTCAAAATCTCCCAATTCCTTTATATTCACTGTTTGTATCTTCTTCTCGTTCGCTGACTGTATAAGTTTCTCCATTTCAAGAAATCTCTCCATCTCTAAGAGTTTCCACGGCGTATAACCAATAACACCTCTATTTCTAACAATCTACAAATTTCCAGATATTCATTGTCAAATGCATCATTCTGCTTCTCCATTTCTCTCCTTTTTATCAAAGCTGCTTCTCTGTATTGAGCAAGTACTCAATTTCTTGCAAGTAAGTAAATTCCAGACATTTGCAGGTTCTATGCATTCACCACAACTTCAATTTCTCGATACCCTTCTCTATCTGCAAAACTGGCTCTGTGTATCCAGCAAAATATCAATTTGTAGCAATTGAGTTACTTCCAGCATTTTCTTTATATGCAGATATTTCGCTTTCTCCATATTTGTAAAATCTCCCATTTCCATGAAATTCATTGTTTTTAGCTTCTGTTCCTTCTCTGGTTGTACAAATTTCACCATTTCAATCAAATTCTACCACACCACTCATTTCTGCTGTCGATCTAGTGCAATGTCTCTATTTCTAACGTTTCCTGCAGTTCCAGCTTTTCTTCATTCATCCGAATCGTCAATTCCTAAATTTCACTCACAGCAAATCTCGGTCTCTGTACCTATCAAAGCCTCAATTTCCAGCAATTAATTAGATTCAGCACAAATCCAGCTTCTCCGCGTTCCCTGCAACTTCAATTTCTCCATATCGTTCAATTTCTGCAAAGCTGGCTCTCTGTACATAGCTAGTACTCAATTTCGTGCAAGTAATCAACTTTCATCATTTTCTCTATCTGCAGATATTTATCATTCCCCATATTTACAAAATCTCCCAATTGCTTTATGTTCACTGGTTGTATCTACTGCTCCTTCTCTGGCTGTATAAGTCTCTCCATTTCTAGAAATCTCTCCATTTCTAAGAGTTCCCACTGGGTGCAACTATTCTCTATGTCTAACAATCTACAAATTTCCAATTCGTTGTTAAATTCAGCAGCCTGCTTCTCCATTTTTCTCCTTTTTATCAAATCCTGTTCTCTGTATCAAGCAAGTTCTCAATTTCTTGCAAGTAATCAACATTTATCATTTTCTCTATCTGCAGATATTTATCATTCGCCATAATTATACAATTGCCCAATTCCATGATATTCACTGTTTGTATATTCTGCTCGATCACTGGCTGTATAGGTTTCTCCATTTCTTGAAATCTCTCCATCACGACGAATTGCTGCTGCCCATATACATTAATAGTTCTATTTCTAATCATCTGCAAAGATCCAGCTGTTCATTTTCCTACTCAGTCTTCAATATCTACGTTTCTCCCCCTTTTGTTCAAATCTGGTTCTCTGTATCTAGCAAGATGTCAGTTTCTAGCAATTGATCAATTTCTATCTCTATCTGTAGATATTTCCTTTTCCCCATTTTTATACAATTCTCCATTTCCATGATATTCCCTGTTTCTTCTGCTCGTTCACTGGCTATATAAGTTTCTCCATTTCTAGAAATCTCTCCATCACTAAGAGTATTAACAATCTGCAAAGATCCAGCTGTTCATTTTCCTACTCAGTCTTCAATATCTACGTTTCACCCCCTTTTGTTCAAATCTGTTTCTCTGTATCTAGCAAGATGTCAATTCCCAGCAATTGATCCATTTCTAGCAATTTCTCTATCTGCAGATATTTCTTATTCCCCATTTTTATACAATTCTCCATTTCCTTGATATTCCCTGTTTCTTCTGCTCATTCACTGACTGTATAAGTTTCTGCATGTCTAGAAATCTCTCCTTCTCTAAGAGTTTCCACGGCGTATAACCATTAACATCTCTATTTCTAACAATCTACAAATTTCCAGATATTCATTGTTAAATTCATAATTCTGCTTCTCCATTTCTCTCCTTTTTATCAAAGCTGGTTGTCTGTATTGAGCAAGTACGCAATTTCTTGCAAGTAAGTAAATTCCAGACATTTGCAGGTTCTATGCATTCACCACAACTTCAATTTCTCGATACCCTTCTCTATGTGCAAAACTGGCTCTGTGTATCTAGCAAAGTATCAATTTCTAGCAATTGAGTAAATTCTAACATTTTTTTAATCTGCAGATATTTCGTTTTCCCCATATTTGTATAATCTCCCATGTCCATGAAATTCATTGTTTTTAGATTCTGTTCCTTCTCTGGTTGTACAAATTTCACCATTTCAATCAAATTCTACCAGCCTTCTCATTTCTGCTGTCGATCTAGAGTAATGTCTCTATTTCTAACATTTCCCGCAGTTCCAGCTTTCCTTCATTCATCCGAATTGTCAATCCCTAAATTTCACTCTTTGTCAGGAAATCTCGGGCTCTGTATCAATCAAAGCCTCAATTCTTGCAAGTAATCAACTTTTATCATTTTCTCTATCTGCAGATATTTATCATTCCCCATATTTACAAAATCTCCCAATTCCTTTATGTTCACTGTCTGTATCTACTGCTCGTTCTCTGGCTGTATAAGTTTCTCCATTTCTAGAAATCTCTCCATCTCTAAGAGTTCCCACTGGGTGTACCTATTCCCTATGTCTATCAATCTACAAATTTCCAATTCGTTGTTAAATTCAGCAGTCTGCTTCTCCATTTCTCTCCTTTTTATCAAATCCTGTTCTCTGTATCAAGCAAGTTCTCAATTTCTTGCAAGCAATCAACTTATATAATTTTCTCTATCTGCAGATATTTATCATTCGCCATAATTATACAATTGCCCAATTCCATGACATTCACTGTTTGTATCTTCTGGTCGTTCACTGGCCGTATAGGTTTCTCCATTTCTTGAAATCTCTCCATCACGACGAATTGCTGCTGCCCGTATACATTAATGGTTCTATTTCTAATAATCTGCAAAGATCCAGCTGTTCATTATTCCTACTCAGTCTTCAATATCTACGTTTCTCCCCCTTTTGTTCAAATCTGGTTCTCTGTATCTAGCAAGATGTCAATTTCAAGCAATTGATCAATTTCTAGCAATTTCTCTATCTGCAGATATTTCTTATTCCCCATTTTTATACAATTCTCCATTTCCATGATATTCCCTGTTTCTTCTGCTCTTTCACTGGCTATATAAGTTTCTCCATTTCTAGAAATCTCTCCATCTCTAAGAGTTTCCACGGCGTATAACCATTAACATCTCTATTTCTAACAATCTGCAAAGATCCAGCTGTTCATTTTCCTACTCAGTCTTCAATATCTACGTTTCTCCCCCTTTTGTTCAAATCTGGTACTCTGTACCTAGCAAGATGTCAATTTCTAGCAATTGATGAATTTCTAGCAATTTCTCTATGTGCAGCTATTTCTTATTCCATATTTTTATACAATTCTCCATTTCCTTGATATTCCCCGTTTCTTCAGCTCGTTCCCTGACTGTATAAGTTTCTCCGTTTCAAGAAATCTCTCCATCTCTAAGAGTTTCCACGGCATATAACCTATAACACCTCTATTTCTAACAATCTACAAATTTCCAGATATTCATTGTCAAATGCATCATTCTGCTTCTCCATTTCTCTCCTTTTTATCAAAGCTGCTTCTCTGTATTGAGCAAGTACTCAATTTCTTGCAAGTAAGTAAATTCCAGACATTTGCAGGTTCTCTGCATTCACCACAACTTCAATTTCTCGATACCCTTCTCTATCTGCAAAACTGGCTCTGTGTATCCAGCAAAATATCAATTTGTAGCAATTGAGTTACTTCCAGCATTTTCTTTATATGCAGATATTTCGCTTTCTCCATATTTGTAAAATCTCCCATTTCCATGAAATTCATTGTTTTTAGCTTCTGTTCCTTCTCTGGTTGTACAAATTTCACCATTTCAATCAAATACTACCACACCACTCATTTCTGCTGTCGATCTAGTGCAATGTCTCTATTTCTAACGTTTCCTGCAGCTCCAGCTTTTCTTCATTCATCCGAATCGTCAATTCCTAAATTTCACTCACAGCAAATCTCGGGCTCTGTACCTATCAAAGCCTCAATTTCCAGCAATTAATTAGATTCAGCACAAATCCAGCTTCTCCGCGTTCCCCGCAACTTCAATTTCTCCATATCCTTCAATTTCTGCAAAGCTGGCTCTCTGTACATAGCTGGTACTCAATTTCTTGCAAGTAATCAACTTTCATCATTTTCTCTATCTGCAGATATTTATCATTCCCCATATTTACAAAATCTCCCAATTCCTTTATGTTCACTGTTTGTATCTACTGCTCCTTCTCTGGCTGTATATGTCTCTCCATTTCTAGAAATCTCTCCATTTCTAAGAGTTCCCACTGGGTGTACCTATTCTCTATGTCTAACAATCTACAAATTTCCAATTCGTTGTTAAATTCAGCAGTCTGATTCTCCATTTCTCTTTTTTTTATCAAATCCTGTTCTCTGTATGAAGCATGTTCATAATTTCTTGCAAGCAATCAACTTATATAATTTTCTCTATCTGCAGATATTTATCATTCGCCATAATTTTACAATTGCCCAATTCCATGATATTCACTGTTTGTATCTTCTGCTCGTTCACTGGCCATATAGGTTTCTCCATTTCTTGAAATCTCTCCATCACGACGAATTGCTGCTGCCCATATACTTTAATCGTTCTATTTCAAATAATCTGCAAAGATCAAGCTGTTCATTATTCCTACTCAGTCTTCAATATCTAAGTTTATCCCCCTTTTGTTCAAATCTGGTTCTCTGTATCTAGCAAGATGTCAATTTCTAGCAATTGATCAATTTCTAGCAATTTCTCTATCTGCAGCTATTTCTTATTCCCCATTTTTATACAATTCTCCATTTCCTTGATATTCCCCGTTTCTTCTGCTCGTTCACTGATTGTAAGAGTTTCTAGATGTCTAGAAATCTCTCCATCTCTAAGAGTTTCCACGGCGTATAACCATTAACATCTCTATTTCTAACAATCTAAAAATTTCCGGATATTCATTGCGAAATTCTTCATTCTGCTTCTCCATTTCTCTCCTTTTTATCAAAGCTGGTTCTCTGTATTGAGCAAGTACTTAATTTCTTGCAAGTAAGTAAATTCCAGACATTTGCAGGTTCTATGCATTCACCACAACTTCAATTTCTCGATACCCTTCTCTATGTGCAAAACTGGCTCTGTGTATCTAGCAAAATATCAATTTCTCGCAATTGAGTAAATTCTAACTTTTTTTTATCTGCAGATATTTCGTTTTCCCCAGATTTGTATAATCTCCCATTTCCATGAAATTCATTGTTTTTAGATTCTGTTCCTTCTCTGGTTGTACAAATTTCACCATTTCAATCAAATTCTACCAGCCTTCTCATTTCTGCTGTCGATCTAGAGTAATGTCTCTATTTCTAACATTTCCCGCAGTTCCAGCTTTTCTTCATTCATCCGAATCGTCAATTCCTAAATTTCACTCTCAGGAAATCTCGGGCTCTGTATCAATCAAAGCCTCAATTCCCAGCAATTAATTAGATGCAGCACAAATCCAGCTTCTCCGCGTTCACCGCAACTTCAATTTCTCCAGATCCTTCAATTTCTGCAAAGCTGGCTCTCTGTATATAGCAAGTTCTCAATTTCTTGCAAGTAATCAACTTTTATCATTTTCACTAACTGCAGATATTTATCATTCCCCATATTTACACAATCTCCCAATTCCTTTATGTTCACTGTTTGTATCTACTGCTCGTTCTCTGGCTGTATAAGTTTCTCCATTTCTAGAAATCTCTCCATCTCCAAGATTTCCCACTGGGTGTACCTATTCTCTATGTCTAACAATCTACAAATTTCCAATTCGTTGTTAAATTCAGCAGTCTGCTTCTCCATTTCACTCCTTTTTATCAAATCCTGTTCTCTGTATCAAGCAAGTTCATAATTTCTTGCAAATAATCAACTTATATAATTTTCTCCATCTGCAGATATTTATCATGCATTATACAATTGCCCAATTCCATGATATTCACTGTTTGTATCTTCTGGTCGTTCACTGGCCGTATATGTTTCTCCATTTCTAGAAATCTCTCCATCACGACGAATTGCTGCTGCCCATATACATTAATAGTTCTATTTCTAATAATCTGCAACGATCCAGCTGTTCATTATTCCTACTTAGTCTTCAATATCTACGTTTCTCCCCCTTTTGTTCAAATCTGGTTCTCTGTATCTAGCAAGATGTCAATTTCAAGCAATTGATCAATTTCTAGCAATTTCTCTATCTGCAGATATTTATCATTCCCCATATTTAGAAAATGTCCCAATTCCTTTATATTCACCGTTTGTATCTTCTTCTCATTCGCTGACTGTAAAAGTTTCTCCATTTCTAGAAATCTCTCCATCTCTTAGCGTTTCCACTGCGTGTAACTATTCTCTATGTCTAACAATCTACAAATTGCCAATTCGTTGTTAAATTCAGCAGTCTGCTTCTCCATGTCTCTCCTTTTATTAAATCCGTTTCTCTCTATCAGGCAAGTTCTCAATTTCTTGCAAGTAATCAACTTTTATCATTTTCTCTATCTGCAGATATTTATCATTCCCCATATTTCAAAATCTCCCAATTCCTTTATATTCACGGTTTGTATCTTCTTCTCGTTCGCTGACTGTATAAGTTTCTCCATTTCTAGAAATCTCTCCATCTCTAAGAGTTTCCACGGCGTATAACCATTAACATCTCTATTTCTAACAATCTGCAAAGATCCAGCTGTTCATTTTCCTACTCAGTCTTCAATATCTACGTTTCTCCCCCTTTTGTTCAAATCTGGTTCTCTGTATCTAGCAAGATGTCAATTTCTAGCAATTGATGAATTTCTAGCAATTTCTATATCTGCAGATATTTCATATTCCCAATTTTTATACAATTCTCCATTTCCTTGATATTCCCTGTTTCTTCTGCTCGTTCATTGAGTGTATAAGTTTCTCCATTTCTAGAAATCTCTCCATCTCTAAGAGTTTCCACGGCGTATAACCATTAACATCTCTATTTCTAACAATCTAAAAATTTCCAGATAATCATTGCGAAATTCATCATTCTGCTTCTCCATTTCTCTCCTTTTTATCAAAGCTGGTTCTCTGTATTGAGCAAGTACGCAATTTCTTGCAAGTAAGTAAATTCCAGACATTTGAGGTTCTCTGCATTCACCACAACTTCAATTTCTCGATACCCTTCTCTATCTGCAAAACTGACTCTGTGTATCTAGCAAAATATCAATTTCTAGCAATTGAGTAAATTCTAACATTTTTTTTATCTGCAGATATTTCGTTTTCCCCATATTTGTATAATCTCCCATTTCCATGAAATTCATTGTTTTTAGATTCTGTTCCTTCTCTGGTTGTACAAATTTCACCATTTCAATCAAATTCTACCAGCCTTCTCATTTCTGCTGTCGATCTAGAGTAATGTCTCTATTTCTAACATTTCCCGCAGTTCCAGCTTTTCTTCATTCATCCGAATCGTCAATTCCTAAATTTCACGCTCAGGAAATCTCGGGCTCTGTATCATTCAAAGCCTCAATTCCCAGCAATTAATTAGATGCAGCACAAATCCAGCTTCTCCGCGTTCACCGCAACTTCAATTTCTCCAGATCCTTCAATTTCTGCAAAGCTGGCTCTCTGTATATAGCAAGTTCTCAATTTCTTGCAAATAATCAACTTTTATCATTTTCTCTAACTGCAGATATTTATCATTCCCCATATTTACACAATCTCCCAATTCCTTTATGTTCACTGTTTGTATCTACTGCTCGTTCTCTGGCTGTATAAGTTTCTCCATTTTTAGAAATCTCTCCATCTCCAAGATTTCCCACTGGGTGTACCTATTCTCTATGTCTAACAATCTACAAATTTACAATTCGTTGTTAAATTCAGCAGTCTGCTTCTCCATTTCTCTCCTTTTTATCAAATCCTGTTCTCTGTATCAAGCAAGTTCATAATTTCTTGCAAATAATCAACTTATATAATTTTCCCTATCTGCAGATATTTATCATTCGCCATAATTATACAGTTGCCCAATTCCATGATATTCACTGTTTGTATCTTCTGCTCGTTCACTGGCCATATAGGTTTCTCCATTTCTTGAAATCTCTCCATCACGACGAATTGCTGCTGCCCATATACATTAATGGTTCTATTTCTAATAATCTGCAAAGATCCAGCTGTTCATTATTCCTACTCAGTCTTCAATATCTACGTTTCTCCCCCTTTTGTTCAAATCTGGTTCTCTGTATCTAGCAAGATGTCAATTTCAAGCAATTGATCAATTTCTAGCAATTTCTCTATCTGCAGATATTTCTTATTCCCCATATTTAGAAAATGTCCCAATTCCTTTATATTCACCGTTTGTATCTTCTTCTCGTTCGCTGACTGTAAAAGTTTCTCCATTTCTAGAAATCTCTCCATCTCTTAGCGTTTCCACTGCGTGTAACTATTCTCTATGTCTAACAATCTACAAATTGCCAATTCATTGTTAAATTCAGCAGTCTGCTTCTCCATGTCTCTCCTTTTATTAAATCCGTTTCTCTCTATCAGGCAAGTTCTCAATTTCTTGCAAGTAATCAACTTTTATCATTTTCTCTATCTGCAGATATTTATCATTCCCCATATTTCAAAATCTCCCAATTCCTTTATATTCACGGTTTGTATCTTCTTCTCGTTCGCTGACTGTATAAGTTTCTCCATTTCAAGAAATCTCTCCATCTCTAAGAGTTTCCACGGCGTATAACCATTAACATCTCTATTTCTAACAATCTGCAAAGATCCAGCTGTTCATTTTCCTACTCAGTCTTCAATATCTACGTTTCTCCCCCTTTTGTTCAAATCTGGTTCTCTGTATCTAGCAAGATGTCAATTTCTAGCAATTGATGAATTTCTAGCAATTTCTATATCTGCAGATATTTCATATTCCCAATTTTTATACAATTCTCCATTTCCTTGATATTCCCTGTTTCTTCTGCTCGTTCATTGAGTGTATAAGTTTCTCCATTTCTAGAAATCTCTCCATCTCTAAGAGTTTCCACGGCGTATAACCATTAACATCTCTATTTCTAACAATCTAAAAATTTCCAGATAATCATTGCGAAATTCATCATTCTGCTTCTCCATTTCTCTCCTTTTTATCAAAGCTGGTTCTCTGTATTGAGCAAGTACGCAATTTCTTGCAAGTAAGTAAATTCCAGACATTTGAGGTTCTCTGCATTCACCACAACTTCAATTTCTCGATACCCTTCTCTATCTGCAAAACTGACTCTGTGTATCTAGCAAAATATCAATTTCTAGCAATTGAGTAAATTCTAACATTTTTTTTATCTGCAGATATTTCGTTTTCCCCATATTTGTATAATCTCCCATTTCCATGAAATTCATTGTTTTTAGATTCTGTTCCTTCTCTGGTTGTACAAATTTCACCATTTCAATCAAATTCTACCAGCCTTCTCATTTCTGCTGTCGATCTAGAGTAATGTCTCTATTTCTAACATTTCCCGCAGTTCCAGCTTTTCTTCATTCATCCGAATCGTCAATTCCTAAATTTCACGCTCAGGAAATCTCGGGCTCTGTATCATTCAAAGCCTCAATTCCCAGCAATTAATTAGATGCAGCACAAATCCAGCTTCTCCGCGTTCACCGCAACTTCAATTTCTCCAGATCCTTCAATTTCTGCAAAGCTGGCTCTCTGTATATAGCAAGTTCTCAATTTCTTGCAAATAATCAACTTTTATCATTTTCTCTAACTGCAGATATTTATCATTCCCCATATTTACACAATCTCCCAATTCCTTTATGTTCACTGTTTGTATCTACTGCTCGTTCTCTGGCTGTATAAGTTTCTCCATTTTTAGAAATCTCTCCATCTCCAAGATTTCCCACTGGGTGTACCTATTCTCTATGTCTAACAATCTACAAATTTCCAATTCGTTGTTAAATTCAGCAGTCTGCTTCTCCATTTCTCTCCTTTTTATCAAATCCTGTTCTCTGTATCAAGCAAGTTCATAATTTCTTGCAAATAATCAACTTATATAATTTTCCCTATCTGCAGATATTTATCATTCGCCATAATTATACAGTTGCCCAATTCCATGATATTCACTGTTTGTATCTTCTGCTCGTTCACTGGCCATATAGGTTTCTCCATTTCTTGAAATCTCTCCATCACGATGAATTGCTGCTGCCCATATACATTAATAGTTCTATTTCTAATAATCTGCAAAGATCCAGCTGTTCATTATTCCTACTCAGTCTTCAATATCTACGTTTCTCCCCCTTTTGTTCAAATCTGGTTCTCTGTATCTAGCATGATGTCAATTTCAAGCAATTGATCAATTTCTAGCAATTTCTCTATCTGCAGATATTTCTTATTCCCCATTTTTATACAATTCTCCATTTCCATGATATTCCCTCTTTCTTCTGCTCGTTCACTGGTTATATAAGTTTCTCTATTTCTAGAAATATGTCCATCACTAAGAGTTTCCACGGCGTATAACCATTAACATCTCTATTTCTAACAATCTGCAAAGATCCAGCTGTTCATTTTCCTACTCAGTCTTCAATATCTACGATTCTCCCCCTTTTGTTCAAATCTGGTTCTATGTATCTAGCAAGATGTCAATTTCTAGCAATTGATCTATTTCTCGCAATTTCTCTATCTACAGATATTTCATATTCCCCATTTTTATACAATTCTCCATTTCCTTGATATTCCCTGTTTCTTCTGCTCGTTCATTGACTGTCTAAATTTCTCCATTTCTAGAAATCTCTCCATCTCTTAGAGTTTCCACGGCGTATAACCATTAACATCTCTATTTCTAAAAATCTAAAAATTTCCAGATATTCATTGCAAAATTCATCATTCTGCTTCTGCATTTCTCTCCTTTTTATCAAATCTGGTTCTCTGTTTTGTGCAAGTACTCAATTTCTGGCAAGTAAGTAAATTCCAGACATTTGCAGGTTCTCTGCATTGAGCACAATTTAAATTTTTCGACACCTTTCTCTATCTGCAAAATTGGCTCTGTGTATCTAGCAAAATATCAATTTGTAGCAATTGAGTAAATTCTAGCATTTTCTTTATCTGCAGATATTTCGCTTTCCCCATATTTGTAAAATCTCCCATTTCCATGAAAATCATTGCTTTTAGCTTCTGTTCCTTCTCTGGTTGTACAAATTTCACCATTTCAATCAAATTCTACCAGCCTTCTCATTTCTGCTGTCGATCTAGAGTAATGTCTCTATTTCTAACCTTTCCCACTTTTCCAGCTTTTCTTCATTCATCCGAATCGTCAATTCCTAAATTTCACTCTTTGTCAGTAAATCTCGGTCTCTGTAGCTATCAAAGCATCAATTCCCAGCAATTAATTAGATTCAGCACAAATCCACCTTCTCCGCATACACCGCAACTTCAATTTCTCCAGATCCTTCAATTTCAGCAAAGCTGGCTCTCTGTATATAGGAAGTTCTCAATTTCTTGCAAGTAATCAACTTTTATCATTTTTTCTATATGCAGATATTTATCATTCCCCATATTTACAAAATCTCCCTATTCCTTTATATTCACCGTTTGTATCTTCTTCTCGTTCTCTGGTTGTATAAGTTTCTCCATGTCTAGAAATCTCTCCATCTCTAAGCGTTTCCACTGCGTGTAACTAGTCTCTATGTCTAACAATCTACAAATTGCCAATTCGTTGTTAAATTCAGCAGTCTGCTTCTCCATGTCTCTCCTTTTATTAAATCCGGTTCTCTGTATCAGGCATGTTCTCAATTTCTTGCAAGTAATCAACTTTTATCATTTTCTCTATCTGCAGATATTTCTCATTCACCATATTTCTAAATCTCCCAATTTCTTTATATTCACTGTTCGTATCTTCTTCTCGTTCGCTGACTGTATAAGTTTCTCCATTTCTAGAAATCTCTCCATCTCTAAGAGTTTCCACGGCGTATAACCTTGAACATCTCTATTTCCAACAATCTGCAAAGATCCAGCTGTTCATTTTCCTACTCAGCCTTCAATATCTACGTTTCTCCACCTTTTGTTCAAATCTGGATCTCTGTCTCTAGCACGATGTCAATTTGTAGCAATTGATCAATTTCTAGCAATTTCTCTATCTGCAGCTATTTCTTATTCCCCATTTTTATACAATTCTCCATTTCCTTGATATTCCTTGTTTCTTCTGCTCGTTCATTGACTGTATAAGTTTCTCCATTTCTAGAAATCTCTCCATCTCTAAGAGTTTCCATGGCGTATAACCATTAACATCTCTATTTCTAACAATCTAAAAATTTCTGGATATTCATTGCGAAATTCTTCATTCTGCTTCTCCATTTCTCTCCTTTTTATCAAAGCTGGTTCTCTGTATTGAGCAAGTACGCAATTTCTTGCAAGTAAGTAAATTCCAGACATTTGCAGGTTCTATGCATTCACCACAACTTCAATTTCTCGATACCCTTCTCTATCTGCAAAACCGGCTCTGTGTATCTAGCAAAATATCAATTTCTAGCAATTGAGTAAATTCTAACATTTCTTTTATCTGCAGATATTTCGTTTTCCCCATATTTGTATAATCTCCCATTTCCATGAAATTCATTGTTTTTAGATTCTGTTCCTTCTCTGGTTGTACAAATTTCACCATTTCAATCAAATTCTACCAGCCTTCTCATTTCTGCTGTCGATCTAGAGTAATGTCTCTATTTCTAACATTTCCCGCAGTTCCAGCTTTTCTTCATTCATCCGAATCGTCAATTCCTAAATTTCACTCTCAGGAAATCTCGGGCTCTGTATCAATCAAAGCCTCAATTCCCAGCAATTAATTAGATGCAGCACAAATCCAGCTTCTCCGCGTTCACCGCAACTTCAATTTCTCCAGATCCTTCAATTTCTGCAAAGCTGGCTCTCTGTATATAGCAAGTTCTCAATTTCTTGCAAGTAATCAACTTTTATCATTTTCACTAACTGCAGATATTTATCATTCCCCATATTTACACAATCTCCCAATTCCTTTATGTTCACTGTTTGTATCTACTGCTCGTTCTCTGGCTGTATAAGTTTCTCCATTTCTAGAAATCTCTCCATCTCCAAGATTTCCCACTGGGTGTACCTATTCTCTATGTCTAACAATCTACAAATTTCCAATTCGTTGTTAAATTCAGCAGTCTGCTTCTCCATTTCACTCCTTTTTATCAAATCCTGTTCTCTGTATCAAGCAAGTTCATAATTTCTTGCAAATAATCAACTTATATAATTTTCTCTATCTGCAGATATTTATCATGCGCCATAATTATACAATTGCCCAATTCCATGATATTCACTGTTTGTATCTTCTGGTCGTTCACTGGCCGTATATGTTTCTCCATTTCTAGAAATCTCTCCATCACGACGAATTGCTGCTGCCCATATACATTAATAGTTCTATTTCTAATAATCTGCAAAGATCCAGCTGTTCATTATTCCTACTCAGTCTTCAATATCTACGTTCCTCCCCCTTTTGTTCAAATCTGGTTCTCTGTATCTAGCAAGATGTCAATTTCAAGCAATTGATCAATTTCTAGCAATTTTTCTATCTGCAGATATTTATCATTCCCCATATTTAGAAAATGTCCCAATTCCTTTATATTCACCGTTTGTATCTTCTTCTCGTTCGCTGACTGTAAAAGTTTCTCCATTTCTAGAAATCTCTCCATCTCTTAGCGTTTCCACTGCGTGTAACTATTCTCTATGTCTAACAATCTACAAATTGCCAATTCATTGTTAAATTCAGCAGTCTGCTTCTCCATGTCTCTCCTTTTATTAAATCCGTTTCTCTCTATCAGGCAAGTTCTCAATTTCTTGCAAGTAATCAACTTTTATCATTTTCTCTATCTGCAGATATTTATCATTCCCCATATTTCAAAATCTCCCAATTCCTTTATATTCACGGTTTGTATCTTCTTCTCGTTCGCTGACTGTATAAGTTTCTCCATTTCTAGAAATCTCTCCATCTCTAAGAGTTTCCACGGCGTATAACCATTAACATCTCTATTTCTAACAATCTGCAAAGATCCAGCTGTTCATTTTCCTACTCAGTCTTCAATATCTACGTTTCTCCCCCTTTTGTTCAAATCTGGTTCTCTGTATCTAGCAAGATGTCAATTTCTAGCAATTGATGAATTTCTAGCAATTTCTATATCTGCAGATATTTCATATTCCCAATTTTTATACAATTCTCCATTTCCTTGATATTCCCTGTTTCTTCTGCTCGTTCATTGAGTGTATAAGTTTCTCCATTTCTAGAAATCTCTCCATCTCTAAGAGTTTCCACGGCGTATAACCATTAACATCTCTATTTCTAACAATCTAAAAATTTCCAGATAATCATTGCGAAATTCATCATTCTGCTTCTCCATTTCTCTCCTTTTTATCAAAGCTGGTTCTCTGTATTGAGCAAGTACGCAATTTCTTGCAAGTAAGTAAATTCCAGACATTTGAGGTTCTCTGCATTCACCACAACTTCAATTTCTCGATACCCTTCTCTATCTGCAAAACTGACTCTGTGTATCTAGCAAAATATCAATTTCTAGCAATTGAGTAAATTCTAACATTTTTTTTATCTGCAGATATTTCGTTTTCCCCATATTTGTATAATCTCCCATTTCCATGAAATTCATTGTTTTTAGATTCTGTTCCTTCTCTGGTTGTACAAATTTCACCATTTCAATCAAATTCTACCAGCCTTCTCATTTCTGCTGTCGATCTAGAGTAATGTCTCTATTTCTAACATTTCCCGCAGTTCCAGCTTTTCTTCATTCATCCGAATCGTCAATTCCTAAATTTCACGCTCAGGAAATCTCGGGCTCTGTATCATTCAAAGCCTCAATTCCCAGCAATTAATTAGATGCAGCACAAATCCAGCTTCTCCGCGTTCACCGCAACTTCAATTTCTCCAGATCCTTCAATTTCTGCAAAGCTGGCTCTCTGTATATAGCAAGTTCTCAATTTCTTGCAAATAATCAACTTTTATCATTTTCTCTAACTGCAGATATTTATCATTCCCCATATTTACACAATCTCCCAATTCCTTTATGTTCACTGTTTGTATCTACTGCTCGTTCTCTGGCTGTATAAGTTTCTCCATTTTTAGAAATCTCTCCATCTCCAAGATTTCCCACTGGGTGTACCTATTCTCTATGTCTAACAATCTACAAATTTCCAATTCGTTGTTAAATTCAGCAGTCTGCTTCTCCATTTCTCTCCTTTTTATCAAATCCTGTTCTCTGTATCAAGCAAGTTTATAATTTCTTGCAAATAATCAACTTATATAATTTTCCCTATCTGCAGATATTTATCATTCGCCATAATTATACAGTTGCCCAATTCCATGATATTCACTGTTTGTATCTTCTGCTCGTTCACTGGCCATATAGGTTTCTCCATTTCTTGAAATCTCTCCATCACGACGAATTGCTGCTGCGCATATACATTAATAGTTCTAATTCTAACAATCTGCAAAGATCCAGCTGTTCATTTTCCTACTCAATCTTCAATATCTACGTTTCTCCCCCTTTTGTTCAAATCTGGTTCTCTGTATCTAGCATGATGTCAATTTCTAGCAATTGATCAATTTCTAGGAATTTCTCTATCTGCAGATATTTCTTATTCCCCATTTTTATACAATTCTCAATTTCCTTGATATTCCCTGTTTCTTCTGCTCCATCACTGGATGTATAAGTTTCTCCATTTCTAGAAATCTCTCCATCTCTAACAGTTCCCACTGGGTGTACCTATTCCCTATGTCTAACAATCTACAAATTTCCAATCCGTTGTTAAATTCAGCAGTCTGCATGTCCATGTCTCTCCTTTTTATTAAATCTGGTTCTCTGTATCAGGCAAGTTCTCAATTTCTTGCAAATAATCAGCTTTTATCATTTTCTCTATCTGCAGATATTTATCATTCCCCATATTTCAAAATCTCCCAATTCCTTTATATTCACTGTTTGTATCTTCTTCTCGTTCGCTGACTGTATAAGTTTCTCCATTTCTAGAAATCTCTCCATCTCTAAGAGTTCCCACTGGGTGTATCTATTCTCTATGTCTAACAATCTACAAATTTCCAATTCATTTTTAAATTCAGCAGTCTGCTTCTCCATTTCTCTCCTTTTTTATCAAATCCTGTTCTCTGTATCAAGCAAGTTCACAATTTCTTGTAATTAATCAACTTTTATCAGTTTCTCTATTGCAGATATTTATCATTCGCCATAATTATACAATTGGCCATTTCCATGATATTCACTGTTTGTATCTTCTGCTCGTTCACTGGCTGCATAGGTCTCTCCATTTCTTGAAATCTCTCCATCACGACGAATTGCTGCTGCCCATATACATTAATAGTTCTAATTCTAACAATCTGCAAAGATCCAGCGGTTCATTTTCCTACTCAGTCTTCAATATCTACGTTTCTCCCTCTTTTGTTCAAATCTGGTTCTCTGTATCTAGCAAGATGTCAATTTCTAGCAATTGATCAATTTCTAGCAATTTCTCTATCTGCAGATATTTCTTATTCCCCATTTTTATACAATTCTCAATTTCCTTGATATTCCCTGTTTCTTCTGCTATATCACTGGATGTATAAGTTTCTCCATTTCTAGAAATCTCTCCATCTCTAAGAGTTTCCACGGCGTATAACCATTAACATCTCTATTTCTAACAATCTACAAATTTCCAGATATTCATTGTTAAATTCATCATTCTGCTTCTCCATTTCTCTCCATTTTATCAAATCTGGTTCTATGTATTGTGGAAGTACTCAATTTCTTGCAAGTAGGTAAATTCCAGACATTTGCAGTTTCTCTTCATTCACCACAACGTCAATTTCTCGATACCCTTCTCTATATGCAAAACTGGCTCTGTGTATCTAGCAAAATATCAATTTGTAGCAATTGAGTAAATTCTAGCATTTTCTTTATCTGCAGATATTTCGCTATCCCCATATTTGTAAAATCTCCCATTTCCATGAAATTCATTATTTTTAGCTTCTGTTCCTTCTCTGGTTGTACAAATTTCACCATTTCAATCAAATTTTCCAGCCGACTCATTTCTGCTGTCGATCTTGTGTAATGTCTCTATTTCTAACATTTCCCACAGTTCCAGCTTTTCTTCATTCACCCGAATCGTCAATTCCTAAATTTCACTCTTTCTCAGCAAATCTCAGTCTCTGTATCCATCAAAGCCTCAATTCCCAGCAATTAATAAGATTCAGTACAAATCCAGCTTCTCCGCGTTCACCGCATCATCAATTTCTCCAGACCCTTCAATTTCAGCAAAGCTGGCTGTCTGTATATAGCAAGTTCTCAATTTCTTTCAAGTAATCAACTTTCATCATTTTCTCTATCTGCAGATATTTATCATTCCCCATATTTACAAAATCTCCCAATTCCTTTATATTGACTGTTTCTATCTTCTGCTCGTTCGCTGACTGTATAAGTTTCTCCATTTCTAGAAATATCTCCATCTGTAAGCGTTTCCACAGCGTGTCACTATCCTCTATGTCTAACAATCTACAAATTTCCAATTCGTTGTTAAATTCAGCAGTCTGCTTCTCCATGTCTCTCCTTTTTATTAAATGCGGTTCTCTATATCAAGCAAGTTCTCAATTTCTTGCTAGTAATCAACTTTTATCATTTTCTCTGTCTGCAGATATTTATCATTCGCCATAATTATACAATTGGCCAATTCCATGATTTTCACTCTTTGCATCTTCTGCTCGTTCACTGGCTGTATAGGTTTCTCCATTTCTTGAAATCTCTCCATCACGACGAATTGCTGCTGCCCATTTACATTAATAGTTCTATTTCTAATAATCTGCAAAGATCCAGCTGTTCATTTTCCTACTCAGTCTTTAATATCTACGTTTCTCCCCCTTTTGTCCAAATCTGGTTCTCTGTATCTAGCAAGATGTCAATTTCTACCAATTGATCAATTTCTAGCAATTTCTCTGTCTGCAGATATTTCTTATTCCCCATTTTTATACAATTCTCCATTTCCATGATATTCCCTGTTTCTTCTGCTCGTTCACTGGCTACATAAATTTCTCCATTTCTAGAAATCTCTCCATCTCTAAGAGTTTCCACGGTGTATAACCATTAACATCTCTATTTCTAACAATCTGCAAAGATCCATCTGTTCATTCTCCTACTCAGTCTTCAATATCTACATTCTCCCCCTTTTGTTCAAATCTGGTTCTCTGTATCTAGCAAGATGTCAATTTCTAGCAATTGATCAATTTCTAGCATTTTCTCTATCTGCAGATATTTCTTATTCCCCATTTTTATACAATTCTCCATTTCCATGATATTCCCTGTTTCTTCTGCTCGTTCACTGGCTGTATAAGTTTCTCCATTTCTAGAAATCTCTCCATCTCTAAGAGCTTCCACGGCGTATAACCATTAACATCTGTGTATCTAACAATCTTCAAATTTCCAGATATTCATTGTTAAATTCATCATTCTGCTTCTCCATTTCTCTGCTTTTTATAAAATCTGGTTCTCTGTATTGAGCAAGTACTCCATGTTTTGCAAGTAAGTCAATTCCAGACATTTGCAGGTTCTCTGCATTCACCACAACTTCAATTTCTCGATACCATTCTCTGTCTGCAAAACCGGCTCTCTGTATCTAGCAAAATTTCAATTTCTAGCAATTGAGTAAAGCCTAGCATTTTCTTTATCTGATGATATTTCGCTTTCCCCATATTTGTAAAATCTCCCATTTCCATGAAATTCATTGTTTTTAGCTTCTGTTCCTTCTCTGGTTGTACAAATTTCACCATTTCAATCAAATTCTACCTCCCCTATCATTTCTGCTGTCCATCTAGTGTAATGTCTCTATTTCTAACATTCCCCGCAGTTCCAGCTTTTCTTCATTTATCCGAACCGTCAATTCCTAAATTTCACTCTTTCTCAGCAAATCTCGGTCTCTGTATCTATCAAATCCTCAATTTCCAGCAAATAATAACATTCAGCAAAAATCCAGCTTCTCCTCATTCACAACAACTTCATTTTCTCCATATCCTTCAATTTCTGCAAAGCTGGCTCTCTGTATATAGTAATTTCTCAATTTCTTGCAAGTAATCAACTTTTATCATTTTCTCTATCTGCAGATATTTATCATTCCCCATATTAACAAAATCTCCCAATTCCTTTATATTCACTGTTTGTATCTTCTGCTCGTTTGCAGGCTGTAGAAGTTTCTGCATTTTTAGAAATCTCTCCATCTCTAACGGTTTCCAATGCGTGTAACCATTGTCTATGTCTAACAATCTACAAATTTCCAGATATTCATTCTTAAATTCAGCAGTCTGCTTCTGCATTTCTCTCCATTTTATCAAATCTGGTTCTCTGTATCAAGCAACTTCTCAATTTCTTGAAAGTAACCAACTTTTATCATTTTCTCTATCTGCAGATATTTCTCATTGGCCATAATTATACAATTGGCCAATTCCATGATATTCACTGTTTGTACCTTCTGCTTGTTCATTGGCTGAATAGGTTTCTCCATTTCTTGAAATCTCTCCATCACTTCGAATTTCAGCTGCCCATATACATTAATAGTTCTATTCCTAACCATCTGAAAAGATCCAGCTGTTCATTTTCCTAC
Source organism: Cetorhinus maximus (assembly GCF_964194155.1). Classification (NCBI taxonomy): domain Eukaryota; kingdom Metazoa; phylum Chordata; class Chondrichthyes; order Lamniformes; family Cetorhinidae; genus Cetorhinus; species Cetorhinus maximus. The sequence continues at coordinate 52,043,346 of NC_135883.1, forward strand.
TCAGTCTTCAGTATCTACGTTTCTCCCCCTTTTCTTCAATTCTGGTTCTCTGTATCTAGCAAGATGTCAATTTCTAGCAATTGAACAATTTCAGGCAATTTCTCTATCTGCAGATATTTCTTATTCCCCATTTTTATACAATTCTCCATTTCCATGATATTCCCTGTTTCTTCTGCTCGTTCACTGGCTGTATAAGTTCTCCATTTCTGGAAATCTCTCCATCTCTAAGAGTTTCCACTGCATGTAACCATTCTCTATGTCTAACCATCTACAAAAATTCCAGATATTCATTTTTAAATTCAGCAGTGTGCTTCTTCATTTCTCTCCTTTCTATCAAATCCGCTTCTCTGTATCAAGCAAGTTCTCAATTTCGTGCAAGTTATCAATTTTTATCATTTTCTCTATTTGCAGATATTTCTCATTCGCCGTAATTATACAATTGGCCAATTCCATGATATCCACTGTTTGTATCTTCTGCTCGTTCATTGGGTGTATAGGTTTCTCCATTTCTTGAAATCTCTCCAACACTACGAATTTCTGGTGCCCATATACATTAATAGTCTATTTCTAACAATCTGAAAAGATCCAGCTGTTCATTTTCCTACTCAGTCTTCAGTATCTACGTTTCTCCCCCTTTTGTTCAAATATGGCTCTCTGTATCTAGCAAGATGTCAATTTCTAGCAATTGAACAATTTCAGGCAATTTCTCATTCTGCAGATATTTCTTATTCCCCATTATTATACAATTCTCAATTTCCATGATATTCCCTGTTTCTTCTGCTCGTTCACTGGCTGTATAGGTTTCTCTATTTCTAGAAATCTCTCCATCTCTAATAGTTTCCACAGCGTTTAACCATTAACATCTTTATTTCTAACAATCTACAAATTTACAGATATTCATTGTTAAATTCATCATTCTGATTCTCCATTTCTCTCCTTTTTATCAAATCTGGTTCTCTGTATTGAGCAAGTACTCAATTTCTTGCAAGCAAGTAAATTCCTGACATTGGCAGGATCTCTGCATTCACCACAACTTCAATTTCTCCATACTCTTCTCTATCTGCAAAACTGGCTCTGTGCATCTAGCAAAATATCAATTTCTAGCAATTGAGTAAGTTGTAGCATTTTCTTTATCTGCAGATATTTCGCTTTCCCCATATTTGTAAAATCTCCCATTTCCATGAAATTCATTGTTTTTAGCTTCTGTTCCTTCTCTGGTTGTACAAATTTCTCCATTTCAATCAAATTCGCCCTCCCCACTCATTTCTGCTGTCGATCTAGTGTAATGTCTCTATTTCTATCATTCCCCGCACTTCCAGCTTTTCTTCATTGATCCGAACCGTCAATTCCTAAATTTCACTATTTCTCAGCAAATCTCGGTCTCTGTATCTATCAAAGCCTCAACTTCGAGCAATTAATTAGATTCAACACAAATGCAGCTTCTCCGTGTTCACCGCAACTTCAATTTCTCCATATACTTCAATTTCTGCAAGACTGGCTCTCTGTATATGGCAAGTTCTCAATGTCTTGCAAGTAATCAACTTTTATCATTTTCTCTATCTGCAGATACTTATCATTCCCCATATTTACAAAATCTCCCTATTCCTTTATATTCACCGTTTGTATCTTCTTCTCGTTCGCTGGCTGTATACGTTTCTCTATTTCTAGAAATCTCTCCATCTCTAAGAGTTTCCACTGCGTGTAAACATTCTCTATGTCTAACAATCTACAAATTTCCAGATATTGATTGTTAAATTCAGCAGTCTGCTTCTCCATTTCTCTCCTTTTTATCAGATTCGGTTCTCCGTAACAAGCAAGTACACAATTTCTTGCACGTAATCAACATTTATCATTTTCTCTATCGGCAGATATTTCCCATTCGCCATAATTATACAATTGGCCAATTCCATGATATTCACTCTTTGCATCTTCTGCTCGTTCACTGGCTGTATAGGTTTCTCCATTTCTTGAAATCTCTCCATCACGACGAATTGCTGCTGCCCATTTACATTAATAGTTCTATTTCTAATAATCTGCAAAGATCCAGCTGTTCATTTTCCTACTCAGTCTTTAATATCTACGTTTCTCCCCCTTTTGTCCAAATCTGGTTCTCTGTATCTAGCAAGATGTCAATTTCTACCAATTGATCAATTTCTAGCAATTTCTCTGTCTGCAGATATTTCTTATTCCCCATTTTTATACAATTCTCCATTTCCATGATATTCCCTGTTTCTTCTGCTCGTTCACTGGCTACATAAATTTCTCCATTTCTAGAAATCTCTCCATCTCTAAGATTTTCCACGGTGTATAACCATTAACATCTCTATTTCTAACAATCTGCAAAGATCCATCTGTTCATTCTCCTACTCAGTCTTCAATATCTACATTCTCCCCCTTTTGTTCAAATCTGGTTCTCTGTATCTAGCAAGATGTCAATTTCTAGCAATTGATCAATTTCTAGCATTTTCTCTATCTGCAGATATTTCTTATTCCCCATTTTTATACAATTCTCCATTTCCATGATATTCCCTGTTTCTTCTGCTCGTTCACTGGCTGTATAAGTTTCTCCATTTCTAGAAATCTCTCCATCTCTAAGAGCTTCCACGGCGTATAACCATTAACATCTGTGTATCTAACAATCTTCAAATTTCCAGATATTCATTGTTAAATTCATCATTCTGCTTCTCCATTTCTCTGCTTTTTATAAAATCTGGTTCTCTGTATTGAGCAAGTACTCCATGTTTTGCAAGTAAGTCAATTCCAGACATTTGCAGGTTCTCTGCATTCACCACAACTTCAATTTCTCGATACCATTCTCTGTCTGCAAAACCGGCTCTCTGTATCTAGCAAAATTTCAATTTCTAGCAATTGAGTAAAGCCTAGCATTTTCTTTATCTGATGATATTTCGCTTTCCCCATATTTGTAAAATCTCCCATTTCCATGAAATTCATTGTTTTTAGCTTCTGTTCCTTCTCTGGTTGTACAAATTTCACCATTTCAATCAAATTCTACCTCCCCTATCATTTCTGCTGTCCATCTAGTGTAATGTCTCTATTTCTAACATTCCCCGCAGTTCCAGCTTTTCTTCATTTATCCGAACCGTCAATTCCTAAATTTCACTCTTTCTCAGCAAATCTCGGTCTCTGTATCTATCAAATCCTCAATTTCCAGCAAATAATAACATTCAGCAAAAATCCAGCTTCTCCTCATTCACAACAACTTCATTTTCTCCATATCCTTCAATTTCTGCAAAGCTGGCTCTCTGTATATATTAATTTCTCAATTTCTTGCAAGTAATCAACTTTTATCATTTTCTCTATCTGCAGATATTTATCATTCCCCATATTAACAAAATCTCCCAATTCCTTTATATTCACTGTTTGTATCTTCTGCTCGTTTGCAGGCTGTAGAAGTTTCTGCATTTTTAGAAATCTCTCCATCTCTAACGGTTTCCAATGCGTGTAACCATTGTCTATGTCTAACAATCTACAAATTTCCAGATATTCATTCTTAAATTCAGCAGTCTGCTTCTGCATTTCTCTCCATTTTATCAAATCTGGTTCTCTGTATCAAGCAACTTCTCAATTTCTTGAAAGTAACCAACTTTTATCATTTTCTCTATCTGCAGATATTTCTCATTGGCCATAATTATACAATTGGCCAATTCCATGATATTCACTGTTTGTACCTTCTGCTTGTTCATTGGCTGAATAGGTTTCTCCATTTCTTGAAATCTCTCCATCACTTCGAATTTCAGCTGCCCATATACATTAATAGTTCTATTCCTAACCATCTGAAAAGATCCAGCTGTTCATTTTCCTACTCAGTCTTCAGTATCTACGTTTCTCCCCCTTTTCTTCAATTCTGGTTCTCTGTATCTAGCAAGATGTCAATTTCTAGCAATTGAACAATTTCAGGCAATTTCTCTATCTGCAGATATTTCTTATTCCCCATTTTTATACAATTCTCCATTTCCATGATATTCCCTGTTTCTTCTGCTCGTTCACTGGCTGTATAAGTTCTCCATTTCTAGAAATCTCTCCATCTCTAAGAGTTTCCACTGCATGTAACCATTCTCTATGTCTAACCATCTACAAAAATTCCAGATATTCATTTTTAAATTCAGCAGTGTGCTTCTTCATTTCTCTCCTTTCTATCAAATCCGCTTCTCTGTATCAAGCAAGTTCTCAATTTCGTGCAAGTTATCAATTTTTATCATTTTCTCTATTTGCAGATATTTCTCATTCGCCGTAATTATACAATTGGCCAATTCCATGATATCCACTGTTTGTATCTTCTGCTCGTTCATTGGGTGTATAGGTTTCTCCATTTCTTGAAATCTCTCCAACACTACGAATTTCTGGTGCCCATATACATTAATAGTCTATTTCTAACAATCTGAAAAGATCCAGCTGTTCATTTTCCTACTCAGTCTTCAGTATCTACGTTTCTCCCCCTTTTGTTCAAATATGGCTCTCTGTATCTAGCAAGATGTCAATTTCTAGCAATTGAACAATTTCAGGCAATTTCTCATTCTGCAGATATTTCTTATTCCCCATTATTATACAATTCTCAATTTCCATGATATTCCCTGTTTCTTCTGCTCGTTCACTGGCTGTATAGGTTTCTCTATTTCTAGAAATCTCTCCATCTCTAATAGTTTCCACAGCGTTTAACCATTAACATCTTTATTTCTAACAATCTACAAATTTACAGATATTCATTGTTAAATTCATCATTCTGATTCTCCATTTCTCTCCTTTTTATCAAATCTGGTTCTCTGTATTGAGCAAGTACTCAATTTCTTGCAAGCAAGTAAATTCCTGACATTGGCAGGATCTCTGCATTCACCACAACTTCAATTTCTCCATACTCTTCTCTATCTGCAAAACTGGCTCTGTGCATCTAGCAAAATATCAATTTCTAGCAATTGAGTAAGTTGTAGCATTTTCTTTATCTGCAGATATTTCGCTTTCCCCATATTTGTAAAATCTCCCATTTCCATGAAATTCATTGTTTTTAGCTTCTGTTCCTTCTCTGGTTGTACAAATTTCTCCATTTCAATCAAATTCGCCCTCCCCACTCATTTCTGCTGTCGATCTAGTGTAATGTCTCTATTTCTATCATTCCCCGCACTTCCAGCTTTTCTTCATTGATCCGAACCGTCAATTCCTAAATTTCACTATTTCTCAGCAAATCTCGGTCTCTGTATCTATCAAAGCCTCAACTTCGAGCAATTAATTAGATTCAACACAAATGCAGCTTCTCCGTGTTCACCGCAACTTCAATTTCTCCATATACTTCAATTTCTGCAAGACTGGCTCTCTGTATATGGCAAGTTCTCAATGTCTTGCAAGTAATCAACTTTTATCATTTTCTCTATCTGCAGATACTTATCATTCCCCATATTTACAAAATCTCCCTATTCCTTTATATTCACCGTTTGTATCTTCTTCTCGTTCGCTGGCTGTATACGTTTCTCTATTTCTAGAAATCTCTCCATCTCTAAGAGTTTCCACTGCGTGTAAACATTCTCTATGTCTAACAATCTACAAATTTCCAGATATTGATTGTTAAATTCAGCAGTCTGCTTCTCCATTTCTCTCCTTTTTATCAGATTCGGTTCTCCGTAACAAGCAAGTACACAATTTCTTGCACGTAATCAACATTTATCATTTTCTCTATCGGCAGATATTTCCCATTCGCCATAATTATACAATTGGCCAATTCCATGATATTCACTCTTTGCATCTTCTGCTCGTTCACTGGCTGTATAGGTTTCTCCATTTCTTGAAATCTCTCCATCACGACGAATTGCTGCTGCCCATTTACATTAATAGTTCTATTTCTAATAATCTGCAAAGATCCAGCTGTTCATTTTCCTACTCAGTCTTTAATATCTACGTTTCTCCCCCTTTTGTCCAAATCTGGTTCTCTGTATCTAGCAAGATGTCAATTTCTACCAATTGATCAATTTCTAGCAATTTCTCTGTCTGCAGATATTTCTTATTCCCCATTTTTATACAATTCTCCATTTCCATGATATTCCCTGTTTCTTCTGCTCGTTCACTGGCTATATAAATTTCTCCATTTCTAGAAATCTCTCCATCTCTAAGAGTTTCCACGGTGTATAACCATTAACATCTCTATTTCTAACAATCTGCAAAGATCCATCTGTTCATTCTCCTACTCAGTCTTCAATATCTACATTCTCCCCCTTTTGTTCAAATCTGGTTCTCTGTATCTAGCAAGATGTCAATTTCTAGCAATTGATCAATTTCTAGCATTTTCTCTATCTGCAGATATTTCTTATTCCCCATTTTTATACAATTCTCCATTTCCATGATATTCCCTGTTTCTTCTGCTCGTTCACTGGCTGTATAAGTTTCTCCATTTCTAGAAATCTCTCCATCTCTAAGAGCTTCCACGGCGTATAACCATTAACATCTGTGTATCTAACAATCTTCAAATTTCCAGATATTCATTGTTAAATTCATCATTCTGCTTCTCCATTTCTCTGCTTTTTATAAAATCTGGTTCTCTGTATTGAGCAAGTACTCCATGTTTTGCAAGTAAGTCAATTCCAGACATTTGCAGGTTCTCTGCATTCACCACAACTTCAATTTCTCGATACCATTCTCTGTCTGCAAAACCGGCTCTCTGTATCTAGCAAAATTTCAATTTCTAGCAATTGAGTAAAGCCTAGCATTTTCTTTATCTGATGATATTTCGCTTTCCCCATATTTGTAAAATCTCCCATTTCCATGAAATTCATTGTTTTTAGCTTCTGTTCCTTCTCTGGTTGTACAAATTTCACCATTTCAATCAAATTCTACCTCCCCTATCATTTCTGCTGTCCATCTAGTGTAATGTCTCTATTTCTAACATTCCCCGCAGTTCCAGCTTTTCTTCATTTATCCGAACCGTCAATTCCTAAATTTCACTCTTTCTCAGCAAATCTCGGTCTCTGTATCTATCAAATCCTCAATTTCCAGCAAATAATAACATTCAGCAAAAATCCAGCTTCTCCTCATTCACAACAACTTCATTTTCTCCATATCCTTCAATTTCTGCAAAGCTGGCTCTCTGTATATATTAATTTCTCAATTTCTTGCAAGTAATCAACTTTTATCATTTTCTCTATCTGCAGATATTTATCATTCCCCATATTAACAAAATCTCCCAATTCCTTTATATTCACTGTTTGTATCTTCTGCTCGTTTGCAGGCTGTAGAAGTTTCTGCATTTTTAGAAATCTCTCCATCTCTAACGGTTTCCAATGCGTGTAACCATTGTCTATGTCTAACAATCTACAAATTTCCAGATATTCATTCTTAAATTCAGCAGTCTGCTTCTGCATTTCTCTCCATTTTATCAAATCTGGTTCTCTGTATCAAGCAACTTCTCAATTTCTTGAAAGTAACCAACTTTTATCATTTTCTCTATCTGCAGATATTTCTCATTGGCCATAATTATACAATTGGCCAATTCCATGATATTCACTGTTTGTACCTTCTGCTTGTTCATTGGCTGAATAGGTTTCTCCATTTCTTGAAATCTCTCCATCACTTCGAATTTCAGCTGCCCATATACATTAATAGTTCTATTCCTAACCATCTGAAAAGATCCAGCTGTTCATTTTCCTACTCAGTCTTCAGTATCTACGTTTCTCCCCCTTTTCTTCAATTCTGGTTCTCTGTATCTAGCAAGATGTCAATTTCTAGCAATTGAACAATTTCAGGCAATTTCTCTATCTGCAGATATTTCTTATTCCCCATTTTTATACAATTCTCCATTTCCATGATATTCCCTGTTTCTTCTGCTCGTTCACTGGCTGTATAAGTTCTCCATTTCTAGAAATCTCTCCATCTCTAAGAGTTTCCACTGCATGTAACCATTCTCTATGTCTAACCATCTACAAAAATTCCAGATATTCATTTTTAAATTCAGCAGTGTGCTTCTTCATTTCTCTCCTTTCTATCAAATCCGCTTCTCTGTATCAAGCAAGTTCTCAATTTCGTGCAAGTTATCAATTTTTATCATTTTCTCTATTTGCAGATATTTCTCATTCGCCGTAATTATACAATTGGCCAATTCCATGATATCCACTGTTTGTATCTTCTGCTCGTTCATTGGGTGTATAGGTTTCTCCATTTCTTGAAATCTCTCCAACACTACGAATTTCTGGTGCCCATATACATTAATAGTCTATTTCTAACAATCTGAAAAGATCCAGCTGTTCATTTTCCTACTCAGTCTTCAGTATTTACGTTTCTCCCCCTTTTGTTCAAATCTGGTTCTCTGTATCTAGCAAGATGTCAATTTCTAGCAATTGATCAATTTCTAGCAATTTCTCTATCTGCAGATATTTCTCATTCCCCATTTTTATACAATTCTCCATTTCCATAATATTCCCTGTTTCTTCTGCTCGTTCACTGACTGTATAAGTTTCTCCATTTCTGGAAATCTCTCAATCGCTAAGAGTTTCCACGGCGTATAACCATTAAGATCTCTATTTCTAACAATCTACAAATTTCCAGATATTCATTGTTAAATTCATCATTCTGCTTCTCCATTTCTCTCCTTTTTATCAAATCTGGTTCTCTTTATTGAGCAAGTACGCAATTTCTTGCAAGTAAGTAAATTCCAGAAATTTGCAGGTTCTCTGCATTCACCACAACTTCAATCTCTCAATACCCTTCTCTATCTGCAAAACTGGCTCTGTGTATCTAGCAAAATATCAATTTCTAGCAATTGAGTAAATTCTATCATTTTCATTACCTGCAGATATTTCGCTTTCCTCACATTTGTAACATCTCCCATTTCCATGAAATTCATTGTTTTTATCTTCTGTTCTTTCTCTGGTTGTACAAATTTCTCGATTTCAATCAAATTCTACCTCCCCACTCATATCTGCAGTCGATCTAGTGTAATGTCTCTATTTCTAACATTCCCTGCAGTTCCAGCTTTTCATCATTCATCCGAACCGTCAATACCTAAATTTCACTCTTTCTCAGGAAATCTCGGTCTCTGTGTCTATCATAGCCTCAATTTCCAGCAAGTAATTAGATTCAGCACAAATCCAGCTTCTCCGCGTCCACCGCAACTTCAATTTCTTCATATCCTTCAATTTCTGCAAAGCTGGCTCTCTGTATATAGCAAGTTCTCAATTTCTTGCAAGTAATCAACTTTTTTCATTTTCTCTATCTGCAGATATTTATCATTCCCCATATTTACAAAATCTCCCAATTCCTTTATATTCACTGTTTGTATCTTCTGCTGGTTGTATAACGGCTGTATAAGATTCTCCATTTCTAGAAATCTCTCCATCTCTAAGAGTTTCCAATGCATGTAACCATTGTCTATGTCTAACAATCTACAAATTTCCAGATATTCATTGTTAAATTCAGCTGTCTCCTTCTTCATTTCTCTCCTTTTTGTCAAATCCGGTTCACGTTATCAAGCATGTTCTCAATTTCTTGCAAGTAATCAACATTTATCATTTTCTCAATCTGCAGATATTTCTCATTCACTATAATTATACAATTGGCCAATTCCATGATATTCACTGTTTGTATCTTCTGCTCGTTCACTTGCTGTATAGCTTCCTCCATTTATTGAAATCTCTCCATCACTACGAATTTCTGCTGCCCATATACATTAATAATTCTATTCCTAACAATCTGCAAAGATCCAGCTGTTCATTTTCCTACTCATTCTTCAGTATCTACGTTTCTCCCCCTTTTGTCCAAATCTGGCTCTCCGTATCTAGCAAGATGTCAATTACTAGCAATTGATCAATTTCTAGCAATTTCTCTATCTGCAGATATTTCTTATTCCCCATTTTTATACAATTCTCCATTTCCATGATATTCCCTGTTTCTTCTGCTCGTTCACTGGCTGTATAAGTTTCTCCATTTCTAGAAATCTTTACATCTCTAAGAGTTTCCACGGCGTTTAACCATTAACATCTCTATATCTAACAATCTACAAATTTCCAGATATTCATTGTTAAATTCATCATTCTGCTTCTTCATTTCTCTCCTTTTTATTCAATCTGGTTCTCTGTATTGAGCAATTACACATTTTCTTACAAGTAAGTCAATTCCAGACATTTGCAGGTTCTCTGCATTCACCACAACTTCAATTTCTCGATACTATTCTATATCTGCAAAGCTGCCTCTGTGTATCTAGCAAAATATCAATTTCTAGCAATTGAGTACGTTCTATCATTTTCTTTATCTGCGGATATTTCGCTTTTCCCATATTTGTAAAATCTCCCATCTCCATGAAATTCATTGTTTCTAGCTTCTGTTCCTTTTCTGGTCGTACAAATTTCTCCATTTCAATCAAATTCTCCCTACCCACTCATTTCTGCTTTCGATCTAGTGTAATGTCTCTATTTCTAACATTCCCCGCAGTTCCAGTTTTTCTTCATTCATCCGAAACGTCAATTCCTAAATTTCACTCTTTTTCAGCAAATCTCGGTCTCTGTATCTATCAAATCCTCAATTTCCAGCAATTAATAACATTCAGCACAAATCCAGCTTCTCCGCATTCACAGCAACTTCATTTTCTCCATATACTTCAATTTCTGCAAAGCTGGCTGTCTGTATATAGCAAGTTCACAATTTCTTGCAAGTAATCAACTTTTATCATTTTCTCTGTCTGCAGATATTTATCATTCCCCATATTTACGAAATCTCCCAATTCCTTTATATTCACTGTTTGTATCTTCTGCTCGTTCGCAGGCTGTATAAGTTTCTGCATTTTTAGAAATCTCTCCATCTCTAACAGTTTCCAATGCGTGTAACCATTGTCTATGTCTTACAATCTACAAATTTCCAGATATTCATTCTTAAATTCAGCAGTCTGCTTCTGCATTTCTCTCCATTTATCAAATCTGGTTTTCTGTATCAAGCAACTTCTCAATTTCTTGCAAGTAACCAACTTTTATCATTTTCTCTATCTGCAGATATTTCTCATTGGCCATAATTATACAATTGGCCAATTCCATGATATTCACTGTTTGTCCCTTCTGCTTGTTCACTGGCTGAATAGGTTTCTCCATTTCTTGAAATCTCTCCATCACTACGAATTTCTACTGCCCATATACATTAATAGTTCTATTCCTAACCATCTGCAAAGATCCAGCTGTTCATTTTCCTACTCAGTCTTCAGTATCTACGTTTCTCCCCCTTTTGTTCAAATATGGCTCTCTGTATCTAGCAAGATGTCAATTTCTAGCAATTGAACAATTTCAGGCAATTTCTCATTCTGCAGATATTTCTTATTCCCCATTATTATACAATTCTCAATTTCCATGATATTCCCTGTTTCTTCTGCTCGTTCACTGGCTGTATAGGTTTCTCTATTTCTAGAAATCTCTCCATCTCTAATAGTTTCCAAAGCGTTTAACCATTAACATCTTTATTTCTAACAATCTACAAATTTACAGATATTCATTGTTAAATTCATCATTCTGATTCTCCATTTCTCTCCTTTTTATCAAATCTGGTTCTCTGTATTGAGCAAGTACTCAATTTCTTGCAAGCAAGTAAATTCCTGACATTGGCAGGATCTCTGCATTCACCACAACTTCAATTTCTCCATACTCTTCTCTATCTGCAAAACTGGCTCTGTGCATCTAGCAAAATATCAATTTCTAGCAATTGAGTAAGTTGTAGCATTTTCTTTATCTGCAGATATTTCGCTTTCCCCATATTTGTAAAATCTCCCATTTCCATGAAATTCATTGTTTTTAGCTTCTGTTCCTTCTCTGGTTGTACAAATTTCTCCATTTCAATCAAATTCGCCCTCCCCACTCATTTCTGCTGTCGATCTAGTGTAATGTCTCTATTTCTATCATTCCCCGCACTTCCAGCTTTTCTTCATTGATCCGAACCGTCAATTCCTAAATTTCACTATTTCTCAGCAAATCTCGGTCTCTGTATCTATCAAAGCCTCAACTTCGAGCAATTAATTAGATTCAACACAAATGCAGCTTCTCCGTGTTCACCGCAACTTCAATTTCTCCATATACTTCAATTTCTGCAAGACTGGCTCTCTGTATATGGCAAGTTCTCAATGTCTTGCAAGTAATCAACTTTTATCATTTTCTCTATCTGCAGATACTTATCATTCCCCATATTTACAAAATCTCCCTATTCCTTTATATTCACCGTTTGTATCTTCTTCTCGTTCGCTGGCTGTATACGTTTCTCTATTTCTAGAAATCTCTCCATCTCTAAGAGTTTCCACTGCGTGTAAACATTCTCTATGTCTAACAATCTACAAATTTCCAGATATTGATTGTTAAATTCAGCAGTCTGCTTCTCCATTTCTCTCCTTTTTATCAGATTCGGTTCTCCGTAACAAGCAAGTACACAATTTCTTGCACGTAATCAACATTTATCATTTTCTCTATCGGCAGATATTTCCCATTCGCCATAATTATACAATTGGCCAATTCCATGATATTCACTCTTTGCATCTTCTGCTCGTTCACTGGCTGTATAGGTTTCTCCATTTCTTGAAAACTCTGCATCACTACGAATTTCTGCTGCCCATGTACATTGATAGTTCTATTCCTAACAATCTGCAAAGATCCAGCTGTTCATTTTCCTACTCAGTCTTCAGAATCTACGTTTCTCCCCCTTTTGTTCAAATCTGGTTCTCTGTATCTAGAAAGATGTCAATTTCTAGCAATTGATCAATTTCAGGCAATTTCTCATTCTGCAGATATTTCTTATTCCCCATTTTTATACAATTCTCCATTTCCATGATATTCCCTGTTTCTTCTGCTCGTTCACTGACTGTATAAGTTCTCCATTTCTAGAAATCTCTCCATCTCTAAGAGTTTCCATGGCGTTTAACCATTAACATCTTTATTTCTAACAATCTACAAATATCCAGATATTCATTGTTAAATTCATCATTCTGCTTCTCTATTTCTCTCCGTTTTATCAAATCTGGTTCTCTATATTGAGCAAGCACTCAATTTCTTGCAAGTAAGTAAATTCCAGACATTTACAGGTTCTCTGCGTTCACCACAACATCAATTTCTCCATACTCTTCTCTATCTGCAAAACTGGCTCTGTGCATCTAGCAAAATATCAATTTCTAGCAATTGCGTAAGTTGTAGCATTTTCTTTATCTGCAGATATTTCGCTTTCCCCATATTTGTAAAATCTCCCATTTCCATGAAATTCATTGTTTTTAGCTTCTGTTCCTTCTCTGGTTGTACAGACTTCTCCATTTCAATCAAATTCGACCTCCCCACTCATTTCTGCTGTCGATCTAGTGTAATGTCTCCATTTCTAACATTCCCCGCAGTTCCAGCCTTTCTTCATTGATCTGAACCGTCAATTCCTAAATTTCACTATTTCTCAGCAAATCTCGGTCTCTGTATGTATCAAAGCCTCAATTTCCAGCAATTAATTAGATTCAACACAAATCCAGCTTCTCCGCGTTCACCGCAACTTCAATTTCTCCATGTACATCAATTCCTGCAAAGCTGGCTCTCTGTATATAGCAAATTCCCAATTTCTTGCAAGTAATCAACTTTTATCATTTTCTCTATCTGCAGATATTTATCATTCCCCATATTTACAAAATCTCCCAATTCCTTTATGTTCACTGTTTGTATCTTCTGCTCGTTCGCTGGCTGTATAAGTTTGTACATTTCTAGAAATCTCTCCATCTCTAAGATTTTCCACTGTGTGTAACCATTCTCTATGTCTAACAACCTAAAAATTTCAAGATATTCATTGTTAGATTCAACAGTCTGCTTCTCCATTTCTCTCCTTTTTATCAAATCTGGTTCTCTGTATCAAGCAAGTTCTCACTTTCTTGCAAGTAATCAACTTTTATCATTTTCTCTAACTGCAGATATTTCTCATTCACCATAATTATACAATTGCCCAATTCCATGATATTCACTGTTTGTATCTTCTGCTCGTTCACTGGCTGTATAGGTTTCTCCATTTCTTGAAATCACTCCATCACGATGAATTTCTGCTGCCCATATACATTAATAGTTCTGTTCCGAACAATGTGCAAAGATCCAGCTGTTCATTTTCCTACTCAGTCTTCAGAATCTACGTTTCTCCCACTTTTGTTCAAATCTGGTTCTTTGTATCTAGCAAAATGTCAATTTCTAGTAATTGATCAATTTCTAGCAATTTCTCTATCTGCAGATATTTTTTATTCCCTATTTTTATACAATTCTCCATTTCCATGATATTCCCTGTTCCTTCTGCTCGTTCACTGGCTGTATAAGTTTCTCCATTTCTAGAAATCTCTCCATCTGTAAGAGTTTCCATGGCGTTTAACAATTAACATCTTTATTCCTAACAATCTACAAATTTCCAGATATTCATTGTTAAATTCATCATTCTGCTTCTTCATTTCTCTCCTTTTTATTCAATCTGTTTCTCCGTATTGAGCAAGTGCTCAAATTCTTGCAAGTAAGTCAATTCCAGACATTTGCATGTTCTCTGCATTCACCGGAACTTCAATTTCTTGATACTATTCTCTATTTGCAAAACTGGCTCTGTGTATCTAGCAAAATATCAATTTCTAGCAATTGAGTAAGTTCTAGAATTTTCTTTATCTGCAGATATTTCGCTTTCCCCATATTTGTAAAATCTCCCATTTCCATGAAATTCATTGTTTTTAGCTTCTGTCCCTTCTCTGGTTGTACAAATTTCTGCATTTCAATCAAATTCTACTTCGCCATTAATTTCTGCTCTCAATCTAGTGTAATGTCTCTATTTCTAACATTCCATGCAGATCCAGCTTTTCTTCATTCATCCGAACCGTCAATTCCTAAATTTCACTATTTCTCAGCCATTCTCTGTCTCTGTATCTATCAAAGCCTCAATTTCCAGCAATTAATTAGATTCAGCACAAATCTAGCTTCTCCGCGTTCACCGCAACTTCAATTTCTCCACATACTTCAATTTCTGCAAAGCTTGCTTTCTGTATATAGCAAGTTCTCAATTTCTTGCAAGTAATCAACTTTTATCATTTTCTCTATCTGCAGATATTTATCATTCTCCATATTTACAAAATCTCCCAATTCCTTTATATTCACTGTTTGTATCTTCTGCTCGTTCGCTGGTTGTATAAGTTTCTCCATTTCTAGAAATCTATCCATGTCTAAGAGTTTCCACTGCGTGTAACCATTATCTATGTCTAACAATCTACAAATTTCCAGATACTCATTGTTAAATTCAACAGTCTGCTTCTCCATTTCTCTCCTTTTTATCAAATCTGCATCTCTGTATCAAGCAAGTTCCCAATTTCTTGCAAGTAATCAACTTTTATCAATTTCTCCATCTGCAGATATTTCTCATTCGCCATAATTATACAACTGCCCAATTCCAGGATTTTCACTGTTTGTATCTTCTGCTTGTTCACTGGCTGTATAGGTTTCTCCATTTCTTGAAATCTCTCCATCACTACGAATTTCTGCTGCCCATATACATTAATAGTTCTATTCCTAACAATCTGCAAAGATCCAGCTGTTCATTTTCCTACTCAGTCTTCAGAATCTACGTTTCTCCCCCTTTTGTTCAAATCTGGTTCTCTGTATCTAGCAAGATGTCAATTTCTAGCAATTGAACAATTTCTAGCAATTGATCAATTTCTTGAAATTTCACTATCTGCAGATATTTCTTATTCCCCATTTATATACAAATCTCCATTTCCATGATATTCCCTGTTTCTTCGGTTCGTTCACTGTCTTTATAAGTTTCTCCATTTCTAGAATTCTCTCCATCTCTAAGAGTTTCCACGGCGTTTAACCATTAACATCTCTATTTCTAACAATCTACAAATTTCCAGATATTCATTGTTAAATTCAACATTCTGCTTCTCCATTCCTCTAATTTTTATCAAATTTGGTTCTCTGTATTGAGCAATTACTGAATTTCTTGCAAGTACATAAATTCCAGACTTTTGCAGGTTCTCTGTATTCACCACAACGTCAATTACTCGATACACTTCTCTTTCTGCAAAACTGGCTCTGTGTATCTAGCAAAATATCAATTTCTAGCAATTGAGCACGTTCTAGCATTTTCTTTATCTGCGGATATTTCGGTTTCCCCTTATTTGTAAAATCTCCCATTTCCATGAAATTACTTGTTTTTAGCTTCTGTTCCTTCTCTGGTTGTAGAAATTTCTCTATTTTAATCAAATTCTACTTCCCCAGTCATTTCTGCTGTCGATCTAGTGTAATGTCTCTATTTCTAACATTCCCCGCAGTTCCAGCTTTTCTTCATTCATCCGAACAGTCCATTCCTAAATTTCACCCTTTCTCAGCAAATCTCGGTCTCTGTATCTATCAAAGCCTCAATTTCGAGCAATTAATTAGATTCAGCACAAATCCAGCTTCTCCGTGTTCACCGCAACTTCAATTTCTCCATATCCTTCAATTTCTGCAAAGCTGGCTCTCTGTATATAGCAAGTTCTCAATTTCATGCAAGTAATCAACTTTTATCATTTTCTCTATCTGCAGATATTTATCATTCCCCATGTTTACAAAATCTTCCAATTCCTTTATATTCACTGTTTGTATCTTCTGCTCGTTCGCTGGCTGTATAAGTTTCTGCAATTCTAGAAATCTCTCCATCTCTAAGAGTTTTCACTGTGTGTAACCATTCTCTATGTCTAACAACCTACAAATTTCCAGATAATCATTGTTAAATTCAACAGTCTGCTTCTCCATTTCTCTCCTTTTTATCAAATCTGCTTCTCCGTATCAAGCAAGTTCTCAATTTCTTGCAAGTAATCAACTTTTATCATTTTCTCTATCTGCAGATATTTCCCATTCGCCATAATTATACAACTGCCCAATTCCATGATATTCACTGTTTGCATCTTCTGCTCGTTCACTGGCTGTATAGGTTTCTCCATTTCATCAAATCTCTCCAACACTACGAATTTCTGCTGCCCATATACATTAATAGTTCTATTCCTAACAATCTGCAAAGATCCAGATGTTCATTTTCCTACTCAGTCTTCAGAATCTACGTTTCTCCCCCTTTTGTTCAAATCTGGTTCTCTGTATCTAGAAAGATGTCAATTTCTAGCAATTGATCAATTTTTAGCAATTTCTATATCTGCAGATATTTCTTATTCCCCATTTTTAAACAATTCTCCATTTCCATGATATTCCCTGTTTCTTCTGCTCGTTCACTGGCTGTATAAGTTTCTCCATTTCTAGAAATCTCTCCATCTCTAAGAGTTTCCACGGCGTTTAACCATTAACATGTCTATTTCTAACAATCTACAAATTTCCAGATATTCATTGTTTAATTCATCATTCTACTTCTCCATTTCTCTCCTTTTTATCAAATCTGTTTCTCTGTATTGAGCAAGTACTCAATTTCTTGCAACTAAGTATATTCCTGGCATTTGCATGTTATCTGCATTCACAACTTCAATTTCTCCATACTCTTCGCTATCTGCAAAACTGGCTCTGTGTATCTAGCAAAATATCAATTTTTAGCAATTGAGTAAATTCTAGCATTTTTGTTTTCTGCAAACATTTCGCTTTCTCCATATTTGTAAAGTCTCCCATTTCCATGAAATTACTTGTTTTTAGCTTATGTTCCCTCTCTGGTTGTACAAATTTCTCCATTTCAGTCAAATTCTACCTCCCCACACATTTCTGCTGTCGATGTAGTGCAATGTCTCTATTTCTAACATTCACCGCAATTCCAGCTTTACTACATTCATCCGAACCGTCAACTCCTAAATTTCACTCTTTCTCAGCAAATCTCGGTCTCTGTATCTATCAAAGCCTCAATTTCCAGCAATTAATTAGATTCAGCACAAATCCAGCTTCTCCGCGTTCAGAGCAACTTCAATTTCTCCATTTCCTTCAATATCTGCAAATCTGGCTCTCTGTATATATCGAGTTCTCAATTTCTTGCAAGTAATCAACTTTTATCATTTTCTCTCTCTGCAGATATTTATCATTCCCAATATTTACAAAATCGCCCAACTCCTTTATATTCACTGTTTGCATCTTCTGATCGTTTGCTGGCTGTATAAATTTCTCCATTTCTAGAAATCTCTCCATCTCTAAGAGTTTCCACTGCATGTAACCATTCTCTATGTCTAACAATGTACAAATTGCCAGATATTCATTGTTAAAGTCAGCAGTCTGCTTGTGCATTTCTCTACTTTTATCAAATCCGGTTCTCTGTATCAGGCAAGTTCTCAATTTCTTGCAAGTAAACAACTTTTATCATTTTCTCTACCTGCAGATATTTCTCATTCGCTATAATTATACAATTGCCCAATTCCATGATATTCACGTTTGTATCTTCTGCTCGTTCACTGACTGTATAAGTTTCTCCATTTCTAGAAATCTCTCCATCTGTAAGAGTTTCCACGGCATATAACCATTAACATCTCTATTTCTAACAATCTACAAATGTCCAGATATTCATTGCTGAATTCCTCATTCTGCTTCTCCATTTCTCTACTTTTTATCAAATCTGGTTCTCTGTATTGAGCAAGTACTCAATTTCTTGCAAGTAAGTAAATTGCAGACATTTGCAGGTTCTCTGCATTCACCACAACTTCAATTTCTCGATACACTTCTCTATCTGCAAAACTGGCTCTGTGTATCTCGCAAAATATCAATTTCTAGCAATTGAGTAAATTGTAGCATTTTCTTTATCTGCAGATATTTCGCTTTCCCCATATTTGTAAAATCTCCCA
The DNA here is from genome assembly GCF_964194155.1 of Cetorhinus maximus. NCBI lineage: Eukaryota > Metazoa > Chordata > Chondrichthyes > Lamniformes > Cetorhinidae > Cetorhinus > Cetorhinus maximus. The sequence continues at coordinate 52,062,085 of NC_135883.1, forward strand.
ATTCCATGAAATTCATTGCTTTTAGCTTCTGTTCCATCTCTGGTTGCATGAATTTCTCCATTTCAATCAAATTCTACCTCCACGCTCATTTGTGCTGTCGATCTGCTGTGATGTCTCTACTTCCTACATTCCCCGCAGTTCCAGGTTTTCTTCATTCATCAGAACCGTCAATTCCTAAATTTCACCCTTTCTCAGCAAATCTCGGTCTCTGTATCTATCAAAGCCTCAACTTCCTGCAATTAATTAGATTCAACACAAATCCAGCTTCCCTGTGTTTACCGCAACTTCAATTTCTCCATAACCTTCAATTTCTGCAAAGCTGGCTCTCTGTATATAGCAATTTCTCAATTTCTTGCAAGTAATCAACTTTTATCATTTTCTCCAATTGCAGATATTTATCATTCCCCATATTTACAAAATCTCCCAATTCCTTTATATTCACTGTATGTGTCTTCGGCTCATTCGCTGGCTGTATAAGTTTCTCCATTTCTAGAAATCTATCCATGTCTAAGAGTTTCCACTGTGTGCAACCATTCCCTATGTCTAACAATCTACAAATTTCCAATCATTGTTAAATTCAGCAGTCTGCTTCTCCATTTCTCTCCTTTTTATCAAATCCCGTTCTCTGTATGAAGCAAGTTCTCAATTTCTTGCAAGTAATCAACTTTTATCATTTTCTCAATCTGCAGATATTTCTCATTCGCCATAATTATACAATTGCCCAATTCCATGATATTCACTGCTTGTATCTTCTGCTCGTTCATTGGCTATATAGGTTTCTCCATTTCTTGAAATCTCTCCATCACTACGAATTTCTGCTGCCCATATACGTTAATAGTTCTATTCCTAACAATCTGCAAAGATCCAGCTGTTCATTTTCCTACTCAGTCTCCAGTATCTACGTTTCTCCCTGTTTTGTCCAAATCTGGTTCTCTGTATCTAGCAAGATGTCAATTTCGAGCAATTGATCAATTTCTAGCAATTTCTCTATCTGCAGATATTTCTTATTCCCCATTTTTATACAATTCTCCATTTCCATGATATTCCCTGTTTCTTCTGCTCGTTCACTGGCTTTATAAGTTTCTCCATTTCTACAAATCTCTCCATCTCTAAGAGTTTCCACGGCGTATTATCATTAACATCTCTATTTCTATCAATCTACAAATTTCGAGCTATTCTTTGTTAAATTCATCATTCTGCTTCTGCATTTCTCTCCTTTTTATGAAATCTGGTTCTCTGTATTGAGCAAGTACTCAATTTCTTGCAAGTAAGTAAATTCCAGAAATTTGCAGGTTCTCTGCATTCACCACAACTTCAATTTCTCGATAGCCTTCTCTATCTGCAAAACTGGCTGTGTGTATCTAGCAAAATATCAATTTCTAGCAATTGAGTAAATTCTAGCATTTTCTTTATCTGCAGATATTTCGCTTTCCTCATATTTGTAAAATCTCCCATTTCCATGAAATTCATTGTTTTTAGCTTCTGTTCCTTTTCTGGATGTACAAATTTCTCCATTTCAATCAAATTCTACCTCCCGACTCATTCTGCTGTCGATCTAGTGTAATGTCTCTATTTCTAACATTCCCCGCAGTTCCAGCTTTATTACATTCATCCGAACCTTCAACTCCTAAATTTCACTCTTTCTCAGCAAATCTCGGTCTCTGTATCTATCAAAGCCTCAAATTCCAGCAATTAATTAGATTCAGCACAAATGCAGCTTCTCCGCATTCAGAGCAACTTCAATTTCTCCATATCCTTCAATATCTGCAAATCTGGCTCTCTGTATATATCGAGTTCTCAAATTCATGCAAGTAATCAACTTTTATCATTTTCCCTATCTGCAGATATTTATCATTCCCAATATTTACAAAATCGCCCAACTCCTTTATATTCACTGTTTGCATCTTCTGATCGTTCGCTGGCTGTATAAATTTCTCCATTTCTAGAAATCTCTCCATCTCTATGAGTTTCCACTGCGTGTAACCATTCTCTATGTCTAACAATGTACAAATTGCCAGATATTCATTGTTAAAGTCAGCAGTCTGCTTGTGCATTTCTCTCCTTTTATCAAATCCGGTTCTCTGTATCAAGCAAGTTCTTAATTTCTTGCAAGCAATCAACTTTTACCATTTTCTCTACCTGCAGATATTTCTCATTCGCCATAATTATACAATTGCCCAATTCCATGATATTCACTTTTGTATCTTCTGCTCGTTCACTGACTGTATAAGTTTCTCCATTTCTAGAAATCTCTCAATCTCTAAGAGTTTCCACGGCGTATAACCATTAACATCTCTATTTCTAACAATCTACAAATTTCCAGATATTCATTGCTGAATTCCTCACTCTGCTTCTCCATTTCTCTCCTTTTTATCAAATCTGGTTCTCTGTATTGAGCAAGTACTCATTTTCTTGCAAGTAAGTAAATTGCAGACATTTGCAGGTTCTCTGCATTCACCACAACTTCAATTTATCGATACTATTATATATCTGCAAAGCTGGCTCTGTGTATCTTGCAAAATATCAATTTCTAGCAATTGAGTAAGTTCTAGCATTTTCTTTATCTGCAGATATTTCGCTTTCCCCATATTTGTAAAATCTCCCAATTCCATGAAATTCATTGCTTTTAGCTTCTGTTCCTTCTCTGGTTGTATGAATTTCTCCATTTCAGTCAAATTCTACCTCCCCACACATTTGTGCTGTCGATCTACTGTAATGCCTCTACTTCTTACATTCCCCGCAGTTCCCGCTTTTCTTCATTCTTCCGAACCGTCAATTCCTAAATTTCACCCTTTCTCAGCAAATCTCGGTCTCTGTTTCTATCAGAGCCTCAACTTCCTGCAATTAATTAGATTCAGCACAAATCCAGCTTTTCCGCGTTCACCGCAACTTCAATTTCTCCATATCCTTCAATTTCTGCAAAGCTGGCTCTCTGTATATAGCAAGTTCGCAATTTCTTGCAAGTAATCAACTTTTATCATTTTCTCTATCTGCAGATATTTATCATTGCCCATATTTACAAAATCTCTCAATTCCTTTATATTCACCGTATGTGTCTTCTGCTCATTCGCTGGCTGTATAAGTTTCTCCATTTCTAGAAATCTATCCATGTCTAAGAGTTTCCACTGCGCGTAACTATTCTCTATGTCTAACAATCTACAAATATCCAATCATTGTTAAATTCAGCAGTCTGCTTCTCCATTTCTCTCCCTTTTTATCAAATCCGGTCCTCTGTATGAAGCAAGTTCTCAATTTCTTGCAAGTAATCAACTTTTATCATTTTCTCAATCTGCAGATATTTCTCATTTGCCATAATTATACAATTGCCCAATTCCATGATGTTCACTGTTTGTATCTTCTGCTCGTTCATTGGCTGTATAGGTTTCTCCATTTCTTGAAATCTCTCCATCACTACGAATTTCTGCTGCCCATATACGTTAATAGTCCTATTCCTAACAATCTGCAAAGATCCAGCTGTTCATTTTCCTACTCAGTCTTCAGTATCTACGTTTCTCCCCCTTTTGTCCAAATCTGGTTCTCTGTATCTAGCAAGATGTCAATTTCTAGCAATTGATCAATTTCTAGCAATTTCTCTATCTGCAGATATTTCTTATTCCCCATTTTTATACAATTCTCCATTTCCATGATATTCCCTGTTTCTTTTGCTCGTTCACTGGCTTTATAAGTTTCTCCATTTCTACAAATCTCTCCATCTCTAAGAGTTTCCACGGCGTATAATCATTAACATCTCTATTTCTATCAATCTACAAATTTCGAGCTATTCTTTGTTAAATTCATCATTCTGCTTCTGCATTTCTCTCCTTTTTATCAAATCTGGTTCTCTGTATTGAGCAAGTACTCAATTTCTTGCAAGTAAGTAAATTCCAGAAATTTGCAGGTTCTCTGCATTCACCACAACTTCAATTTCTCGATAGCCTTCTCTATCTGCAAAACTGGCTGTGTGTATCTAGCAAAATATCTTTTTCTAGCAATTGAGTAAATTCTAACATTTTCTTTATCTGCGCATATTTCGCTTTCCTCATATTTGTAAAATCTCCCATTTCCATGAAATGCATTGTTTTTAGCTTCTGTTCCTTCGCTGGTTGTACAAATTTCTCCATTTCAATCAAATTCTACCTCCCCATTCATTCTGCTGTCGATCTAGTGTAATGTCTCTATTTGTAACATTCCCCGCAGTTCCAGCTTTACTACATTCATCCGAACCGTCAACTCCTAAATTTCACTCTTTCTCAGCAAATCTCGGTCTCTGTATCTATCAAAGCCTCAATTTCGAGCAATTAATTAGATTCAGCACAAATCCAGTTTCTCCGCGTTCAGAGCAACTTCAATTTCTCCGTATCCTTCAATATCTGCTAATCTGGCTCTCTGTATATATCAAGTTGTCAATTTCTTGCGAGTAATCACCTTTTATCATTTTCTCTATCTGCAGATATTTATCATTCCCAATATTTACAAAATCGCCCAACTCCTTTATATTCACTGTTTGCATCTTCTGATCGTTCGCCGGCTGCATAAATTTCTCCATTTCTAGAAATCTCTCCATCTCTATGAGTTTCCACTTCGTGTAACCATTCTCTATGTCTAACAATCAACAAATTGCCAGATATTCATTGTTAAAGTCAGCAGTCTGCTTGTGCATTTCTCTACTTTTATCAAATCCGGTTCTCTGTATCAAGCAAGTTCTTAATTTCTTGCAAGTAATCAACTTTTATCATTTTCTCTACCTGCAGATATTTCTCATTCGCCATAATTATACAATTGCCCAATTCCATGATATTCACGTTTGTATCTTCTGCTCGTTCACTGACTGTATAGGTTTCTCCATTTCTTGAAATCTCCCCATCAATACGAATTTCTGCTGCCCATATACATTAATAGTTCTACTCCTAACAATCTGCAAAGATGCAGCTGTTCATTTTCCTACTCAGTCTTCAGTATCTACGTTTCTCCCCCTTTTGTTCAAACCTGGTTCTCTGTATCTAGCAAGGTTTCAATTTCTAGTAATTGATCAATTTCTGGCAATTTCTGTACCTGCAGCTATTTCCTATTACCCATTTTTATACAATTCTCCATTTCCAAGATATTCACTGTTTCTGCTGCTCATGCACTGGCTGTATACTTTACACCATTTCTGGAAATCTCTCCATCTCTAAGCGTGTCCACGGCGTATAACCATTAAAATCTCTATTTCTAACAATCTACAAATTTCCAGATATTCATTGTTAAATTCATCATTCTGCTTTTCCATTTCTCTCCTTTTATCAAATCTGGTTCTCTGTAATGAGCAAGTACTGAATTTCTTGCAAGTAAGTAAATTCCAGAAATTTGCAGGTTCTGTGCAATCACCACAACTTCAATTTCTCGATACCCTTCTTTATCTGCAAAACTGGCTGTGTGTATCTAGCAAAATATCAATTTCTAGCAATTGAGTAAATTGTAGCATTTTCTTTATCTGCAGATATTTCGCTTTCCCCATATTTGTAAAATCTCTCATTTCCATGAAATTCATTGTGTGTAGCTTCTGTTCTTTCTCTGGTTGTACAAATTTCTCCATTTCAATCAAATTCCACCTCCCCACTCATTTGTGCTGTCGCTCTACTGTAATGTCTCTACTTCTTTCATTCCCCGCAGTTCCAGCTTTTCTTCATTCATCTGAACCGTCAATTCCTAAATTTCACCCTTTCTCAGCAAATCTCGGTCTCTGTATCTATCAAAGCCTCAACTTCCTGCAATTAATTAGATTCAGCACAAATCCAGCTTTTCCGCGTTCACTGCAACTTCAATTTCTCCATATCCATCAATTTCTGCAAAGCTGGCTCTCTGTATATAGCAAGTTCGCAATTTCTTGCAAGTAATCAACTTTTATCATTTCCTCTATCTGCAGGTATTTATCATTCCCAATATTTAAAAAATCTCCCAATTCCTTTATATTCACTGTATGTATCTTCTGCCCGTTCGCTGTCTGTATAAGTTTCTCCATTTCTAGATAACTATCCATGTCTAAGAGTTTCCACTGCGTGCAACCATTCTCTATGTCTAACAATCTACAAATTTCCAATCATTGTTAAATTCAGCAGTCTGCTTCTCCATTTCTCTCCTTTTTATCAAATCCCATTCTCTGTATGAAGCAAGTTCTCAATTTCTTGCAAGTAATCAACTTTTATCATTTTCTCAATCTGCAGATATTTCTCATTCGCCATAATTATACAATTGTCCAATTCCATGATATTCACTGTTTGTATCTTCTGCTCGTTCACTGGCTGTATAGGTTTCTCCATTTCTTGAAATCTCTCCATCTCTAAGCGTTTCGAGGGCTAATAACCAGTACCATCTCTATTTCTTACAATCTACTAATTTCCAGATATTCATTGTTAAATTCATCATTCTGCTTCTGCATATCTCTGCTTTTTATCAAATCTGGTTCTCTGTATTGAGCAAGTACTCAATTTCTTGCAAGTAAGTAAAGTCCAGACATTTGCAGGATCTCTACATTCACCACATCTTCAATTTCTCGATACCATTTTCTATCTGCAAAACTGGCTCTGTGTATCTAGCAAAATATCAATTTCTAGCAATTGAGTAAATTCTAGCATTTTCTTTATCTGCAGATATTTCGCTTTTCCCATCTTTGTAAAATCTCCCATTTCCATGAAATGCATTGTTTTTAGCTTCTGTTCCTTCTCTGGTTGTACAAATTTGTCCATTTCAATCAAATTCTACCTCTCCACTCATTTCTGCTGTCGATCTAGTGTAATGTCTCTATTTCTAACATTCCCCGCAGTTCCAGCTTTTCTTCATTCATCCGAACCGTCAATTCCTAAATTTCACTCTTTCTCAGCAAATCTCGGTCTCTGTATCTATCAAAGCCTCCATTTCCAGCAATTAATTAGATTCAGCACAAATCCAGCTTCTCCGTGTTCCCCGCAACTTCAATTTCTCCATATCCTTCAATTTCTGCAAAGCTGGCTCTCTGTATATAGCAAGTTCTCAATTTCTTGCAAGTAATCAACTTTTATCATTTTCTCTATCTGCAGATATTTCTCATTCGCCATAATTATACAATTGCCCAATTCCATGATATTCACTGTTTGTATCTTCTGCTCGTTCACTGGCTTTATAGGTTTCTCCATTTCTTGAAATGTCTCCATCACTACGAATTTCTGCTGCCCATATATACTAATAGTTCTATTCCTAACAATCTGCAAAGATGCAGCTGTTCATTTTCCTACTCAGTCTTCAGTATCTACGTTTCTCCACCTTTTGTTCAAATCTGGTTCTCTGTAACTAGCAAGATGTCAATTTCTAGCAATTGATCAATTTCTAGCAATTTCTCTATCTGCAGATATTTCTTATTCCCCATTTTTATACAATTCTCCATTTCCATGATATTCCCTGTTTCTTCTGCTCATTCACTGGCTTTATAAGATTCTCCATTTCTAGAAATCTCTCCATCTCTAAGAGTGTCCGTGGCGTATAACCATTAACATCTCTATTTCTAACAATCTACAAATTTCCAGATATTCATTGTTAAATTCATCATTCTGCTTCTCCATTTCTCTCCCTATTATCAAATCTGGTTCTCTGTATTGAGCACGTACTCAACTTCTTGCAAGTAAGTAAATTGCAGACATTTGCAGGTTCTCTGCATTCACCACAACTTCACTTTCTCGATACCCTTCTCTATGTGCAGAACTGACGTTTTGTCTCTAGCAAAATATCAATTTCTAGCAATTGAGTAAATTCTAGCATTTTCTTTATCTGCAGATATTTCGGTTTCCCCATATTTGTAAAATGTCCCATTTCCATGAAATTCATTGTTATTCCCTTCTGTTCCTTCTCTGGTATTACAAATTTCTCGATTTCAATCAAATTCTACCTCCCCACCCATTTCTGCTGTCGATCTGGTGTAATGTCTCTATTTCAAACATTCCCCGCAGTTCTAGCATTTCTTCATTCATCCGAACCGTCAATTCCTAAATTTCACTCTTTCCCATCAAATCTCGGTCTCTGTATCTATCAAAGCCTCAATTTCCAGCAATTAATTAGATTCAGCACAAATCCAGCTTCTCCGCGTTCACCGCAACTTCAATTTCTCCATATCCTTCAATTTCTGCAAAGCTGGCTCTCTGCATATAGCAAGTTCGCAATTTCTTGCAAGTAATCAACTTTTATCATTTTCTCTATCTGCAGATATTTATCATTGCCCATATTTACAAAATCTCCCAATTCCTTTATATTCAATGTATGTATCTTCTGCTCGTTCGCTGGCTGTATAAGTTTCTCCATTTCTAGAAATCTCTCCATCTCTAATAGTTTCCACTGCATGTAACCATTCTCTACGTCTAACACTCTACAAATTTCCAATCCATTGTTAAATTCAGCAGTCTGCTTCTCCATTTCTCTCCTTTTTATCAAAACCGGTTCTCTGTATCAAAAAAGTTCTCAATTACTTGCAAGTAATCACCTTTAGTCATTTTCTCTATCTGCAGATATTTCTCAATAGCCATAATTATACAATTGCCCAATTCCATGATATTCACTATTTGTATCTTCTGCTCGTTCACTGGCTGTATAGGTTTCTCCATTTCTTGAAATCTCTCCATCACTACGAATTTCTGCTGCCCATATACGTTGATAGTTCTATTCCTAGCAATCTGCAAAGATCCAGCTGCTCATTTTCCTACTCAGTCTTCAGTATCTACGTTTCTCCACCTTTTGTTCAAATCTGGTTCGCTGTATCTAGCAAGATGTCAATTTCTAGCAATTGATCAATTTCTAGCAATTTCTCTATCTGCAGATATTTCGTATTCCCCATTTTTATACAATTCTCCATTTCCATGATATTCCCTGTTTCTTCTGCTCGTTCACTGGCTATATAAGTTTCTCCATTTCTAGAAATCTCTCCATCTCTAAGAGTTTCCATGGCGTATAACCATTAATATCTCTAGTTCTAACAATCTGCCAAGATCCAGCTGTTCATTTTCCTACTCAGTCTTCAATATCTACTATTCTCCCCCTTTTGTTCAAATCTTGTTCTCTGTATCTAGCAAGATGTCAATTTCTAGCAATTGATCAATTTCTAGCAATTTCTCTATCTGCAGATATTTCTTATTCCCCATTTTTATACAATTCTCCATTTCCATGATATTCCCTGTTTCTTCTGCTCATTCACTGGCTGTATAAGATTCTCCATTTCTAGAAATCTCTCCACCTCTAAGAGTGTCCGTGGCGTATAACCATTAACATCTCTATTTCTAACAATCTACAAATTTCCAGATATTCATTGTTAAATTCATCATTCTGCTTCTCCATTTCTCTCTTTTTTTTATTAAATCTGGTTCTCTGTATTGAGCAAGTACTCAATTTCTTCCAAGTAAGTAAATTCCAGACATTTGCAGGTTCTCTGCATTCACAACAAATTCAATTTCTCGATACTCTTCTCTATCTGCAAAACTGGCTCTGTGTATCTAGCGAAATATCAATTTCTAGCAATTGAGTATATTCTTGCATTTTCTTTATCTGCAGATATTTTGCTTTCCCCATATTTGTAAAATCTCCCATTTCCATGAAATTCATTGTTTTTAGCTTCTATTCCTTCTCTGGTTGTACAAATTTCTCCATTTCAATCAAATTCTACCTCCTCACTCATTTCTGCTGTCGATCTAGTGTAATGTCTTTATTTCTAACATTCCCCGCAGTTCCAGCTTTTCTTCATTCATCCGATCCTTCAGTTCCTAAATTTCACTCTTTCTCAGCAAATCTCGGTCTCTGTATCTATCAAAGCTTCCATTTCCAGCAATTCATTAGATTCATCACAAATCCAGCTTCTCCGCGTTCACCGCAACTTCAACTTCTCCATGTCCTTCAATTGCAGTAAAGCTGGCTCTCTGTATACAGCAAGTTCTCAGTTGCTTGCAAATAATCAACTTTTATCATTTTCTCTATCTGCAGATATTTATCATTCCCCATACTTACGAAATCTCCCAAATCCTTTAGATTCACGGATTGTATCTTCCGCTCATTCGCTGGCTGTATAAGTTTCTCCATTTCTAGAAATCTCTCCATCTCTAAGAGTTTCCACTGCGTGTAACCATTCTCTATGTCTAACAATCTACAAATTTCCAATTCATTGTTAAATTCAGCAGTCTGCTTCTCCATTTCTCTCCTTTTTATCAAATCCTGTTCTCTGTATCAAGAAAGTTCTCAATTACTTGCAAGTAATCACCTTTAGTCATTTTCTCTATCTGCAGATATTTCTCAATAGCCATAATTATACAATTGCCCAATTCCATGATATTCACAATTTGTATCTTCTGCTCGTTCACTGGCTGTATAGGTTTCTCCATTTCTTGAAATCTCTCCATCACTACGAATTTCTGCTGCCCATATACGTTGATAGTTCTATTCCTAGCAATCTGCAAAGATCCAGCTGCTCATTTTCCTACTCAGTCTTCAGTATCTACGTTTCTCCACCTTTTGTTCAAATCTGGTTCTCTGTATCTAGCAAGATGTCAATTTCTAGCAATTGATCAATTTCTATCAATTTCTCTATCTGCAGATATTTCTTATTCCCCATTTTTATACAATTCTCCATTTCCATGATATTCCCTGTTTCTTCTGCTCGTTCACTGGCTATATAAGTTTCTCCATTTCTAGAAATCTCTCCATCTCTAAGAGTTTCCACGGTGTGTAACCATTAACATCTCTATTTCTAACAATCTGCCAAGATCCAGCTGTTCATTTTCCTACTCAGTCTTCAATATCTACTATTCTCCCCCTTTTGTTCAAATCTTGTTCTCTGTATCTAGCAAGATGTCAATTTCTAGCAATTGATCAATTTCTAGCAATTTCTCTATCTGCAGATATTTCTTATTCCCCATTTTTATACAATTCTCCATTTCCATGATATTCCCTGTTTCTTCTGCTCATTCACTGGCTGTATAAGATTCTCCATTTCTAGAAGTCTCTCCACCTCTAAGAGTGTCCGTGGCGTATAACCATTAACATCTCTATTTCTAACAATCTACAAATTTCCAGATATTCATTGTTAAATTCATCATTCTGCTTCTCCATTTCTCTCTTTTTTATTAAATCTGGTTCTCTGTATTGAGCAAGTACTCAATTTCTTGCAAGTAAGTAAATTCCAGACATTTGCAGGTTCTCTGCATTCACAACAACTTCAATTTCTCGCTACCCTTCTCTATCTGCAAAACTGGCTCTGTGTATCTAGCGAAATATCAATTTCTAGCAATTGAGTATATTCTTGCATTTTCATTATCTGCAGATATTTCGCTTTCCCCATATTTGTAAAATCTCCCATTTCCATGAAATTCATTGTTTTTAGCTTCTGTTCCTTCTCTGGCTGTACAAATATCTCCATTTCAATCAAATTCTACCTCCTCACACATTTCTGCTGTCGATCTAGTGTAATGTCTTTATTTCTAACATTCCGCGCAGTTCCAGCTTTTCTTCATTCATCCGATCCTTCAGTTCCTAAATTTCACTCTTTCTCAGCAAATCTCGGCCTCTGTATCTATCACAGCCTCCATTTCCAGCAATTCATTAGATTCATCACAAATCCAGCTTCTCCGCATTCACCGCAACTTCAATTTCTCCATATCCTTCAATTGCGGTAAAGCTGGCTCTCTGTATACAGCAAGTTCTCAGTTGCTTGCAAGTAATCAACTTTTATCATTTTCTCTATCTGCAGATATTTATCATTCCCCATACTTACGAAATCTCCCAAATCCTTTAGATTCACGGATTGTATCTTCTGCTCGTTCGCTGGCTGTATAAGTTTCTCCATTTCCAGAAATCTCTCCATCTCTAAGAGTTTCCACTGCGTGTAACCATTCTCTATGTCTAACAATCTACAAATTTCCAATTCATTGTTAAATTCAGCAGTCTGCTTCTCCATTTCTCTCCTTTTTATCAAATCCGGTTCTCTGTATCAAGCAAGTTCTCAATTTCTTGCAAGGTATCAACTTTTATCATTTTCTCTATCTGCAGATATTTCTCATTCGCCATAATTATACAATTGCCCAATTCCATGATATTCACCGTATTTATCTTCTGCTCGTTCACTGGCCGTATAGGTTTCTCCATTTCTTGAAATCTCTCCATCACTACGAATTTCTGCTGCCCATATACATTAATAGTTCTATTCCTAACAATCTCCAATGATCCAGCTGTTCATTTTCCTACTCAGTCTTCAGTATGTACGTTTCTCCACCTTTTGTTCAAATCTGGTTCGCTGTATCTAGCAAGATGTCAGTTTCTAGCAATTGATCAATTTCTAGCAATTTCTCTATCTGCAGATATTTCTTATTCCCCATTTTTATACAATTCTCCATTTCCATGATATTCACTATTTCTTCTGCTCCTTTACTGGCCGTATGGCTTTCTCCATTTCTAGAAATCTCTCAATCTCTAAGAGTTTCCACAGCATATAGCCATTAACATCTCTATTTCTAACAATCTACAAATTTCCAGATATTCATTGTTAAATTCATCATTCTGCTTCTCCATTTCATTCCTTTTTATCAAATCTGGTTCTCTGTATTGAGCAAGTACTCAATTTCTTGCAAGTAAGTAAATTCCAGACATTTGCAGGTTCTCTGCATTCACCACAACTTCAATTTCTCGATACCCTTCTCTATCTGCAAAACTGGCTCTGTGCATATAGCAAAATATCAATTTCTAACAATTATTAAATTCTAGCATTTTCTTCATCTGCAGATATTTCGCTTTCCCCATATTTGTAAAATCTCCCATTTCCATGAAATTCATTGTTTTTAGCTTCTGCTCCTTCTCTCGTTGTACAAATTTCTCCATTTCAATCAAATTCTACCTCTCCACTCATTTCTGCTGTCGATTTGGTGTAACGTGTCTATTTCTAACATTCCCCCCAGTTCCACCGTTTCTTCATTCATCCGAACCGTCCATTCCTAAACTTCTCTCTTTATCAGCAAATCTCGGTCTCTGTATCTATCAAAGCCTCAATTTCCAGCAACTAATTAGCTTGAGAACAAATCCAGCATCTCCGTGTGCACCGCAACTTCAATTTCTCCATATCGTTCAATTTCTGCAAAGCTGGCTCTCTGTTTATATACCAATTTCTCAATTTCCTGCAAGTAATCAACTTATATCATTTTCTCTATCTGCAGATATGTATCGTTCCCCAAATTTTCAAGATCTCCCAATTCCTTTATATTCACTGTTTGTATTTTCTGCGCGTTCGCTGTCTGTATAAGTTTCTACATTTCGAGAAATCTCTCCATCTCTAAGAGTTTCCACTGCGTGTAACCATTCTCTATGTCTAACAATCTACAAATTTCCAGGTATTCATTGTTAAATTCAGCAGTCTACTTCTCCATTTCTCTCCTTTTTATCAAATCTGGTTCTCTGTATCTAGCAAGTTGTCAATGTCTTGCAAGCAAGCAAATTCCACACATTTGCAGCTTCTCTGCATTCACCGCAACTTCAATTTCTCGATATCCTTCAATTTCAGGGAAACGGACTCTCTGTATCTATCAAAATAATAATTTCAGGCAATTGAGCAATTGCTGCCATTTTCACCTACTGCACATATTTCGCATTCCCCATAGATGCAAAATCTCCCATTTCCATGAAATTAGCTGTTTGCAGCTTCTGCTCCACGTCTGAATTCGCATGTTTGTCCATTTTTATTAATTTCTCTTTCTCATCTAATTTGTGCTGGCTGTCTACATTAATGTATGTATTTTGAAAACAATGTCCAAATTTCCAGGTAGTCCTCATTCACCTACACATTCGATTTCTCAATGTCCCTGTTTATCAGATAATCTAGTTCTCTCTATCAATCAAATTCTCAATATCCAGCAATTTGATAGATTCAGCACATTGGCAGGTTCTGCGCATTCAGCAAAACTTCAATTTCTCCATATCCTTCAAATTCTGCAAAACTGGCTTTCTGTATCTTGCAAAATATCAATTTCTAACAAGTGCTCAACTTTTGTCATATTCTATCTCTGCAGATATTATTCATTCCCCATATTTACAAAATCTCCCAATTCGGAGATATTCACTGTATGTATCTTCTGCTTGTTAGCTGGCTGTATAAATTTCTCCATTTCTAGAAATCTCTCCACCTCTACAGATTTCTACTGCCTATATACACTAATATCTCTATTTCTAACAATCTACCAATTTCGAGCTTTTCATTGTTCAACTCAGCCTTCAGTTTCAACATTTCTTTCCTTGTCATCAAATCTGGTTCTCTGTATCTAGCAAGTTCTCAATTTCTTGTAAGTAATCAAATTCCGCACATTTGCAGGTTCTCTCCATTCACTGCAAATTCAATTTTTCGATATCCTTCAATTTCTGCAAAGCGGACTCTTTGTATCTAGTAAGATGTCAATTTCTAAAATTCATCAAATTCTAGAATACTCTCTATCTGCAGATATTTCTCATTCCCCATAATTATATAATTGCCCAATTCCATGATATTCACTGCTTGTATCTTCAGCTCTTTCACTGGCTGTATAGGTTTCTCCATTTCTTGATATCACCCCATCACTACGAAGTTCTGCTGCCCATATACTTTAATAGCTCTATTTCTAACAATCTGCAAATATCCAGCTGTTCATTTTTCTACTCAGTCTTCAGTATTTACGTTTCTCCCCCTTTTGTTCAAATCTGGTTCTCTGCATCTAGCAAGATGTCAATTTCTAGCAATTGATCAATTTCTAGCAATTTGGCAATCTGCAGATATTTCTTATTCCGCATTTTTATACAATTCTCCATTTCCATGATATTCCCTGTTTCTTCGGCTCATTCACTGGCTGTATAAGTTTCTCCATTTCTAGAAATCTCTCCATCTCTAAGAGTTTCGAGGGCTAATAACCAGTACCATCTCTATTTCTAACAAACTACAAATTTCCAGATATGTATTGTTAAATTCATCATTCTGCTTCTCCATTTCTTTCCTTTTTATCAAATCTGGTTCTCTATATTGAGCAAGTATTCAATTTCTTGCAAGAAAGTAAATTCCAGACATTTTCAGGTTCTCTGCATTCACCACAACTTCAATTTTTCGATACCATTATCTATCTGCAAAACTGGCTCTGTGTATCTAGTAAAATATCAATTTCTAGCAATTGAGTAAATTCTTGCATTTTCTTTATCTGCAGATATTTCGCTTTCGCCATATATGTAAAATCTCCCATTTCCATGAAATTCATTGTTTTGAGCTTCTACTCCTTCTCTGGTTGCACAAATTTCTCCATTTCAATCAAATTCTACCTCTCCACTCATTTCTGCTGTCGATCTATTGTAATGTCTCTCTTTCTAACATTCCCCGCAGTTCCACCTTTTCTTCATTCATCCAAACCGTCAATTCCTAAATTTCTCTCTTTCTCAGCAAATCTCGGTCTCTGTATCTATCAAAGCCTCAATTTCCAGCAATTAATTAGATTCAGCCCAAATCCAGCTTCTCCGCGTTCACTGCAACTTCAATTTCTCCATATCCTTCAATTTCTGCAAAGCTGGCTCTTGTATATAGCAACTTCTCAATTGCTTGCAAGTAATCAACTTTTATCATTTCCTCTATCTGCAGATATGTATCGTTCCGCATATTTACAAAATCTCCCAATTCCTTTATATTCACTGCTTGTATCTTCTGCTCGTTCACTGGCTGTATAAGTTTCTCTATTTTGAGAAATCTCTCCATCTCCAAGAGTTTCCACTGCATGTAACCATTCTCTATGTCTACCAAACTACAAATTTCCAGATTTTCATTGTTAAATTCAGCAGTCTGCTTCTCCAATTCTCTCCTTTTTATCAAATCTGGTTCTCTGTATCTAGCAAGTTCTCAATTTCTTGCAAGCAAGCAAATTCCACATATTTGCAGCTTCTCTGCATTCACCGCAACTTCAATTTCTCAATATCCTTCAATTTCAGTGAAACAGACTCTCTGTATCTATCAAAATAACAATTTCTGGCAATTGAGCAATTTCTGCCATTTTCACCATCTGCAGATATTTCGCATTCCCCATAGATGCAAAATCTCCCATTTCCATGAAATTAGCTGTTTGCAGCTTCTGCTCCACCTCTGAATTCGCATGTTTCTCCATTTCTATCAATTTCTCTTTCTCACCTAATTTCTGCTGGCTGTCTACATTAATGTATGTATTTTGAAAACAATGTCCAAATTTCCAGGTAGTCCTCATTCACCTACACATTCAATTTCTCAATCTCCCTCTTTATCAGATAATCTAGTTCTCTCTATAAATCAAATTCTCAATATCCAGCAACTTGATAGATTCAGCACATTGGCAGGTTCTGCGCATTCAGCGAAACTTCAATTTCTCCATATCCTTCAAATTCTGCAAAACTGGCTTTCTGTATCTTGCAAAATATCAATTTCTAACAAGTGCTCAACTTTTGTCATATTCTCTCTCTGCAGATATTTTTCATTCCCCATATTTACAAAATCTCCCAATTCAGTCATATTCACTGTATGTATCTTCTGCTTGTTGGCTGGCTGTATAAATTTCTCCATTTCTAGAAATCTCTCCACCTCTACAAATTTCTACTGCCTATATACACTAATATCTCTATTTCTAACAATCTACAAATTTCGAGGTTTTCATTACTCAACTCAGCCATCAGTTTCAACGTTTCTTTCCTTGTCATCAAATCTGTTTCTCTGTATCTATCAAATTCTCAATTTCTTGTAACTAATCAAATTCCGCACATTTGCAGGTTCTTTGCATTCACCGCAAATTCAATTTTTCGATATCCTTCAATTTCTGCAAAGTGGACTCTTTCAATCTAGCAAGCTGTCAATTGCTAGCAATTGATCAAATTCTGTAATTTTCTCTATACGCAGATATTTCTCATTCCCCATAATTATACAATTGCCCAATTCCATGATATTCACTGTTTGTATCTTCTGCTCGTTCACTGGATGTATAGGTTTCTCCATTTCTTGAAATCTCTCCATCTCTATGAATTTCTATTGCCTACATACATTAATATCTCTATTTCTAACAATCAGCAAATATCCAGCTGTTCTTTTTCCGCTCAGTCATCAGTTTCTACATTTCTCCCCTTTTTGATCCAATCTGGTTCTCTGTATCTAGCAAGTTCTCAGTTTCTTGTAAGTAATCAAATTCTGCACATTTGCAGGTTCTCTGCATTCATCGCAAATTCAATTTTTCGATATCCTTCAATTTCTGCAAAGCGGACTCTTTATATCTAGCAAGATGTCAATTTCTAGCAATTGATCAAATTCTAGAATTTTCTCCATCTGCAGATATTTCTCATTCCGCATAATTATACAATTGCCCAATTCCATGATATTCATTGTTTGTATCTTCTGCTCATTCACTGGCTGCATCAGTTTCTCCATTTCTTGAAAATTGTCCATCACTACGAATTTCTGCTGCCCATATACATTAATAGTTCTATTTCCAACAATCTGCAAATATCCAGCTGTTCATTTTTCTACTCAGTCTTCAGTATTTACGTTTCTCCCCCTTTTGTTCAAATCTGCTTCTCTGTATCTAGCAAGATGTCAAATTCTAGCAATTGATCAATTTCTAGCAATTTCTCAATCTGCAGATATTTCTTATTCCCCATTTTTATACAATTCTCCATTTCCATGATATTCCCTGTTTCTTTGGCTCGTTCACTGGCTGTATAAGTTTCTCCATTTCTAGAAATCTCTCCATCTCTAAGAGTTTCCACTGCGTATTAACATCTCTATTTCTAACAATCTATAAATTTCAAGATATTCATTGTTAAATTCACCATTCTGCGTCTCCATTTCTCTCCTTTTTATCAAATCTGGTTCTCTGTACTCAACTTCTTGCAAGTAAGTAAATTCCAGACATTTGCAGGTTCTCTGCATTCACCACAACTTCAATTTCTCGATACCCTTCTCTATCTGCAAAACTGGCTCTGTGTATCTAGCAAAATATCAATTTCTAGCAATTGAGTATATTCTTGCATTTTCATTATCTGCAGATATTTCGCTTTCCCCATATTTGTAAAATCTCCCATTTCCATGAAATTCATTGTTTTTAGCTTCTATTCCTTCTCTGGTTGTACAAATTTCTCCAGTTCAATCAAATTCTACCTCTCCACTCATTTCTGCTGTCCATCTACTGTAATGTCTCTATTTCTAACATTCCCCGCAGTTCCTACTTTTCTTCATTCATCCGAACCGTCAATTCCTAAATTTCTCTCTTTATCAGCAAATCTCGGTCTCTGTATCTATCAAATCCTCAATTTCCAGCAATTAATTAGATTCAGCACAAATCCAGCTTCTCTGTGTTCACCGCAACTTCAATTTCTCCATATCCTTCAATTTCTGCAAAGCTGGCTCTCTGTATATAGCAAGTTCTCAATTTCTTGCACATAATCAAATTTTACCATTTTCTCTATCTGCAGATATTTATCATTCCCCATATTTACAAAATCTCCCAATTCCTTTATATTCACTGTTTGTATCTTCTGCTCGTTCGCTGGCTGTATAAGTTTCTCCATTTCTAGAAATCGCACAATCTCAAAGAGTTTCCACTGCGTGTAACCATTCTCTATGTCTAACAATCTACAAATTTCCTGATATTCTTTGTTAAATTCAACAGTGTGCTTCTCCATTTCTCTCCTTTTTATCAAATCTGGTTCTCTGTATCCACCAAGTTCTCAATTTCTTGCAAGCAAGCAAATTCCACACATTTGCAGCTTCTCTGCATTCACCGCAACTTCAATTTCTCAATATCCTTCAATTTCAGTGAAACAGACTCTCTGTATCTATTAAAATAACAATTTCTGGCAATTGAGCAATTTCTGCCATTTTCACCATCTGCAGATATTTCGCATTCCCCATAGATGCAAAATCTCCCATTTCCATGAAATTAGCTGTTTGCAGCTTCTGCTCCGCCTCTGAATTCGCATGTTTCTGCATTTCTATCAATTTCTCTTTCTCACCTAATTTCTGCTGGCTGTCTACATTAATGTATGTATTTTGAAAACAATGTCCAAATTTCCAGGTAGTCCTCATTCACCTACACATTCGATTTCTCAATGTCCCTCCTTATCAGATAATCTAGTTCTCTCTATAAATCAAATTCTCAATATCCAGCAATTTGATAGATTCAGCACATTGGCAGGTTCTGCGCATTCAGCGCAACTTCAATTTCTCCATATCCTTCAAGTTCTGCAAAACTGGCTTTCTGTATCTTGCAAAATATCAATTTCTAACAAGTGCTCAACTTTTGTCATATTCTCTCTCTGCAGATATTTTTCATTCCCCATATTTACAAAATCTCCCAATTCGGTGATATTCACTGTATGTATCTTCTGCTTGTTAGCTGGCTGTATAAATTTCCACATTTCTAGAAATCTCTCCATCTCTACAAATTTCTACTGCCTATATACAATAATATCTCTATTTCTAACAATCTACAAATTTCGAGCTTTTCATTGCTCAACTCAACCTTCAGTTTCAACATTTCTTTCCTTTTCATCAAATCTGGTTCTCTGTATCTAGCAAGTTCTCAATTCCTTATAAGTAATCAAATTCCGCATATTTGCAGGTTCTCTGCATTCACCGCAAATTCAATTTTTCGATTTCCTTCAATTTCTGCAAAGCGGACTCTTTGTATCTAGCAAGATGTCAATTTCGAGCAATTGCTCAAATTCTAGAATGTTCTCCATCTGCAGATATTTCTCATTTCCCATAATTATACAATTGCCCAATTCCATGATCTTCACTCTTTGTGCTCTGCTCGTTCACTGGCTGTATAGTTTTCTCCATTTCTTGAAATCTCTCCATCTCTATGAATTTCTATTGACTATATACATTAATCGCTCTATTTCTAACAATCTGCAAATATCCAGCTCTTCCTTTTTCTGCTCAGTCTTCAGTTTCTACATTTCTCCCTTTTTTGATCAAATCTGGTTCTCTGTATTTAGCAAGATGTCAATTTCTAGCAATTTCTCTATCTGCAGATAGTTCTTATTCCCCATTTTTACACAATTCCCCATTTCCATGATATTCCGTTTCTCTTCAGCTCGTTCACTGGCTGTATAAGTTTCTCCATTTCTAGAAATCTCTCCATCTCTAAGAGTTTCCACGGCGTATAACCATTAACTATTTCTAACAATCTACAAATTTCCAGATATGTATTGTTAAAATCATCATTCTGCTTCTCCATTTCTCTCCTTTTTATCAAATCTGGTTCTCTGTATTGAGCAAGTAATCAATTTCTTGCAAGTATGTAAATTCCAGACATTTGCAGGTTCTCTGCATTCACCACAACTTCAATTTCTCGATACCATTCTCTATCTGCAAAACTGGCTCCGTGTATCTAGCAAAATATCAATTTCAAGCAATTGAGTAAATTCTAGCATCTTCTTTATCTGCAGATATTTCGCTTTTCCCATATTTGTAAAATCTCCCATTTCCATTAAATTCATTGTTTTTACCTTCTGCTCCTTCTCTGGTTTCACAAATTTCTCCAGTTCAATCAAATTCTACCTCTCCACTCATTTCTGCTGTCCATCTAGTGTAATGTCTCTATTTCTAATATTCCCCGCAGTTCCAGCTTTTCTTCATTCATCCGAACCGTCAATTCCTAAATTTCTCTCTCGATCAGCAAATCTCGGTCTCTGTATCTATCAAAGCCTCAATTTCCAGCAATTAATTGGATTCAGCACAAATCCAGTTTCTCCGTTGTCGCGGAAATCGGAGTGAACACTCAGACCCAGGAGGTTTGTCTCGGAAGCCTTTATTAATCGTGATATCACAGAGAGCCCAGTAGCATACCAGGTAGCTAGCTGACACTCTGAGGAAACATCAGAGCACACACGTATTTATAGTAGAAGGTGTACATATCAAAGAGCTTGAAGGTGATAAGGCTGTCTAACTTTCAATGATCAATTACATTGAGAATCATTGTCACACAATTAGTCTATTCTAAGTTTATGACTATACAGGATATTGGGGGAAGCTCACGTAGCAATAAAAGTGAGACAGAGAATAGATGACCATTGCTTGATCCTGGGGGCAGACATCCCGTCTCAAGGACTCCAGGAAGCCAGCCCATGACACTCCCCTTTCTCCCCTCCTGCTCAATTAGCTGGCAGCTGCAGGTGTACCTGCTAGAACAAAAGAGGGAACTGTGCTGTAGTATTCCACCATTGTGCTAACGAGAGAGGGAACTAGTATTCCACCATGGTGCTAACTGTTTAACCCTTAGTTGACCTGTAGATGTATTTTATTCTTCCACAATCCCTCCTTATTAATCTTTCAGATTAATACCAATGAGGAATAGTATCTTCATCATCATAAGGGGGCTCATAACCATAAGGGAAAGGCCGATCCCTGGCAGGGTAAACCTTTTCTCTCCACCAGTGGGTTTCACTGGGGCCAGTGCGCATCAATTGAGGGACAACTGGAGCTCCTCCTAATCCAGTAGAGACACTGTTAATAACCTGGGAACAGCAAATCCGCAAAGCAATACATGCACAACACCCTATAACACATGCTACGTACGACCAACCCAATTAAAACGTATAGCAACCAACTTCCCCAACCAGAGAACCAACCTAGTATTACAGACCACCAAGAATCTTTTTTATAAAAATTACTCAAAACTTCCGTTTCAATACATAATACAAGTTAGATCACTTGGTAACAGCTGCTATATTGTTGCCAGACAATGTCTTTTACAGTGAGTGGCGTGGACCCAGTCTTCCTTCCCTTTAATCTTCAGGGCCGTTCGAGTTGTTAGCAGCAAAAGGTAGGGTCTTTTCCACCCTCTCATGCAATTCAGCTGCTGTTTTGCATAGAGGAAAATGAGTACAAATCCAACATTTAGTCTGATTAACTTGCGAGGCATTCGTTGGAACTGCAGAATTGGTATTCCATGCCCCCGCAAGTACCACGCAGGACTGGATCCAAATCAGAGTCAGCATTCCGACGGCTCAGTTAATGTTCTTGCACAAGCACTTCCGTCCGAAGTCAGCGTCCACTTGACGTGCGATGTGTGGATCCACAAGGGCGTCCTTCAACCTTTACGGCCATATGGGTGGTGAGCAGGACTTGGAAAGGCCCGTCCCATCGAGGATCCAAACAGTTCTTTCTCCTGGAGGTCTTTACTAGCATTAGGTCCCCAGGCTGGTATTGATGGCAATCTTCAATGGTGGGCTTTTTCTGAGCTTCTACTACCTGTATATACAAGCTTTTGAGACAGTTAGGATGAGAGCGCATAGTCATGAGTACCAAGGGTAGAGCTTCAGGCCCTTTCAAACTGGTTTCTTCACATAATTTAGCTAGTTTGTTTTTCAGAATACCATTTTGTCTTTCCACCGCCCCAGTAGACTGGGGGTGATATGGGCAGGAAAGGTGATGGTTGGATTGTAAGGCCTTCAACAGTTCCTTTATCACTTTAGCAGTAAAATGAACAACAATTTTACAACAACAACAGCATCATTTCGTCGGGTGGTATACGCCTCCACCCATCGCGAGACCTAACATACTAGAACTAAAACATAATTATATTCCATACATTTAGGCATTTGTATAAAGTCCATTTATAGGTGTACAAATGGGCCCCATGGCTGGAGTCCCATACCAGCAGTCACTGTGGGTGTCTTGCCTGGGTTATGTCATTGATATACGTATGACAGGTATTACTAATACAGTGCGTATTAGCATATTACTATTCACTATACATTCAACATTCATTCTACATACACGTGTTAAACCCCTGAGCTGGCAACCGGTCAAGTCATGATTCCTGTGTCGTGAGAGATTCAATAAATGCTCATTAGTTACCCATAAAGGGACTACCCCTTCTTTAGTCTGTCTTAAATTTTCTCAGGCTTGTTCCAGTGCCCAAGATCCATAGGTGTTGCATACAGCATTTCTGCTCACTTCGTCTGAAATATTTTTCCCTATTTCAATTAATTTATCGATAGTCCCCGCATGACTTCCGAGCACGATAGCCAGACTTTGGATTAACCAATGATGTCCCTAATTTGAATATCATAGTGGCATCATTTATCAGGCTGCGCTTAACACGGTTCCCTCCCAAGCCTGATTGCACCTCACCATTGAACTGAACTGCTTCAGTCATCAACTGGCGCGTCAGAGCCGTGTAGAGTGCTTGGGTATGGGTTGAGCACCACTGGGGCAGGATGACACCAGATACATTCAAGATTACGGGTACCAGCTCACGGTGTACATTATCATACAAAAACTTCTGATTAACCAGTACCAAACCATTCGTCGGTCCTGGCTGCATAGTCGGACAAGATGGATCAGTTGGTGTGGTTTGAGGGGCTTCAATTATCTCTACTCAGACTGTGAAAGTAGAGGTGGGAGGTGGCTGGGTAGAGGCGGACCTCCCATGCTCGATCTGAAGCAAACCCTTACTACAATTTGAAAGCTGTTCTCCTACTGTTACATTTATCATTCCCCGTTGCGTGTCGCATTCGGCACTGTCCATGCTGTACCAAAGTTCCTCCTGCGGTGCGTGATGAGCAGTGATGATCCCCGACCTTGTTGCCAGTACTGATACGCCCACGACCAGGATCGTAGATCTGTGGAGAAATTAACATCAGCTCCCGTTCTCTGGGTTACCGCTTGGTCATGTATCTTTAACTGCGTGTAATGCCTCCATTTACTTCCCGTTCTCATATCTACAAGTGCGCATGTATCACCTGTCATAATTACCTCGTATGGTCCATTGTTGCTCTTTGGATTTGCCTGTTTCCATATCCTTAATCATCTGTCAGTCTCTAACTTCCTCTCTCAACTTATGTAATTGCCTACTTAATTCCCTTTCATTGTCCTGTATTTTTCCTTTCTGTGGCCCTACACCTCCTACTATAATACCTTCAGGTAATTGCATGGCCCTTACCTGTTATAATTTCAAATGGGGTGAACCTGTTGGTCCTGCTTGGGGTAGCCCACGGCGCATTAGAATATTGGGCTGTTCCCTGTCTCTTGATTGATGTTTTTTTTTAAAGTTCAGTTCATCCTTTCCACCATCCCTGGACTCTGGGGGTGGTAAGGAAAATGGAATTTCTGTTTAATTTCCATAAGATAACACACTTCTTTAATGACTCTTCCTGTGAAATGAGTTCCCTGATCTGAATCCATTTGGGTAGGCACCCCCACTCCTTCCAGTTTACTCTCTCCTGCTGCTGTCTCATGTCAGACCTCAATTCCTTAAACAACTCTACAATGCACCTTCTTATCCTATCTTTCAATGGCTCAGTATTTTCACTTCCAGTGATGGTTCTCTCTGGGAACTGCTTAACTCTGCCTGTCATCAAGGTGTTAATCTTATGGTTTTACTTTTTGTAGCTCACAGGCACATTAATATAATCAGTAATACATCTATTTAGCCTTTTTCCAACTTTCCCTTTACCTGTATCCATCTTGTGGTAAATTGTTGTTAAGTATTATTTCTCCTTACATTTCAATTCCTGAACTACAGATTCCTCATAGTTTTATCTCTAAGTTTTCTTTCCTGACCATGATCATCCTAAGGTTCTCTCGAGTTCAGTTTCTCTATTGTCTTGGATTGTTTAAAATGTTTGCTTACTCTTTAGGCCATATTAACTATTCCATTTCAATGGGGATCTCTGTCTCGAGATCTTTGCTTATCTCCCCCTGTGCAGTTCCAATGCCTCAGTTGATGGCCAGATTATCAAATTAATTTCCCTTAAAACAGTTTGTACATTATGTCCTCTTTCCCTGACTCATTCTCCCACTTTCCTCATACCAGTTTACACTTGCAACGGCTACCATCTTATCTTGTTCAGGTTGTCTGGAGAGACTTTACAATCCAATAAAGTATTTTCATAACAGTTTTAAAACAGAAATCGGGTATTGACATGTTTTGCTTCCTTTTCTTCTTCTCAAAGATTTTATTGTCTTAAAAGGAACCCAATAAATTGTGTCTGACCCTTTTCTTTTAGAATTATCCCAGATTCATTAACTCAGCCAAAAATTTGATTTCTGCCAAACTTTGCCAAGGTCTTGAGCTTAGCTTCATATTTTGGGAACAGACTTATAAACACAAAAGCTTGCAGCATTTGAATTAGTGCCAATTGTTGTCAGACCTTTTAAAATGAAAATTCCCTTTTGAGAACTTTATCAAGAACCAAACCTCGAATTTTTAAACTTTGAAAAAACTGTAATTTACACTATCAAAATTAAAACAACCTCTTGTTCATGTGTAATGATTTGTATCCAAGTTATAATTTCCGTATGTTTATTGACACGTTATTTATCTTAAATAGCATCCTAGTGATTCAAAAGTAACCTGTTAAATTACACTGCACTTTACATCTCAAGATTGTCCCCAATTCAAATTTCAGTGCTTTTGGGAAGCAGATTTCCTTAAATATTTAATTCATCTCTTCATAAGAAACCCCTTTTTATCCAATGGAACCACCTAGACCTTGTGTTTATGTCTTTTCGTTTTCCTAGAATCTTTCTGAATTTCAAGTAATTTCTTTTTCTCAGAATTTTAGAATACTAACTCGTATGTATTAATCCCAATCAGCTTGGAAGCTGATGATAAGGGTTATTCCCTACTAGTCTGCAAGGGGGGGTGGTACAAAGGTTGGTTCATCTCAAACAAAGGCAAGACCTGTTTTATCTTTACACTACCTTCAAATTACGATTTTTGCCAGAAATCTCAACTCAAACCTTATGCTCAAAACTTTGGAGTATTTGAATAAACGTTTCCTTTAATCTAATATGGGGCTTTCGACTCAAGTGCTCAACTACACACACACAAGACAATGCAGGGAAGAAAACACATTAAAGCTCACATACAAATGCTTCATTGCACACAAACAAACACATAGATAAAGGTATGTATCGATACTCCTATAATATTGAACTTAACTCTAAACGAAGCTTCGAGTAGCAGTGGGGGGAATAAAGGGATCTTTAAGGCTCCACCTATAGGGACCTTCAAACTGATGAAAGCTCACATTTTCTCTGCTGCTGCTTGCAAATTGCTCATTAACCCCCTAGGGGTACCCTCTCTCTCTCTCTCTCTCTCTCTTCAGCACAAACAGCCCTTGTAACTTAGGTCAATTCATTCTTTTTTTTAAGTTACAGAAAATTCAGTAGTGGACTATCTACCTCCCTTAAAACATATTATAAGCGCTCAAATCTGTCCCGATTAAAAGTTCCAGCTGGTGGGAAGCTCTCTCCTTTACTTTGAGTCCATTAAACCCAATCAGAAACATATTGGACATTTTCAGGAACGTAATGGACACAAAAGAAAAACACAGAAATTACTTACTTTTCACCTCCAGGGGACTCGAACCCTTGGGTACACTACTACTACTTTTTTTTTTCGTTTTCTTACCCATCTTCAAAGTTCCTGATTTAAGCTCCGGTTTCGCCGGTTTCGGTTTGTTCTTAGTACTTTGAGAAGCGGGGGGAGTGGCAGAGCCCGCTCTGCTGTTGCGATCTCCCATTTTTCTGAAAAGAAAACACAATTAACAGCGCGGCGCATTTCCTACCCTATGCACTCACCGGTGTTTAAGAATTCCTCAACAATTCCTCCAAATCCTTGGGTCTATCAAATCTTTTCGGTCGGTAGCTACCCTTTTTGCAAGCAGTCCCCCTTTCAGCTAGGATGCTTGTTCGTCCCCCTTTCACCTCTCCAACTTAAGGGGTAGCTGGGACACTATTTAACTGCAATCCCCTTTTCAGCTAGGATGCAGTTCGCACTCTCCCTAACTTGGGAGAGGTATTCCTCCCTTTTTTCCGCGAGGGTTCTTTTTTAGAGATCCGACGGCCCAGGATTTCAATCACCTCTCTAACTTAAGAGGTTACTGGACTTCAGTTGGATCCCACCTTCGTCGCCAATTTGTCGCGGAAATCGGAGCGAACACTCAGACCCAGGAGGTTTGTCTCGGAAGCCTTTATTAATCGTGATAT
Organism: Cetorhinus maximus; assembly: GCF_964194155.1. Classification (NCBI taxonomy): domain Eukaryota; kingdom Metazoa; phylum Chordata; class Chondrichthyes; order Lamniformes; family Cetorhinidae; genus Cetorhinus; species Cetorhinus maximus. The sequence goes on from NC_135883.1 coordinate 52,089,074, forward strand.
CACGGAGACCGACTCTGGTGGGACTCGAACCCACAACTTTTGAATCTCTTATACAACAGCAGCTAGAAGTCCAACACGCTATCCGTTGCGCCACAGAGCCCAGCACTTTAAAAATCGACTCTAGTGGGATGAGCCCAGTAGCATACAAGGTAGCTAGCTGACACTCTGAGGAAGCATCAGAGCACACACGTATTTATAGTAGAAGGTGTACATATCAAAGAGCTTGAAGGTGATAAGGCTGTCTAACTTTCAATGATCAATTACATTGAGAATCATTGTCACACAATTAGTCTATTCTAAGTTTATGACTATACAGGATATTGGGGGAAGCTCACGTAGTAATAAAAGTGAGACAGAGAATAGATGACCATTGCTTGATCCTGGGGGCAGACATCCCGTCTCAAGGACTCCAGGAAGCCTGCCCATGACACACCCGTTTCTCCCCTCCTGCTCAATTAGCTGGCAGCTGCAGGTGTGCCTGCTAGAATAAAAGAGGGAACTGTGCTGTAGTATTCCACCATTGTGCTAACGAGAGAGGGAACTAGTATTCCACCATGGTGCTAACTGTTTAACCCTTAGTTGACCTGTAGATGTATTTTATTCTTCCACATCCATGTTCACCGCAACTTCAATTTCTCCATATCCTTCAATTTCTGCAAAGCTGGCTCTCTGTATATAGCAAGTTCGCAATTTCTTGCAAGTAATCAACTTTTATCATTTTCTATATCTGCAGATATTCCCCATATTTACAAAATCTCCCAATTCCTTTACATTCACTGTTTGTATCTTCTGCTCGTTCGCTGGCTGTATAAGTTTCTCCATTTCTAGAAATCGCACAATCTCAAAGAGTTTCCACTGCGTGTAACCATTCTCTATGTCTAACAATCTACAAATTTCCAGATATTCATTGTTAAATTCAGCAATCTGCTTCTCCATTTCTCTCCTTTTTTATCAAATCTGGTACTCTGTATCTAGCAAGTTCTCAATTTCTTGCAAGCAAGCAAATTCCACACATTTGCAGCTTCTCTGCATTCACCGCAACTTCAATTTCTCGATATCCTTCAATTTCAGTGAATCAGACTCTCTGTTCTATCAAAATAACAATTTCTGGCAATTGAGCAATTTCTGCCATTTTCACCATCTGCAGATATTTCGCATTCCCCATAGATGCAAAATCTCCCATTTCCATGAAATTAGCTGTTTGCAGCTTCTGCTCCACCTCTGAATTCGCATGTTTCTCCATTTCTATCAATTTCTCTTTCTCACCTAATTTCTGCTGGCTGTCTACATTAATGTATGTATTTTGATAACAATGTCCAAATTTCCAGGAAGTCCTCATTCACCCACACATTCGATTTCACAATGTCCCTCTTTATCAGATAATCTAGTTCTCTCTATAAATCAAATTCTCAATATCCAGCAATTTGATAGATTCAGTACATTGGCAGGTTCTGCGCACTTAGCAAAACTTCAATTTCTCCATATCCTTCAAATCTGGTTCTGTGTATTGAGCAAGTACTCAATTTCTTGCAAGTATGTAAATTCCACACATTTGCAGGTTCTCTGCATTCACCACAACTTCAATTTCTCGATACCCTTCTCTATCTGCAAAACTGGCTCTGTGTATCTAGCAAAATATCAATTTCTAGCAATTGAGTAAATTCTAGCATTTTCTTTATCTGCAGACATTTCTCGTTCCCCATATATGCAAAATCTCCCATTTCCATGAAATTCTCAGTTTGTAGCTTCTGCTCCTTCTCTAAATGCACACGTTTCTCCATTTCTATCAGTTGCTCTATCTCACCTAGTTTCCACTGTTAGATACATTAGTGTCTCTATTTCTAACAATCGCAGCATTTCCAACTATTCCTCATTCATCTGAACCTTAAATTTTGCAATTTCTCTGTTTATCAGCAAATCTAGTTCTCTGTATTTTTCAAATTCTCAATTTTGAGCAATATTTCAGATTCAGCACATTTCCAGCTTCTCTGCATTCAAACACAACTTGAACTTCTCCATATCTCTCCATATCCTTCAATTGCTGCAAACATGGCTCTCTGTATCTAGCAAAATGTCAATTTCTAGCAAGTGATCAACTTCTAGTATTTTCTCTATCTGCAGATATTTCTCATTTCGCATATTTATAAAATTTCCCAATTCCACAAAATTCACTGTTTGTAACTTCTGCTCCATCACTTAAGTTTCTCCATCGATACCAATTTCTTTGTCTCTACTAATTTCCACTGTCTATATACATTAATATCTCTATTTCTAACAATCTCCGTATTTCCAGCTGCTCATCGTTTACCTTAATCTTCAATTACTCCATTTCTCTCCTTTAAGCAAATCTGATTCTCTGTATCCAGCAAGTACTCAGCTTGTAGCAATTAATCAAATTCTGCACATTTCCAGCTTCTCTACATTCACCACACCTTCAGTTTCTCCATATCCTTCAACTTAAGCAAACCTGGCTCTCTGTATCTATCAAACTGTCAGTTTCTAGCAATTGAGCAACTTCTAGCATTTTCTACGTCTGCAAATATTTCTCATCCCCAGTATTTGTAAAATCTCCCATTTCCATCGAACTCGCCGTTTGTAGCTTCTGCTCCTTCTCTGCATGTACAGGTGTCTGCATTTACATCAGTTTCTCTATCGCTACTAATTTCTACTGTCAATCTACATTAGTGCCTCTATTTCTAACAATCTCAACATTTCCAACTACTCCTCATTTATCTGAACCTTAAATTTCTCAATTTCTCTGTTTATCAGCAAACCTAGTTCTCTGTATCTATCAAATTCTCAATTTTCAGCAATATGTCAGATTCTGCACATTTCCAGATTCTCTGCATTCAAACACAACTTCAATTTCTCCTTATCCTTCAATTTCTGCAAAACTCTGTATCTCTGTATCTAGCAAAATGTCAATTTCAAGTAATTGATCAACTTCTAGCATTTTCTCTATCTGCAGGTACTTCTCATTTCCCATATTTGTAAAGTTTTGCAATTGCATGAAATTCACTGTTTGCATCATCTGATTGTTTACTGGCTGTATAATCACTCTCCCCATCTTTACTAGTTTCTACTGCCTATATATATTAATAACTCTATTTCCAACAATCTATAGATTTCCAGCTGTTCATTGTTCAACTCAGCTGTCAATTTCTCCTTTTCAATCCTTTTCAGCAAATCTGGTTCTCTGTATCTAGCAAGTTCTCAATTTCTTGCAAGTAATCAAATTCTGCACATTTCCAGCTTCTCTGCTTTCACCGCAACTTCATTTTCTCGATATTCTTCAATTTCTTCAAAACGAACTCGCTGTATCTATCAAAATATCAACTTCTAGCAGTTGAACAAATTCTAGCAATTTCTCTATCTGCAGACGTTTCTCATTCCCCATAAATGCAAAATCTCCCATTTCCATGAAATCTGCTGTTTCTAGCTTCTACTCCTTCTAAGAATGCCCAAGTTTCTCCATTTCTATCAATTTCTCTATCTCTACTAATTTCTACTGCCTATCGACATTAATGTACCTATTCTTAACAATCTCCAAATTTGCAGCTACTCCTCATTCACCTAAACATCCAATTTTTCGATTTCTCTCTTTATCAGGAAATCTAGTTCTCTGTATCTATCAAATTCTCACTTTCCAGCAATGTGTTAGATTCAGCGCATTTGCGGGCTCTCCAAATTCATCGCAACTTTAATTTCTCAGCAAACCTGGTTCTCTGAATCTATCAAACTGTCAATTTCTACCAATTGAGCAAATTCTACCATTTTCTCTATCTGCTCATGTTTCTCATTCCCCATAGATGTAAAATCTCCCATTTCCATGAAATTCGCTGTTTGTAGCTTCTGCTACTTCTCTGAATGCACAAGTTTCTCCTTTTCTATCAATTTCTCTATCTCACCTAATTTCTAGTCTATCTACATTAATGCATCTATTTCTAACAAGCTATACATTTCCAGCTGTTCATTGTTTATCTCAGCCTTCAATTTCTCCATCTGTCTCCTTTTCAGCAAATCTGGTTCTCTGTACCTAGCAAGTTCTCAATTTCTTGCAAGTAATCAAATTCCGCACATTTCCAGCTTCTCGGCATTCACCGCACCTTCAGTTTCTCTATATCCTTCAATTTAGGCAAACCTGGCTCTCTGTGTCTGTTAAACTGTCAGTTACTAGCAATTGATCAATTTCTAGCAATTTCTCTACCTTCTGAGATTTCCCATTCCCCATATTTGTCAAGTCTCCCATTTACATGAAATTCGCTGTTTGTACCTTCTCCACCTTCCCTGAATGTGCAAGTTTCTCCATTTGAATTAACCTCTCTATCTCTACTAACTGCTACTGTCTATCTACATTAATGTTTCTATTTTAAACAATCTCCTCATTTCCAGCTGCTCAACTGAACCTACAATTCCTCAATTTCTCGGTTTATCAGCAAATCTAGCTCTCTGTATCTATGAAATTATCAATTTTCCGCAATTTGTCAGATTCAGCACATTTGCAGGTTCTGCGCATTCAAACGCAACTTCAATTTCTCCATACCCTCCAAATTCTGCAAGACTGGCTCTGTGTATCTAGCAAAACATCAGTTTCTAGCAATTGATCAACTCCTAGCATTTTCTCTATCTGCAGATATTTCTCATTCCCCATATTTATAAAAACTCCCAATTCCATGAAATTCACTGTTTGTAGCTTTTGCTCCTTCACTGACTGTGTAGGTTTCTCCATTGATACCAGTATCTCTATCTCCACTATTTTCTACTCTCTATATACTTTAATATCTCTATTTCTAACAATCTCCGCATTTCCAACAACTCATTAATCTGAACCTTCAATTTCTCAATTTATCTGCTTATCAGCAAATCGAGTTCTCTTTATCTACCAAATTCTCAATTTTCAGAAACATGTCAGATTCAGCACATTTCCAGCTTCTCCACTTCAATTCCTCCTCATCCTTTAATTCTGCAAATCTGGCTCTCTGTATCTAACAAATTGTAAATTTCAAGCAGTTGAGCAAATTTTACCATTTTCTCTATCTGCAGACGTTTCTTCTTTCCCATATTTATAAAATTTCCCAATTCCATGAAATTCACTGTTTGTATCTTCTGCTCGTTCACTGGCTGCAAATAATTTCTCCATTTCTAAAAATCTCTCCACCTCTACTAGGTCCTACTACCTATATGCATTAATGTCTCTGTTTCTAACAACCTACACATTTCCAGCTGTTCATTGTTCAACTCAGCCTCCAATTCCTCCATTTCTCTCCTTTTTAGCAAATCTGGTTCTCTGTATCTAGCAAGTTCTCAATTTCTTGCAAGTAATAAATTTCTGCACATTTCCAGCTTTTCTGCAATCACCGCAACTTCAATTTCTCGATATCCTTCAATTTCTGCAAAACGGACTCTCTGTATCTTTCAAAATATCAATTTCCAGCAATTGAGCAAATTCTACCATTTTCTCTATCTGCAGATGTTTCTCATTCCCCATATATGCAAAATCTCCCATATCCATGAAATTCACAGTTTGTAGCTTCTGCTCCTTCTCTGCCTAAGTTTCTCCATTTCTATAAATTTCTCTATCTCACCTGATTTCTACTGTTTATCTACATCAATGTATCTATCTCTAACAATCTCCAAATTTCCAGCTACTCCTCATTCACCTACACATTCAATTTCTCAATTTCTCTGTTTATCAGATAATCTAGTTCCCTGTATCTATCAAATTCTCAATTTCCAGCAATTTGTTAGATTCAGCACATTTGAAGATTCTGCGCATTCACCGCAACTTGAATTTCTGCTTATCCTTCATTTTCTGCAAAACTGGTTCTGTGTAATAGCAACATGTCAATGCCTAGCAATTGATCAACTTCTAGCATTTTGTCTATCTGCAGATATTTCTCATTCCCCATATTTATAAACTCTCCCAATTCCATGAAATTTACTGTTTGTAGCTTCTGCTCCTTCACTGACTGTGTAGGTTTCTCCATTAATACCAATTTCTCTATCTCTACTGTCTATATACATTAATATCTCTGTTCCTAACAATCTCCGCATTTCCAGCTGCTCATTGTTCACCTCAATCTTCAATTTCTCCATTTGTCTCTGTTTCAGCAAATCTGGTTCACTGTATCTAGCAAGTGCTCAGTAATTAGTCAAATTCTGCACATTTCCATCAATTTCTCCATAACCTTCAGTTTAAGCAAAGCTCGCTCTCTGCATCAATCAAACTGTCAGTTTTTAGCAATTGATCAAATTCTAGCAATTTCTCTATCTGCAGACATTTCCCATTCCCCATATTTGTAAATGCTCCCATTTACATGAAATTCACTGCTTGTACCTTCTGCTCTGTCTCTGAATGTACAGGTTTCACCATTTCCATCAGTTTCTCTATCTCTACTAATTTCTACTGTCGATCTACATTAGTGTCTCTATTTCTAACAATCTCAACATTTCCCTCAACTCATTCATCTGAACCGTCAATTTCTAAATTTCTCCATTTCTTTCTTTATCAGCAAATCTAATTCTCTGTATCTATCAAATTCTCAATTTCCAGCAATTTGTTAGATTCAGCACATTTGCAGGTTCTGTGCATTCACCGCAACTTCAATTTCTCCTTATCCTTAAATTATGCAAAACTGGCTCTCTGTATGTAAGAAAATGCCAATTTCTAGCAATTGATCAACTTCTAGCAGTTTCTCTATCTGTAGATTTTTCTTATTTCCCTTATTTATAAAATCTCCCAATTCCATTAAATTCACTGTTGGTAGCTTCTGCTCCTTCACCGACTGTATAAGTTTCACCAATAATGCCAATTTCGCTATCTCTACCGATTTCTACTGTGTATATACATTAATCTCTCTAGTTCTAACAATCTCTGCAGTTCCAGCTGCTCATCGTCCACCTCAATCTTCAGTTTCTCCATTTCTCTCTTTATCAGCAAATCTGGTACTCTGTATCTGGCAATTAATCAGCTTGTAGCAATTAATGAAATTCTGCACATTTCCAGCTTCTCTGCATTCACCACACCTTCAATTTCTCCATACCCTTCAATTTAAGTAAACCTGGCTCTCTGTATCTATCAAACTGTCAGTTTCTAGCAATTGATCAAATTCTAGCAATTGCTCTATCTGCAGACGTTTCTCATTCCCCATTTATGCAAAATCTCCCACTTCCAAGAAATCCGCTGTTTGTTGCTTCTACTCCTTCTCTGAATGCACAAGTTTCTCAATTTCTATCAATTTCTCTGTCTCCACTCATTTCTGCTGTTGATCTACATTAATGCATCTATTTCTAACAATTTCCAAATTTACAGCTAATCCTCATTCACCTAAACATCCAATTTCTCAATTTCTCTCTTTATCAGAAAATATAGTTCTCTGTATCTATCAAATTCTCAATTTCCAGCAATTTGTTAAATTCAGCACATTTGCCAGCTCTCCGAATTCACCACAACTTCAATTTCTCCGTATCCTTCAATTTCAGCAAACCTGGCTCTCTGTATCAAACTGTCAATTTCTACCAATTGATCAAATTCTACCATTTTCCCTATCTGCAGACGTTTCTCATTCCCTATATATGCAAAATCTCCCCTTTCCATGAAATTCACTGTTTGTAGCTTCTGCTCCTTCTCTGAATCCACAAGTTTCACCATTTCTATCAATTTCTCTATCTCACCTAATTTCTACAGACTATCTATATTAATGTATCTATTTCTAACAATCTCCAAATTTCCAGCTACTCCTCATTCACTTAAACATTCAATTGCACAATTTCTCTCTTTATCAGATAATCTAGTTCCCTGTATCTATCAAATTCTCAATTTCCAGCAATTTGTTAGATTCGGCACATTTGCAGTTTCTGCGCGTTCACCGCAACTTCAATTTCTCCTCATCCTTCAATTTTTCAAAACTGGCAATTTCTAACAATTGAGCAACTTCTAGCATTTCCCCTATCTGCAAATAATTTTCATTCCCTATAGCTGTATAATCTCCCATTTCCATGAAACTGGCTGTTTATGCATCTGCTCCTTCTGTGAATGTATAGGTTTCTGCATTTACATCTGTTTCTCTATCTCTACTAATTTCTACTGTCCATCTACATCAGTGTCTCTATTTCTAACAATCTCAACATTTCCAACTACTCCTCATTTCTCAATTTCTCTGTTTATCAGCAAATATAGTTCTCTGTATCTAACAAACTCTCAATTTTCAGCAATATGTCATATTCAGCATATTTCCAGGCTCTCTGAATTCACTGCAACTTTAATTTCACCACATCCTTCAACTTAAGCAAGCATCACTCTCTTTATCTATCAAGCCATCAGTTTCAAGCAATTGGGCAAATTCTTGCATTTTCTCCATCTGCAGATATTTCTCATTCCCCATATTTGTGAATTTCATTTGCATGAAATTGGATGTTTGTACCTTTTGTTCCTTCTCTGAATGCACAAGTTTCTCCATTTCAACCTCTATCTCTACTAATTTCTACTGTCTATCTACATTAATGTCTCTATTTTTAACAATCTCTACATTTCCAGCTACTCCTCATTCAACTGAGCCTACAATTTCTCTCTTTATCAGCAAATCTAGTTCTCTGTATCTATCAAATTCTCAATTTCCAGCAATTAGCCAGATTCAGCACATTTCCAGCTTCTCCGCATTCACCGCAACTTCAATTTCTCCATATCCTTCAAATTCTGCAAAACTGGCTCTCTGTACCAAGCAAAATGTCAATTTCTAGCAAGTGATCAACTTTTAGCATGTTCTCTATCTGCAGATATTTCTCATTCCCCATCTATATAAAGTCTCCCAATTCCATGAAATGTACTGTTTGTAGCTCCTGCTCCCTGACTGACTACATAATTTTCTCCATTTCTACCAATTTCTCTATCACTACTAATTTCTTCTGTCTATATCACATTTTCTAAAAATCTCCCCGCATTTCCAGTTGCTCATCGTTCACCTCAACCTTCAATTTCTCCTTTTCTCTTTTCATTAACAAATCTGGTTCTCTGTATCTAGCAAGTATTCAGTTTCTTGCAATAATCAAATTCTGCACATTTCCAGATTCTCTGCATTCACCGCAACTTCAATGTCTCCATATCCTTCAATTTCTTTAAAACTGGCTCTGTGTATCTAGCAAAATATCAATTTCCAGCAATTGATAAATTCTACCATTTTCTCTATGTGCAGATGTTTCTCATTCCCCATATTTGTGATGAAATTTGCATTTGCATGAAATGGGCTGTTTGTACCTTTTGCTCCTTCTCTGAACGTACAAGTTTTTCCATTTCAATCAACCTATCTATCTCTACTAATTTCTACTGTCTGTCTACAATAATGTCTCTATTTTTAACAATCTCCACATTTCCAGCTACTCTTCATTCAACTGAACCTACAATTTCTCTCTTTATCATCGGTAAAACGGATGAGTTAAGGGTGAGGATTGACATGTGGAATTGTGATATAGTAGCCATCACTGAGACGTGGTTGAGGGAAGGGCAGGATTGGCAGTTCAACATTCCAGGATATAGAATCTTCAGGCAAGACGGGGTGGGGGTAAAAGAGGAGGAGGCGTTGCATTATTAGTTAAGGAGTCAGTTACTGCAGTAAGGAGAGATGATATCTTGGAGGGGGCATCGAATGAAGCTTTGTGGGTAGAGCTTAGGAATAAAAAAGGGGCAACCACATTATTAGGTGTTTATTATAGACCCCCAGGTAGTCAGCGGGAAATTGAGGAGTAAATATGTGCACAATTTGTGGAGGTGTGTAAAAATAATAACATTAGGGTAATTATATTAGGTGATATCAACTTTTCCAACATTAATTGGGATAGACATAATGTTAAGGGCTTGGATGGAGTGGATTTCTTGAAATGTGTACAGGAGAGCTTTTTAGGTCAATATGTAGAGGGTCCAACAAGGGATGGTACATCATTCAATTTCAGTAAACCTGGCTCTCTGTATCTATCAAATTGTCAATTTCTAGCAATTGAGCAAATTCTAGCATTTTCTCTAGCTGCAGATATATCTCATTCCCTCTCATTTCTCATTTCAGCAGGATGTGGGAAATGAGGGACGCTTCCAGCGTCCCTGGTGACCATGTGTGCGGAAGGTGTGTCCAAATGCAAATTCTAGCTAACTGGATTTTGGAGCTGGAGCTGCAGGTGGGCTCATTGTTGGAGCATCCGCGATGCTGAGCAAGTCGTGGATAGCACGTTTAGCGAGGTGGTCACACTGCAGGTGAAGATTACACAGGCAGAAAGAGAATGGGTGACCATCAGGAACAGTAAAAGACTCAGGAAGGTAGTGCAGAAGTCCCCTGTGGTCATCCCCCTCTCTAACAGATATACTGTTGGGGGGGATGGCATCTCAGGGGAAAGCAGCAACAGCCAAGTTCATGGCACCGTGGGTGGCTCCTGCTGCTCAGAGAGGCGGGAAGAAAACAAGTGTTAGGGCTATAGTGACAGGGGATTCAATAGTTAGGGGCACAGACAGACACTTCTGTGGCCGCAAACGTGAATCAAGGATGGTATGTTGCCTCCCTGGTGCCAGGGTCCAGGATATCACGGAGCAGCTGCAGGACATTCTAGGGAGGGAAGATAAACAGCCAGTGGTCGTGGTACACATTGGTACCAACAACATAAACTAAGGGATGAGGACCTGCAAGCTCAGTATGGGAAGTTAGGAGATAAATTAAAATACAGGGCCTCAAATGCAGTAATCTCAGGATTACTCCCAGTTCCACATGCTAGCGAGAGCAGGAATAAAAGGATAGATCAAATGAACAAGTGGCTGGAGAGATGGTGTAGCCGGGAGGGATCATAGTCTTGAGGCACTGGGACTGGTTCTGGGGAAGGTGGGATGTGTACAAACTGGACAGACTGCATCCAGGCTGGGACCAGTGTCCTTGCTAGTTCTTTTGGAGAGTATTTAAACTAGTGTGGCAGGGAGATATCCCATCCCAGGAGTAGGATCAGATAGGTCAGATTCAGATCAGAAAAATGGAGGTAAAACATTAGCTAGGGACATTGTGATGGACATGGAGTTACAGGAGAAGCAAAGGTTACAAAGTGTCCAGCAAGGGAAATTGACGGGGTTAAACTGTTTATACTTCAATGCAAGGAGTATTACAAACAAGGTAGATGAGTTAAGGGCACTGGCAGCAGGATGTCATTGCTATAACGGAGACCTGGCTAAAGGAGGGACAAAACTGGCAGCTTAATATCCCTGGTTATACAGTCTTCATACACAATAGAACAGGGGATGAAAAAGGAGGGGATGGTAGCACTAATGGTTAAAGAATCAATTCCAGTTGTGAGAAGGGATGATATACTAAATGGGTCAACAAATGAGGCTTTATGGATTGAGCTTAGAAATAAAAAAGGGGCAGTCGCACTACTGGGAGTATACAACAGGCCCCTAAATAGTGAAAGGGAGATAAATTTGTAGGCACATTTCTGCTTGTAAGAACAAGAGGGCAATAATAGTAGGAGACTTCAATTATCCTAATATCAACTGGGATTCAAACAATATAAGGGGCACTGAGGGAGAAAAATTCATGCAGTATGTCCAGGAAAATTTTTTCAACCAATTAATGAGAAACCCAATGAGAGGAGCTGAAATTCTAGACCTAGTCTTGGGGAAACAAAAAAGGGCAAGTGAGTGAAGTAACAGTTGGTGACCATATCGGGGACAGTGATCACAATTCAGTTAGATTTAGCATTACCATGGAAAAGGACAGAGATAAGGCAGGAGTAAAAGTCTTGAACTGGGGAAAGGCAAATTTTGCAGAAATGAGAAGGGACTTGGCTGAGGTGGACTGGACAGCTAGACCCCCCTGGTTGTCTAGAGGAATACAGGGGATGATCAAACAGAAAAAGAAAGCGTACGATAGGCACAGAGAACTAAGCACTGCAGATAGCCTAGACGAATATAGGAAGTGCAGGGACGAAGTTAAAAAGGAAATAAGGAAATAAAAGAGAGGGCATGAAAAAAGATTAGCAAGTAAAGTTAAAGATAACCCAAAGATGTTAAAGGTTAGTTCAGGAAAAAGTGGGACCTATCAGAGATGAAGATGGAAACTTGTGTGTATATGCAGAGGCAGTGGGAAGGGTTTTGAATGAATATTTTGTCTCCGTGTTTACAAAGGAAAGGGAGGATGTAGATATAGCAGTCCAGGAAGAACACTGCGAGATATTGGACAGGATAGTCATAAAGAGAGAGGAAGTACTTGAAGGGTTGAAATCCTTGAAAGTTGATAAGTCACCAGGGCCAGATGGATTGTTTCCGAGGCTGCTGAAGGAAGTAAGGGAGGAGATAGCAGCTGCTCTGAGGATGATTTTCCAATCTTCACTAGATGCAGGGGAGGTATCAGAGGGCTGGAGAAATGCAAAACTTAGTTCCATTGTCTAAAAAGGGATCAAAGGAAATGCCAAACAATTATAGGCCAGTTAGTCTTACAACAGTGGTGAGCAAATTAGTAGAATCAATCCTGAGAGATAGGATTAACAGTCATATGGAAAGGCATGGACTAGTCAGGGATGGTCAGCATGGATTTGTTAAAGGAAGGTCTTGCCTCACAAATTTGATTGAATTCTTTGAGGAAGTGATAAGAAGGGTTGATGAAGGTAGTGCAGTGGATGTTGTGTACATGGATTTTAGCAAGGCATTTGACAAGGTCCCACATGGCAGATTGGTCAGGAAAGTAAAAGCCCATGGGATTCAGGGTAATGTGGAAAACTGGATAAAAGGTTGGCTTTGTAACAGGAAACAAATGGCAATGGTTGATGGATTCCCTTGCGAATAGAAAGTTGACTCAAGTGGTGTTCCACAGGGCTCGGTGTTGGGACCCTTGCTGTTTGTGTTATATATTAATGATTTGGATGTGAATGTGGGGGGTACGATTGGGAAATTTGCAGATGATAGAAGATTGGCCGAGTAGTGGATAGTGTAGAGGATAGCCATAATCTCCAAAACTATATAGATGGGTTCATGGAGTGGGTGGTAAAGTTTCAGATGGATTTTAACGTAGAGAAGTGTGAGGTCATACATTTAGGGAGGTCAAACAGTTACAGGGATTACAAAATAAATGGGAATATACTAAGAGGGGTAGATGAAGTGAGAGTTTTGGCGTACAAGTACACAGGTCCCTGAAGGCAGCAGTTCAAGTAGACAAGGTTGTAAAGAAGGCTTATGGAATGCTTTCCTTCATCGGCAGGGGTATTGAGTATAAAAGCTGGGAAGTCATGCTGCAGCTGTATAGAACCTTGGTTAGGCCATACTTGGAATATTGCGTGCAATTCTGGTCGCCACATTACCAGATATGGAGGCGTTGGAGAGGCACCCTCTCCAGGATGCTGCCTGGTCTGGAGGTTATTAGCTATGAGGAGAGGTTAGAGAAACTCGGATTGTTCTCACTAGAGTGACGGAGATTGAGGGGTGACTTGATAGAAGTTTACAAAATTATGAGTGGACAGAGTACATAGTCAGAAGCTTTTTCCCAGGGTGGAAGTCAATTACTCGGGGACATGGGTTTATGGTGAGAGGGGAAAACTTTAGAGGAGACGTGCGGGGCAAGTTTTTTACGCAGAGGGTAGTGAGTGTCTGGAATTTGCTGCCAGAGGAGGTGGTGGAAGCAGGTACGATAGTGGTGTTTAAGAGGCAGCTTGACAAATACATGAATCGGATGGGAATAGAGGGATACGGACCCCGGAAGTGCAAAATGTTTTAGGTTGACAGGCAATATGATCAGCGCAGGCTTGGAGGGCTGAAGGGCCTGTTCCTGTACTGTACTTTTCTTTGTTCTTTTCTTTGTATAATGTTGGAATTGTATAAAACACGGGTGAGGCCTCAACTGGAGTATTGTGTGCAGTTCTGGTCACCACATTACAGGAAGGATGTAATAGCTCTGGAGAGAGTGCAGAGGAGGTTTACAAGAATGTTGCCAGGGTTAGAAAAGTAGCTACGAGGAGAGATTGGATAGGTTGGGGTTATTTTCCTTAGAACAAAGAAGGCTGAGAGATGACTTGATTGAGGGGTACAAAATTATGAGGGGAATGGATAGAGTGGACAGGATAAAATTGTTTCCCTCAGTGCAGAATTCTAGGACCAGGGGACATAGATTCAAGATAAGTGGAAGAAGGTGTAGCGGACATGAGGAAGAACTTTTTTTTGCAGAGGGTAGTGGGTGTCTGGAATTCACTGCCCAAGTTGGTGGTAGAGGCAGAAAATCTAAACTCTTTTAAAAAGTACCTGAATCTGCACCTTAAGTGCTGTATGCTGCAGGGCTATGGGCCGGGTGCAGGAAGGTGGGATTAGAAAGGGCACCTGGGTGTCCTCGGGCTGGAATGGCCTCCTTCTGTGCTGTAACTTTTCTCTGGTTCTATGGTTCTATGGTTCTATTTCAATAAAATTCTACATTTCTACTCATCTCTACTGTCTATCTACATCAGTGTCTCTAATTCTAACAATCTCAACATTTCCAACTACTACTCATTTATCTGAACCTTATATTTCTAAATTTCTCTGTTTATCAGCAAATGTCGTTCTCTGCATCGATCAAATTCTCAATTTTCAGCAATATGTCAGATTCAGCACAATTCCAGCTTCTCCTCATTCAAACGCAACTTTAATTTCTCCATATCCTTCAATTTCTGCAAAACCGGCTCTCTGTATCTAGTAAAATGTTAATTTCTAGCAAGTGGTCAACTTTTAGCATGTTCTCTATCTGCAGATATTTCTCATTCCCCATATTTTTTAAATCTCCCAATTCCATGAAATTCACTGTTTGTAGCTTCTGCTCCTTCACTGACTGCATAATTTTCTCCATTTCTACCAATTTCTCTATCTCTACCAATTTCTACTGTCTATCTACATTAATGTCTCTATTTTTAACAATCTCCACATTTCCAGCTGTTCATTGTTCAGCTACAAACAGCGGATTTCATGGTGGGATATTTTGCATATATGGGGAATGTGAAACGTCTGTAGATAGAGAAATTGCTAGAATTTGAACAATTGCTAGAAACTGACAGTTTGACAGATACAGAGAGCCAGGTTTGCTTAAATTGAAGGATATGGAGAAATTGAAGGTGCGGTGAAGGCAGAAAAGCTGGAAATGTGCAGAATTTGATTAATTGCTACAAGTTGCTCGATACAGAGAACCAGGTTTGCTGAAAAAAAAGAGAAATGGAGAAATTGAAGATTGAGATGAGCAGCTGGAAATGCGGAGATTGTTAGAAATAGAGATATTAATGTATCGTCAATCGAAATTAGTAGAGAGAGAGAAATTGGTATCAATGGGGAAACTTATACAGTCAGTGAATGAGCAGAAGCTACAAACAGTGAATTTCATGGAATTGGGAGATTTTATAAATATGGGGAATGAGAAATATTCTGCAGATAGAGAAAATGTTAGAAGTTGATCAATTGCTAGGAATTGACATTTTGCCAGTTTTTCAGAAATTGAATGATAACAAGAAATCGAAGTTGCGGTGAATGCGCAGAACCTGCAACTGTGCTGAATTGAAGAAATTGCTGGAAATTGAGAATTTGATAGATACAGAGTACCAGATTATCTGACAAAGGGAGGAATTGAATGTTTCGGTGAATGAGGAGTAGCTGGAAATTTGGAGATTGTTAGAAATAGATACATTAATGTAGATAGACAGTAGAAATTAGGTGAGATAGAGAAATTGATAGAAATGGAGAAACTAGTGGATTCAGAGAAGGAGCAGAAGATACAAACAGCGAATTTCTTGGAAATGGGAGATTTTGCATATATGGGGAACGAGAAACGTCTGTGGATAGAGAAAATGATAGAATTTGCTCAATTGCTAGAAATTGATATTTTGAGAGATACATAGAGTCTGTTTTGCAGAAATTGAAGGATATCGAGAAATTGAAGTTGCGGTGAAAGCAGTAAAGCTGGAAATATACGGAATTTGATTACTTGCAAGAAATTGAGAACTTGCTAGATATAGAGAATCAGATTTGCTGAAAAGGAGAGAAATGGAAAAATTGAAGGCTGAGTTGAACAATGAACAGCTGGAAATGTGGAGGTTGTTAAAAATAGAGATGTTAAGGTAAATGGACAGTTGAAGTTAGCAGAGGTAGAGAGGTTGATTGAAATGGAGTAATTTATATAGCCAGTGAACGAGCAGAAGCTACAAACAGTGAATTTCATGGAATTGGGAAATTTTATAAATATGGGGAATGAGAAATATCTGCAGAGAGAGAATGTGCTAAAAGTTGATCAATTGCTAGAAAGTGACGGTTTGATAGATGCAGAGAGCCAGGTTTGCTTAAATTGAAGGGTATGGAGAAATTGAAGTTGCAGAGAATGCAGGGAAGCTGGAAATGTGCAGCATTTGATTAATTGCAAGAAACTGAGTACTTGCTAGATACAGAGAACGAGAATTGTTGATAAAGAGAGAAATTGAGAAATTAAAGGTTGAGGTGAACGATGAGTAACTGGAAATGCGGGGAGATTATTAGAAATGAGATATTCATGTATATGGACAGTAGAGATAGAGAAATTGGTAGAAATGGAGAAAATTATACAGCCAATGAAGGAGCAGAAGCTACAAACAGTGAATTTAATGTAATTGGGAGATTTTATAAATATGAGGAATGAGAAATATCTGCAGATCGAGAACATGCTAAAAGTTAATCAGTTGCTAGAAATTGACATTTTGCTAGATACAGAGAGCCAGTCTTGCAGAAATTGAAGGATATGGAGAAATAGAAATTGCGTTGAATGCAGAGAAGCTGGAAGTGTGCTGAATCTGACAAATTCTCCGATGCCTGCCTTGCTGTCCTCCTGGAAGAGGCGTCCAACCATCTTGTTGTTTCTGGAGGATGGGAGGAGGAGGGCCCCCCACATGACCAGGCAGGCATGGCAGGAAGTGGCAGAGGCCGTTAGCTCTCAAGATGCTGGGCGGCGCACAGGAACACAGTGCCGCAAGCGTTTCAATGATTTGTTGTGCTCTGGAAGGGTGAGTACCATGTCAGCCTTGGCCATTTTACCAGCAGGTAGCATTAGCCTTTGAGGCCACCAACACCCCCCACCCCCCCAGCCTCCCATATCTTAGCGTTGTTACTGCATTGGGCATTTGGCACACGCCGGGTGGGCTAGACACATACTCAGAACTCCAACACATGTTTTATTGATGGTGATGAGATGGTGGAAGGGGAGCCTCAAGCTGTCGTGGCCAAGAGCCACCTGCTAGCCTCGGCGCCACACCTAGTTGCGCCTCCTTGCCATGGGCGCTAAGACCCCTGTGTTATTCAAAGTGATGGACGCCGAATGTGTCCAAGGTGGCCGTTGGGGGAGGGGTTTGGGAGCAGCTGTACTATCTTCTGGGGACTGATTACCAGTAGTGTGGACAGGAGCCGCTGGAGGCCTCAGTTGGGCCACTGTGGTTGGGGTGCGGCATGCGCGTGCAGAGTACATGAGCGATCATCCCCAATAAATGCTCTTCTCTGTTCTGCAGGCAAAAACTGAGAACAATATCTGGGAGTGTTTGCAGACTGGCGGTGGGCACGCCATGCTGCAGCACCTCACCACGTGTAAGGACCAGGCCATGGAGCTGGGGAGGAGGCAGGCGGCCAGGTCGGCAGGTGTCAGCGAGGCTGGGGTGCAGCGGCCAGGTATTTGAGGGCCACAGTCCCATCCACTCTGTCTCCCCACCATCCAAAGCACTGATGGTTGCTGCAATCGTTAATGCAGTAACACTGCTCATTCACAGACTGATACAGTCAGACGTGTGGGTCTTACACAAAGGTTCCTCGGCCCCTGGAGGATCCGCATCTCCAGCACCTTCCAAAGTCACTTTGTCCCATTTGTGACCACTATCCCCATGGCCTAACATGCCATAGCATCACTGCTGCACATCGAAAGACTTATTGCATCTTAAGAGGGTTTGTACCTCCACCACCTTTTCAGCCAGTGCGGCCCACATTACTCTGTCCAAAAAGTCCTCAGCACCTCATGGCACTCAACTTAAATAAATGCCACCACATTAGTCATCCCTGTGCCAAGGGAAAATGTTGCCTTCTGTCCACCTCATAACGGTATGAAGGTCAATAATGTAACCTGTCAATCTCCTGTGCTCCACGGCAAATGTCGCAAGTGCATGTAATGTTTCGTCATAACTCCAACTCTCCAGGCCAGCATGTACCCAGGTCAGGAACCTCTGCACTCTCCTCACTCCAATGCCATCCCTCCCATGAAGCGCAGGTCACAACTGAACGCGGAAATGTAGATGTGGCCTCGACAGCGTTTTCTGCACTTGCAATATGACCTCCTTTTTCCTACATTCTATTCCTCGGCTAATAAAGGCAAATGCGGCTTCGACCTTGTTAAATGCCTTATGTTCCTGTTCTGCTACCTTAATGGGTCTGCCCAGCAAGGTCCCTGTAATCGTCGTCACTTCCCACGGTCCTATCATTACTCATGTATTCCTGTACCTTGCTTGTCTTGCCCAAGTGCTTAACCGCACACTTATCCACATAACATTCCATGTGGCATTCCTTAGGCCATCTGACCAGCCTATCTCTATGCGCGTGTAATGTTTGGGCCTCCTCTTGACTATTTACCACCCCACCAATGTTCATCTCCTTAGGTTCTTGAAGGGTAAGCGACTTATGAGGCTGGGGGGGAAAGGGATGAAAGGTGTTACTGACTGAACGCCAACTGATGCACTGTCCTTGTTGTTAATTTCAGCATCACCACCACATGGCTGCCACCAACACGTGCAGAGCCCCCCCTCCACACCTGAGGGCCAAGACTTGCAACTTGCGTCACATTCTTTCAGCGAGCCAGGCACCAGCGCAGCGGCAAACACCTCGGTGGGGATTATGACGTCGGCTAGTGTCCCGGGGCACAGTGGACAGGCACTTCGCAATCGCTGGAGGAGATGGCACGGACAGAGAGTGCCGATAGCACCAGCAGCCGGAGGACTGCAGGAGACCAGGCACATGCTGAGTCTGGCAGTGATGATGTGCCTCTGGAGATGTCAGCCATGCGACAGTTGCAGGACAAGCGGCAGGGTGCGCGGGAGCATCTGGCAGGGTTGCATGAGGGTGTGCTTCACTTGGGCTCTGTGGTGGAGGAATCCAGGCAGAGTGTCAGTGATGGCATGAACCTCAGGACAGAGCTTCAGGCTTCCTCCATTAAGAGATTGGCGACGCTCATGGAGAGGGGCTTCCAACAGATTGAGAATCATCTGATGGGGTTACGCTCTGACCTGCAAGCCCTCACAGCGCTAATGGCCACATGTGGTCATTCCCAATGTGCGGGATGTTCTGGGTACCAAGTGTCCCAGCTCGGTGCCCATCCATCTGCAGTGAGCAGGGAGGTCCAATGTGACCTCACGTCAGCGCAGCAGATGCCTGTCGTCACTGTGAGCTCCTCTCAGGGCACTCCGGATGAGGGCAGCAGCTCCTCTGCCCCTCTGCCAGTGACTGTTGCATCCGTTGAGGCTGCAACAACTGGGGAGGTGCCAGTTCTGGCTAAAGGGAGGCCACCAAAGTCATCGACGCCAACAGGACACCAGAGTCAGCAGGCTGTCTCACAAGCCACTCCGAGCGATGGGGCGGCACCCAGACGTAGCACCCGCAAATGTAAGCATAAGGCATGTTAGGCACTCCACGGGTTTGTCACTGGTGATTTTGTGTTGGCCCTAGATTAGGGAATGTTTCATTATGTGCGTCAGAGCGACATTTGTGCTTTATTTTGGTGGGAATGAAGTCCACTTTTCTGACCATGGCTGAGGGTTTTTCCTTTGTGCTGCATTTGTATGTTTCACAGACATATCATGAGTGTTTGAGTGGACATTGATGTTTCTGTACTAAGCCCTTAGTTGTAGCTGATGAGGTGGAAGATGTAGCACCTACGTGCCACGTGTGGAAGCGCCAGGCAATGCTGTTCCTGCTGATCCGTGTGTGTGGAGCTAGCTGAAGGTTCATTTGATTAATGTGTCCTGGATATCCCTGTCTCCTTGGTGTAATAGCGGGTCGGCATGCTGCCCCTCATCATTGCCCTGTGCTTCCTCATCCTCTGTGCCACTGCTGGATTCAGCATGTGCAGCCTCATCCACTGCATCAAGTTCTTCATCGTCAACTGCATCCCCCCTTTCCAGCGCAAGATTGTGCAGAGCGCAACATGCTACCACTATCACAGAGACGCGATCAGGGGGGTACTGGAGTGCGCTGAGCGGTCCAGGCAACGGAAGCGCATCTTGAGAAGACAGATGTCTCTCTCCACCACAGCCCTTGTGGTGCCCTGGCTCCTATTGTAGCGCTGCTCAGCCTCTGTTCTTGGATGGCGGAGTGGCGTCATGAGCCACCTTCTGAGGGGATAGCCCTTGTCACCCAGCAGTCAACCATCCAGCAGAGCCGGAGCACTGAAGAGCCCCGGCACCTGGGAGTGTCTGAGGATGTTGGCGTCGTGGGAGCTGCCTGGGTACCTTGCACAGACTTGCAGAATCTGCATCCTATGATCACACACTATCTGCACGTTCATTGAGTGGAAGCCCTTCCTGTTGACGAAGGCACTGGTCTCGCCTGCTGGCGCCTTGATGCCCACATGTGTGCAGTCCATTGCACCATGGACGTGGGGGAAGCCAGCAATAGCCGCAAAGCCTCTGGCTCGCTGCGGAAGTGGATGAAGGTCAATGCCCATCTGAACAGAGCGTCTGTCACCTGCTTGACACAAGTGAGCCCTGGAAGGAGCCAGGTGCATAGGAGTGGAGGGCAACTGTGACCTTCAGAGCCGCTGGCATGGGGTGTCCACCCACACAGTTAGGAGACATCTCAGGGCCAATCATCTGACAGATATAGTTGACTGTCTCTCTTGACTATCGGAGCCGCCTTTGACACTGCACCTCAGTCATATTGAGGTAGCTGCTTCGTCACCTGTATACCATGGCAGCAGGATAGTGGCGTCTTCTGTGGCCCATTCCACCTTGGACAACTTGTTGGCCCTGCGCCCCTTGTGCCTGGCCTCCCAAAGGTGGCTCCCCTGGAGGCTGATTGTCCAGTCCTGGCCTCCTCCTTATTCTATCCCTCCCTTCCTCCTCAGAGGAGCTGCCTCCAGTGGAGATGTCAGAACCCATACCCAGGCTAAATGGAGGCCTCTGGAAAGCTGCAGGCCCGATACTGTCTGCAGACTGCTGAGCTGAAGCTTCAGAGTACAAAGAAAGCTTTTGGAAATCGATCTGAACTGCTAACAATCACACAGGCAAGTTTGAAACACTTTCTGCATTAAATACTTCAGGTAAAACATTAACAACCCCTCTGAGCCCACATATCCCGCCCGTGGATGAGGTTTGTTAAAAAATCACATTCCCGCCTGCCTGTTGCGCCCATGCGCCGAACTGAAGATCTCACGGGCTCCTTGAAATTGGCTTCGATTGCCGAGTTAAGGGCCTTAGCAAGGCCTTTAATTAATAGTGGGTGCGCGTCACGCTTCAAAGCACACACCCACCTAAATATTGCAATGCCGCGCGCTGACCTCGGGCTGCTCGCGCTGACGTGTGGGTTCCGCCGCCTGCACGTCAGCCATAAAATTCAGCCCATATAATTCGATTGAAATGGAGAATATTATACAGTCAGTGAAGGAGCGCAAGCTACAAATAGTGAATTTCATGGAATTGGTAGATTTTATAACTATGGGGAATGAGAAATATTCTGCAGATAGTGAAAATGCTAGAAGTTGATCAATTGCTAGATATTGACATTTTGCTAGATACAGAGAGCCAGTTTTGCAGAAATTGAAGAATATGGAGAAATTGAAGTTGCATTGAATGCGGAGAAACTGGAAATGTGCTGAATCTGATATGTTGCTGAAAACGGAGAATTTGATAGATACAGAGAACTAGATTTGCTGATAAAGAGAGAAATTGAGGTAAATAAGGTTCAGGGGAATGAGGAATAGTTGGAAATGTTGAGATTGTTAGAAATAGAGACATTCATGTAGATCAACAGTAGAAATTATTAGTGACAGGGAAACTGATGGAAATGGAGAAGCTTGTACATTCAGAGAAGGAGCAGAAGGTACAAATAGCGAATTTCATGGAATTGGGAGATTTTATAAATATGGGGAATGAGAAATATCTGCAGATAGAGAAAATGCTAGAAGTTGATAAATTGCTAGAAATTGACAGTTTGATAGATACAGAGAGCCAGGTTTGCTTAAATTGAAAGATATGGAGAACTTGAAGTTGCGGAGAATGCAGGGAAGCAGGAAATGTGCTGAATCTGACAAATTGCTGAAAATTGAGAATTGGATGAATACAGAGAACTAGATTTGCTGATGAAGGGAGAAATTGAGAAATTGTAGCTTCAGTTGAATGAGGAGTAGCTGGAAATGTGGAGATTGTTAAAAATAGAGACATTAATGTAGATAGACAGTAGACATTAGTAGAGATAGAGAGGTTGATTGAAATGGAGAAACTTGTACATTCAGAGAGGGAGCAGAAGGTACAAACAGTGAATTTCATGCAAAGGGGAGATTTTACAAATATGGGGAATTAAATATATCTGCAGATAGAGTAAATGCTAGAATTTGCTTGATTGGTAGAAATTGACAGTTTGATAGATACAGAGAGCCAGGTTTGCTGAAATTAAAGGATAGGGAGAAATTGAAGTTGCGGTGAATGCGGAGAAACTGCAAATGTGCTGAATCTAACAAATTGCTGCAAATTGAGAATTTGATAGATACAGAGAACTAGATTTCCTGATAAAGAGAGTAATTGAGAAATTGGATGTTAAGGTGAATGAGGAGTAGCTGGAAATTTGGAGATTGTTAGAAATAGATACATTAATGTAGATAGACAGTAGAAATTAGTAGAGATAGAGAAATTGATAGAAATGGAGAAACTTGTACATTCAGAGAAGGAGCAGAAGCTACAAACAGCAAATTTCATGGAAATGCGAGACTTTACAAATATGGGGAAAGAGATATATCTGCAGATAGAGAAAATGCTAGAATTTATTCAATTGCTAGAAACTGACAGTTTGATAGATACGGAGAGCCAGGTTTGCTGAAATTGAAGGATATGGAGAAATTGAAGTTGCAGTGAATGCAGAGAAACTGGAAATTTGCTGAATCTAACTAATTGGTGGAAATGTGAATTTGATAGATACGGACCTAGATTTGTTGATAAAGAGAGAAATTGAGAAATTTAAGCTTCAGATGAATGAGGAGTAGTTGGAAAGTTGAGATTGTTAGAAATAGAGACATTAATGTAGATTGACAGTAGAAATTATAAGAGATAGAGAAACTAATGGAAATGGAGAAACTTGTGCATTCAGAAAAGGAGCAGAAGGTACAAACAGTGAATTTAATGGAAATGTGAGATTTTACAAATATGGGGAATGAGAAATATCTGCAGATAGAGAAAATGTGAGAATTTACTCAATTGCTAGAAATTGACAGTTTGATAGATACAGAGAGGCAGTTTTG
The DNA here is from genome assembly GCF_964194155.1 of Cetorhinus maximus. Taxonomy (NCBI): domain Eukaryota; kingdom Metazoa; phylum Chordata; class Chondrichthyes; order Lamniformes; family Cetorhinidae; genus Cetorhinus; species Cetorhinus maximus. The sequence continues at coordinate 52,112,542 of NC_135883.1, forward strand.
CTGAAATTGAAGGATAGGGAGAAATTGAAATTGTGGTGAATGTGGAGAACCTGCAAAAGTGCTGAATCTAACAAATTGCTGGAAATTGAGAATTTGATAGATACAGAGAGCCAGATGTTCTGACAAAGAGAGTAATTGAGAAATTGGATGTTTGGTGAATGAGGAGTAGCTGGAAATTTGGAGGTTTTTAGAAACAGGTACATTAAATTAGATAAACAGTATAAATTAGGTGAGATAGAGAAATTGATAGAAATGGAGAAACTTGCACATTTGGAGAAGGAGCAGAAGCTACAAACAGCGAATTCAATGGAAATGGGAGATTTTACAAAGATGGGGAATGAGAAACGTCTGCAGATAGAGAAAATGGTAGAATTTGTGCAATTGTTAGAAATTGATATTTTGCTAGATGGACCAAGCCAGTTTTACAGAAATTGAAGGATATAGAGAAATTGAAGTTGCGGTTAAAGCAGAGAATCTGGAAATGTGCTGAATCTGATTAATTGCAAGAAATTGAGAACTTGCTAGATACCGAGAACCAGATTTGCTGAAAAAGAGAGAACTGGAGAAATTGAAGGCTGAACTGAACAATGAACAGCTGGAAATGTGTAGATTGTTTGAAATAGAGATATTAATGTATATAGGCAGTATAGGTTAGTGGAGATGGAGAGATTGATAGAAATGGAGAAACTTATACAGTCAGTGAACAAGCAGAAGGTAGAAACAGTGAATCTCATGGAATTGTGAAATTCTATAAATATGGGGAATGAGAAATATCTGCAGATGGAGAAAATCCTAGAAGTTGATCAATTGCTAGAAATTGACGTTTTGCTAGATACAGAGAGCAAGTTTTGCAGAAATTGAAGGATATGGAGCAATTGAAGTTGCAGTGAATGCGGAGAAGCTGGAAATGTGTTGAATCTAACTAATTGCTGGAAATTGAGAATTTGTTAGATACAGAGACCTAGATTTGCTGATAAAGAGAGAAATTTAGAAATTGAAGGTTGAGGTGAATGAGGAGTAGCTGGAAATGTGGAGATTGTTAGAAATAGAGACATTACTGTATATAGACAGTAGAAATTAGTAGGGATGTAGAATTTGATTGAAATGGAGAAAATTATACAATCAGTGAAGGAGCACAAGCTACAAACAGTGAATTTCATGGAATTGGGAGATTTTTTAAACGTGGGGAATGAGAAATATCTGCAGGTAGAGAAAATGCTAGAAGTTGATCAATTGCTAGAAATTGACATTTTGCTCGATACAGGGAGCTAGTTTTTGCAGAATTTGAAGGATATGGAGAAATTGAAGTTGTGTTTGAATGTGGAGAAGCTGGAAATGTGCTGAATCTGACATATTGCTGGAAATTGAAAATTTGATAGACACAGAGAACTAGATTTGCTGATAAACAGAGAAATTAAGAAATTTAAGGTTCAGATGAATGAGGAGAAGTTGGAAATGTTGAGATTGTTAGAAATAGAGACATTAATGTAGATCAACAGTAGAAATTAGTAGAGATAGAGAAACTGATGGAAATGGAGAAACTTGTACATTCAGAGAAGGTGCAGAAGGTACAAACAGCCAATTTCATGGAAATGGGAGATTTTACAAATATGGGGAAACTGGGGCTGTATTCCCTGGAATTTAGCAAGTTAAAGGGTGATTTGGCTGATGTTTTCAAGCTATTAGGAGGAATGGATAGGATAGCTAGAGAGAAACTATTTCTGTTAGTTGGGGAGTCTAGGGCTAGGGGACATTGCCTAAACGTTACAGTCAAACCTTTCAGGACTGAAATGAGGAATTTCATTTTAAATCTGGGATTCATAGATTTTTGTTAACCAAAATTATTCAAGGATATGGGGCAAAGATGGGCAGGATTTTCCCCCCCACCGTCGGGGGAAAGTTGAAGTGCGGGCGTGTGGAGGTGCGCCTCTGATCGGCGCCCCCAATTGGGGGCATGCTGCCATTTTACGTGGGCGGGCCAATTAAGGCACTGTCACATGAGTTGGGACATGTCCATAACTTTTCAAAAAACTTTAATTAATTTTTTTCAAACCTACGTGAAACCTCATCCCATCCATGGATGAGGTTTCATGCTTTTTCTTATGCCCACCAGGGCCCCTGGCCTGCCCGCCAACCTTAAGGTTGGACGGGTAGGTCCATTAATTACTTAAATTACTCAATTGGCCATTGACAGGTCAGCGGGCACACAGCTGATTTTGCTGAGACCACGCCTACCTCAAAATTTAAATAGGGCGTGGTGACGTCAGAAGTTCATTTTAAGTGTCGGCGAGTGGGCCCCAATGGGAAAATCTTGCCCGATGAGTTTTTGGAGTTAGATTACAAATCAGCCATGATCTCATTGAATGGTAGAACAGACTCAAGGGGCTAAATGGCCTACACTTCTTGCTATGATCCTTTGTATATAGAAGTGTGTCCTGACATCAGTCCCGAACAGGCTGCTTCTAAATTTTAAAGTTATGGCCCCAAGTTCTGGAAATGCTTTCTATCTACCCTATTAAATTGATTAAGCATTGAAAACACTTCAATTAGATCATCCTTGTCATTAATCTTGTATACTCCAGGGAATGCAAGATTAGACTATGCAACCTGTCCTCATAATTCAACCCTTTTAGTTCCAATATTTTTCTGGTGAATCTGCAGTGTTCTTCCTCCGAAGCTGTTAAATCTTTGTTGAGGCATTGTTCAGAAGCCCTGTGTGCAGTTTATGTACCACACCATGATATATTGGCCTTGGAGGGAGCGTAGTGCAGATTTATCCAAATGATACCTGGATTCCAAGGGTTAATTTATGAGGAGCGATTACACAAACTAGGGTTGGATTCCCAGAACTGAAGGCAGTACTCCAGGTGCAATCTATAACCAGGGCTTTATACAGCTGTGGGATAACATTTAAACCTTTGTTTTCTATCTCGCTTGAGCTAAAGGCTAACATTCCTTTAGGCTCTAAATTTCCTTTTGTACTTAATCACTTTGCTCCTCCACAGTTCCTAGCTTTTAGAAATACACTGATCAATTGCTTCTAAGTCAAAAGTGGGTTCCCCACATTGGGCGGAATCTGTCAGCAGTGCAGGTGCCAGTAGCAGGCTCGGAAGGGGGTGGCATTGTGGTTTGGGGTGCAAACAGCTGGCTGAAAGCAATCACATAGCCATGGGGCAATTAACAAGTTGGAGGCGTGGGGTCTGGCGAATCAAGAGTCAGGGGCAGGCAGGAAGGCACCAACTCCAGCATCAGGTGATGGGAACACAGGTACTGGTGCCATCTTCAAATGCCTGCCAGACTGGATGCAGTGGTTTGGAGCTTCCCACATTGCCGTATCAGCCGCTGCAAGGAGCTACTTTCATACAGAGAGCAAGAGCATTGATTTCCCACAGATTTGGAGCCATAATTCATTGAACCAGGAGCCATCATCTCCCAGATCAGGAACCATAATCTTCCAGGCCAGGAAACAAATCTTCCAGACCAGGAACCATCATCTCCCAGACCAGGAGCCATCACCTCCTTGACCAGGAACCATCATCTCCCGGACCAGGAAACTTCATCTCCCAGATCAGGAACCACAATCTTCCAGACCAGGAACCATCATCTCCTTCATCAGGAGCCATCATCTCCCAGACCAGAAGCCATCATCTCCCAGACCAGGAGCCATCACCTTCCAGAGCATGAGGAGGCCTTCTGTTTGGTATCTAATGCTTGACAGAAAAGAAATGCGTATCAGGCATGGATGGTAAGGATGAATGAGAAGGGCTTTGCCTTAATTTTTTGCATTCACCAATGCAGGTTTTTAAACTCTGGAGGGACAGACTGCTGCCATGGCAGGGACTGTGCAGTCCTGTGTCAAAGAGGAGGGCATCAAACTCTTAGAGGATGCAGCATCACATTATCCCCCACATCCTCCACCAGCACAGATACATTGCCCTTGGTGTGTATATGTTCGCGACCTGATCGGGGTCACAATCTGGTGAGCACTTCACATACGTGCAGCAGCAACTGATGGATGTTTGTGACAGCCATGGCCCTGACAGTTGGAGGCCAGGCCCATACTGCCCTCAGGTTGGTAGCAGGCCTTTGGTAACAACCAGATGGAACCTGCTTGAGTTGCAGTGGCAATCAAGGGAACATCTGGCAGAGTTGTCAGAGGTCATGCACAGCCATGTACGGATGATAGAGGAGTCCATCCAGGCCATGAGTTGCACAGTCTCGAGTGTGTGAGCGCATAGTTACTCTGGGACTGTTCAGGCATTTTCAGTAGACCGATTATCTGCTCAATTGTGGCCCGGGTCAACCCGTGACAGGCATTGTAATGTTCTTCGACTGCAATGTGAGGATTCCTCACCAGCATCAGCAGCCACATCTTGAGGGGGTATCCCTTATCCCCAAACATCTACTGTTTGTACTGTGGCACCTGGGAGTGTAGAACCACATGGACATCATGTGTGTTCCCTGGGAAACAGGTGCACACATGCAGGATGCACTTTCAGTGTTTCTAAATCAGTTGCTTGTTGATTGAGTAGAACCCTTTCCTGTTTATAAAGGCTGCAGGCTGGTCCTACGGAGCTTTGTTTTCCATATGAGAGCAATCAATTGCAACCTACACCTGTGGGAAGCCTGTAATGGCCACGAAGCCAACAGACCTCTCTGCCTGGTGATCAGGGTCAGTGTGGTAGTACATGAACTCTCTAGCCCTCTTAAACAAGACATTGGTGATCTCCTTATTGCAGCGATGAACAGTTGTTTTGGGTATGCTGCACACGTTCCTGGTGGATCCCTGGAAGGAGCCAGCTGCATGAGATTGCATTGCAATGACTTTCGACCCGACCGGCAATGGGTGTCCACCCAGTCCTATGGGTCTCAGGTCATCTTGTAGCATCATATAGAGGTCGATGAGGGCCTCCCTTGACAACCACAGTCTTCTATGGCACTGGTGTTCTGACTTCTGGAGGTAGTTCATGCGACTCTGGAGCACTCTTGTACATGGCATGACCTGTCTTCAGACTTATTCCTGTTGTCGTTCCCCACGGCATACTTCTGCAGCTTGTCCAGCTGCAGGCCGCATCTCTTGCTCCTGCTGTGCTGGCATTGGTGCTTCTAGTACCTGGCCCAAACTCCCTCTACACTGCTTCCCCTCTGCTCAGGGGCCCAGGAGGACTGGATGGGATGAGTTCCTTATCTCATTCACTCCTCTTTCACTGGCTGTTACCTTGGACGGAATGTCCTATATTGGGTCCCAGGCCTTGCTGGTACATCTGGCACCTGAGGCACTGCCCCTCTAAGCTGTCCCTCAGCTTGGTGAGTTCGCTGGCCTCCTATCGGCAAAATGTTTCCATTCCAATGGAAGGTAGCTCCACAATGGCTGACCTTCCCCTCAGAACCTGTGGCCTTGCCTAGAAACCTTTGAATGGTCGTGGAACTGACTACCTGTGATGCCAATGCACCACACATTTAAGTCCCAAGGTAACATTTAAATCCATTTAGAGGCATGCAAATGGGACCCAAGAACATCTTTAACAAAGCTCAATTGCCTTCTTGCCACCAGCATAATGTGGCCCAGAGTTCCCGGTGTCAGGCCAGCGAAAAGGCACTCCTGCTCGATTCTATGGATTCCCCCCCTCTGCCCCCTTGCTCCATCAGGCTTCATTAAATTCCAGCCATTGAACTCCATCTGCCAGAATTTTTCCCACTCGCTTGATGTATCAATGTCCATTTGCAACTTTCTGATCTCATCTACACTATTTACTGTGCCATCTAACTTAATCCCATCAGCAAACTTGGCTTTCAATTCATTCATCAAAATCACTGATAAAAATTTTGAAAAGCTAAATCCCCAGTACAGATCCCTGAGACCAGTTGCACAGTTGCTTTCTTCCAATTGGTGTACATACCTTCCAAGTCTATTCTCCAGCTCTTAGCTTGTAACTGATAACTTTTACTATGATTTGACAACTTTACGGTCACTTTTACTTTACTTTCTAAAGGCATTATGAGCACTGATAAAACTTCTCAGTTGATGTACGACTGCCGTAAGATGTTTGCTTTGTTAACTTCCCAGCAATTTTAAACAGCCAAATGCTTCATATTGATCTTCAAGAGTGAATAGTAATCTTCCAGATATATTTGTCTTTGATTGTAACAAATTCATCATACATTACTAAGTATATACAATGACATTGAGCTCACCAGCATCCATGGTTTAATATTCTAGAATTAGTTAAACTGCAAACACATTTGCTTAATCTATTGATTGTTATCCTTTGCAAAATGTTTATCCATTGCCCTTCAATGTTTTTATTTTAATTTCCTCAAAAGAATCTTGAAGCAGGAAATTGTTTACTTACTAATTTCTTTAATAATTGGATATGTGGAATGCAGTTTTTTGGTTGGAAAATGTTCCAAATTATAATAGCTGTTGATCTAATGTAATTATGAGCTATAGTTGTTTATTGCATTATATACATATATCTTCAAAGATGTGTATGTTATATCAGGGCTGAGTTTTGTTAAAAGGGGTAGTTTACAGACCACAACCTGTGTTGACCAGTGGAGAAGCTTGGTCACCTTGAAAGTGCAGCATGTTTCACAGAGTAAGAAAAAAATCTTCTATTTTAACCTTGATATATTTAGAATAAAAGCAATAATAATTTCTTGAATTGAGGAAAATAATGAAAGCACTTCACATCGACTCCCAATCCTTCCTGCATCACCTCACGTTCACTTTCTCAGTTCCAAGTCCCTGCATGTCCAGAGAAAGTTCACTAGGTTGATCCCAGGTATGGAGGGATTTTCTTATGAGGAGAGATTGAGTAGGTTGGGCCTGTACTCATTGGAGTTAGAAGAACGAGAGGTGACCTTATTGAAATATATAAAATTCTTAGGAGGCTTGACAGGATAGATGCTGAGAGGTTCTTTCCCCTTGTGGGAAAGTCTAGGGCCAGAGAGCATAATCTCAGAGTAAGGGGTCGCCCATTTAAGACAGAGATGATGAGGAATTTCTTCTCTCATAGGGTAGTGAATCTGTGGAATTCTTTACCGCAGAGGGCCGTTAAGTATTTTCAAGGCTTAGAGACAAATTTTTAACCAGTAAGGGAATCAAGGGTTATGGGGAAAAGGCAGGAAAGTGGAGTTGAAGATTATCAGATCAGCCATGACCTCATTGAATGGCGGAGCAGACACGATTTTTTTTTGGCCGGCTTCTGCTCCTACGTCTTATAGTCTTATGCATGGCCTTGTCCACATCTAACTTTGAGACCTCGTCCTTTCTTACATCCTACCTTTTACCCTTTGCTCTCCCAATAAAGATCTATTCCACCCTCTAATCCATCATCACTGACATAGGCTTCTGTTGTCATGACAAAACACTAAAATTGCTCAAACTTGCTGCAGCTTCTCTTCCCTTGAAACGCTTGCTCAGTGCCTATTTCCATGAAGTCTCCTCATTGGTTTCCCAGCCAAAATTTACCTCCCAACTAACATCACTAGAACAGATTATACAGCCATTTATCTCATTATGGTTTTTGACCTAACACGGTTCCCTAGATTACATGGCTGTGAAGTTTCTTTGTGGCGGGGGGGGGGGGGGGGGGGTGGATGTTGTGAGGTTGTAAAAGACGATATATAAACGCAAGTTAGTTCTTTCTAACTCGCCTGACTTTCACTCGGTGTCTATTTTTGTTTCTCTCAACGCTTTGAAACATTTTACTATCTTAGTAACAAATGCTGTATCTCAGCCACTCTGTAGAAATAAAAGCTATATTCAGTGCTGTCCACTCACACTGCACTAAAAATTAAACTGGTGCCAAATCAATCGGGGCATTACTACCTCTCTAAGTGAATCCTCGCAATTTTCAAAAACCCTATTTCAAGGTCAAGGTTCTAGGCCTGTTGCTTCAAACTGAGCCATTTCTCCAAATTCCGGGTCAATGCATCTGAAGTAAATGCCTTGCATAGAAATTACAATACGCAAACAGGCGAGTGTTTGAGGCTCAACCTCCAACAGTTCATATGACACAGTACTCCACAATAATCTTACTAAAGATTTACATCCATTCTCAACTTTTCTAAGCACTACCTCTTATAACCCCGTATTTTATTAGCTTTTGTAATTGCCTTACCCACTTGATGAGCTGCTTTTCAATCAGAACCTGTAAAACCCTTGCTCTTCCACATCACTCAGCTTTCCCTCACTCAAAGTATAATTAGTACTTTTAAAATCAAATTGTGCCACCTCACTTTAGTATCATGAGCAAATTTGGACATTTCTATGTCCCATGCCCGATACCCAATCATTGATGTGGACAGTGAACAGAAATGCCCCAGAACAGAACCATGCCAGACACCGCTACCCACTCTAAGAAACTACCTTTAAAGTTTCCTCGCTTCGAATTCAGCTTGCTACCTTAGCACAACTCCACATCTCTCCCCCATACCCTCCTCTGTCTTGTCATAGGCTTTCCGACGGTCAATCTACACCATGTCCACTACACTTCCCTCCTATCCACTTTATCTGTCACCCCCCGGCCCCGCAAAGAGAAACTCGGCCATTAGAATCGGGAAACAATATTTAGGGTTTTTAGTTTCCCCATGGGAGAGCAGGTGAAGAACAGTGATCAAAAATACAGCACGATAGCAAGAACTCTTGCAGCCAAAGAGCAAATCGTATTAAAGAAAAACATCCCTTCTACACAAACAGCGAACGAATTGGGACGGGACGGAACGGAAGAAAGCGCCTGCTGACTTTCCCTACCGGGCTGTCGGGGAGCACGAAGTGCTGCGAAGCCCTGACGGACAACCTAAAGTGCTGGCACTTTTTCGCCTCTGATTGGCTGTTCGGTGGGCGGGCTGTTCTCCGGAGCAAGGCCGTGTGGCTGTCAATCAGCTTACGTCACAATGCTCGGGGTGCCGGGTTAGGTTGAGCGGGAGGGAGAGGTTTGTGGTTGTTCTGCTGCGGGCTCTCCTCCTCCTCCCAGCGCAGTGAGTGTTCGCCCAGAGGCAGAGTCAGGGCGGCCGCAATGCCTTGGAAAACTCGCTCTTTCCTGGCAGTAGTATGGCTCTTCACGGTCGCCTTCCCATCGCGGAGCACTGCTTGCCCGAGCCGGTGCCTTTGTTTCCGCACCACGGTGAGGTGCATGCATCTCATGCTGGAGCATATACCTGCTGTCTCTCCGCAAACGACAATCCTGTGAGTATGTACACACTGGCTGCAGGGAGGGCAGCCTGAGCACTGACTTTGCTTTAAGGGATCAGATGTAGCAGTAAGCCCATACTTTAAGCCACTCCTTGATGTTTGCTATTGAGAGTGCGACATAATGTGTGAAGACACTTGCATCTTTTTTCTGCACCTGTGAGTTGCCTTTCCAATTTCACAGAGCATTCTGTAACAATTTGGGAGGCTTCTGTCTTTCCCTCATAATTCTGTGCTTAAACCGTTTAATACATTTCATTTTGGGTGGGAGACGTGTTTTACAAAACTGCTCCGCCGACACTGCTTGATAATTGTTGAAGACATGGTGATAAAGAGGATGTGCTTAACGGAGCCAAAGGTATTGTCGAATGGAAAGTTTAGACACAGCACATCTGGTTTTAAGGATAACTGGGAGGCTACTCGGGTTGTTATCGCATAATCTAAAGCCACATTTTAAACGGAGAGGCAGAAAAAAAGTATTTTAAAATGTTTAGGTTTCGTTGTAAATGTCGGGCTTCATTAAAGGTCGCCTGCAGAAGCTCCCCTGGAGTTAGGCGCTTATCTCCATTGACTCCTATTCGACCCGTTGACCAAGTGAACCTGCTTTCTGTTTGGTGTAAAATATGTTCTGTGCATGATCTGGAAACTATGGGTAACTGGATTGAGATCAGTCCAAAAATACAAGTGGCAGCTTTTCTTAAAGAAACGGTTACTTGGGAGAGAAAAGTTTCAATCGTAGCCACTTTTGATTAAACGCTGGTTATATGTTATGTAGAATGTAGTTAAGGATCAGCGGAATATTTTTTCAATTCTCACTGAGTCCTGGTTTACTTTTGAGCGGGTGGGTGGGGGAATCGGAAGACGTAATGGAAACGTTATTGGATCAGGAAGTATTTCTTGCATCGAAATGCTGAGACACACCACCAGGATTATTAGACTTTATTCTCCTTGTGGAATGCAAATACTCGTAGCGAATCTGCAACGGATCGGGGTAAAGGGCAGCGCTCCTGTTAGCCCTGTAGCTTAAACACAGGCTGCCTGTGAAGGAAATGAATTGTGAAGCCTAGTGCAGAGCAATCCATGCCATAAATCTGATGTCAACAATTTTGTCTTTTTTGATGGGGCGGGAGGGTAGTGTTTCCCTCGGTTGTTGCTCATTACCCCTGCCCTCTTAGGGACTAGAATCTGTTTCACTAAATATGCATTCATTAAATCGATGCTCTTATTCTGGCGAGGGCAAAAGGTTAATGTGCGTGTAACTGAGTTTGACTGAGGTAGTTTGTGGGTCATGTTAATTTTTTTTTACTGATTAGAAAGGAGGAGGAAAATTGGGATGGTGTTTTTTTAAAAAAAACAAATCTGCCAATCATCAACCAAAACTTCTCCATGTTCATTTCATGTTTGGTTACTTGCTTAGGTTGAGCTAACCATATTCTTTGTGCTCTTATTGTAAGCTATTAGTTTTTGTTTCAGCCTTTTATCCAATAATACCTGAGGACCAGGCTTATCTGACGATTCACATCTATTCAATTTAACTAACTAACTCTCAAGGATGGGGCTGCCTTAAACTTTGTTGGATCAAGATATGGTAGAGATGTGCTCACTGTAACTATTTTTAGATTTGTTTAAGGTACAAACAAAAATTACATATGGGAAAAGACCAACTGATCCATTTAGCTTTCCCCACAATCACGATGACTGGAGAATCATGACTCGACACTTCCTACCGTCAGTAGTCATGTAATTTCCTGGGAGAGACATGGGTCAGGATTTTTAGGATAGTAGGGTCTCTCTTCCTGCCATCTGAAGAGTTGGCATGAAATGCACCCCTGCCAATACTGCCAGTCCCACAGAAATTTCACGCTCCAACGAGTGCTGATTGGCTGGAGATGGGACTTTCGCGCGTCACTTTTCTGGCTTCTCATATACCCTGGAACTCCTCTCACCAGCTTGAAAGTTGAGGTTGGGCGGCCCTTAAGTAGTCAATAATTGGCCACTTTAAGGTTTTCAATTGGGGTGCGGCCAAGGCTTCACCACCCCACGTAAAATTGCAGAGAGGCGGGATGGGCGGGAACCCAGCAGGAAGCCCATCTGAGGAATTTTGCACTTGTAGGCTGCCTGCCTACATACCTGCCAGCAGGGATGCCCATGAAATCAGAAACAGAAACCCAGGGCCAAAAAATCAAGGAGAGGGAGGGGCAGTGTGGTGAAGGGGGAAACTTCGAAAATTCCTCTCAGACCCTCTCAGGTGGACAAAAGCAGCCAGGAGAACACATTGACCATGCTTACATCAACTGTTAAATCACTTGGCCTTTTATTGGAAGCACCAGTCTGCCCCATCCAAGAGCACTGCAGCTCTCTTTTGAAGCTCTGTAGAGACATAATGTAAAAGCTGACAATGTATTCCAAAGGTTCACCACTCACTGGGAAAAGAAGAAACATGTATCTAAATGGCATAAGAACTGGCCAAGTTAGTTTGGGCACAGAGTTGGATGGGGAGAGAGGGTTGGGGGTGGTTGTAAGAAGCGGGGGAGGTGACTCATAGTGTAATTGTAGAGGTAGATTTTTGAAGGTCAAGGAAGATGTAGCGGCTAATCATTGAACTTTGTGAGCTTTGCAACAGTGTATAGATGCTGAACAAATTATGTTATGGATTTTATTTTGATTAAATCTACTGTTTAATGGCAATTTTGTATTTTACAACCAACAAGATGAAAAAGATACTGTTTCAGAAGTTGAACTAGTTTCTGGATATATATGTACACAAAATGTTTCTCAGTCTGCCTCTGTCGCAGTGATGTTGGAATGAAGTAATACATCCTTCGACTGGGCATGAATGATGAGAGTATTTGGAATAATGATGGTCACAGGAGCTTTTCTTTTTCACAGTAAGGCTCTGACCACCATCTCAGAAGTTTGGTACAGTGTTAATTTTATACAGAAATAAGTGTCATTTTTACTTTACTATCCAGGTTTCTTTTTAGGCATGCAAAGAAGTGTTCCCAAAGAGTGATGGATATTTTTGTTGTGATGATGTATCCCTGATATCCTTTGCTTTGCCAGTAATGCTGCACTAAATTACAATCTCCTTTTCATTACAGAATATCCATTTGTAGGAGTTAGTTTTTATAGTGGATTTTTTAAAACACATGTTGGGTGAAAGCTACTAATTTTCATGTTTTGAGATTGTTGCCACAAAATATTTTTGTAAGTGTTATTAAGTGTATTGATGTGAAACCTTTGTGGCATAGAACCGCACATTTAATATGTGAGATTTGTAGTTTTACAAGGTTATAAAATGTGATATGCTGTTGCATGTTTTTGATGTGGGGTAATTTGGAGCAGTGCCAGGGTGGATTTAAATAGTATTTACAGCCAAACATGGAAAATAAAATCAGATATGTGCTGGAGCTGCTTTTACTGCCAGGATAGTAGAAATGCCTTGAATCCTGCTTATTTTTTTAAAAGATCTTTCCAGCAAAAGCTGCAGATGACTTAATTTGGTACTCGGAAATTCACATCATTACTGGCACACTGTCAATCAAAAATTTTAGTGTGATTAACATATGCATGTAGTCTATTCTGTTGGTTATCAGCTTACTGAAAAGTTGTTGACACTTCGATACACTTTCAGTGAGTTGTATTTGGCTTCAATTTTGTATAATATACTGTGAAACCAGCAATTATATAGTGCATTTTATACTCATTAAAATCATTTTGTTCTCTTTTTGTTTCATACTGTCAAAGTGGATTTTGTAGGATGTCAATTTATCTAAAATGAGTCACAGACAGCACCAAAACTAAAGTTATTATAATGGGCCAGATCTTCTTGGAAACATGATGGTGCCTTGATGACGCATGCTGTTATTACCAGGCAATTTGGCCACCAAGTTCAGGGAAAGAAAAAGTTGACACGAGTTTGCAAATTTCCTGAACTTGGTGGTTGCTGTTATGACATTCTGTTGTTTACTTCACACAAACGCCACCTTGCTCTTGGTTTCCCTGCTTTTTTACGAACTTGCTGAATTTGCACATTAATTCCCCATTAAACTCGGTGCGGAAAGTTAGTGCTCATAATTAGCAGCTTAAGTACCCTTTCAGTGATGTGATTTGTTAATGCAATGCTAATCGATTCCTTCATCCAGAAAGGGAATAATTTAAATTTTTGACTCTCATTCCTGCATGCAGTAAATTGTTCTTAAAATTTGGAATTTTAAAAATCTAAAAGCAATTAGGATAGGGTTGGGAGAATATAGACTTAGAACCATGTACATAGTTTGGGAGCTTTCATTTTTTTTCTGTTTAGAGGACTTCCTAGTGAGTCTTAATGTGCTCCTAGGGAGCCCTGTGTTAAAAGATGCAATTCGCAACCCAAGTAAGAACAGTATCATCATTGCAGAAGATGTTTTTAAGCATATATAGTAACATAAATGAAGTACTAGCATTACAGCAAAAATTGAAATCTGATGATGCCAGACAGTAATTTGATGACCATGCAGACCCTTATTCTTTGAACTTGGAAACTTTGTTTAATCTCAAGAGTTATTAATGTGTTTGTTTACTGGTACTACTGCAGAAAAGAAAGAAGAAAATTGCATTTATATAGCACATTTCACAACTTCAAGATATCCTAAAGGACTTCAGTCATTTAAGTAATTTTGAAATAGTAGGGAAATGGAACGGCCAATTTGCACATAACAAGTTCCCACAAACGACAATGAGAAAAAAAAGGACCAAATTATCTGTTTTAACTGAGGGGTAAATGTTGACCAGGACCCTGGGAGAAATAGTCTTTTATTGAAAAAGTGCTGAGAGAATTTTTAATATCCATTGAAGAGGGCAGTTAGGGCCTCAGTTAAATGTTTCATCTGAAGTACAACTTCAAAAGTGTAGCGCACTCTCAGTACTGCACAAGAATGTCTGCCCATATAAATTAAATGCTCAAGCCTCTGGAATGGGACTCAAACCCACAACCTTCTGCTTCCAGGGTAGGGGTGCTGCGACTGGTCAAGGTTAGCATGTAGCTAAATGCAAAAAGACAAATGAAAGAAATTCTAGGCCTATTTCAAAGTGAGGAGGATGTAGTGAACTTTTGATTTCTATTATATGACCATTTCACAGGGTAATAAAAACACATTCAAATGTCTCAACTACCTAGGATTGAGTAGTATATATGACACAGGAACAGACCATTTGGTCCACCAGTCCATGCTTGTGTTTGTGCTCCACTTGAGCCGTCTCCCATATTTCCTCATTTAAATTTATCATTATAACCCTCTATTCCCTTCTCCCTCATATGCTTGTGTAGCTTCTCTTTAAATGCACCAATATTATTTGCTTCAACCACTCCGTGGTAGTGAGTCCCACACATTCACCACTCTTTCGGTAAAGAAAATTCTTCTGAATTCCCTATTGGATTTCTTGGTAACTATCCTATAATTATGGCCTCTAGGTATGCTCTTCCCCACGAGAGGAAACATTTTCTCTGTATGGACTCTGCCAAAACCTTTCGTAATTTTAAGGCCCTCTATTAGGTTACCCCTCAGCTGCCTTGTTTCAAGAGAGAAGACCTGTCAATCTGTCAGTCCTTTCCTGACATATATGCCCATGCATTTCTGGAATTATCCTCAAATCATCCCTGCACCCTCTCCAGTGTCTCCATATCCTTTTACAATATGGTGACCAGAGCTGCTTGCAGTGCAGTCTAACCAAAGTCTGATACAATTTTAGCATAACTTCCCTAATTTTTTAATTCTCTCCCTCTAGAGATAAAGCCTGGTTCTTGGTTTGCTTGTTGCTATGGCCTTCCTAACCTTTGGCACAATTTTTAGTTGTTGGTGTATTTGTACTCCGATCCCTTTGTTCCTCTTTGTCACTTTGTCTTGCACCTTCCAAGTAATACATGACCACCTATTCTTTTCAGATAAATGTGAGGTAATACATTTTGTTATGTTGAGCTTCATTTGCTAGTTATTTGACCATTCTGCAAGTTTATTAATACCTTGCAGTAATTTGTTACAGTCCTTCTCAATGTTGAATACCCTCTGCCTCCCACCCCACAATTGGTGTCATCTGCGAATTTAGAAACGGTGTTTTTCCTTTTGAAGTCAAATAGTTAATGTAAATTGTGAATAGTAGTGGTTCCAGTACTGATTCCTGTGTAACACCATTCCCCACCTTCTGCCACTGAATAATTACTGTTTGCTCCCACTCTCTGCCTTCTGTCTTGAAGCCAGCTAGCAATTGATTCTGCCATTTGTCCCCTGACTCCTTATTCATTAGTCTATTATGGGGCCTTTTGAAAATCCAGCTAAATAACATCTACTGAATAATCATTGCCTACACACTGTTGCCACCTCAAAAAATTCAATAAGGTTGGCCAAGTAAGATAGGTTCTCTTCAGAAACCCATGCTGAGTGTTCATTGTCATTTTTTTTTTGATTCTAGATATTTTATTCTCTTCTTTGGTAGGGATTCCATTATTTTTCCTACCACCAATGTTAATTAAAATTAGACTAAATAGTTTTGTCTTTAAATACTGCGCCATAAAGAATGAAAACATTGTTTCTAATTGAATGCTACTCTGGAAAGGCTATTGAGTGCTGCAGGCTGTAGTTAGAATTGCTTATCAGCCTGATGACTGAAAAAGGCAACTTTACTGGTTCTGGGGTTGGAATCATGCTGAGAGTTGTTGACAAAGACCTCATTTGCATCCCAAATCTTAGGTTTGCTTAAATAATTTGTAAATCAGAAACCTGATGGAAATTTGTGAGTACTATTAATTTCATGTTAGTTATGGCCCAGGGTAGTTTAGAGGCAATGTAAAGTTTGTTTAGTAGTGAAATACTTTAATTTAATCCAATTTCTGAAGGGTGATTGGCTCACATGATTTAAATCTTGATCTCTTTTCTGCCACCTATTGTTGCTTCAGAAATGCCATGCAGCTGAAATAATTTCAATGGATGGTTTCTGCAGTTTGCTGAACTAAATGCTGAAAACTTGAGAGGGCTTGATAGAAACTGGTGTGTCCAGGTGAACATGAGTGCCTGAGGCAGGCTTTGATATGATAGATTAAGAAGCTGAGTACAAACAAAAGCAGAAAGACCCAACCTCAGCAAACAGTAGGAAATAGCTCTTCTGTGGAATTTGCTACAGTTAGGATTTCCATTCTTTGTGCTGTTGTTGGAATGCAAAGCCAGAAATCCCTAAAGCATTATAAATTCCTGCAGACGCCTGTAGTGTTTTTCAGTGATAATGGATGCAAAAGTAGGTGTTTTTTTTCTTTCCCAAGTAATGCTGAAAGATGGGATTATTTCCCCCGCCTCATTAGAAACACAAACTGGTTTTTGATAACTAAGATATTGAAATAAAATTGATTGTACTGCTGCTTCCAAAGTTTCATTTTCATAGTACAAACGACTGGTCAACAGCAACTTTGCCCACTTGCTATCATGAAGTATTGATTAATAGCTTGTCTAGGAAATGAAGTAGCTGCTACCAAAGTAGCCCCTTTGTAAAAGCTATTGCTAATGGGGAGTGCATTCCTGAGTTTGAAGATGCATTGAGACCCCTACTATTCTATGTGATGTTTTCAACTGTTCCTGTTTATTACTGTTTCTATCATCACTAGTTGTCAGGGTCTTCCAAAGTGTTTAACAAGCAAAAATTGAGTAGATGATTAGCTGTACAGACCAGTCATCATCAGCAAATTCTCGCCTTGAGTTTGATTCTTCCTTTTGGATGGCTAGGTTTAAGTGACATGTCAATGTTGGCTGTGCGTACGCAGATGGCTTATGATCCCTATCTTAACCTTGCAGGCTGCCCCCAAGTGAGGACATAAGTTGTTGGCTGCAAGAGGTGGTGGCAGATTGTTGGCTCTGCCCCTCTCGCCATTCTATCTCAGTTGCTGCTGTTGTTGATTGGAAGGTTTTCACACCAATTTTGATGATGGATCGCCATTTTGGTAATGATTGGGCATCTGCTTCCCATATGTTGATGACAAAGCAGAAATTCATGGAGGCTCTGAGATTGTCTTTGAAAGTTTTCCTTTGATTCCCATGTGAATGAGGTCTGTGATGTAGCTCTGAATAGATCCCTTGTTTGGGCAGTCTTGAGTTAGGCATTCTGACAACATGTACCGTCCATCTCAGCTGATATGAGATTATCATGCCCTCTATTTGCATATCTGTGTCCAGAAGGAAACTTGTGTTTGTTCTTTCACCCCCCTGCTTGATTTGCAAGGTCCTTCCAAGACAGCATTGATGATGTTGTTGAGGGACTTGATATAGTGTCTTCGTTATCCAAGCTTCAGAAGGGTGGGGAGAACTACTGCCCGATTGACTTGGGTTTAATGTCAATCTGATGTCATAATTCTGAAACTTGAGTATATAAGTTACCAAAGGTTGAGTTAGCATGTTGGATTTGGTGGTATACTTCTTAATCATTATCAGCTTTATGCGATAAATAACTTTTATGATGTGGGCAGTGAGGGGCATTTTCCAATACTTCACCATGAACCTCAATTGAAGATGTTGAATTTGACACATTTAGTGTAGTTGGCAGAGGACTTTAGTCTTTCTGGTGTTCATAGCAAGTCCCATACTCTCGTAGACTTTGAATACGTCAACTATCGTAGCTCTTCGTCAGAATGACTAGTTGCATTATGGGAATGGTTACTGTCCAGCTGAAGATTATAATAAGTTACTAACATGCCTGAGGGGGTGCCTGTCAGTAGTAAGTTGCAGTTTGCTGCCAGAAAGATTGAGATATTGTCTGCCTGCTCGCACAGGGGAGCAATGTTCTGCTAAAGAGTACATGAGCAAGGCCAACAGTGCAAAGAGTGCATGCACTGGATCCTCGGCTTGTGCCTGCTATTTTCTAGAAAATATTTACTCTTGCCTCATTCTTTTCTATGACTCTTTTAGGTGTTTGTGGAATGAGAGTCCAGGGTGACTCCAAGGCACTTGTGATATGGTTTGTTCTTGACTGGTTTGCTGCAAAAAGAGACCTGGAGTTCGTTGTTACCCAGTCGGTTGCTAAGGTGGAAAGCAGTGACTGTGATCTTAGTTGGGGTTGGGTGGAGACACCAGTAGTTGAAATATTGCTCCATCACTTCTAAGTTCTGGGGCAAGGTGCTGCTGAGATCCTCGAAGTTGGTTGCCTGCGTAGCAAAGGCCAGATCATCTGCTTAGGCAAAACTCCTGGAGGCAATTCATTCACACAGATGTTGAAGAGGATTGGAGCTAAAGCAGAGCCTTGGAGAAGTGCATTATTCAGAGTTCTTCTGGAGTCTGTTTGGTCTCTTGAGTGAAACCATGTATCTTGGATTGCTAAGCATTGATGAAAGGACACACTGGCCTAGCACTGGAAAGGTCTGGCAGCTTTCAACTGAAGACCATGCCATGCAAAGTATGGCAATGCAACCTACTTGTGTCACAACCTGACTGACTTTTCCACCCTTGGGGAAATGAGTGCCAATAAAGTCTTCATTGTCACTGTGAAAGTTGGGGACAAACCACCTACGTAAGGCTAGGTGGCCCCTTTCAGTATTCTAGCAGAGGCGCAATATGTGAGCTGAATGCTGTGAAAGTTCATAGAATCAACGAATAGTTATGGCATAGAAGGAGGCCATTTGGCCCGCCATGTCTGCGCTGGCCCTCTGAAGGAGCAGTTCACGTAGTGCGACCCCCCTGCCTTTTGTCCTTAGCCCTGCAAAATTTTCCTTTTCAGATAATGATCCAATACTCTTCTGAGTTCTCAACTGAAAATCATATTCGCAAAAACAGCTGAACATTTGTTGCGGGAGGGGTGGTGGTGGTGGGGAATGAAACAGATGGGTAGATCTGCCAGTTTTTTAGTGTGGGATTATAGGAATTTTATATTCATCTTCCTTTCCCAAAAGCACTTCTTTTCTCATTCCATGACAATGGTGATTTCTACTGTAGGGGGGCAGCAGTTGTATCTGCGGTGGAAGGTTGAAAGCAGGGCTTCCAAGAGAGCTGCAGGCACCATTCTCTCTGCTGGCTGATCAGTCAATTCTGCTGGTGAGATTTCTGCTGCAATTTAAAAAAAAATTAACAGGTTACTTTTCAAGTAATTTGAATTTGGGAAATGGCCTGGATTTGGCTTACGAATTGGTAGTTGAAATGGAGGTAGATTAACCAGTTGCATACTCTTGAAGGATCATGCATGTTCCCTATTCCAAGCTCCATTGAATAGTTGCCTGGCAATTAAAAAAAAATGTTCATGGGGTGTGGGCATCCATATTGCCTATCCCTATTTGCCCTTGATAACTGACTTGGCTTGAAATGGCTTGCTAGGCCATTTTGGAGGGCATTTTTTTTAAGAGTCAACCACATTGCTGTGGGTCTGGAGTCATGTGTAGGCCAGACCAGGTAAGGATGGTAGGTTTCTTTCCCTAAAGGACACTAGTGAACCAGATGGGTTTTTGCGACAATTGACAATGGTTTCATGGTCATCATTAAACTTTTAATTCCAGATTTTATTTTTATTATTGAATTCAAATTCACCATCACCAGGGATTTGAACCTGGGACCCCAGAGCATTACACTGGGTATCTGGAGTAATAGTCTGGTGACAATACCGCTGTGCCACCACCTCCCCTGAAAACCCAGAAAGCTTGACATGACTGTTCTCCTTTTGCAAAAATTATTTGTGATGGTGGGTAGCAGTTAAAGTCCATTAAAATATTTGTTACAAGAAGCTATATCTGATTACACAGTGTAACTTACACATAGTGGGCTCCATTACCAGGAACACCACCTCTGACTATATGTAATTTGTGCAGGATACATTTCTTGATTAGGAAAGGGAGATCTAGAAAAGACCCTATCATTTGAGATAATTGCCTGTGTATGGGGGCTGTTGTTCCCTTTGGGTGTCCCTTTTTTAAAAAAAGTGTTGGTCTTCCACGTAGGCAATAGTAAGGGAAGTTATAATTTCAGGAGGCTTCCAAAAATATGATTTTGTTTCCTGTATCTTGATTTGACTTAACTAGAATGTTTAGATGGTGTCATTTTTAAGAGTGAGCAAAGCTGCTCTTGACATGAAAGATGGATTAGTCTCTGAGACTGAGTCTCATTTCCAGATCAGATCGATGGCTGAATGTCTCCTTGCTCTGTCTGTAACATCCTACGTAAAGTCAAGTTTGCAGCTTCAAAAATTGCAGTAGGCACAGATGCTATGGACCAAATGGCCTCGTTATTTGCTGCAGACCCTCATTATTCTATATGTAGTAGCAGTAGCATCCTGGAATAATTTAAGGACCTGTTGAATACAGCGATAGAAGAGGAAGAGAAACTGTAGGGCCTTTCTGAACAAATAAGATAAAATGGGCTAAATGACTTATCCATATCGATTTTTGACAAAAAAATAATCGAAGAGTGGCTGAGATGAGAACTTTTCTAAAAAAGTCACAGCAGTTATCCCTCTCTGCATTTATGCAATGCTATTAATGGATTCCACAGAGGTACGTTCAAATCCCAATTTCAGCTCATGGGGGATAAGTTCGATGGTGATATATGATAATGTAAGGTTTATGGAATATGTAATAACTGAGATGTACTCTAGCTTTCTGGAAGTTTTTTTAAACACTTACACTGCTGAAATTGAGAATAACATGTAATATTTAATGCTGTATATAGGTGTAAATCACTTTAATGTGAAGCAAAATTTAAAGGAAATTCAGTAAATAAATGCTTTTATTATATATGGATAGATAAGGGAGATGCTTTTGCATTTCAGCCTCTGGCACCCTGGTTTGGAATTGGCTTACATTCTAGCGCCAACACTAACCTACTCTGCTTATTTTCTAAATTGAGTTGGTTTTAAAAATAAACTGATTCCTGTGCTCAATGTGTGCACATTACTGTAAATGCAGTTGTAGATTAAACCAGCCTCTTGAATAATGTGATAGCAGATTTGTTATTGAAATGCCATAACAGCTCAGATAATCACACCAACAACAATTTGCATTGATGTAATGCTTTTAAGTAATAAATTGCCCCAAGGTGCTTCACCGAGGCTTTAAAGAACAAAAGATGACATTGAATTACATAGGGCGACATAAGGGCAGATGACCAAAATCTTGGTCAGAGGTAGGTTTTAAGGACTATCATAAGGAGGAAAACGCGGTAGAGCGATGGAGAGGTTTAGGGAGGGTATTCCAGAGCTTAGGGCTGAGGCAACTGAAGGCATGGCCACCAGTGGCAGAGCAATTGAAATCAGGGATGCTAAAGAAGCCAGAATTAGAGGAGCGCAGATATCTTGGAGGTTTGTAGGGCTGGAGGAGATTAGAGATAGGGCGGGGCCAGGCCATGGAGGGATTTGAAAACAAGGTTTGAGAATTTTAAAATCAAGACATTGTTTAACTGGGAGTCAGTGTAGGTTAGTGAGCACAGGGATGATGGAGGAACATCATTTGGTGTGAGCTGTGACACAAGCAGCAGCATTTTTGATGCCCACAAGTTTACAGAGAATAGAACGTGGGCGGGTAGTCAGGTGTGTGTTAGAATAGTCAACAAAGGTAACAGAGGCAGGGTTGAGGGTTTCAGCAGCCGAAGAGCTGAGGCCTGGGCAAAAATGGGTAATGTTACAGAGGTGGATGTGGGCGGTATTAGTGGTGGCATGGATGTATGGTTGAAAGTTCATCTCAGGATCAGATATGACATTGAGGTTGCAAACGGGTTCAGCCTCATTCAATTGCCAGGGAGAGCAATTGAGTCACTGGTGAGAGAGCAAAGTTAATGGCAGGGATCAAACACAGTAGCTTCAACCTTTCCAGTATGGAATTGAGGAAATTCTTGCTCATCCAGTACTGGACGTCAGATAAATAGTCTGACAATTTAGAGAGAATACAAGGGTCGAGAGAAGTGCTGGTGAGTCAGACAGGCTGACATCACCATACATGTGGAAGCTGACCTTGTGTTTTCGCATGCTGTTGCTGAGAGGCAGCGTGTAGGTGAGAAATAGGGTTGGCCCAAGGATAGATTCTTGGGGGGCACCAGGTGTAAATATGTGGAATAGAAATATAAGCCATTGATGGCTTTTCTTTGGCTACGACTAGATAAATAAGAATGGAACCAGGTGAATGGACAGTGAAGAGCTGTTTGAGGAGGATGGTGTAATCAACTGTGTCAAAGGCTGCAGTCAGATGGAGAAGGATGAGGAGTGATAGTTTGTCTTGTTACAGTTACTTCAGTTGTTACTTGTGATTTTTGATAAGAGTCATTCTGGCGCTGTGGAAGGGGCGGAAGCCTGATTTGAGGGATTCAAACATGGAATTCTGGGAAAGATTGGCCCAAATTTGGGAGGTGCTGACATGCTCAAGGACTTGGGAAAGGAAAGGGATGGTGGAATTGGGTAGGTAGTTTGCAAGGACTGAGGAGGTCAAGGGTTTTTTAGGAGAAGAATATTGGCAGCAGATTTGAAGGAGAGGGAGGCCGAACTGAGGCAAAAGAGCCGTTAACAATGTCTGCTCACATGAGAGCCAGGAGGGGGAGTTGGGTGATCAGCAGTTTAGTGGGAATGGGTCTTGTGGACAAGATGAACTTGAAGAGGGCACGAGGGGAAATGGGGAAAAAAACGAGAGAAGGAAACACATTCAGGGCTAGGGTGGAGGGGGTGGGGGCTGGGGGTGTGTGAAGCTTTGGAGGAAGCTTGGTGTAGTGGGCTAAGGAAAGAAAGGGAAGTGACAGAGCAGCTGATCAGATGGTCTCAATCTTCGAGGTAAAGAAATCTGTGAGCTTCTTGCACTCACCATCGGAGGCGAGGTGGAGGAGACAGGAAGGGAGTTAAGATGACAACATGTAATAGAGAAAAGAAGCCTGGGGTTACCATTGAATTCCAGATTGATCCTGGAATAGTGAGCAGTTTTGGCAGATGACAGTAGGGCCTGATGGTGTTTTATGTAGTCCATCCAGTGGTGACGGTGCATGGCTATACCAGTTGTTGGTCATGTTGACTTGATGCTGTGTCCTGTGTCCCTTGGATTTAAGAGAGTGGAAATAAGAGGCATACCCGGGGAATAGCCAATGTGAGAGAGAGAAACAGTAATGGTTTTTAATAGGGACAAGGGTGTTGAAGGTGAGGATTGAGCAGACCAGTAGCTGTAGAAATGTTGTGATCAACTGAGGGCCAAAAATGGAGACAATTGTGAGTTTGTAAGTGAACTGGATGAGAGTATTTTCAAGGGCGAACAAAGGAAGTAGGAATTGGATGGAAGGGGAAGTGAAATGTGGGTGGATAGTGATACAAGGAGGTGATCAGAGCTGGCCTTAGCTGTGATTAATGCAATGGTGCTGTGAGCCCATGTGAGATGGCAAGGTCAAGAGGGTGGTAGTGAATATGGATTGGGGACTTACATGGTGAATAAGAATAGGGAAGGATAGGTGAACTCTGAGGAGAGAGCATGATGAATTGAGATGGAGTCTAGAATCACCTAGAATGAAAAGCTGCTCAGTGGCTGAGGGAGGAAAACAATGAAGGTAAGTCATTGAAAAAATTGGCATAGTTCTTGGGGTGAGATGGGAGGGTTAGGCAGTAGAGAACCAGGCTTTTAAATGAGATGAAAAAAGGTGAAATGCTCAAAGGAGGAAAAAATGCCAGTGGAGTAAGGGGCAGGCCAAGATTTGGATATGAGAGCCACACCACCATCATGATGATGCAAGTGGTGAAATGTGCAGCCAGGAAGAGAGGCTTCAGTTTGGGGCAGGTGTCCTCCCCCCTCAGCCTTTTTCAGATAAGGTCATGATGCCGGTTCAGTTATCCACAAGAAGCTCATGGACGGCAAAAACTTCACTCATCTGGAGGGAGATGTGGTGCGAGCTGGATCACTACCAGAGTTAACAGGATCAGCACTGGGAATGATGAGTTGGCTAAGGAGGAGATTGGCAAGATCAATCCCCAGCCGGCCCTCTAGATGGAAGGGTAGGTGAGACAGTAGGATGGGACAGGTGGGTTCCTGCTCGTGAGAAGGCAGCGGCAAGTGCCTTGAAGGGCTCTTTGGGGAATGCCAAGAGTGGCACAGAGGGAAATTATAGGCTTATGTAAGAGATCATCTACAATCCCTTGTCACAAGTTCAGAGACACGTGGTAGGTGAATAAAGTTCACAAGCTATTTGAAGGGTCGAGTATCAGAGGATGCACTGATGGAGGAATTCCCATTGGAATGAAGATCCAGGAGATGTGCAGAATCGATTGCAGGAAAGAAGCTGATGGAAAAGCTGGAGGTCCACTTTAGATCCAGAAGTGGCAGCGAAATGTGATTCAGTCCAGGACAGAGTGACCCTGACTAGGAATCAGACTGTAACAGGAGCTGACAAACACTGCAGAATTGGCAGGAGATCGATTTTCTTAGACACTTCTTCGCAGCAGTGGGGGAAGGGCTGAAGCTGATCAAAGTTCTTTAAAATTGGGAGGGCTTTAAAGTGACTTGGCAGGGGTGTGGGAACCAAGAGAAAATATTAGAGAGGAATACCAGGGTGCACAAAATACAGGGAAGGACAGATTGCACTAGTATAGAGAATAAGAAGTTAATAGGTGAAGCCAGGGTGAGAGAGAAAGGCACAAAATCTAAATCAGTGTTACCATGCATGTATGTGAATGCATGGAGTATAGTAAATAAGATTGGAGAGTTACATTGGCTGAAAAATAGGAGCAGAGAGTAATGGTCAATGGGTATTTTTCAGGCTGGAGGAAGGTTTGTAGTGGAGTTCCCCAGGGGTTGATATTGGGGCCCGTACTTTTCCTGATAAATATTAATGATTTAGATCTTGGTGTGCAGGGGACAATTTCAAAGTTTGCAGATGATATGAAGCTTGGGAGTATTGTAAACTGCGAGGAGGACAGTGTAGAACTTCAAAAGGACATAGACAAGTTGGTGGAGTGGGCAGATAGGTGGCAGATGAAGTTCAATGCGGAGAAGTGTGAGGTGATGCATTTTGTTAGGAAGAACATGGAGAGACAATATAAAATAATGGGTGAAATTTTGAAGGGGGTGAAGGAGCACAAAGACTTGGCTGTATATGTGCACAGATCATTGAAGGTGGCAGGACAGGTGGAGAGAGAGCAGTTAATAAAGCGTATAGTATCCTGGGTTTTATCAATAGGGGCATAGAGTACAAGAGCAAGGAGGTTATGCTGAGTTTATGTGCGACACTCGTTAGACCTCAGCTGGAGTGTTGTGTACAGTTCTGGGCACCACACTATAGGAAGGATGTGAACATATTGGAGAGAGTACAGAAGAGGTTTACAAGAATGGTTCCAGGGATCAGAAACTTCAGTTACAAAGATAAATTGGAGAGGCTGGTACTGTTCTCCTTGGAGGCTAAGAGGAGATTTGATAGATACGTTAAATCATGAGGTGGTTGGACAGAGTAGATAGGGAGAAGCTGTTCCTGCTCGTAAAAGAATCAAGAGTGAGAGGGCAGAGATTTAAAGTGGTTTGCAAAAGAAGAAAATGTGACGTGAGAAAAAACTTTTTCACACAACGAGTGGTTCAGGTCTGGAATGCACTGCCTAGAAGAAGTGTGGTGGAGGCAGGTTCAATTAAGGCGTTCAAGAGAGCATTAGATGATTATTTGAATATAAACTATGTGCAGGGATACGGGGAACAGGCAATGGCACTATGTGAAGACATGATGGACTGAATGGCCTCCTTCTGTGCCATTAAAATTCTGTGATAAGTAATAGAGCAGCAAATCCATGACACAGCAGCTGAATTTTCCAATGCAAGACTCTGAGCTCGCTGAGGAAGGTAGTACAGGTACCGCACTTATCCGGTGCGCCAAACTCTGGAAAGAGCTGAAACCCGGGTCCCGCCCTGGAAGTTACAATCCCCATCAGCAGGCATTGCTGTCTGTCATTTCTGAGTCGTGGCACACTGCTCCCCTACTCTTTGGAGGTTAGAAATAGTCCTTGCTCTTATGGTGGCTGTACAGGAATTGCAGGAAGCCTCAACGTAAGTTTTGTTCTTAGTATTTTGTGCAAATGCAAATAAAGGACCCAAAATCCGGAAAATCCCCAAACCCGGCACACGTCTGGTCCCGAACTTCCTGGATACGGTGTCCGGTACCTGTACACAGATGTGGCCAGGTAATGGGCAGTGGTGACACATAGATATTCTAAATCTTGTGCAGGAGGGATTGATTGAGTCCAGTTTATTTAGATAGCATTTGCATGTGAATTATTGGGCCATTTGTACTCAGGCTGCAGCACGTTTTAATGTTTTATTCATGATGAGCATTTTTTTCAAAAAATTATGTGCTTTGCCACATGTCAGTCGGTTCAATGATACAAACCTTGTTCTCTTGAAAATGTTTTTGTTAGCTCCTCTAACGGTTCATTTGGTAAGTACACTTACATGGTGTGGAAATAAGCTATAAAGGTCAGGGAGGTCCTGCTTTAATTCTTGTTCTATAATGAGCTGGAATGATCTCTGCCAAGGTTGTAATAGTACAGCTATAATTAGCCTCTAGGCTGAGGTGGGTGGGGGTGGGGAGGTCAGGATTCTCATTCCTGATTGCTGTTCAATGATTAGTGCGGGAGAATTCATGCAAGCCCAAGATGAGAGGTTCAGCTGCAGTGCCTTGCCTCTCTTGTCAACTATCATTCACTGCCGCCTTTTGCATGCGAACAATGGCCAACTAGTTCTGGTAGTGCTGCTTTGTACAATTGAACGAAAAGGGAAGATAACTTGATTGGAAGAGGAACTTTTGTTATTTTGCATAACACCTTTATTGGAACAGATCTGCTTTCAAAAGTGGAGAACTGGAAAATGTGTCTATTTGTGCCATAAATTCTGTCTTTTGAGTTATTGTACATAGCAAATTCAGGAAACAAAGCCAGTCATCCTTTTATTTGTGCATGAGCAGGCAACACTATATGGGTAGAACCTGTAGTTTTTTAAACTTCAAACACAAAGAGAGAAAAACAGTCTGAAAGCAATACTCTGGTGTTAATGAACTTTCTACTGTTCTATTAATTTCAACAAACTGCATCTAAATACTTGTGCCTTTTAATGCAGAAAGTACTTCATATCAATTTGACCTATGTTATTCTTCAGTTGAAATGACAGATATTTTCTAACATTAAGTGAGTTTTTAGTTAGTGTTTTGCACTGCAATATACACAAAGCTGCTTTGGGCTATTCCATATGTGTGCCAGAAAATTTTAAAAGGAATAATTTTCACCTTCGCTTGGGTGGAGAGGAATTAAAATTGGGCAGTTTCTATAATGACGAGACTACCCATTCGGAAGTGGTGAAGGTGAAAATGACTCCCAGCGAGTGCCATTTTCTTCTAAGATGTAGGCAATGGGCTGGTCATCAAAATTTGTTCATGAAGTTCATCAGGATTTTATAATGTTCTGTATAAAGATGGTATATGTTAGCATAGAGTTCAGGCAGCAAATATTACAGATTGAGAGCAGACTGCCTTGCTGTAAATTTATGGCATTTTTCTTTAATACATAATGCAGAAGTGTGAAAAGTGTTGCTACTCATTGATCTGCTGCATTCAGTAAAGCCAGGTTTTTGTCATCAAGTATGTCCTATCTTTAAGATGATCGGTCCAATCAATGATCATTCCTCCACTGCCACCTTCTGTGCTACAGTTCATTTAGGATTTGAAGATTGCGAGTAATAGGCCAATAACAGCTGCTGTGAATTTCCTTGCTGGTTCATTTGGTTTGGAATTTATCCAAGACATTCTTTCAGAATCAGATTATGGATTTTTTTTTGTTCTGGTTTTGTCTTTTTAAAATTACTTTGTGCTGGTCTGTTAGGTTCTGCTTGACTTCTGTGGGCCATGATCTTTTGAAGATTTTTGAACAGTAAAAAGGCACAGTAGCAACGAGCCTGTTAAACATATAATGCACTTCGTTAATAAAACATACTCTAGAGGCGAAGAAAGCATTGCTACCTATTGTCATGCTATATTTAATAAAACTAATGTCACTTGCTTTAAGTAAATGTTATTGCAGCTGACATATTTTGTTGGTGCTAAAGTAAAAGAAATTAAGGTAATGGTTCTGATTGCAAAGCGAAAAATATGTTGCACAAACTTACAATAGTCTCGAGACCAAAGTTGTATAACTGTAAAATTTTAGCTTCTAGACTAATCCAGGAAATGGTAGGTCTAGGCTTGCTGACCGTGTGAATTTTTGTTGACCTTCATTGTTGTGACTGAATTAGTATGAATGTGTGACTCACTTTGTAGTTTTCATGCTTGTCTTTTCTTGCTGGAAGTCTTTTGTCTGTTTTCTGTTTCTTGCTGTGTTGTTCTCCTATTGATCATGTGTGAAAATGAAGTGGCAGCGAGTTGAAGAAGTTTCCTGATTTTTGTAGAGCTGATGTATCAAACTTTGTCCCTGTTGATTTCATGTCCAAAGTTTGCATTTTTTTCTCTTTCCTCTCCTGAAGGCTTTGTTTCTTTTTAGGTAACTACTCTGAGCGTTTGTTGCCCCAAGTACCTCACTGAAGTGGTCATTATTCCTGTGTGAACACTGGGGTGGAATGGGAAAAGAATGAATTAGATAATCCATCGACGTTGCTAAAAACACACATCTCTGGATTTCAGGTTTATCCATGATGTACCCTCATGATGAAATATCTGGCTGACAAATAAATAATAGACATTTGTGCAAAAATGTGTGACACCCAAGTAACCTTTTCTTCAATAGAGTAAAGATGAAATTTGGCCAAGAGGTTATAAATCATTTATTTCTAATGTTGGCCTCCCTTCTTCCCATGTAAGCCAGATTAACAGCATAATGTGTGCCCCAGAAATGACTGCATCATATGGACAGATTTAAAGAAAAGAAATAACAAATCCTGAGAATTAGCTTTATCTCACACTAATGTGAAGGACAGGAGCACTTGGTGTTGCAAACTTCAGTTTGGTTATCTATTTTGTACTTCACAATAAACCAACAGTTTGGAACCTCCCTTACTGCAATCCCAGGTGCGTTACCCCAAAGTCTATAACCTAAAACATGCAGACCAACCAGCCACCATGATGTGGGAGGAGAGCTTTCTTTTCCTTTTTCTTCTGTTTGTGAGTAAGTATTGTAAGTATTCCCCATGGTTAAGATTGCAAATTCTAGAATGTTTCACCTGAAAACATCTCTATAATGTCATCTTCAGGCAATTCATTAACAGCCACTTGTTTTCCAAAACTATTTGCTTCTCTATTGGACCATTTTCAACGCTTTTTCTGTTTTCCACAATTGGAGTCACTTATGCTTAGGTCTCTTGGTGCAACATCTGCAGCTTTGCTTGGTGTTTTTCTTGTTCCTTAGCAACGCTTATTATTCATCACTTTTCTGATGGCTTCTCCCTCCCTATAATAGTATCTAGGAGTAGATTTTTCTGATCAGTAGTGGCCTAATTTTCAGGTTTAAAGCCTCCGGTACCAAAGAGAGGCTGTGTGGAGGCACATGATGCTGGATCTCTATCCATTTTGTGTGGATTTTGAAAATCAGTGAATCCACTTGTCACTTTGTTAACAAATGTGTCGAGATGAGGACCTAAAGACCTTATGACTCTTGAGCACTAGGCTCAGCAACTTCTGATTTAACGATGCTTCCATTAGTCAACAATGTAGAGTGGGTGTCCAGAGTTGCTGGGTGGATAAGGGAGTTAATTGCCAGTAAGTTTGTCTCTCCTGACGTGAATGTTCCAACACTAACCTCTACCTATGTGGTTACATAGTAGTTATGTTATTGGACTAGTAGCCCAGAGGCCCAGACTAATGTTATGGAGGCATAAGTTCCAATCTCAAGACAGCAGATGGGGAATTTAAATTGAGTTAATTCAATTAATTAAATAAATCTGGAATAGAGAGCTTGTATAATGTTGTAAAGACCTGGTTCACTAGGAAATCTGCTGTCTGTACCTGGCCTGGCTTGTGTGTGACTTCAGACCCACAGCAATGTGGTTGACTCTTAACAGAACTCTGAACTGGCCTAGAAAAGCACACAGTTACATTCAAGTAGGTGGCTCACCACCATTTTGAGGGTAATTATGATGTTGCCTTACCAGCAATATCCAGCTCCAGTAAATGAATTCAAAGACACTCTCCTGTGCAGTTTTGCTTATTTCATTTACATCAGTGTTATTTTAGGCAGTGCTGCTCTGAACTTCTTTCGCTTGTTCTTTTTAAGCTGAAAATAGTAACCATATGCACTTTCTCCCTGCATTTTTATTGTATTGAAGTCAAGACTCATTGCACTGTTGTCTGCTGTAATTCAAACTGTATAACTGTCTAACTGTTCCTTCCCTCCCATAGTCGAACAGGCCTTTAAACCCATCTTGGCATTATCCAATCATAACTTCCTGATTTATCTAGTTTTCTGTTCTGTTTCCAACTTTCCTCCTCTCCCCCACGCACTGTTTGCCTTGGCCCTTGTTTTCTCGGTTAAAAAAAAATATTTACTGTGTGTCATTGGTAATGGCCGAACTGCCTGAACATTTTAATTGATCCCAGATACACATTTAAAAAGTGATGGCATCTCCAGGGACTTTGTCTACTCAGTCGGCACTGAATCTCACTCCAGATGACACCAAATGAACCAATTTCCCACTCCTTCCCCAGCCCTTGTACAGGGCACTGCTTCTTTCTGGATCTGGTTAAACCTTGGTTGTCATCTTTGTGAAATGGAATGTAGTTTAAAGCTGCATTAAAGCTGTGGTGTAAACATATTCTTTGTTGCATTGGGGAATATGTGGGAAGAGCCCAGGTGCTTCCACTTGAGAAGGAGAACTCATCCTGGATTGCTCTCTCATACTTGTAGCTGTTGGCTAAAAAGAGCTATCGATGTAGAGTTCCCTGCTGCCTTTTTTTAAATATAAAGCTGGACAGTCTGTTATTTTTAACAGGCGAAAAAAAAGTTGGATTTTTTAATGGCTGGTTTCCATGCATTTCTCTGGCTTATGTGGCACCTCTGCTATATTTAGCCGAACCTGGCTTGCATGTTTCCCCTCAAGCATGGCAACGTGCAGTTCCATGGAAATTAATTCATAATGGACCATTTGCAATGCTGCGGTTATCCTTATCAAAAGTAAAACCCTGTAATTTGATGTACCTCTAAAATTTCCTCATACACTATAGCTTATTCGGTTGTGTTCCTGTCTGGAAGTGAAATATCAACCCCTTTGATCAGTGCATGACCTTCTGTCAGATCACTGAGGACTGTTTCAAAAAGATATTAAACTCACTAAACCCAATAATATTCGGGTAAATAAACTGTTCTCCGATGATCAACTGGATATTTGTGATTGATAGCAAGAAGTTGATGAATGCAGCAGAACTTCCTGTTTCCTGTCTAATTCGATTTTCAGATCAGCAGAAGTTTGGAGCCCTAAGTTGACAAAAGCCTGGGAATAGATAACCCAGTAGTGACCTTGGCTGGAAATGGTAATGGTGGACTCAAAGGAAATCTTTTCTCCCATATCACCACCACCCAACCCCCATTATTGAAAAAAGTGGAGATCGCTGGGGTTTTCAGCTTTGGGAAATATGGCTGCCTTTTCCTATTCATGCAGCTTAAGCTGACAATTTGTAAGATTCATATCCTACTGAGATACATAATGGCTCAGATCTATCACCATACTTGATCTGGAGATAGAGTCATAAAACCCCCCTGCCCCCCATCAAGGACCACTCATATCTTTCCTAAACTGTGGTGACCAGATCTGATGTAATACTCTAGCTGTGGCCTGTCAAGATCTTTACAAAGGATGGTATAATGTGGCAAGAATCAACTGGAATAGAGAGCATGCCTCACTTTCCTCTTTAAAGCCCAAATTTTTCTCGTACATGTTAATTTTTCACATTTTTGCAACTGAAGATAGAAACATACAAACAAACAATTTTGCCCTGGAAACGACCCTCTGGAAATGCAATGCCTTGTGAATCGCAGTATATACTCTCCCCATCCCCAATTGGAGGAAGCAAAATCTGGAAAATCTCTCTCTGACCCCTCCCCCAAGATCAAAACTAGTTAGTACACCACTCTGGCCCTGATTAAATGTCATGCGTCATTGTTGTCCCCTGTTTCTCGATTCAAGGATGACATCTACTCAGGGTCACGGGTTTCTGCCATTGGTCATCTTGTGTCTGAGCAGGGTGATTCTTGACCCGCATATCTTTGGACTCATGGAGCAGGGTGTCCAATGAGGTAATGGGATTCAGAATGCAGGGTTTTTTTCCTTTCCTTGTCTGCTGCCACTCTGCCTCATCATTAAGATGTAGGAACTCGAAGCATAGTGCAGCTTGATGGACAAGTTGTTTCCATTCTAAATGATTGGTAGCAAGCTCCTCCCAGTCATTAAGGTCAATGCTGTTGCGCTTCAAGGAGAGCTTTAGAGTGTCTTTTGAAGTGTTCTCTTTGCTCTCCCTGGCCATTTGAGAGTTGAGAGAACAGGGCCTGACACTGGCGATGCTTTTCGGCCGCCCAGACACAATGTCTAGGAAATCCAAATTGATTTTGTAGGAGCTTTGCTTGAATGCTTATGGAGATGGCTTCAAGAAGGAAGCGCTTGATGCCCCTCTAGTTTATTTCAGGTGATGCAGCAGAGGCAAACTGCTGATCAGATTTCCCTAGTGCTCTTATGTGTTGCTGCTGCAGAATCCGAGCAGTGCAGGTGTGACGACAGCTGTTCTGTATGCCAGGACTGGCCAGTATCTCTGTAAGCTGGCATTTCCTTTCCAGATGGGGGCGGAAATCTTGCCCTGAGCCAATTAACACTGCTTCCAGCGTAAAATGACTGTGGCGCAGCTGGTAAGCGATTAAACGTTTACCATAATGGTACGACCTGTAGAGTAGTGGGGCTAGATAAGTTTAGCACTCTCCCGAACCCGGTTGTAACACTGGCCAGAATATTGTCGTCAGCGTGCGGGGACGGGCACGACACGCCGATGTGTAAAATGACACGAGATGATGTCGGGCATGCGTCCCGTTAAGGCCATTAGGAAAGTAATTTAGCTCATTAACTCCAACCTTAAAGTTGGCTGGCAGGCGAAGAGCCCAAGCGGCCTTCACGTTTTTCAGGAAACCTCTTCCATGGGCGGGGTGAGGTTTCCTGAAGATTTAATAAAATAATTAAATAAATTTTGCAAAATGCACAAACATGTCCCAGCTCATGTGGCACTGTCTTGCCACATGAGGGGACATGTTTAAATAATTTTTCAGACCATTTATTCAAAATTTTTATTACCAACTTACCCTCAGGGAGAT
Organism: Cetorhinus maximus; assembly: GCF_964194155.1. Lineage (NCBI taxonomy): Eukaryota > Metazoa > Chordata > Chondrichthyes > Lamniformes > Cetorhinidae > Cetorhinus > Cetorhinus maximus. Next base: position 52,145,993 of record NC_135883.1, read on the forward strand.
TGTTGCGCTCTTTTGCATGTATGCGCTAAAGAGCGCAGACCCCGACTCTCCCTCCTCCCCCTGCCTGCACAGGTAGCACTGAGTGCTACCGGCCGCGTATTACGCTGGGCCAGTATTATTTGGCCCACCCACGTAAAATGGCGGCGCGCAGCGATTGGCTCCGCGCCCGTCCGCTCCCGCCCAGCCTGCCCAACATAGGTAAGATGCAACCCTATTTCACTGTCCCTTCGCTGTCACTGGGCGAAAACTCTGGAACTCCCTCCCTAACAGCACTGTGGGTGTATTTACATCACATGGACTGCAGCAGTTCAAGAAAGCGGCTCACAATCACCTTCTCAAGGGCGATTAGGGATGGGCAATAAATGCTGGCCTAGCCAAAGACCCCATATCCTGCGAAAGAATAAATGTTTAAAAATTGATTGCTGGAAAGGCGCAATTGTCCTATGAGGCGGTGTTGAGGACACTGGGCCTGTATTCTCTTGAGTTTAGAAGACTGAGAGGCGATCTCATTGAAACATACAAAATTCTTACAGGACTCGACAAGGTAGATGTAGGAAGGATGTTTGCCCTGGCTGGGGTGTCTAGAAACAGGGGACAGTCTCAGAATAAGAGTTAGGCTATTTAAGTCACAGATGAGGAGGAATTTCTTCACTCAGTGGTTGGTGAACCTTTGCAATTCTCTACCCCACAGGGCTGTGGAGACTCAGGTCATTGTCTATATTCAAGAGAGATTGATAGAATTCTACATCATAAAGACATCAAGGAATATGGAATCGTGTGGGAAAGAGGAGTTGAACTGGAAGATGAGCCATGATCTAGTTGAATGGTGGAGTTGGCTCGAGGGGCCAAATGGCCTACTCCTGCTCCTATTTCTTGTGGTCCGGCTTTTTGATGTGTGGGCGTCCGCTCGACTTTATAGTTGGACAGGGATGGGGTGTTGGTGGTGGGGAATATGGTGCCGCATTAATTCCAGTCCCTTATTTTCTAATTTGAGTTGCAACTGAGTTATGAATGTCCTTCTTCATTACTAGACCAATCTCTGTAATACCACTGTTTTCCTGTGAAAATGCAAATCAGTATTATTTGTTTCCTGTCAGCAAGTGCAAAGTATGTGTTCGTATTTTCCCTCGTATCATGTGAATTGTCTCCACACAATGGCTGGCCTCAATCTCCAAAATCCTCTAGGCAAAGACTTGGGACTGCCTGTGCTCCAGATGCTGCCACTTCTACTATTATGTCACAGACCTGGAATGAATCGGTGACTCCATCGAAGGAAAGCTTTTGGAGTATGCTGTCAGAAGCTGCTCAATTAGAGAATCAGCCAATTTTCTCTGTGGTATTTATACCAGGAAGATCATGAATGCAGTAAATCAGTGACGGAAATGTCACCAGTCCTGCACAGGATCTGTGATCACTCAACCCTGTGCATCATAAAAATCTCATATTTCTCTCACAGTCTGAGTCTGTGTTTGGCCTGCGTGGCATAGGATGTGCTGTTCAACATCTGGCTGATCTGACTAGAATGCCTGAAAGAGCAAATTCACTATATATCTTTAACAATTGTAATAAATAGCTTGATTGCACAAAGCCGTTTGTATTTTGTTAAAATTCATTGATATCCTGTGGTGTTGCACGAGTGAGAAAATGAACTGTTTTATAACAGCAGTCCAATGAAAATAAAATTGACAGCTGTTGACTCTTTGCTCCCAGCAGAGCCTAGAGGTTTTCCTCACTCCCCCTCTCAAACAGGATTTCTGTCTTTCATAAGTTGTTTCTTTCCCTTTTGGCACAAATGGATTCTTTCTCCACCCGCTTCACCAGAGTGCTTGGAACATCCTTAGAAACTCATCCTTGGCAAACTCAATATTTGTTTCTCTCTTCTCACCCCACCTCCAAATCAGATTTTTGTTTATATATTTTTATTCCCACCTCCCCATGTGTATATGTATATATCTGTCTGTCTATCCATTTCTATTTTCAGGGCTGTAGCATGAGTGAAATAGATATTTTGGCGTTTGTTTGAAAATGGATGCTTGCAATTATTGCTAGGTTGTTGGTTATGTAAAGGAGGAAGTGGGTCATTTTTCCTGTCTCTTGGTTGCTAAGAATTTGCATCGGAGTCAGATGGCAATGTAGGTTCTTACACCTGAGATGGCTTCCTGCATCTCTCCAAGCACTTTTGTTTGTTTATATGCATGTGCTTTCAATAAGTGTTGCTTGAAGGATTGCACGATCAAATTAGTTCATCCTCATACCAGAAAATCTATGAAGCTGAATAACAAATTGGCTAAGGGCTGTAAACAAAGGGTGATTTTGGATGGGGTACTTTTGCAATGAGTTAGGTCATGAGTGGAGTGCTCTAGATTTTAATGTTAGGTCTCCTTCTCATAGTCATTACGGCACAGATGGAGGCTATTTGGCCCATTGAGTCCATGCCAACTCTATGTTGAGCAATCCAATCTGTGCCTTACATTCTCATAGCCCTGCAGTTTATTTCCCTCAAGTGCCCATCCAATTTTGAAATCATTGATCGTCTCCGTTTCCACCACCCTTGTAGGCAGCGACTTCTAGGTCATTACCACTCACTGCGTGAAAGAATTCTTCCTCATATTCCTCTCTGCATCTCTTTCCCAAAACTTTAAACCTGTGTCCCCTAGTCCTTGCACCATTATTTAATGGGAACAGCTTGTCCTTGTATATTGTACCTAAACCTGTAATAATCTTGTACGCCTATCAAATCTCAGTCTCCTTTGCTCCAAGGAAAACAACTCCAGCTTCTCCAATTAACCTTGCAACCAGAATCATTAATCCCTGGAATCATTCTGGTAAATCTGCTCTGTGCCTTTTCAAGGATTCTTGTGTCCTTTCTTAACTGTGGTGACTAGAACTGGACTTACTCTAGCTGTGGCCTAATCGGAGCTTTATAAAGGTTTGTCATAATCTCCCTGCTTTTATACTCAATATGTCTATTTTGGAAGTCCAAAATCCCATATTCTTTGCTAACTGCTCTCTCAATATGACCTGCCACCTTCGAAGATCTAAGCACATGAAAGCCCAGGTCCCTCCATCTATTCATTATTTTCATTTAATGGTCAAGAAATAGGTGTTGTCAGGACAACCATTACATTTGCCAAATTGTCAGGACCTTTTAGAAGAAAGTGGCGGTTTGCGAATCAATTTCCATATGTTGAGGCACTCTCTCAAGTTTGAAAGTTTGAGCCCCAAGTTTGTTCTGCAATACAGACATTTATTGAATAAAATGTGATTGTGTAATGGTTAAAGGCAACTGAGATGGAGAAAGAGCTGGAAGCAACCATCAATCTCAAAGTTTGGACACAGTGTCAGGAGGCAACATCCAAGGCAAATGTGCTCCTGAGCTGTGTGGCCCAGACTACCCATTACTGCAACAATAATAGGCTTATTCAGTAAGAGGTCATTTGGAGTGCTGTCTAGGTATGGTCCTTCCATTTCACAGGAACATTGTGGGATAGATATTCAGCTTGCTGCCCATGTGTAAAGCTCGCATTGTGGATTGTCTGCCCATTATGGAAGTTGTTCACTTTACATTTCCATTGCTTTCAGCAGCATTGTTCCCCCCCAGGTGCCAAGTTGTAACTCTGGAGAAGTTGCATAGAGCATGGTCTCTAACCTTAGATCATTCAACTATGAAGAGATACTTGATACCTTGAGTTTGCAAAAGCTGGTGAAGCAGAGACTGAAAAGAACATCTGATCTAGTTATTTGATTGCTGTGGTAAGGACAACATAAAAGACAGTATGCTTGAGGTAGTTAAGATAGTTAGAACTACAGCCACCCATAAAAACTGAGGATGTTTAAAATGAAGTTGAATGTCCTGGAAGTCTTGCATTTTCAGGGAGTGACTATTTTCACAGAATCACAGAATCTCACAGTGCATAAGAGGCCCTTCGGCCCATCGAGTCTGCACTGACACGTGAGAAATGTCTGACCTACCTACCTAATCCCATTTACCAGCAGTTGGCCCACAGCCTTGAATGTTTTGATGTGCCAAGTGCTCATCCAGGTACTTTTTAAAGGATGTGAGGCAACCTGCCTCCACCACCCACCCAGGCAGCACATTCCAGACCGTCACCACCCTCTGGGTAAAAAAAGTTTTTCCTCACATACCCCCTAAACCTCCTGCCCCTCACCTTGAACTTATGTCCCCTCGTGACTGACCCTTCAACTAAGGGGAACAGCTGCTCCCTATCCACCCTGTCCATGCCCCTCATAGCAGGTCAGAATTCCAGAGGATGTACGGAATACTGTTTGTTATCAGGGAAACTACCTCTTTTCTAAAAATTGGGTTAATCAAAATCTATAAAAGGTGGATATTTCTGTATAATTTTATAGCTCTGGGACCCACTGGGACTGAGTTGCTTTCTATGAAGGATCAGAGAGGCATAAAAGGCACATGAATAGACTGCAGGTCCCTGTTTATTTTGCCTCTTCTAAGCAGGTGGAGTGACAAGAGAATTGGTATATGGGGATGACATCTACAAAGAATGGGAGGACCCTGATGATACAAGAAAAATGTAGTTTACAGCTTCAAATATGAGAATCAATGGTTGGTGGGTGGAGAGGGAGTTGGGGGGGAAGCAGGTGGTGGGGTATGGATGGTGGAGAAAGAGGCTGTTCCTGGAGGTCTGATGAGGTACATTGCACTTTTGTGCAGAGAATGTCTTTGCAGTCAACCTAATAGGTATGTTTAATTTTTTTTTAAAATAGCCTCTTTGTGATTTTTTTTTAAGGGCATGTAATGGGATGGGCAAGGAGCTACCATGGTCCCTGTATGTCTCAGAGAAATTGTTTTTGTAGAAGGTGATTGGTTGCTGACCTGGGATAATTTGTTATCCTGTCAATAGTTGCAAGATTCTAAAATCTTTTGGGTTGCAGCAGTAATGGCCTTTAATTGGTTAAACTGGGTGTGAATTGTGTTGTCTCTTCCTTCAATTTGTCAAAGGAATTTTATATAGCATTACAAGAAAAACAATTCTTATCTACCTACCTGTGTCTATCCATTTTCAGGCTCGATGTTGGGTGCGGGGTGGGCGTGGGGCGCAGAGGGTGGGGAAATGATCTGTGGTAAAGGCATGTTGCAGCCATTAGTAATTAATTGTGGAATATGTGAACCATTGGAATTGTAGAGCCAAAAAAGGAACAACATCCCATCACTCCCGTCATTGAGTTCCATCAAAGCAATAAACTAAATGTAACTCAAAAGGCACCTCCCTCCCCAAGTTGCTTGTGTGAATTATGTGAAATTTGCAATGTCTACATTCATTAGGTTCTTCAGAGCAGTTTGGAGGCAATCTAGAGTTGCCCAAACAGGGTGAATAATTCACGACTGGGTACTGCTACATACATGTTGACGGTGGCTTTTCAAGGGTAGTGTACTCTGGATCAGCTTTCACATCAGCCTGAAATACTGACGGATATTAACCTATTGAATTGAGTGATCACCATCCAGTTGGGCTCTGCAAACCTGAAAATAGACTCTAAAATAATCATTATTACTGACTGATAAAACATGGCCTTATGATTTTATCCTTTTGAAGGAAGGCTTGAAGAATACATTGTCCAGAAAATATTTCCCTTTTAAATGATAGAGAACTGCAGAGCTCAAGCATATTTTATTTATAACTAATGTTTTCTATGGTAGCAGAATGCTCGGAAAGAATCAGTGCTCTAACCTTTACAAACTGGTCAGATGTATGATTAGAAATTTATAGGTCCATTATCTTGAAAAATAATGTTTGAGTCTGTTATAAAGGAAGCAGTTGAGGAGTACTTAACAAGTAATAAATTAAACCTGATGTGGGTTTAGGAAGTGAATGTTACATCTGAAAAATTTATTGGCATTCCTCGAGGATGCAATCTGGAAAATTCTGATGTATAATTAAGCAAGCAGCTGATTTTTCACATTCCTGTGGAAAAATGGGAGGGAATTGCAGAAAGTAACACTGGTAAAAATGCCACATAATTTGACCATACCAGTGGCATGGATTGCCTCAAAAGACAAAAAATTTGCATTTATATAGTGCCTTTCACAACCGCGGGTGATTCCAAAGTATGTTCAAAGCCAATAAATTACAAAAGGCTCTCCTAAAATAGTATAGAGAAAAGTAAAATCAATTTGATGATAAATTGGCAGAAGATTAAAGAACAAAATGGCTCCAGTTTTCTATGTTTTGTGTATCATGGGTGTAATATTAAGAAGTAGGCTAGGCCAAGGATCAGAAATTTTATCAAGCAAGTAGACAATGACCCAGCAGCCACTATCTGGTCTGTCCTTCACAATACATATATAAATATACATTTTTAAAGTTGCTTGGTGTAGAAATATGCATTGATACTTGATATTTGTGTATAGCTGGGCCTATTCAATTTAAAACTGAATTCAGCTGCTGGTGGGAAGCAGCTTAACCTAAGAAAAACATTAAACAAAACTGCACCTTTGCACTTTCTGACTGAACCTTCTGCTTCTGTTACCCATGTTGCTTACAAGGGTAAGGAGTCATGGTCAGAAAACCCAGAGGTGCTGGTTTCCCTGAATGCTGTGGAGTTTTAACTCCAGGTTGTATGTGAACTTCTATCCCAGGTTCTTTGCTTGACAAACATCCTGATTGACGGACTTGCCTGCTTGTCAAAACAACAGCGGAAACTGGTAAGTTAGACGTGGTTGTGTGGAATGTGGTTAGGCGATTGTCGTGGAACATGGCATATATGGGTTGGTGATCGTGCAAGTGGGGTTTAGGAATTAACAGCCCATGGGGGTTGGGGGTTTGTTTACGGGGTTAGCTTGTTGGACCTGGAGGAAATGCTTCTGCTCCCCCTGGCTCACAAGCAGTGCTGTAAAGGCACTTTTCTTACAGATCCAACCTGTCTTGCTTCCTTTTGCCTGCCGTGTCTCTTGGTGCCAGGGAAACTCACCTCCCAGTGGCTAGAAATAAAAATCTTGCTAAAATTAAGACATCCTTAAGAAAGGTTTTGCAACCAACTGCCTCCTGAGAGCAGATTGGTTTCTTGCCCCTTTTCCTGCCACTGGTAAAACCAAACATGGGCAGATTTGAGATGGATTGAGTTCCTGTTTCTGATTTTTAAAGTTTTAATCCCCACTTGACCCAAATCCCCACCAGTTTTGGGATATTAAAATTATCCTTTTTGGTTCAACTTTCAGGTTCCTCACTTAAAAAGGACAGACACATCTTTGGATTGGCAGCTTATTCAGAAAGATACTTTTTGGCAAATTCAAGATGCATTTTGAGGACCAGGCTCCTCCTCCATTTCTTCAGACCACTCTAGGCTGTCCGCTTCTCAAAGATCTGATGGTCAGCCATGGCTTAGTTGGTAGCATTTTCATCTGAGTCACGAGGTTGTGGGTCAGTCGCGATTCTTGAGCACAGAAATTTAGCTTGACACTCTGGTGCAGTACTGAGGGAGTGCTGTGTTTTTTTTAATTATTATTCATTCATGGGCTGTGGACATTGGCTAGGCCAGCATTTATTGCCCATCCCTAATTGCCTTTGAGAAGGTGGTGGTGAGTTGCCCTCTTGAACTGCTGCAGTTCATGTGCTGTTATGGTGGCAGGCGAGGGGTGGGGGTGTGGAGTTCTAGGATTTTGACCCAGTGACAATGAAGGAACGGCGATATATTTCCAAGTCAGGATGGTGTGTAGCTTGGAGGGAAACTTGCAGCGGTGTCCCCCATGCATCTGCTACCCTCGTCCTTTTAGATGGTAATGGTCGTGTGTTTGGAAGCTGCTGTCTAAGGAGCCTTGGTGAGTTCCTGCTGAACATCTTGTAGATGGTACACACTGCTGCTACTGTGTGTCGGCGGTGGAGGGAGTGAATGTTTGTGGATGGGGTGCCAATCAAGCAGGCTGCTTTGTACTGGATGGTGTCCAGCTTCTGAGGTGATTTCTTGGATGAAACATTAAACCGAGGCTCTGTCTGCTTTCAAGGTGGACGTTAAAGATGCCATGGTGTTATTTCAAAGAAGAACAAGGAATTTATCCCTGTGTCCTGACCAATATTTATCCCTCAGTTAATATCACAAAAACATCACATGGCTCTTTGTGGGAACTTGCAGTACACAAATTGGCATTTCCTACAATAGTGATTATAATTCAAAAAAAGCATTTCATTGGCTGTGGAGTGTTTTGGACATCCTTGAGGTTGTGAAATATGCCATATAAAGGTATGTTTCCCCACCCTCCCAACAAATCTTCTGCACTCACAATGCCCCCCTCCCCAAATTACTCTTGTGCCTCAGTTTTGTCCACACCCTTGGCAAATGCTCCCATGCACTATCTTCCCACTTCTAGCCAAAGTCTAGCAATGTTTCAGCTGCTTGCACTTTTCCAACCTTGGCTGACTTCCCCTCGATCCTGAAACCTGTTCCTTTGCTGGCTTGCACATCCATGCAAGGCATTATCTTCAGTGTGTGATAAGCTGACACTGCCCAGATAGGAATTAAGGGCTTTCCTACAATATAATTTTGTTTGAAGCTTTCCACAATGGTAATACATTAAAATTACCTGTCAATATGAAATGGGTAAAACAGGTATCTGAACTAAGCAGCATACATAAAGAAATGTTTCATTTCTTACTCTCTTAATTGGAAAAGTAAGTGAAAAGGTGATATTGTAAATTGATTTAAAATAAAATAGATTTAATATGTTTCATGTGAGACTGGAAACTTTGTTTATAAATGAAAGAAAAGCCAATTAAATGCAACTTGCCCTGTTTGTACACTCCTCTCTGGAATATGTTGAGTAACACGCCTCCTCATTCTGGCTAGGCTTACTTGCTGCAAGCAATTGCCCTTTCTGTTATTCTTCCAAACTTAACATCACTGTAAATGCATGTATTCACACTATCACTTATTATGCATTCACAGTCTGGAGGAAATGAGAGAATCCATTGTGAATAGTTAACATAAACAAGCAGTGTATGTATTGGTCTAGACTTTCAGCCTCTTCTCTCTTTTTCTCTCTCTACCCCCTTGCCCTGTAATTTTTGTCTGACCTGGAACATGGGGAGGCAGAAAGCAATGTGGGGAAATGTTCAGCTTTGTTCCTACTTTCCAGTTGCTTTCTGGCTGATCGTGGGAAACTGCCCGTTCATTAAATCCATGCCAAATACATACAAACGATGGAAATCTGGCGCCAGCCATGTTTCTTACCAATTGTAGTCTTTATAAAGCTGTACACATACCACCTGTTGGGCCCTGGTCTTTGTTGAGTGTTGAGACTGGCGGAGAGGTCTCGTAGACAACTTGAAGAAGGGCCAGTGTAAGTTCTGCCGTAGCACAGCCCTGCATAGGCCCAATTTACATATAAAAAGAGCTTTTTGAAGCAGATTTTTTGCTCCCATAAGGAACACAGTGGCCACCTCTTTTACCGTTTGCATCATGCCCTCAAAGTAAGTCTCTGCGCTCATACAGTTGTGATTCCTGTCATGCCCACTAATAGCATATCATATTCCTAACTTTTAAGATGTGAGTTTCATTTCACTTTGTCCACTTTTTAAAGGAAAAGTTATTTTTAATGTGCTGCAAAGATGACTTGCTGAAGGTCAGCTCACCTGGCTTGTGTATTCAAAAACCGACTTGCTGTCTAATAGAGACATAAGAGGACATCCCAGACGAAAAGGTGTCAACTACACACATCCTGAGACCGTCATAAGACATCCCCGAATTTAAAGGGCCACCTTTGAAACAAAGAAGGTGATTCTCTTAACCACCTCAAGATGAATGCCTTCAAACAATAAACCAGGATATGGTTAATCAACCCAAGACCACCTCCATAAAGTTGCATGATAAGGCAGCCATGTGAGTCCCTTTGTGATCTTTAAATGCTGATTGCAGAAAGTAAGGCAGCAGCAGACAAGGCAGTACCATCTGTGCCTTAAAGAATCAGAGGCTGTAACATCAAAAAGCCTCCACACCTGTTCCAAGAGAGCAAACTGACCTCAAGCAACTAACATTGTGACCCATAGAAAGTTCACCCTTTTGAGAGAATCCTGAAACGAGTTTGGCTGTTTAATTCACCTAGAATGAAGAGAGCTTCTTCATCAGGCCTGCAAAATGTGTTTTCCAGAATGAGATATTCTTTTTGAAACTATTCTTTTTGCTTGTAACCTGAAAAAGTGCACTGTTCTCTTCAACTGTACTTTCCTTGACTGTGTGTGACTGGGTGAGTGAGGGCTGTAGCTTTAGATTTTGGGATGAGCATGTAAATAAACAAGCCTCTATTTAAACCCACAAAAAGCTTGCTGGTTGTTATTCAAATTGTCCACACGCATGGGGGCTTAAAAAAAGACACACATCTTCCAATTGAGAGCTTACTGATTATCGACAGTTGGGGAAGGGAACACGGATTACAGAAGTTCCCTCGCACCCTGCCTGTAACACTTCCTAAGCAGCCTATCTTCTGTATTACCCTTCGGGGAGAGGGGAATATAGTCATGGACAGTGGGTTGCGGGTCGTTGGAATCTTGGGAGTAGATGCAAACCTTTTTCTGTTGGAGATGTGACGCAGCCTGGGATGCTTTTGGGATGAGTATGACAGATCTGTGTGGGGTTATCATGTCAAGTTGTAAGGAAGTTGGTGATTGTCCAAATAAGTTGCAAGTTGGACAGATTGAACAGCCTTTCATTATTATTGTATCGTGTATTGAGAATGGTTAGATGGTTAGTTAATATGTTTGATGTAGCAAGCTCAATAATTAGCTTTAATCAATTATTTTTTATTCCTTTCTGGGATGTTGGTGTCCCAAGGCCAGAATTTAGTGACCACTGGAATGGTGATGCACACTACAGCTAGGAAGGAAATTCTAGAATTTTGATCCAGTGACAATGAAGGAACAACAATATATTTCCAAATGAGGAAGATATGTAACCTGGAGGGGAACTTGCAGGTGGTGGTATTCCCAAGCATTTGTTGCCTTTGTTTTTTTAGGTGCCAGATGTCATGTTGCAGAAGCACATCCTGTAGATGGTGCATGCGGCTGCCACTCTGTGCCAGTAGTGGAGGGAGTGAATGTTTCAGGTAGTGGATGGGGTGTCAATCAAGTGGCTGTTTTGCCTGAATGGTGTTGAGTCTCTTGAATGTTGTTGGAGCTGCACTCATCCAGGCCATTGGAGAGTATTCCACCACGCTCCTGCCATGTGATTTTTGGATAGTGTCGAGGCTGCAGAATACCTGGCCTGTGGTCTGTTCATCTAGCCACATTGTGGCTGGTCCAGTTAGGTTTCTGCTCAGTGGTGACTCCTAGGATGTTGCTGATGGGGAACTTGATCATGGTGATGCTGTTGAATGTCAAGGGGAGATGGTTAGATTCTCTCTTGTTGGGGATGGTCATTGCCTGGCAACTGTGTGATGTGAATGTTGTTTGCCACTTATCAACCTGAACTGGAATGTTACTGCATGCAGGAATGGATTGCTTCATAACCTATGGAGTTGTGAATGGAACTAAATACTGCCATCCTCAGCCAACATCCCCAATTCTGACCTTATGATTGTGGGAAGTTCATTGATGAAGATAGTTGGATCTAGGACACTGCTCTGGGGAACTCCTGCAACAAAGCCCTGGGGCTGAGGTAATTGGCTTGCAATAATCAACCATTTTTGTTTGCGCTAGGTATGACTTCAACCAGTGGAGAGTTTTTTCCTGATTTCAGTTGATGAATTTGTGCTACTTGATAGCACAGTCTTTTTACGTTCTGTGCTGATGATCAAGAGTAGACTTGAGGTGGGCACTTGGATGGACTGGATTTGTCCTGTTTTTTGGATAGGTCAGACCTGGGTAACTTTCCACATTGTTGGGTAGAAACCAGTATTGTAGCTGTGCTGGAACAGCTTGGCTAGGGGCAGGCTAGTTCTGGAGCACAATTCTTCAGTACTATTGCTGGAATGTTGTCAGGGCCCATTGGCTTTGCAGTACCCAGTGCCTTCAGACATTCTTGATACCATGTGGAGTGAATTGAATTGGCTGAAGACTGGCTGGGACCTCAGGATGAGGTCGAAATGAATTATCCACGAGGTACTTCTGAAACAGCTTGGCTAGGTTTCCCCTCATGTTGGTGCCTCAGCCAGCTCGGTCAGTAATGCAAAACCACTCTTGATAATGGACATTGAGTGCCCTTAGTGCTTCTTCCAAGCGGTGCTCAATGTGGAGGAGTGCTGATTTCTCAGCTGAAGGGCAGTAGGTGGTAATCAGCAAGAGATTTCCTTGCCCAATTATATCTAATCCCATATTTCTCTTCCCACACTCACTCCTGAAACACCTTGCCAAAAAGGAGTTGGTATAAAGTCTGGTGTAAGCTGAATGGATGCTTGCTCTGTGAAAGCCTAGTTAAATAATTTCATTTTTTATAAATGAATGCACGCAATTCATCTAGTGTATAAGCTTTATCCACATGGTTTGCCAAGACAAAGCCTCCAGTGAAAAGCAGAATTGTTCCATGCGCTTTTCAGTTGAAACATCTTCTGTTGCTTTGCAGTGGAAGGGCAGTATGAAGTATGCTCTGAGGCATAAACTAATATTAAAGCAAAAAGAAAAGTCCGCACAACCTATCAAAATTGCAGAGTTATTCTGATTCTCTTGAGCCCACTTTGATTCAAGTCTGCTTGCCGCAGCCGTTCTCTTTACTCCTGAGCCTTTCTCTCTTCCCAACTTTGCTTAACAAGATCTGCTTCTCATTTCTGTCCTTGTCCCTTACCTGGGACTGTTCTGAGACCAGTTTTTGATCCCTGTTTTTGATACCAGCCTGGGTCTTTCCCCTGGGACCTCTTTCTGTCCGACTTCCTGGTTTGGGGACACCACTGTGGTGTGGAACCTTCCCCCTGTCTCCCTCCCCATGTATTCCTCCCTGGGACGACACCTCTCAAATGGTGCGCCAGTTCAGGTCACCTGACCTGCAGTTTCATCTCTTTTCTTTTCTTCCTTTACTTCTGCACAGCCATGCAGAGCTGGTTCCCGGCCTAAAGACATGAAAATGAGTGAACTGCATCTGTGTGGCCATTTCCCAGCTGGTGCATGCATAGAACGCCCAAGGAACGTAAATAAAAAATGAACTGCATTTGTGTGGCCATTGCCTGGTCGGTGCATGTGCAGGAGTCCCAAGGCCCACCAGGAACTGCAGTTCTCAAATGGCGACTGCTGATTTAAAAGTAACTATTCACGTTTTGTCACAGTAATAATACAAAAATGGTATGCTATTTCTGTCTGTCACACTGAAGTCGAAGCAAAGTAAGCAAATTTTTTCAAATTGGCTTTGCCCGTATGCAAATTTATTCCAGCAATTTGTGCAAAAACAAAAATAAATCATCTGAAATATGTATAGACAAACTACCTGCCAAAACAGCATAATTAACATAGGAGTCACACCATCTTAACATTCTTTTTGAAGTTCCAGTGCAATCAATCATCTTTTAAAGAAAAGGCTATGAAATAAAGTTACTTAATGTTGGGTTCTGATCTAGAGTCTCCAGAGAAAGCAATCTTAAAATTCCTCCTGACCTGGCTGAAACTAAAAAATGTATTTGAATCTAAAAAATCACTAATAAGGCTACAATCAAATTCTGAGCAATTCTGTTCAATTAGTAAATTAGACATCATGGCCTTTAAAGGACATAGCTCCACCATGTCAATTGAGTAATATATTATGCACTACATAGTTTAACACTATAGTCCTCAGAAAGCAAAGTATCTTCTGACTCATGGTGAGCAGTGCAATGGAGGATAAGGTAATAAAAACATTTTTTTTAACTTACTTATTTACTTATTCTCTGCTTAATTTTATGGTCTTGAGATATCTGGGCCAGGAGAGTTGGACAGGTGTCAGTCTATTAAAAACTTCAAACAATAGCAATAATTAGGCTATTATTGACTTCAGGATATTTTGGATGTCTTCTCCACATGGACTGCCAGAACAATGAGAGAAACCAGATTGGCAATTAAATATCACAATTGTGTTCAAGGCCCCAGACTAAAACAAAAGAAACATTTGAAATTAAATAGAACTAGGGATCACTGTAACTTAAAAATAAGGGGTTGCCCATTTTCTGAGTGCCTGGAGCCTTTGGAACTCCCTTCCTGAAAAAGAGGTGGAAGCAGCATCTTTGAATATTTTTAAGGCAGAGGTAGATTGTTGATGAGCAAGGGGGTGAAAAGTCATCAGGGGCAGGTGGGAATGTGGAGTTGAGGTTACAACAGGTCAGCCATGATCTTATTGAATGGCTGACCAGGCTCGAAGGGCTGAGTGGCGTACTGCTCCGAATGCGTGAGTATGTAATTAACATTGTAAAATCCTAAGTATGCACAGACTTTCTGTTAACACTTTGCAATATAGAATCTATACACACTTTTCTAACCAAATGCTTATCTAAGTTGCCATACTACACTGGTGGGAGTGTGTAATTATAGATTTCCCTCAATCCCCCGTCCCCTTCTCTCACTAACTTCTCAGTCTGTGCTGCGGAGAAGCTCCTAGGCTGCAAGCTCTGATTCCTAAATTGAAATTGCCGCACATTTTATTTAATAAATAATATAAATTCCAAGTATTATACAAAAATAAGAGCAGAATGAATGACTATCAAATGTGGATTGAATTACACTTGTGCACCCTGACCGAATTATCTGTCCCCATAAAACCCAGCATTACTATGGGAGATTGATCAATATTTCATAACCAGTTTGAGTATAAAATCAAGACATAGAAATACCATCATTTCACTCATTTCTAAAAACTACACGAATGTATTTTAAATCTATTCCTATTCTATTCGAAACCTCATTGTATGCACACTGCTTTTGCTGTATGTTCACAGCTACTGGTTACAGTGAAGTGGTTAGCAAAATAGGGTTATTTTTACAAATGCAAGAATTATATAGTCATGTTGTCTTAGTAATTTTAGCAAAAGCAAATTTAGCTGGCTTGCTAAAAAAACAAGGTTGAGAAACTTGTGTACATACGGACTCATTATTTATCCATGGCTTTAAAATTCTATCTTAATTCAATGCAAAGGATACGTTACTTTCAATTTTTAAGCAAAGTCACAAGATATTTGTTGATTGGAATTTGTCAACTGTGAACAGTGACAAATTTTCCAGTTGGGAGACTTCAACTAGGACCTCAGGAGCATTTGAGGAGAACCATATACTGCACTGCAACTATACTACCAACGGCACTACAAAAGCATGTTGGTCATTCTTCAGCATTGTTATCGTTCCAGTAATCTTCATATCATATATTTTGGACTGCTATCCCTCACGATAACTATTGGAATGAAGGTTTTACTGCTCAGGGGAACTATTGATTTTTAAAGTCACAGTGAACCATTTATGAAGGAGTTCATCAAGGAAATTACTGTAAATTTCACCTGTATTAGACATTTAAATGTTGTTACAACCTGGTGAGGACACGTGCCAGGACTTGCTCTTTCTTTCCCACTCCTCGATTGATCATAACAGGGTTTTCTGAAATTTATAAGGATGAAGGTTCAATTTCTTAACTGTTTACGTGCCGATTGCGATGAACTCAGTCAGACAGGCTTTCTTGAGTTTAAATGCAAAAGGGTTAGTTTTTATTGAGCTGAAAGCCCACCCATATAAAGATATGAAACAAATTTAGGTAAACACATGACCCAACCTTTGCAATACACACAAGCATACAAAATTACAAGTTATACAGCAGAGGAGGTTAACCTTTGGCCAAGTTAAGACTCGATGCTAAAAGGTAAAAATTGGAGAGCTCACTGTTTGAGTCCTTTGCTGTTGTTTGTGGTTGAGACAGTTCTTTGTGGTCCTTGTTTTTTGCCCCTGGGAATGCTGCTTTGGAACTTTGAAGTGTCCTTCAGAACTTCTCTGTCTGTTTACTCCAATATGGTATAAACAGGCAGAGTTCCTTTTGATTAAAATTGTCTATTTCTGTGACTTATTCCAAAATGTAACAGAGATAGGGCTCAGAACCTGAGACAGCAGGGAGAGAGAGAGATAGTGTTACAGGTCCATTCTCCAGACTTCTTTCCTTCTTCTCCTGTTAAGCACAGGCAAGCTTATAATCACAGCTTTTCACAAAGGGGTTTTGGTCATGTGACAGCTGCTATTAGTACACAGTGAAAGGTGATCCATGTTAACGAAATGAGCTTTGATCTCGCATTGTGAAAGCTATCAAGATGCCATTGAAACAGATAGGGCTGCTTGACACCCTCCTTGCATAATAGGTTCGTTAGTCTTCCATTCTTCCTGGTAGTTTCTATAGTCAGAAAGTCTTGTGGTCCATTGTCCTTATGTTTTGTAGAGAGTTTAGCCAATGGCAGATGTGAAGTCCATCCAGGGAACTGCTTATAGCCATGTCTCCTGGCAAATCCACATTCAGAGGATCCAAACTTGGCTAATTTGTAGGGGTTCAGGTGACTTTTGCAGCCATTTTAAAGTCAGCACCTTTGCTTGGCAAAAGTCTTTCTTAAAGAAGTTCAATATATATCTGACCAACCAATGAAATTAAAGATTAATAGTCCACATTGCACATGATACACCATCGTGACAATGTGAAATATCATTTAATACTTTTGCCTTTGGCCATCTGACGTAGGGCATTCATAATGCTGAAGGCCCTCTAAATTAAACTACTGCGAAGCCTACATAAAGATTCTGGGCTGGATTTTCAGAGTTGGGCCGGATCTGGAGATCTTTAAAAATGATGGGTGAGATCCAGATGCGGAAATCCTAGCCCCAATTTCAATAGATCCCATTTTTGCTGGTAGGGGAAGGGACAGGGTGTGTATTACATAGGTGGGAAACCTGAACTCAGCAAGGCCTTTGAAATTGGTGCTGAGTTCAAACAGACTCCATTTTTGCTGCTTTAAGGCCTTAACCCACAGTGGTGAAATCTCAAATATATGGAGTAGATGTAAACATGCTTAAAAGATGGATAAGGTCTGTTCAAGTTATTTAAATCCCCAGCCCTTTTAAAAACAATAACAAAAAACAACAGGTTGAAGCTGTCAGGGTAAAAAAGGAAAGTACCAGTACTGGACTGTTTTGATTGAAAGGCCACCTTGTGTAGGTTAGAAAACCCCATTGGCTCCTGTTCCTGTAGTTTCAACAGAATTCATTGTTGACATTCCCCAAGGGCTATTTCTATACCAAAGTTCATTTTGAATGCTTGGCTGAATTTCAGAAGCTCAAAAAGCACTTATTTCAGTACAGACTGGGGTGGGGACAGGTGGGGCGGCTGGGGGGCAGAGGTGGTGAGGGTTGGGGGGGGGGTGGTTTGCTAAGTTCACACTTTGACAGTATAAAGAGGTTATTAAAGGAGTAGCTGCCTTTGTGGTTACTGAACAGAAGTTTGTTTTTATAACAGATTGAACACTTAAGGGCATTTAAAATCTTTGAATGGATTTCGTGAATGATAATTGTTTCTTTTGTACAAGTGTGTATGAGTGAGAACTCTATTAGATTGTTAGAAGTTTAATATCTTTTTCATCTCCACATGCTTCCTGAGATCTTCCCATCATGGATACTGGGTGAGTGGCTATGATTGTAGCATGGGGGAATGAAGGGGCATGAGTTGGCATGGATGGGTCATAGTGCCATGATTTTGTTTGGAGTGGTCATGAAGAATGGGTAGGGTATGAGGACGAGAGGATCTGATAACTTCTAAAATAACTGGGATGAAGTTTCAAAGAACTGGGCGGGCCTTCTAACCAGCCCATCTCTACACTCTCCCAACCTTGTGGCCGCCTAGGATCAGTTTCTGGGTTTGACGGGTCTGATTCGATCCCACTCTTTTCTCTCCAGAGCAAAAATTGGGCCTAACTGAGGTGGGCCTGCGGAGTTTTGAGAATCGATCCTCAGTTTCTCTTCCCAAGGATAGTAGTTGTCAGCTGATTATTGCACAACTGATGAGCATGGACATGAACACTTGCTAATTGGACATCTGGTGTGAGGTTTTTTTGCAAAGAACATAATAAAACACAATTTGACATAAATTGAGTGCATGCATTGCCACTATCCCCTTGACCAGACCATGGGCACTTATGATACATTATTAAGACCATAAGATGTAGGAGCAGAAGTAGGCCATTCGGCCCATCGAGTCTGCCCCACCATTCAATGAGATCATGGCTGATCTGATAATCCTCAACTCCACCTTCCTATCTTTACTCCATAACCCTTGATTCCTTTACTGATTAAAAATCTGACTATCTAAGCCATGACTTAACGACGCAACTGTGGTAAAGAATTCCACAGGTTGACTACCCTCTGAGAGAAGAAATTCCTCCTCATCTCTGTTTCAAGTGGGTGCCCCCTTACTCTGAGATTATGCCCTCTAGTTCTAGACATTCCCACAAGGGGAAACAATCTCTCAGCATCTACCCTGTCAAGCTCCCTAAGAATCTTATGTTTCAATAAGGTCGCCTCTCATTCTTCTAAACTTCAATGAGTACAGGCCCAACCGACTCAACCTCTCCTCATGAGAAAATTTCTCCATCCCTTGGATCAACCTAGTGAATCTTCTCTGTCTCCAATGCCAGTATATCTTTCCTTAGATAAAGGGACCAAAACTGTTCACAGCATTCCAGGTGTGGTCTAACTAGTGCCTTGTATAGTTTTAGCAAGACTTCCCTATTTTTATACTCCATTGCCTTTGAAATAAAGGCTAAAATTCCATTTGCCTTCCTATTACCTGCTGAACTTTTATGCTAGCTTTTTGGGATTTATGTACGAGGACCCCCAAATCCCTCTGTGCTGCAGCTTTCTTCAGTCTTTCTCCATTTAAATAATATTCAGCTCCTCTATTCTTCTTGCCAAAGTGCATAACCTCTCACTTTCCCACATTATAGTCCAACTACCGCATTTTTGCTCACTCGCTTAACCTGTCTATATCCCTCTGTAGACTTTGTGTCATCCTCAGCACTTGCCTTCCCACCCATTTTTGTGTCATCCGCAAACTTGGTGATAGTACATTCATTTCCCTCATCCAAGTCATTAATCTATATTGTAAATAATTGTGGCTCCAGCACTGATCCATGTGGCACTCCACTAGTTTCAGGTTGCCATCCTGAAAATTCCACCCGTATCCCAACTTTCTGTTGTCTATTAGTTAGGCAGTCCTCTATCCGTGCTAATATACTACTCCCAACACCGTGGGTTCTTATCTTATTAAATAACCTTATCAAATGCCTTTTGGAAATCCAAATATATTACATCTACTGGTTCCCCTTTATCTATCCTGCTTGTTACCTCCTCCAAGAATTCTAATAAATTTGTCAGGCCTGATTTCCCCTTCATGAAGCCATGCTGACTCTGCTTGATTAGATTATGTATTTCTAAATGTTCTGCTATTACATCCTTTATGATAGACATCAACATTTTCTCAATAACAGATGTTAAGCTAACTGGCCTAAAGTTACATGTTTTTTGTCTCCCTCTGCTTTTGAATAAGGGTGTTACATTGGCAGTTTTCCAATCCTCTGGGATTTTTCCAGAATCGAAGGACTCTTGGAAGATTACTACTAGTGCATCCACTATCTCTGTAGCTACTTCCATTAACATCCTAGGATGTAACCCATCAGGTCCAGGTGACTTATTGGCCTTTAGCCCCATTAGTTTCCCTAGTACCTTTTCTCTTGTGATAGTTATTGTATTTATTTTTCCCCCCTTTTTGCCCCATGATTATTTAGTATTTTTGGTATTCTATTTGTGTCTTCTACTGTGAAGACTGATGTAAAGTATTTATTTAACTCCTCTGCCATTTCCTGGTTCCCCATTACCATTTCCCCAGCCCCATTCTCTAAGGACTTTGGTCTCTCTCTCCCTTTTTATATATTTAAAGAAACTCTTACTGTCTGTTTTTACATTGCTTGCTAGTTTACCCTCAAAGTTTATTTTATCCCTCTTTTTTTTGGTCATCATTTGTTGGTTTTGAAAACTTTCCCAATCCTCTGACTTACCACTAATCTTTGCCATATTATATGCTTTTTCTTTTGCTTTGATACTATCCTGAACTTCGTTGGTTAACCATGGTTGATTTATTCCCCTCTTACAATCCTCCTACTTCACTGGGATATATCTTTGTTGTGAGTCATGAACTATTTTCTTAAACCATCTTTTCTGCTCAACTCCTTTCCCAGTCCACTCCAGCCAACTCTGCCCTCATTTCTTTGTAATTACCCTTATTTAAGTTTCGTACAGATGTTTCCAAACTAACTTTCTCACTCTTAAACTGAATGCTAAATTCCACCATGTTATAGTCACTCTTTCCTAAGGGATCTTTTACTCTGAGATCATTTATTAAACCTGCCTCATTACACATTACCAGATTCAAAATAGCCTGATCCCTGGTTGGATCCACAACACACTGTTCTAGGAAACTGTCCCGAATACACTCTATAATTCTTGCTCATGGCTACCTCTGCCAATTTGATTTTCCCAATCTACATGGAGATTAAAGTCACCCATGATTAATATACTGCCTTTTTTACATGCCCTCACTATTTCCTGATTTATTCACTGTCCAACAGCGTAGTTACTGTTAGGGGGCCTATAGACTACTCCCACCAGTGTTGTCTTCCCCTTGTTATTTCTTAACTCCACCCATATGGATTCCACACCTTCCGATCCAAGACCATTTCTTACTATCGTACTTATTCCATCTCGTACTAACAAAGCTACCCCAGCACCCTTTCCTCCCTGCCTGCCCTTTCAAGAAGTCACATACCCCTGAATATCACTTCCCAGCTTTGATCTCCTTGTAACCATGTCTCCGTAACGGCTATAAGATCATACCCTTTAGCCTCCATTTGTGCCATTAATTAATTTATTTTGTTCTGAATACTGCATGCATTTAAGTAAAGAGCCACTAATTTTGCCTTTTTAACATTGTTTCCCCCTTTGACCCTATTTGCTGTTTTTTTTATGTTTGCACACTGACCCTTCCTGTCACACTCTGGGTATCATTATCTAAGTAGCTGTCCTGCAATGCTGTCATATCCTTTTGCTTTGTAAGCCTACTTATCCCCTCTCCAGAACCACACCCCCCCCCCCCCCCCCCCCCACCAAAAACAACTTTATTTAGTTTAAAGCCCTCCGTACAGGCCTAGTTATTTGATTCGCCTGGAAACTGGTCCCAGCACGGTTCAATTCACTTGTACTGGAACAGCTCCCTTCCACCCCAGTGCCCCATGAACTGAAACCCATTTCTCCCACACCAATTTTTGAGCCATGCATTTAACTCCTTGACTTTATTTACCCTATGCCAGTTTGCCCGTGGTTCAGGTGGTAACCCCAAGATTATTACCTTGGAGGTTCTGCTTTTTAACTTAGCTCCTAATTGTTCAAATTCTTTCAGCAGAATTTCTAGTCCTATCAATGTTATTGGTACCAACGTGGATGATGACAACTGGATCCTCCCACTCCACGTTCCTCTCCAGCCCTGAGGAGATGTCCTTCACCCTGGCACTGGGCAGGCAACATCGCCTTCGGGACTCATACGGCTGCAGAGAACAGTATCTATCCCCCTAATTATACTGTCCCCTACCACTACTACCTTCCTATTTCCTCCCCCCACTTGAATGGCTCCCTGTATCACTTTGCCATTGTCAGTTCGTTCATCCTCCCTGCAGCCCCTGTGCTCTTCCACACAGCATGCAAGAACCTCGTAACTGTTGGACGATTTCAGGGCCTGACGCTCCTTGAACACTACCCCCTGGGTCCCCATACCTCCCTTACCTGCAGTCACACCCTCCTGTCCCTGATCACAGACCAAATTCGAATTATCTAACCTGTGGGGTGTGACCACCTCCTGGAGCAAAGCGTCCAGGTAACTTTCCCCCTCCCTGATGTGGCGCAATTTCTGCAGCTCAGAGTCCAGCTCCTTAACTCGGGTCCAAAGTTCCTCAAGTTGCAAACACTTAGTACAGATGTGTTTGCTCCGGGTCACCTTGGTGTCCAACAGCTACCACATGCTGCAGCAGCAATACATCACCTGTCCTGCCATCGCTATCTTAATTTATTTAATTTATTCTTTACCCCAATTTTTTACACTTTATTGAATTTAATTATTTACACCAGTATTGATCTTATACTTAAGGCTTTTTGTAAGAAAGAGAAAATAAAGACTAGAGATCGGAACACTAACGATAGATGTTAATTTTAACCTAAAGACTAGAAATACTCACCAATCCAACTCAGCAATCAGCTGCTCTCTGCGCTCTTTTAAAATGAAGTCTCCCCACTCTGTTTTAAATGAAGCCCATGAGTGCTCTCGCTGTAAATGGCCCTGCTGCTTTTTACTAGTGCTCTTGCTGTAAATGGCCATAAATAGTGGTTAAACAAGAACTGCTTGAATTGCTGGATTAGATATTAAACTTAACAAATAAAAACAACACACATTGCAGCATATATCATCCACTGCAGTTAATGTTTTAAAGAAATGGAAGTGTAGAGATACATCCAAAACCAAGGTGGATAAGGATTATTTCAAGAGGTTAAAATGTTTTGAATTATAATCCTGCTTTATTATTTGAACTTCTAACCCATTAGTTACAATTCTTTTTTCTGAAGTAGTCTATTTCTGGGGGTGTGTGGTAAGCAGGAGAACATGGTCACTCTCTGATCTGTCGCTATCTCTATGTTGTTGATTCCCTCTGTATTTCCTGCCTTGTTGACTCTTTTTTTTGATCATTATTACCTTTTCATTTTGTGGCACCTTTAACATTGACAATACCTAACACAGCAACCTGCTATAAGGTATGATATATAAGGTATACTATAAGGTAGTTGGTGAGTTTTCAATGAAATGGGTGCCTGTGTAACAAATTTCATTTTTTAATTCATTTGCGCGATGTGGGCATCGCTGGCTAGCCAGCATTTATTGCCCATCCCTGATTGCCCTTGAGAAGGTGGTGGTGAGCAGCCTTCTTGAACCACTGCAGTCCTTGTGGTGTAGGTGCACCCACAGTGCTGTTAGGGAGAGAGTTCCAAGATTTTGAGCCAGCGACAGTGAAGGAACGATGATATATTTCCAAGTCAGGATGGTGAGTAGCTTGGAGGGGAACTTCCAGGTGGTGGTGTTCCCATATTTCTGCTGCCCTTGTCCTTCTAGATAGGCTGTGGGTTTGGAATGTGCTGCCTAAGGAGCCTTGGTGAGTTTCTGCAGTGCATCTTTGTAGATTGTGCACACTGCTGCCACTTTTCTCAGTTGGAGGGACTGTTTGTGGAAGACGTGCCAATCAAGCAGGCTGCTTTGACCTGGATGGCGTCAAGCTTCTTGATTGTTGTTGAAGCTGTATTCACCCAGGTAAGTGGGGAGTATTCCATCACACTCCTGACTTGTGCCTTGTGGATGGTGGACAGGCATTGGGGAGTCAGGAGGTGAGTTACTCACTGCAAGATTCCTTGCCTCTGACCTGGTCTTGTTGGGACAGTATTTATATGGCTAGTTCAGTTCAATTTCTGGCCAATGGTAACCCCCAGAATGTTGTTAGTGGGGGATTCAGCGATGGTAATGCGATTGAATGTCATGGGGCAATGGTTAGATTCTCTCTTGTTGGAAATGGTCATTGCTTGGCACTTGTGTGGCATGAATGTTACCTGCCACTTGTCAGCCCAAGCCTGGATATTGTCCAGGCCTTGCTGAATTTGGACATGGGACTGCTTCAGTAGCTGAGAAGTTGCAAATGGTGCTGAACATTGTCAGCACAGCTCCCCACTTCTGACCTTATGATGGAAGGAAGGTCATTGATGAAGCAACTGAAGATGGTTGGGTTTAGGACACTACCCTGAGGGACTCTTACACAGTGATGCTCTGGAGCTGAGATGATTGACCTCCAACAACCACATGACTCCAACCAGCAGAGAGTTTTCCTCCTGATTCCCATTGACTCCAGTTTTGCTAGGGCTCGTTGATGCCACACTCAGTTAAATGCTGCCTTGATGTCAAGGGCAGTCACTCTCACCTCACCTCAACATGTAGATGATCTGCAGTTTTGCAGTAACTGAAAATGCTTTTATATTACAATTTAATGTTACGTAATTCAGTTTTTCACGAAAATTCCTTCAACTAAGATAAGACGAGAATTTGGAATGTATTACTTGAAGGGTAAACAGATTTAATGACTTGCATAAGGTAATTGGATGCAATGGAAAAGGATCGGGGAAGTGGGACTAATTGAATTACTCTGACGAGGCAGCAGAAGATTGACGTCACAAACGGATCCTATCTTTAGTTTCTCTCCTGTCTTTGCTCAACCTCCCTTATCTCATTTGACCTGTTAGACCCACCTTCAGCTCCCTTAATCCCTTTCCCACTAATCTCCTGGTCACCCACCTTCATTTCTACACCCCCATGCCAAATGATTCCCAATCCTCGGGGACCTATCATTGACCCTTTTGTCCTCATTAATTACTATCCCATCTCAAGCTTTCCTTAACCATGTTGTTACCTCCCAGATCTTCATCCTCTCTTGCAAACTCCTGTTCAAATCCCTCCAATCAGGTTTCTGCATCTCCCACAACACAAACATCCCCAGCTAATGCCATCTTCTGTGACTCTTACCATGGTGCGTTATCTCTCTTCGCCTTCTCTCAGTCTTTGATGTATCTTCTTGCAGTGAATCTGTTTGGGGTCCTGCATGTGTGGGAATTTCTCTGCTTGGTTCCACTGTTAACGATCTGTTCATAGCCAAAGCATGTCCAGTAGTGGCTTCTCCTCCAATTTGTTTTCCTCTCCTTGAAGATTCTCCTTTTGCGCTCACCTCCTTTGACCTTATGTATTTCCACAAGCTTTTGTGAATCAACTTGGATTTTATTTCTCTGTATTAAGGGTGCAGCATAAATGAAAACTAAATACTGCTTGTGATATTGTGCACAAACTGTACTTCACAATCCTACCCCAACCAAAAGTGTTTTGTACAAATTTGTACTTGTATTTTGTTCCCCAATTTTATACAAACCAAAATATTTTTGGTGTTTTTATGGGTTTATTTACCTGTACACACTCCTTCGGTCAATTGAATCTGTAGGTTTTATCTGTTCCACCATCTTCACCTTTTTTCCATTGTGTATGTTCCATTCTTGTTTTTCTCTCAAAATGTATTACCTCAAAGGAACAGGAGCAGGCCATTCAGCCCCTTGACCCTGTTCCACCATTCAACATCATGACTATCTGTATCCTAACTCTTATCTCTTCATAGCCTTGGCTAACAAAAATCTGTCAACCTCCGGGTTAGCATTCACTGCTTTTTGTGGGAGACACTTCCACACTTATGTTATTCTTTGTAAGAAGATTTTTATTCTTTGTGTGAAGATTTTCTAACTTCTCTCCTGAATGTTCCCCTTCTCCCCAAGAGAAAGTTTGTCTATCCACCCTGCCGATTCCTTTCAAAATTTTAATGAATGTGTCAGCTCTCCTGATTCTTGGAACCCTAGTAACATTCTGGTGAATCTGCACTGCACTCCTTTCAAGGCCAATATATCCTTTCAAACAGACATTGGTACTTTATCCCAAACCATATTCTTATCTGATTTCCAGATTTTTCATTTATTCATCTAATATGAAATTTGAAATCCAACTATTTATAATCTAGTGTAAGTATATAAAAAAACTTTTCACACATAATCACCTTTGAGATCCAATTTTGATAGCATTTGCTTTTCTAAAACAACTTCCTCTGTGTGCCTGTTTATTAATTTTAAGCAATCTCTTTAATTGAGCAATGATTTTTCATTTGCCCACATATCAATTCCTTTCTTCCCAAGTTGCATTTGATAAAATTGTGTAATTTTTCTGCATAGTGCCTAATTAAATTTCACATGCAAACAATTATATAAATTGGAAGGTTAAGATACAATAAAGAAAATTTAACAGAGTAAGAAAATACTCGAATCGTGAATTACTATCCATCCACTATCTAATGCTTCCTGTCTTGGACATTTCCATGATTCGTCCTGGTCCAATGTAGTTTTGTTACCTTTGGGATCTTGTCTTTTTACCTTAACATGAGCCCACAATTCAAACAATTACCAAAATTGGTGAATGTTAACTTATTCATTGTGGAATCATAGAACGGTTACAACGCAGAAGAATGCCATTTGGCCCATTGTGTCTATGCTGACTCTAAGAGTGACTCACCAAATCTCGCTGGTCCCTCCTTTTCCTCATAGCCCTGTAAATTTTTTCTATTTGGATAATTAACCAATTCTCCTTTGCCTCGATTGAAGGCGCCTCCACCACACTTTCAGGCAGTGCTTTCGAGATCTTAAGTGCTTGTGTATATTTTTTAAAGTTTTTCTCATGTCGCCTTTTTTTTTGTCAATCATCTTAAATCGGCGTCCTCTTGTTCTCAATTCTTCCACCAACAGGAACAGTTTCTCCGTACCTGTTCTGCTCAGACCCCTCATCACGCAATTGTATTTTAAAAAATTACGTTTTGAATGCGTCATTCTGCTAGATCAACATCAAACCATTTTGAACTGCTAGTTGCCGTTAGCAAGAGAAATATTTGGGTATTCTGGTAACTTCCACAGAACAAAAACACAACCTACTTGGCTTTGTATAGCTCCTTTAAAATGTGCAAAAATATTCTAAGAACAACAAGGAAATAATCCTGCATACCAGTTAGCATTTAATCAGATATCTGCCAGATTTATGAAGTATAGAAAAAGTCTTTAGCACTTGGTACTCCTAAAAAGATTTGAGTAGCAATGGTTTGTTTTAATGCCATCTGTCACTGGGACAAAATAGAGGTGTTTTGGAAGCTCTCTTGCGTTATGTTTTTTTATGACCTCAAAAATGTTATGACCTCAAAATTTAAATGACGTTAAATGTAGTTTAAATGCAGTTCCTCTAATTATATCAAAATCCAAGGAATTTTAGATTACAGTCTAATTCAGATTCACTGACTACCTTCTACAACATAGTTTTAACTATTCCTTCCATACAAAGTACAGATTTCTTTTGTGAACTAGTCCACAAATCATGCTTTTATTATTGCTAACAGCCACCTTGATCTCTGCACCTTGAAAGAGCTTGTTTCACAAGTACTTTTGCAGTGTTAAGAATGCTGATATCCATTTAAGCTGATACCTTTAAAAAGTCGGTACATTCTTTTGTTATTCATTCATGGAACATGGGCATTACTGGCTAGGCCAGCAATTATTGCCCATCCCTAATTGCCCTGGAGAAGGTGGTGGTGTGCCATGTTGTTGAAATGCTGCAGTCTACATGGTGTAGATACACCCATGGTGCTGTTAAGAATTGAGTTCCAGGGTTTTGACTCTACACCAATGAAGGAATGCTGATATATTTCTAAGTCTGGATGGTGCATGTCATGGAGAGGAATTTGCAGGTGGTGGTGTTCCCAAAAGCATGCCTGTGCCCTTCTTGGTAGAGGTTCAGTAGATGGTTGGAAGATGCTGTGATGGAGCCTTGTTGAGCTCAGCAATGTAATATGTAAAATAGTAAGGGGTTTATTACTCCTTCAGTGAGGGGAAAAAAGTGGGTTTGGGGTATTAGCCAGCACAATAACAGTTTCAGATGTGCTGCCAAGTCAACTTTAAAGCAAAACTTTGTAGTCCTCTAAAGCTGATTAATCCCTTTGTCCCTCACAGAGGAAAGCTGTATATTTGAGTGGAATAATGTAAAGAAGCTTCCTTAAATCTCCCATTTTTTTGGTTACGTTTTTAAATTCTTTCATTGGGTGTGGGCATTGCTGGCAAGGCTGACATTTGTTGCCCATCTCTAAATTCCCTTGAACTGAGTGGCTTGTTCATTTGTTAGCTTGTTAGGAGGATGTTATGAGTCAACCATGTTGCTGTGGGCCTGGAGTCATATATAGGCCAGACCAAGTAAAGTAAAGAAGGGAGATTTCCTTCCCTAAAGGACATTCATAAACCAGATGGGTCTTTCCAAGAATTGACATTGGTTTGGTCATCATCCTTCAATTTCATCCTTCCAATTTCAACTCCAGATTATTATTAAATTCAGATTCCACCATCTGCCGTAGTGAGATTTGAACCTGGGTCCCCAGAGCATTGCCCTGTGTCTTTGGAATACTAGCCTAGTGACAACACCACTACACCACCACCTCCTCACAGGTTGACTAACTCAAAAGTATTAAATTTTATGTAACAATCCCAAGTTGTACATACAAGGAATGTCATCATAGTTTAAATAACTAGCTAACTGTAGCAGTCATACACAGAAACCCAGTGTTCAGATCAAGGCATTTGGCCTTTTGATTTCAGTTTACAAACCCCAAACCAGATGAATACAATATTGCAAAAACAATGTATTTATATACATATTCTGAGAGAAGAATTAATAAACGTCAATATATGCTCATAGAATAGACAGTGATAAAAATGCTTATTTCTGTTAATATTAACATCAGGATCTGCACAAGGATAAACTGCTTTTAGTTCTGTAAAATGCTGGAACATTTAAATGCAAAGCAAGCATACATTGAAAGAGACAGTACGTGCGATTCAATAGAAAGTTTGTTATTTCAATCCTGTTTTCTCACAACAATTTCAGATTCTGACATATCCTGTCAGCTTTCAATCTCTTTCACTTCTCATCCAACAAAGGAATTTCTAGAGTATTGCTAAAAAGAGAGACATGCTGTCAAAGCCTTTCATCTTGCACTCATGAGCACAGAGCAAGAATGCCAACTTTCAAAGGGAACAACAATTTATACTGCTTGAGGAAAGGGCGGTGATTGGTTGGCAAGTCGACTCTGGTTGATTGCATTGGAGAATGCACCAGGGAACTATTGTCTCCTGTGCTTTTGTTAAATTCAAAAAAGGCATCATGCCTGGACATGTTCTTTTTATCTGTGGAGGATAGATCTGCGTATGAATATATGTAGTTTCCAGCAAGTGTAAATGAGTCACATTGCAAGCCCGACTGATAATCTTAAATAGGTTGTTAGTGTAATTCTTAACGTACTCTGGACATCCCATCACAGAATCACACCTAACATGAGACTTTATATTCTGAGTTTTGCAAGCATAGGCTAGTTGGGTACAGTCAGCACTTTGCCTATTGCGAACAGCCGAAAGGATGTGTTAACTACTCAACTAGCCTGTGCTTGCAAAACTCAAAGTATAATGTTAGATATAATCCCGCATTTAGCCAACACTTGCTGAATTATCCCGAGTGAGCTAAGAATTACACTAACAATCAAATTAAGATTATTAGTCAGGCTCGCAATATGGCTCACTAACACTTGGTGGAAGCTGTATATATTCATAAGCAGAGACCAGCCCTCTGCAGGCAAAAGGATCATGTCCAAGTCGCCTTTGAGTTAAAGAAACGCATAGAGGAACAGTAGTTCCATGGTGCATTCTCCATGATGACACCTTGACCAATCAGAGTCGATGTACCAACCAATCAGCACCCTTTTCTCATGCAGTATAAATTGTTGCTCCTTTTGAAGCTTGGAATTCTTGCATCCGTCCTGATGAGAATAAGATGAAAAACCTGGACAGAAAATTTCCTTTTCTCAGCAATACCCAAGTGCTGCTGAACGACAATTTCTAAAGAACTTTTTTTATGACTCTTGTTTTCTGCAAGAGGACCGATTGTCCCTTTTCATTCAAATATGAGATTGTCTTCTTTAAGCAACTTTTAAAAGCTCCTGAATAAGCCAGCATTGTTTGTTAGCCAGCAGTCACATCTTTAAATTCCTGAATTTCCTCCTCCCGTACTTCTGCTCTTAGCTGTTTTCCTTATTCTCCTTTTTAAAAAAAATTCCGCAAAGACAGCAAAGCAGCAGCAACAATTGACTCCATCTGAGAACTTCTTATTCTCTAGCAGACTATCCATGTGGTCTCTTACTGTATTAAACATTTCCTTCCCATCCATTAGCGGCAAGAGCTCCTGAATTTTCTTAACTTCATCAGTTTTGAACTTGTATTGCGTGTGATCCACCGATTTCACTGGCTGAGTCATAAGCTCATTCCTTTTATTGTGTTCAACCAAGACTTTGACACGTATGTCTCTAAGCAGGAAAATAATGCAATTACCCTGTTTTGCCTCTGGGTAAAGACATAGGTCCAGATTTTTGTCTTCAAGGTAGTAATCAAGAATGAGGAATCCTCGTGACTCTGTCATCCCACCTCTACCCTGGCAGTGTCTGTCCACTCTATTTTCATCCTGAGAAGGTGTGTACTGGCTGGAGTTGGGCCCACCGCCTCCCGAAGCAGGCCTGAGGCAGCAATGGAGGTGGGCAAATACCAAAGCGGGCAGGTTAGAAGGCTCACCTCTATTCGCAGGGACATCGGCCCAGCTCTGAACATGGCTAATTCCCCTAGTCCCCAGCCCTCACCTCCCACCCACATCAATGCCCTCTCCATACTCCCATGCCTTCTCTATACATCCATACCCTCCCACGCCCCTCCCAACACCCCCATGTACCCTCCATACTGACTCTTACAGTATCTGGTGCTAGGTATAGAAGCAATGAGCTTTATAATAACACTGGCACCTTTGAAATGCTCATGAAACTGTCAGTCAAACACAGCCAATCATCTTCCCATTGAAAAAAGCTTTAATCCTCTCAACACCTTTTAATCTTGTTCAAATAAGCAGACATTGCAAAACCACTTCAAGGAAATTTAATGTTATTACAAGGTCATAAAACTGTAAATCAAACAAAGCTTTAAGTCTGCTTCACAGTTGTGTAAACAATCCCCTGCTAAGCTGAATCCATTCGAGGGTTTGAACCTCAGCTAAGCATTCATCATAGGATTCCATTGCATGGCTCTCAACAAAGACTCTAAAACTGAATACATTGAACCATTTGAAGCAGACTCAACAGTTGGAAATCTGGCTCATCAGATGGCTGACTTCTTTGACTGACATGTGGCCATCTGTACTGCCTGATAGGCACACACCCTGTGCTTGCTGCCTTATTATGGCATGACAAGTACTATGAAACTGGAATGGTGAGGCTTTGCACAAGGATAGATGTTGTGACAACTGTTTGGAGATCAGGAAAAACAGGAATAAGGTGTTCTTTAAGTAAGAGCATTTTTTGTATACCTGATGATCAGCAAGCGGGAGTGCATGCCAGTTATAGATTTCTTTTGCCAAGAACATCCAATACGTATGGAGGATTTGAATTATTGTATGTGATAGTCATGACAAATGCTTTGAATAATTTGGGGTGACTAACTGAAAAATACCAATGAATATACCATTTATATTGCTACTTGTTGTAAAGGATCTGAATCTCTCCTATTCGAAAATACAATAGCCCCATATTGAAATGTTCTTGAAGGCTCTGATTTTCAAACTTGACTGTGGGGAATTCCTTGCAAATACTCGACAATCTCAGGTCTCGCTTTTGAGATTGTCAAGTATCCGAAGGAAAACATTTGTGTCACTGCAGAAAACAAATAATATAGTATGTCAACAGACACAGAAACCTTGATGACCTTAAGAACCCTAAGAATGACTGTCTGGTATCTGTAAACTCCCATGTTCCAGGGACTTTGGATAACATTTACATAACCTCAGTTGTTTCCACTTGGGTATTTAAAATATTGTCATCTGTAGCTCGAGGTAATCTGGTTTACTGGTGTTGAGGCACAACCAATCAATAAAACAGCAAACGGTGATCAGTACTTGGCTGTTCCTTTGCCTGTAGCATTCCTGTCATAATACGTTGTTTTATAATGGACCAGATTTGAAATAATGGTGAGGCTAATTGTTTTTATTCATTCAAGGGATGTGAGCTTCGCTGACTGGGCCAGCATTTATTGCCCATCCCTAATTGCCCCTGAGAAGGTGGTGGTGAGCTGCCTAAGAACCACTGCTGTCCATGCGGTGTAGGTACACTCGTAGGTACAGCAGTGCTGTTAGGGAGTGAGTTCCAGGATTTTGACCCAGTAACAGTACAGGACATAGCTGGGCAATTTTCCACAGTGCCAGTGTTGTAGCTGTACTGGAAAAGCTTGGCTAGGGGCATGGCAAATTCTGGAGCACAAGTCTTCAGTACTATTGCCAGAATGTTGTCAGGGCCCATAGCCTTTGCAGTATCCAGTGCCTTCAGCCATTTCTTGATATCATGTGGAGTGAATCGAATTGGCTGAAGGTTGGCATCTGTAATGCTGGGGACTTCCGGAGGAGGCTGAGATGGATTATCCACTTGGCATTTCTGGCTGAAGATTGTAGCAAATGTCATTTGTGCACAAATTATACAGCAACTTGGCTAAAGTGCAGCTGCACAGCTAAATGCAAACAGTGAAAAGTTGCTGTCTAATGATGAGTGCTGCTCTCATTAGCTCTGCAATAATGTCCATTTGCTGTTGTCCCACCCTTGAAATGCATTGAATAGCATGAAGTTGCTGTATTTATGCAATAGATATGAATCAAACTAGCCATAGAGAGGGGAGTCTTGTCATTTCAAGTCTAAATAATTTAAACAATGTTCTAAATGGTAATTACTGCCAATCATCTCTCAGGCACTGAAAATTAACCATTACAAGGGTTAGTTACAAGAGTGGAGTTTCATTCATTCTGTTATTGGAGATTTTAAACATGTCCAATTTATCTTTCTGCTTTTATTTTATCCCTTAACCCAAATTTTCCCCCTCCTATTTTTCTTTCTGTTCCTGATTTGACATTGACTGCACTCACTCTAATTTAAATTTCCTTCACAGTCCTTGCACAATTTATTTCTATATTTCGGTTGCTTAAGCAGATGCATAGTTGCTTGCCCTGTTCACACGGTTCTCAGATGCTTTGTTTCCATCACTGTGACAATATCAGCTCACGCTCCCAGTGGCCTTGGTCAAAAATATTTTGAGTGAAGAGCGTAAGAGCAAGTCTGCCTCATGCCAGGTGATGTTAGATTGCCTGTGACAGTGAAATATAGCCTAATGGAGATTCCATGGTGGATTAGATCTGAATTAACTTTGGTCAAGGACGTGCATGGGTGGTAGTAGCCAAGAAAAGCCTTTAGAAGCCCAATTGATGCAACATAATATGCGTGTGTAATCCTGATCATCTGTTGCCATGTGCAATATAAAAATTTTATTCCCCCAGTTCTTATCTTTTAAGAACTTTTGTTTGCCTTTTGCAAATGTGTCTTGTGTTTCAAGGAATTTGCATTATTGAAATCTATTTTTAACAATTTTACCTTTATATTGATGTAATTTTCACTTATTTATGTGGGTAATAAATCCCATGTTGTTAACATGCTTGTTTAGAGTTATGAAATAGTGATGAAAAACACATGGCTAGTTATTCTGCATGTGATAACTTTAATTAAGCAAATTCCTTTGAATACAATCACACCCAGAGACAGAATTATAACCAACAAGTGTGTGAAACTCAAATCTTGCATAGTCTTGCTCATGTGTACTGGAGAAGGGACACATCTGAGCCCGATCCTACCTACATCCATGCACTTCCACTAAGGGCTGCCTGCAAATGATTGCGTGTGGGAACCCCGACCTTTGTTTCATTCCCTGTTCCTTAATCTCAACCTAGATGAGGCCCAAGAGGGCCATGTAAGAACAACATGGTTGAGATCAGCTACGTTGGCATAGACTGAAGGTTGAATCTGAGACCTCCTTTATGCAGCAGTGCACCACAGCTTCTCACTGGGTAAAATTACTGAACCATGTAGCATAAATCCATTTACAAAAATAGTGAGGGAAAAGTTTGAAAACTTTCATTTTGGGTGCAATTTGGTTAATAATGGCCTTGTGTATTATGTTGAAGTATTTTGCAAAGCTAGCCTGAAGGATATTGCAATTCATTAAGCAGTTGGGGAGATGGTGATGTTGTGGTAATGTCAGTGGACTAGTGATCCAGAGACCCAGACTAATGCTGTGGGGACACAGGTTCATCCCATCATGGCAGCTGGTGGAATTTAAATTCAATTAATAAATCTGGAATTTAAAGCTAGACACAGTAATGGTGACCATGACAACTATCATCGACTGTCATAAAAGCCCATCTAAAGCCCACCTAGTTCACTGATATCCTTTAGGGAAGGAAACCTGCCATCCTTACCTGGCCTGGCCTACATGTGGCTCCAGACCCACAGCAGTGTGGCTCACTCTTAACTGCCCTCTGAAATGTTCTAGTGAGCCACTCAGTTCAAGGCAATTAGGGATGGGCAACCAATGCTGGCCTTGCCAGTGCCATCCATGTCCCATGAAAGAATGAAGGAAAAAAAGTCTCCTTTACTTCCCAGGAAACTTAACTCTAATACTGATTATTTTTTACCTCAAATGTTTCACCCACTGATTTTCCAAAACTCAATATTGTATCCAGGCATACGCTGTCATTTACTGGTAATACAGCCAGCTGTTTTTGGATATCCCACTATTCACTTGGCCTTTCTGTGACTCACTTTCTCTGCTGTAGAAATCTTCAGATTATAGCCAAGATCTAACAGGAAACTTTTTTTGTATGTGTGAGAGCTTCTTGAGCTGTCTGGCTGGAGAGTCTAGAATGTGGGCTTGTTGGTTGGACTTTGCCATGGGGGCAAAGGTGAGCTGGCAGATTCATACTGCAGCACGGTGTGCTGGATGCCTGATGCACTGCCACTTCTATCAATATTTGTGGATGTGGCTTCTCAGATGACAGTCACCCACCTGGTATTGGTGGGCAGACAGTTTGGGTGATTAAGCAAGTACTAGTTTGAGACTGACTTTCAACTTTATCATAGGCACACAGGTCCCATGTTGTACCAGCACCTCATCCAAACAGATGAGGCAGCTGCACAGTGGGAGCTCCTTGAATAAAGTGACAGACATTTAATCCGCTGTATTAAAGGTGGAATAAGCAAACAGGAGCTTGTGTACAGCCACTGACTTTCCATTGCCTAAGCAGAGCTCTCTGATTGGGAGTGCTGAATGGGAGGGTGGGTCTTAGAGAACGGCTCACTAATCAACGTGCAAGTTAAATTTGGCTGTTGAGGTCTTAGTGACTGAGGCCTTTTCTGAATTTAGGGGCTGCCTATTCAGTGGTGAGCATTGGAGAGAGGCAGCAGCCCAGTGACAAAGACAACCGTGTGGTGCACAGGAGTGGAGAGGTGCTAGTCAAGGGCAGGAGGGGCCAGTAGGCAATAACCGTGGGATGGAGTGTACCACCGGAAGATCAGCTCCCTAACCATGATGGAGCAGCAGTTCTGTTAAGGGCTGTGCCTCTTGAGGCAGATGATGGTTGATGGATGTGCACTCCCGTTACGAGACCTTATGCACAAGGGGCACTTGAACTTTCTAATGTCTGGCTTGTTTTGGAGATTGACAGCAGTCCTCTGAGTCTCACAGTTGACAGTCCATGACTCCATATCTCAGGTGACCAGAAGCGCTCTTTCTCAGGGCTTTGTCAACTTCAGCACAGATGCAGTCAGTCAGGGATAGAGCTGTGGGGTTTATCTCAATGACAGGCTTCCCTCAGGTACAGGATGTTATCGACTGCTGTGAAGATGGATTTTAAAAAATATTTTGGGGAATATGGCGGCTTTCTGTAAAGAAGGTTTGTGCGTGTGCGTGTCTGTGTGTGTGCGTGTCTGTGTGTGTGGAAGGTTTGTGTAAACAGCTTGTTTGTGGGAACTGAGAGATAAAAGATAAAGGAGCTTGATGCATGCATTTGTAATGAGAGGCCCTGGTGAAATGGATTAACAAGTAGATAGGTTGGGTTTTAAAATTTGCACTAGGTGATAGGAAAGGAGGTGACTTTTCAGTTGCTAAATTTCAAAGAGACTTAAGGGACTTTTTACAGCTTTACAAAGGTTTCATAAGCAAACAAAGGGAGGTTATTAAATTTTATTTGACCCCAAAGTAGAGGCAACAGGAAGACATTAATGATTTTTACATTTTGGAAAAGTTGAGTTCAAAGAGGTGCTTAGGGCAGTAGAGTCTAGGATGAAAGGGAAAAAAATATTTATTTAAGAAAAGATGTGTCATTGAATTAAGGTGGCTGACTGCAGGAACTGCGAAACTCTGTGCTGAGAAGTTGTGAATTTGAAGCAGCCATCCAGTTTCAAGCCAGAGAAGTCTTTGTTTTCAGTTTCAACTGTATGATTTTAATATTGTGTGTTTTTTTTTCTCCTTGTTAATAAATCTTTTAATTTTAAAATTCTATGCGTTACTGGGCTTCTCAGCTTCTAGGATAGGTAGTTTTTTCCCACATTTTCAAAATACAAAACAAAAAAAAAGTTACCATCGGTAAGACAAGTTTCTGTCTAGGATTTGACTTGCTCAACGAATAACATTGGCTGTGGTCGTAACACTGCACACTTGAACAACAGAGCTCTGCCATCTCAGACTGGAGCATTCATCAACAGGAAGGGCTTTCGCTTATTAAACATGCAGCTGATACATGACCATTGCAGGCAGCTTCTTCAGGTTTCCTGGAAGGTGTCATGATTGTTTCATCCTGAGGCAGTCGCAGGCGCCAAAGCTGTTTGTGCCAGCAGACAGCTTCCATGATGACTTCTGACACCCAGTGAAGAGATGGCTGCTGACCACTGTGCAAAATCTCACAACTGAGGCATGGGAGCAATATAACTGTTGCCATGTGCCGACAAGGATCGCCACTGAGCAGCCCATCAGCCCCCTGAAGAAGTCATTCTGGTGCCTTGACTGGTCTAGAGTGGTGCCCTCCAGTACAGGTTTGCTGCGTTGTTCTGGTCTGTTAAGCATTGCGTAATTCATTCAGAGAGAACATCCATTTAGAAGAGTGCACCAGCTCATTGGTGGATGAAGATTTCAATAAGGACCAGACGCAGGCACTTCAGGGCCTACCAGAGATCAGACTCATGCAGTGACACATGACCAAGGTAGCAGAGACTGAGCATTTGTGACCCCTAATCGCCCTTGAGAAGGTGGTGGTGAGCTACCTTCTGAACCCCTGCAGCCCGTGTGGTGTAGGTACACCCACAGTACTGTTAGAAAGGGAGTTCCAGGATTTTGACCCAGTGACAGTGAAGTAACAGTGATATAGTTCCAAGTCAGGGTGATGTGTGACTTGGAGAGGAACATGCAGATGATAGTGTTCCCATGCTTCTCCTGCCCTTGTCCTTCTAGTTAATCATAGGCTTGGAGGGTGATGTCGAAGGAAGCTTGGTGAGTTGCTGCAGTGCACCTTGTAAATGGTACATGCTGTTGCCATTGTGTGGCAGTGGTGAAGGGAGTGAATGTTTAAGATGGTGGATGGGGTGTCAATTAAGCGGGCTGCTTTGCCCACTGATGTCAAGTTCTTGAGTGTTTGCAGGCCAGTAGTGAGCATTCCATCACAATCCTGACATGGTCTTTGAAGATGGTGGTCAGGCCACTGTGGCCTGACCCCACCTTTGCAAAAATGGCACAGGGGTGGAATAGAGCTGAGAAATACCAGGCCAGATGGCAGGGCTAATTTTCGGCCCCACCCACCTTTAATGCCTTGGATAAAGCAAGCAAAGAAAAAGTATGAAAAACGGGTTAAATCTCCAACAATACTGACGGAATGAGACTTACCATCTTAATGTTAAATTTTCAGTCAGAGAGGCTGGTGAGCAGTAATTATGACTAGTGATGCCTTTAAGTACTGACTTATACCCGAATATGCTAGCTTTAGGTTTCTCTGGCATGTTTAAGGTAAACAGTGGGTGGGTACAGTAATTTTATACTCCTGTAGTGGATTTAAATGCCCCATCTATCAGCAAGAGGTACTGTTATAGTGCAGGCTGTGGAGCGACTGGGTAACTTGTGGCAGTAACTTCTGGATTTTTGCATTTAACTGCTCATGTGCTGACTCTGACAGTTGCTCTCCAACTTACAGCATAATAATAATCCTGAGTGTTTACAGCTTCACCCTTCCCAACCCAAATCTGGGTCATTCTCCCAGAACCTAGCCAACTCTGTAATTGAGATGCTGATGTTAGACTGACATAATGCACGTAATAACAGTATGGCTGAAGGAATGTAAAATAGATTTTTGCCATTTGCCATTTTAAATTATTTTGACTTTTATTCCTGTAATATTAGAATCAGCATTTAAAGGGTTAACTGCCTAGATTACACACAACCATGGTTTTGAACTAACCTGCCCTTGGGGTGCAAGGATTTTGTGGTCTGCGCAATCGTGATCTGTAGAGTTAATCAATTAATCATCCTGCGGGGGTGGGGGAGCCCCATTATTTACAATTCATACCTCTTGTTACCGTTAGACATGGTCTGATTGCCCTTCAGTAGTACCATTTCTGCTTACTCTTTCATTGTTATAATTTACATAAGAAGTGGAGTAGTTGGACACACTCTTGGGCTCTGTTAAGATCAAAGGAAAGGCTTTCAACACAGTGACTTTGATAGCTATTTCAGTTTCCTCTGTGAAGAGGGTGGCCTCCTCTGTTATAGCTAAGTTTAAAAAAAACTATTATGGCCTAAAAGTTTGGTCCCGCTGTACAGAGAATTAGGGCAGTATGTGACCTCTTAAGCCTCCAATATGGTGGGCAGGAAGTGCACTCATTACCGGAAGTGCGCTGGCGACCATATTGGCAGGGTTGCCAACTCTGGCTGGACATATTCTGGGAGATGTCAACAGAAGTGACATCTTGGCACAGTTGAGGCAAATTGCCTCTTTCTGTTCTGTGTGTATTTTATATAATTCATTGTAGTGCGTGTGAGATTGGCAGCTACAAAGATACAGCAGAAAGCAGCTATACGGTTCTGCTCCATTGAACATTTCCATCAAGCTGGTCCCCTCTCGAGTCACATCAGCTGTTTCTGTCAACTGTGAACACTGAATCAGTGTGACACTGAGTGAGAGGAAATGGAACCCCTCTCTGCTAAATTCTGCTCCTGAGTCTCAACAATTCCTTCCTCTGCCAGTTGCACTTGGGGAATGGAAATCCACAGTGCACCAAAGTCCGCCCAGTTCCCACCCCAAAAATTTGGTAAGCAGTCCTCATACCTGAAATGGATGTTTGGCAATTTGCAAATACAAGTAAGGAGTAAGGGCTTAATGCTTCTTTGAGACCATCAGCCCACGATTAGTTTGCCCTGAGGCAATAGTGTAATGTTTGCACTCGGATTGTATGTAGACTTAGTTTTCCTAAGAGTCATTCCTTAAAGGGACTGCTGGAGGTCCAGCAAGTTTAGGTGATGCTGCAGCAGCCCAAATTCACTGCTGGTGAGCAACCTGTTGTCCGTAGTTCACAAGCTAGCTAGTAATGACACCCAGTACCCAATATCAGATGTGCCTCAGGCCTCACAATTCATTTACCAGAGCCCTTTTTACCTGTGCTTGAGTATATGAAGTGCTCAGAGTTTCCACAGAAACAGGAGCAGTATTCACATCTTGGGTGAACTTGGGCTCTAATTAACTTTTTAAGAAGAGTAATAGAAATTACACCAAATGAGGAACACAGTTTCATGAGGCAGCTGTAGTAATAGTGTATGGTATTTGTATTTAAGGTCAAAGAGTTAGAGAGGTTAAGAAGGTTGGTAGATCAAAGACCGTTGAGGGGTAGGAACATCAAAACTAAGGTGTAGTAATTTTTGGGTAGATTTGCATTTTAAGAAAAAGCAATCTAAAGAATTGAAAATAAATTTTTATTACCTAATTGAAAGACATGGAGAAAATCAAAATATAACTACTCAATTTCACAACAAGTTGGTGCACTGAAGGAAGATGTTGGCTGGAGAATGTAATTATTAGGAAAAATGTGTAATGTTGGTGCAGAGTGGAGAAAATCATGAAGGAAAGAATCAAATGGGTGAGGTGAAAGCTTTGGGAACACTAACTTAATGGAAAGAGAGTAAATTCTATACTTGTAGGCTTCCTAGTAACATCTAATAGATGGAGGTTACTTGGAATTGTGATTTTCAGAGTTTCAGCATTGGGTTGTTTTGAATGAGAATGGTTGCACAATCTAGGAATACTTGATGTGAAAGGAAATATTTTGAGGCTTAAACATTCACTAAAATATTTGATTTAAATACAGTAGTCAAATTGGAGCTGTACATGATCTTCCTAGATTTTCAGGAACTTAAGGGAATAAAGCATGATTAAACATCTGAACACTGATCTTGTAGAATACCAGAATGTGAAATATGTTGTGGGAGGATTAAGGGGTGGGGTTTACAAGGATATAGTTAATATTTTTGATGAATGTTAATGCAGACTGAGAATAAGTGTTTCAAACAAGGCAGTAGTGCCTTGGGTACAAGAAAGGTGAATGTAACAAAATAGTAGCAATTATTTTAAAATCTGAATTTGTGAAAAGATAACCTTGTACTCCAGTCTGCTTATCTGTGGTGTATCAACTGCAGTGCATTCCCAGATGTGATTTGGAAGCCTCTGCAGCATGCCTCTTAATTTCTTTTAGTGAATTTTTGATTTCAAAGTTAATTTGTGATAATTTGTAACTGAGCATCTGAAGTTTGGAAAACTTCACATGATCTGTTCCAGGATTTGATGCCCAGATGTTTTACAAGCTAAAAATAGTTGCCCATTTTTTTGCAGTATTTTTGAAGATGAACTTAACCATTCATTTATAAATGGCAAAAAAAATCCTGAAATGTGGTATGGTTGAATTGAATTAAATATTAATTTCAATGTTCCCACACCCTGCACCCTTTGTGAAACACCATTGTATGTTCCACTATGTTGAAGAACCTGGTTATCTATGTTCAGATATATTGCCCTAGCACATCACATCATGTAAAGCCTAAGTTGTGATCTTACTAGCTTTAAAATAGTTCTCCAGATTTTAATCAAGTTTCACAAAGGTGTTCTAAATGACCTGGCCATGGTTTGACAAATAATTTGGAATTCTCTGAGAAAGATAGACACAGATTCCTTGCTGTATTATATATCTGTTTGCCGATGTAACAATGGCTCCACTCTGTAACTGATTCATTTTATGAAGTGTTTGAGATGTACTAGTGAGGTGTTAAAGCACTACATAAATACAAATACTTTTCTTGTGATAGATAGAAAATAAATTCCCAATCATTGCAAAGCAGCAATCAGCAAAGATGAACTGTATGGTCAGATGAGGAGAGTGCAAGTGTAATGCAGTTGTGCTTAAACTGAAGTCTTCCAGTCAAGCCACATTTTGAGCACTGCATTCAGTTCTGATCATTGAGGCATAATGGGAATAATTCATGCCCTGTAGGTAGTGTACAAAAGGCCATGGGGCTGTGTAGTAGGGCTGTAAGAACTGAGTTGAGGATAGACCATTAAAAACTCAAAAGCTTCAGGTTTGAAAGAAGGAGACTGGGAGGGACCTTAAAGAGTTAAATGTAGAGCAATGTTTTAAATTAAACCATTATTGCAGGACAAGGGAATGCAATTCTAAACTGCTAGAAAGGCAAGCAGGTGAAAAATTTCAGGAAGAATTTCTTCATGTAGAATCCTTACTGGTTGCAATGGTATTTTAGTTAGGATAGTAGACACAAATTCTGAAACATTTCAACAGATGCTTAGCTGTTGTGAACGATTTCAGGATTGTTGTGGAATAAGGTTGTTTGAAATGAAGAGCTATGTAGGCTTCTCTAGCCATGTAGAGAATTATATAGAAATAGGTAAATATTTATCCCTCAATCGACATCACAATAACAGATTGTCTGGTCATTAGTACATTGCTGTTTGTGGGCATTTGCTGTGTGCGTATTGGTTGCCGCATTTCCTGCAACAGTGACTACACTTCAAACAATACTTCATTGGCTGTAAAGCGCTTTGGGATATCCAATGGTCATGAAAGGTGCTTTATAAATCAAAGTCTTTTTCTTTTTTGGAACTTACAGAACACAGACCATTTGGTCAAACAGGACTATGCCAGTGGTTATGTTCTACACAAAACTCCTCTCACCCCACTTCTTTTTGTCTCACCTGAAATATACTGTATTGTGTGGGTGAATGCTAAAGGAGTGCGCTTAGAGACATAACGAGATGTGTGAAGGAGTCAGTGAGGGGTGCACACAAGAAACACCGACTTGTGAGTTGATTATGGTGGAGATGGATTGGCCAGCCCACCCTCGATTTTGCACATCTGTTCTCAGTGGCTTGACAAGCCAAGGCGACTGGAGACATGGTTGACTGCAGTGGATGATCTGCAGTGCCTTCTGCGGCTGTGCTGATGAACTTAACAGTTGACCACACAGCTGTGCTGTGATGCTTTCAGTACTGTAATACCATTCCCTCTGCTACGTCCGTCAAGGCAGGTTTTTTTTTGCGCACTTTAAAAAGAGTGGCTGAAGATGGGCTTTCTCTCCCTCGTGTACACCAGCCCACGTGCTACCCTAACCTGACTTGGCCTGTGAACTGATGGGGTGTGGCGGCTGGCAGGCACAAGCAGCTACATGGAGCCACAAGTGAGAGCTGGGTGAATGTTACGGACCAGCTGCAGATTATCAATCCAGCCATGTAGGAACGTGGTTGACTCCCGCAAAAGGGACTGCCTCTGACATGCACCCCACACACCCCATCCCAAACCTAACCCTTTTG
This sequence comes from Cetorhinus maximus, assembly GCF_964194155.1. Taxonomy (NCBI): domain Eukaryota; kingdom Metazoa; phylum Chordata; class Chondrichthyes; order Lamniformes; family Cetorhinidae; genus Cetorhinus; species Cetorhinus maximus. The sequence continues at coordinate 52,188,482 of NC_135883.1, forward strand.
ATATATTCTCTATTTCTTTTTCCCCTCATGTGTCCTCCTGAATATATCCATGATATTTGCCTCCGCTACTCCATGTGGCAGCAAATTCTGCAATCTAACCAAATGTTACAAAGAAGTTTCTCCTGAATTCCTTGTTGGATTTATTAGTGACTATCTTACAGTTGTGACCTCTAGTTTTATACTCCTCCAAAGTGGAAACATTTATTCTTCACAGACCCTATCAAACCCTTTCACAATTTTAAAGACCACCATCGGGACCAGAGAAAAGAATCCCATCATGTTCAGCCTTTCCTAATAGGTATAACTTCTCTGTTGGTACAGCCATTGGCCACAGATCTGGTTCTCTGCTCTGCCCTACTGGGTTTGTATTATTGTACTTTACACTCCTCCTTCCGCTGCATTATGTATGGCTATCCTTGACCATCATGGCCCTGCAATGGATTTTCATCCCTAATGCCATCTGTCTTGTTTCCTTTCCCCAACTTCAAAAGTCTCATCACAAGCTAACTTCACTGTTTCTTTGATTACCTCCTCTAACTTTTTTCTTTTGATTCTTACTTTGCATCAATTTCCTCCTGTGTCTCATGAAGTGCATTAAGAGCTTTCACGGCATTATATGGCCTTGACTGGAGAAGCCATGCATGAAGGGAGAGTGGGTTGGATAGAGTACAACAGTGTTGTTGCCCTCATCCTCTCACCTGTGTATGATGTTTTCAGGAAGCCACTGGGAGCTCAGGAGATGGAATTTACCATCTTATATGTCATTAACATGAGGAAAAAATGTGCACAAGTTGAATTAATCAACATTTTCTAAATATCAGACACTGGGCAGAATTTTGCGCTGGGTGGGTGGGCACGCACCTGACCCGCACGAGTGTAAAATAGAACGTGATGACGTTGGGTGAATATCCCGATGTCATCGTGCACTCACTCGATGTGGGCGCACACGTTAGTCGGAGCTGCGCCCTCCATCCATTATGAGGCCAGTTAAGGCCATTAAAAAGGCAAGCTAGATTTTACATTGCCCATGCGATTTTGCGCTTGTCGCATGGGCAAGACGGGCAGGCGGGCAGCCAACAATTTGCTAAACCTCATCCATGGGTGGGAGAAAAAGGGTCAGCAGCATTGTCAATGTGAGTGGTGAAGAATTTTGGAGATAGTTTGCTGCTGGTTGCTTATTGGTACTTGGCAGCTTCATTTCTGTTTGAGGCTTCATTCTTCACATTTCCAGGCTTCATTTCAAGACCTATTGGTGTCTCCAAGGCCCCCGGAGAATTCAGACCATGTGGACCCTTCCAGGTATCAGACAGCCTCCCCTTACCCTGGTAATGGGGATTGTGGTCTCCACTGGTGGCACCTCCTGTGAGGAGGAAAAGAGGGGCAGAAGGGAGAGGAGGTCAGGTATCCCAATGCAACTTCTAGCAGAGGGACCTGTGGGAGGGGAGACGCAGGCACAAAGGGCACAGGGCCAGCAGGAAGTCCAAGGCGGAAGGGGCTGCAGAAGACACCACTATCCTGCTGCCAGGGTTTACAGGCATCGATGCAGCTACCTCTGAGGTGCATTGCCAAAGGAGGCTCTGCCTCTCAAGGGAGACCGCGACCTCCATTTGTCAGATGACTGGGCCTGAGATCAATTCCGACTATGTGGGTGGACACCCCATGCCAGTGGCTCTGAAGGTCACAGTGGAGCCTCCCAATCAGCTGTCCACAGTTGCATCAAGCTGGTGACATAAGCTCTGTTCAGGTATTCTTTACTATATGGATGAGGCCAGCCAGGCTGAGCGAGCCAGAGGCTTTGCAGTGATTGCTGGGTTCCCCCGCATCCAGGGTGCCATCGACTGCACATATTTGGCCATCAAGGCACCAGCGGGTCAGCCGGGTGCCTTCGTTAACAGGAAAGGATTCCAGCCCAAGAACATGCTGATAGTGTCTGACCACAGGGTGTAGATTCTGCAAGTCTGTGCAAGGTACCCAGGCATCTCCCAGGATGCTTACATCCTGAGACACTCCCAGGTGCTGAGGCTCTTCAGTGCTCCAGCCCGACTGGATGGTTGGCTGCTGGGTGATGAGGGCTATCTGTTGAAAAGGTGGCTCATGATGCCTCACTGTTACCCAAGAACAGAAGCAGAACAGCGTTACAATACGAGTCATGCCTCCACAAGGGCTATGGTAGAGAGGACCATAGATCTCCTCAAGATGCACTTCTGATGCCTGGACTGTTCAGGGGGTGCACTACAGTACCCCACCTAGAGCGGGTGTCACTGATAGTGTTTGCATGCTGTGCTCTCCACAATTTGGCAGTGGCAAGGGGGGACCCGCTGGAGGATGAGGATCTTGATGCAGTTGCACAGGCCACAGATGATGAATCCAGTAGTGAGTCAGAAGAGGAGCACGGTGTGGAGAACACTGAGGGCATGGAGGCGGACCTCTGTAACTTCTAGGGAAGCAGGGACACCAGGGATGCCTTGATCCAATGCTCTGGATCATTAAGTATATTGAAGGCAGAGATAGGTTTTTAATCAGTAAGGGAATGAAGGGTTATGGGGAAAAGGCAGGAAAGTGGAGTTGAGGATTATCAGATCAACCATGATCTCATTGAATGGTGGAGCAGATTCGATGGGCCGAATGGTCTACTTCTGCTCCTATGCATTATGGTCCTCCAGCTAGGCTACCAAAGTGCTGCTTCCACCTCATGCCAGGGTATCGCCTCCATCCCAGATGTCTGAAATGACCCTTTCGTTTGCACCCAAAGTCCACTCGATGCCTGTGCAATAAAGTATCCAGCCACCCACATCCAGCATTACATACTGACGTATCCTGCACCAGAAATAATCAGGCTATCAGAACTAAAGCAAGCTTAATGTTGTTGTCACATTGAATGCATAATGACATCACCATTATTGGTGTTGATGTCCACACCAGCAGACATATAAACCAAATGTAAATGAACACAAAATCACCTGTGAACTGTCCATCTTGTGCTCATGGTGCCTTCAACTTATGTTTCTGAGTGCTATGTCTTGGTGTCTCGCTCTCGCTGGCAGCGACATTGAAGGCAGCCTGCAGACTCTGCTGTCTTGTTGGCCTTGATGACCTTGGCGGTTTTCCTCTGGCCAGTGGTCACTGGCAGGGGGCGCGGAGGAGTTGCTGCCGTCATCAAGTGCCCTGAGAGGAGCCCATAGAGACGACAAGCAGCTCATGCGCCATGAGATCGCTCTGGATCTCCCTGCTCACCATTGATGGGCGGGCACCTAGCTGGGATACTGGGTGCCTCGTCCATCTCCTGCACTGGTACTGACCTTCTGCAGGTCCTAGTGCAACTCTAGGAACCCCTGATTCTGTTCCTGGAGCTGCTCCTCCATGAGAGGTGACACTCTCTCAATGAAGGAGGAAGTGAGCTCAGCCACGAGGGTCAGAGCAGTGCTCATGCTCCGCATGAACTCCTCCACAACGCAGACCATGGCATGCAGACCCTCATGGATCTCTGCAAGATTCTCCTGTGCATCCCGCTGGACATCCAGCATCTGCCGCATAACGGATGACTCCAGAGTCTCACCACCTGCCTTCGACCCAACATAGTCCTGGTTCCCAGCAGTCCTCCAGCTGCTGGTGCCCTGGGCACCCCCTGCCTCTGCTTGCACCTCAAATGAGTGTAAAGTGCCCTCACCAATGTGCACTGGCATTCCGGCTGCTGATCTAACGCCCACCGAGGTGCTGGTACCTGTGCTGGTTCAGAGAACGGGTATGATGCAGGTGCAAATGAAGCCTGGCGGTTCTCCGGCATCGGGGTGGCCCTTCGGGGTCCAGAGAGAGAGTGCGTGCTGCCGAATCTAAGGGAGAACAATGACGTCATTAGCTTATATCATCACATTGTCACTGTGCATGCCAGGCACCCTGGTGAGACAATGGAGATCTGCATCACAGTGCCATCGTCTTTCAATGATCAATGGGGACTCCAGGTTTGAGGCTCCCATCAATGAAGAGACTACACTAGAATGGGTGCACAATCCAAAACCCTCACCTCTGTGCACTGCACTCTTACCTTTATCTGGCGTAACCGCCTCTTCACACCCGATTGCACGTGGCTCTTCAGCTCAAGGGCATCCTGCTTGAAACTGGTCAGCAGCAGCAAGTTGGGCGGGCCTCCGCATGTACGTGACCTCTATGATTGGTTATGGCTCATATCTCCTGAAAGGAGAAAGGAGCATTGATCAGTCCGCTCTCTACATATAGCGCCATTGCAGACTGGCCAACCCCAGCTGAGGAACGCCCCGCACATCTGATTTGTGGCTCTCGAGCCACAAGGCACTCCGTCCAAGCAGTCAAGGCTCACCCCCTTGGCCAGCCCTGGCGTCATTGACAGTTGACACTCGGACTTTAGCACCCCTGAGATCCCCAGGGGTACGGCCACTCCTTAACACATCTGCACACTGACCCATGCCAACATGGTACGCACCCTTCCTGAGCACAGCAGGTCATTGACCCTCTTCCAGCACTGCACCCATGTGCACTGCACCACGTCATGCCTGCTCACCAGCGTTGCCACCCCCACTTCCCCCATGCCCTTTTTGTGAGGTGCGGTGGTCCCCCCTCCCATCTCTGGGGATAGGGGTGTTTGCCCTGGCAGCCGCCTCATCCAGGAAGGCCACGATGCACTCATCTAAAAAGCAGTGGGGGGGAGCTGAGTGCCCACCCGACCTGCCCTCCTGCTTGCCATGTCCAGCCGCACTCGACTTCATAAGCTTGAATATTGACAACGCAGAGGCAACATTCTTCCGTGACAGCTTTCAAGGGGTTGCCTGTGCTATTTTGAAACCAGGTCGCCATTGGACCCAGAGGCTGACAGACACCTGCCACTGCCCGCCCGCTCCTGACATTGGGGAGACATTGGGGCCTTAATTGGCCCGGCAGCGTGAAATTGCGGTCGTGGGCCTATTGTGGGTGGCAGCCCGTTTCCCGGTTGATCCCGGGCCCACCATTCGCGCCCACCCGCTGACCTGAAAATTCTGCCCATTGCGTTCTCAAACTTCAGCCTGCTCTTTATGCAGTTTAATTCTGATTTTAGCAATTACTTTTACCAGCAGCTTGTGCCATAGCAGAACATTAGGCTCCTGAGATCAAGGATTCTGGTTCAAATCACGCCGCTCCATATATTAGCTTAGATGAAATGCACAGGGTATTTTTATGTTTTGTGGCTGGAGATCAGAAACAATTTAAGTATAATTGAACAGTTTGCCCAGCATATAATACTGGGGTGGGTAATGGCTTTATTCTGCTCTTTGTATTTTTTGCCACGAAATAACAGGCTATTATGATTGACTGACTTATTTGAATTGGAATGACATTGTACCTTATCATTTAAACTATCCCAATATAGGGTTTCATTTATCTGAGAGTTTCAGCAGAATACTGTACCTTGTATAATGTATGCTATGTAGAATGCCAACGCATGATCACCAGTGTAGTGCATTTATGGAGGGTCTAAGCTCCAGAAAGCTGGTAACAGAATTGACTAGGACCGTGAGTTATTCTTGAGGGTTGATTCTTGTTTTGAAGAATTATATTACAAGGCAGGTGTTGCTGTTGGAGCGTGATGCCTGCATCAACGATTGGGATATGCAGCAGTTGGCTTGCAGGTCAACAGTGGCCTGTGAACTCCTTTGATCCTGCCACGTTCTTTCAGTTCTTTGAAGTTCCCAGGTTTGCAAGGCTAGTAAAGAAAAATGCACCTTGATTGGCTAATTCCACCATATTGTGAAAATGTTACATTGGTGCAGACAGAATGTTCAGATGTGACAGGTCATTCTTTTATGTGATCAAGTTAATCAATGTTAGATTTGAATAGGAATTGGTTTCTCCAAGATGAAAAAGGGGCTAGCTGAATCAGGTAAGTGCACACTATGGAAAAGTGCAGCATGCAGTCACTTTGCTTCTTTATTGATCATGATAGTGGCAGTCAAAGGAGGTTGGTAAGGAATACAGTGAATGTAGGAGCTGATGGTTGTAGCTGGTATTTTTTAATTCACCTTCCCTTTGTTTTCCTCTCCTGATAGTGCTGACTCTTGTTGGTGTATGGTTCCACAGCTGCCAGCAATCTTCAGTATTTTATGTAAGTGATCATTCTTCATGTATGATGAGTGTTGAAAGGCAATTCACCATGGCTGACCTGATCCTCTTCTCCCTTGTTTTTTTAAAATTCCACACTGCCCTTTCCTGGGAACATTCAGGAAAGTTGTAACATTTCCCCCCACCCCCGCCCCCGCAGTTGCCATTCTATCTAACTTGTTACAGATCAGGATTAAATTTTAGACATTCCTGATTTGCCTGACACCGTATCGCACTGTCTGGTGTATTAGCCCCCTCAGTGAAGCTGAGAGAAGCCCAGGTGTTAGACTTTAAAACTTTTAAGTTCCTGTTTTAATCTTTAAGAGCATTTAAAGATATTGTTTTGGTGCAACGTTCGTGTGGAAATCCCAATTTAACCTGATTTTTCAGGGGGAAAAGGGAAAAACTAAAAACGCAGCTTCCTGCATCTTATTACAGACAATTCAATAAGATTTATCAGTTTAAAGAGATTGTGCTGTTTTGCTGCAGAATATTTTCTAAGGAGTGGAAAGACTAAAGTTTGCCTGCAGAAATTACTGTTTCAGAAGCATTGCATTCACATCCATGAACATTAATTGACATTGACACATGGCTCAATCTATTTAAGAAGTTGTCCATTTTAGGGTGACTGTTTAAATGAGGAACTTTGTTTTCAGAACTAGGTTCAAACTGTCCTGCACTACTCTTGAGATGTTTATGTAGTTAGTAACTGTTACTGTGGATGCATACGCACTGAGGCCATAGGAAATATTCATAACATTACACCAGACTTTCAATTAATGCTCCCCCACCCTCTTGCTTAAGACTTTTTTTTTGGTCTTCTGTGGAGCTACAGGTCAGTTCTGCCAGTTTCTCTAGGAGGTAAATGAGGACATTACATGAGTGCTCAGTTGTTTATCTCTTCACCGTATCCCGTCCCCAAGAAGTACTCTACCTATACCTCCCTCAATTGACCTGACTTCAATTGCAAATGTGAATAAATAAAGAACAAAAGAACAAAGAAAAGTACAGCACAGGAACATGCCCTTCGGCCCTCCAAGCCTGTGCTGATCATATTGTCCGTCAAACTAAAACATTTTGCACTTCCGGGGTCCGTATCCCTCTATTCCCATCCTATTCATGTATTTGTCGAGCTGCCTCTTAAACACCACTATCATACCTGCTTCCACCACCTCCTCTGGCAGCGAATTCCAGACACTCACTACCCTCTGCGTAAAAAACTTGCCCTACACATCTCCTCTAAAGTTTTCTCCTCTCACCTGAAATCAATGTCCCCAAGTAATTGACTCTTCCACCCTGGAAAAAAAGCTTCTGACTATCTACTCTGTCAATGCCATTCATAATTTTGTAAACTTCTATCAAGTCGCCCCTCAATCTCCGTCGCTCTTGTGAGAACAAAAAAAAACATAAGAACCTTTTAAAAATCTTGATAGTACACAATATTGCGATTGTATGAAGGAAAGCACTCTTTAAAGGAAACTGAAATCATCTCCTGATCTCGTGGAGGCCACTTTGAAGGCAGAACTGGGAGCAAACTTTATTACACCGGTGAAATGGCTTATTCTCGGGTTTTTGCTGGGTTGGCAGCTGAAATATTTCTTTGAAAGTTAGTGAGCCAGTAATGCCAGCTAAGTATCAGTGATGATTAGGTCCCATTCTACAAGCAATTTGACTGCAAGACAAAAGTAAAATGTGTACAACACACATACACACCATAAGGTTTTCAGTTAATTTTGGGTCGAGTTCCGGGTGTCAAATGTGGAAAAAAACTTTCATTTTTATTTCACAGCTGGCCATAAATGTTTTCATCCAACTACTATTCATGAATTAAGTAGGCTAAGCTAACTTACCTTCCCCTCATCCTCTCAAACCTCTTAAAATGTCTGTTAACATTCATTGGACATGAAATAGTGTTGGAGGGGGTGCAGGGTATGTCTGGGTAGAAAAAATGGTTGTTTAGTGTAATATTTCAACTTTGCTATCTTTAGTACTTTTGGAAAGAATTCTTGTTCTGCGCATAAACAAAAACTGCTTTCATGAGAAAGGAATATAGCTCAATTAAATATTTGCTAAATGTGCAGCAGCAAGGCCTGTGATCGTTGTGACTAAAAACCATAAAATTGAAAGCAGAGTTGGAATACTTCATGTTGGGTAAATCACTGCAGGCTGAATTTCAGTCGTGCTGGCATGGGGTTTGAGCTACAGCAGCTTTCTATTCTGAATTTGGAACAGCTTGGTCTTGTTTAATATCATGTAGAGTAACAGTTGGCCATTGGAGATGAGTGTGTGTGGTCCCAACCTCCTTTTGCCACTGTGTGAAAACGAGACCAAAACACACTTCATTGTCTTGACCATTGTTTTTAAGCAGTTAACAGGGTGAGGTGGTCAAACTGGTATGTCAGTCACTTTAAAAGAATTATCAATTAATATATGGTATTGCCCCCTGCCACCATTTCTTCCTTCCACTCCCCATCCCCGCCTCCAAAAAAGGTAGAGGCACTTCCAATTATGGAGGTAAACTGCATAAATCGGCACAAGCGTCTTGGGTTAATGAATAAGGGGTCTGGAGGAGGGAGGGGGTCAACAATTGGACACCCCTGTCCCTGGACAATGGGGGCAAGAGATAAATCAGCCAGCATTCCCAGTCCTCAGTTGTCCATTGACTCCTGTTAGGACATGTACTTATGTGAACATTAGGTGAGCGTAGAATGGGGCCAGAAGTCAAATGGTCTGCTGTTACTTGCTGACAAACATTGCAGAAGGTAGCATGGGATCTGTAGAGCAGTGTTAGCACCTTCAAGTGGGAATGTGAGAAATTTAAAGGCTGAGAAGAGAATTCTTTTTAAATTGCAGGCGCATAAATGACAGTGGAATTTTGACTTGCGATCAATAACCAGCATGCTGTCAAAAGGGAATATAGGTTGAACAATGGACTTCAATTAGCACCGCTGTTTTAATGTGGGTTCAATGATGAGATTGTATGTATTTAAATGAACCCTTTCTTGTTAACCTTTAACTATTTACAGAGCCCAGGTTAGAACAAAGAACAAAGAAAAGTACAGCACAGGAACAGGCCCTTCGGCCCTCCAAGCCTGCGCCGATCATATTGCCCGTCAACTAAAACATTTTGCACTTCCGGGGTCCGTATCCCTCTATTCCCATCCTATTCATGTATTTGTCAAGCTGCCTCTTAAACACCACTATCGTACCTGCTTCCACCACCTCCTCTGGCAGCGAATTCCAGACACTCACTACTCTCTGCGTAAAAAACTTGCCCCGCACATCTCCTCTAAAGTTTTCTCCTCTCACCTTAAATCTATGTCCCCTAGTAATTGACTCTTCCGCCCTGGGAAAAAGCTTCTGATGATCTACTCTGTCCATGCCACTCGTAATTTTATAAACTTCTATCAAGTCGCCCCTCAATCGCTCTAGTGAGAACAATCCGAGTTTCTCCAACCTCTCCTCATAGCTAATAACCTCCAGACCAGGCAGCATCCTAGTAAACCTCCTCTGCACCCTCTCCAACGCCTCCATATCCTTCTAGTAATGTGGCGACCAGAATTGCACGCAATATTCCAAGTGTGGCCTAACCAAGGTTCTATGCAGCTGCAGCATGACTTCCCAGCTTTTATACTCAATACCCCTGCCAATGAAAGCAAGCATGCCATATGCCTTCCTGACTACCTTATCCACCTGTGTTGCCACTTTCAGTGACCTATGGACCTGTACACCCAGATCCCTCTGTCCGTCAATGCACTTAAGGGTTCTGCCATTTACTGTATCATTCCTGCCTGTATTAGACCTTCCAAAATGCATTACCTCGCATTTGTCCGGATTAAACTCCATCTGCCATTTCTCTGCCCAAGTCTCCAACCGATCTATATCCTTTGACAATCCTCTTCACTATCTGCACCTCCTCCAACCTTAGTGTCGTCTGCAAACTTACTAATTAGCCCAGTTACATTTTCCTCCAAATCATTTATGTGTACTACAAACAGCAAAGGTCTCTAGAGTGCTCTCTAGACTGTTTTCTTAGTCTGTTACCATGTAACTCTATACATCATACCGTGGGTGGTGGTATTCTCCAGTCCCACATTAACCCTTGCTCTGCCGAGCACCTTTACATTACAGTGGCATGCAGGCACGTACAACATCATACAACAACAGCCATAGGTGCTCTCAGCGTATGTTTTCTTCTGGCAGGAGCAATAATTAAGAGATCTGACAAATGCTGAGAGATTGTCTTTTTACTCAGCCCATTCCTTTGGGAAGTAGTTCAAAGAATTTCAGTGCAGTCCTGTTGCACAGGTTATAATTGCATGTGGTAAATGACCTTCTTGCTTGGGGAAACAAAAGTCAATTAGCCTTCAACTCCCTTGCAAAGAATTAGTAGTTATCATTACTATTCTGCAGCTGACTGTTCCTCTTTTCTTTCAAAATGTCCATGGGCTGAATGAAGTTTAGTGAAAAAGCTTAAAACTATTCATACAATTGGGAGCTGTTGAACTGAATATTTGTCAAGTTTTCGGCTTATCTAAACCAGCTGGACCTTGCACTCAGTTGTTTCAATGTATCCTATAACAGTTTAGGTGCTAATGTAATGCCAAGATGCCCCTGCAATATTCAAGATATCAATATGCAACATTCAGTGGGGGGAAGCGGTTTTAAATCAGAGCAACGTCCCACTCACCAGATTCACCGTGCACGCGTGCCCATGCCGTGCACCGGTCGGCCCGATTTGGGCAGTGTGTGAGGTGATTCCCTAGACAGGCCAAGGACTTCATTGACATTCAAATATCGTGATCTGATGGCTTGCACTGGGCCAGTGCTTTTAGCACTTGTCTCCGGCTGTGACAGAAATGCCAGGTGCCAAGGCACGGCAGGCCCAGGGGAAGCAAACTAGGTTAGTCAATTTTATTCTTGAGACATTTTCTCATGGCCTAGAAGGAGCAGAATGTTCCTCTTGGGTTCAGGTGTATGATTGTTGTAGATTGGGAATTTCAGGGTCACTGATATTGTAATTGGATGAGGCAATCATGGATAAAAAGGAGATGTATTGGTTGTCTTCTTTCGTCCCCCACCTCCTCAGCTACTTAACTATCCCTGGTGACGAGGGATGGGCCCTCACGATGGTGAGGTTGTGCAGGATACAGCAGGCCATAATAAATTGTGATATATGCTCCAGCAAGCACTGCAAGGTTCCTCCAGAGTGGCCCAGGTAGAAATTAATTGCAGGACCACTCCAATGGTCTGCTCAGTCATGTTGCATGTGGCAGCATGCCTCTCATTATATGCAATGTACCCACCACTTGGCATAAAGAGTGCCAGTCACCTCCATTATGCACAATGGTATTCAGAAAATAATCAAAATGGCTAATGGAATGATGCCCTTTATATCTAGAGGAATAGAATACAAGGGGATTGAAGTCATGTTTCAGGCATACAAATCCCTGGTTCCATACCTGGAATATTCTGAGCATTTCTGGTACCACACCATAAGGATATATTGGCTTTGGAGGAAGTGTGCTGTAGGTTTACTAGAATGATACCTGAACTCCAAGAATCAAGTTACAAGGAGAGGGAAATAAACTCTAATTGTATTCCCTGGAAGTTAGAAGGTTAAGGGTGATTTGATCCAAGTTTTCAAGTTACTAAGGGGAACGGTTGAGGTAGATTGGAAGGAATTATTTCCACTTGTTGCAGAGTCTAAGACTGGCGGCATAGTCTATAAGTCAGAGTCAGACCTTTCATTAGTGAAATTGGGAAACATTTTTTATGCAAAGAGTGCTCTCGAGGTTTGGAACTCTTCCACAAACGACATTTGATGCCAGGTTGATTTTAATCATGCATCATGAGCCCTGCATCCTTTTTCGGGCCTTATCCAAATTTTCCCTCTGGGGGCTTTTTATAATCCCCAAATTTGAAGCCACCCCCATAGTATTTGCATCCTTTAATTGTCCTTGACCTCCCAGTTCTGTTGGTCAACTGAGCACTTGCCTATTCTCTGCAGTTTCTTTCTTCCCCTCAACTGAAAGTGTGCTCATTAATGATGCCTATATGTTGCTCCCTCAATCCTCTTTCATCCCAGCTGCTCCTCATGTAGCTGCTTAGCCCCATGCTTGCCAACATTCTCAAACTATCTGGCATTGCGCCTACTTCCCTTTAAGATCATAATTATCGTTTCCCTGTTCAAGAAGCCTATTCTAAAACTTTACATTGTGTCCTATCTGCAACCTTGAGGTTTTCATGTAGAATTCTGGAATTCATTGTTGCCCCACAACTGGACTTACACTATTCCTTGCTTCAGCCCCTCCCCTGTAGCTACAGCCCACCTACAATGCAACAGTCATCATAAATGACATCTTGTGATTCAGAAACAAAAACAGAAAATGTTGGAAAAACTCAGCAGGTCTAGCAGCATCTGTGGAGAGAGAAAGAGTTAACGTTTCAAGTCCGTATGACCCTTCTTCAGAGCTGAAGAGAAGTGGAAATGTGATGAAATTTATACTGTTTAAGGGAGGTTGGGCAGGTGGAGCTGGATAGAAGGCCAGTGATGGTTGGGGGCAAAGGAGAGATTGCCAAAGATGTCATGAACTGAAGTGCCCACACGTCCGCCCTTGGCCTGCTGCAATGTTCCAGTGAAGCCCAATGTAAACTGGAGGGAACAGCACCTCATCTTCCGACTAGGCACCTTATAGCTTTTTGGACTTAACATTGAGGTCAACAACTTCAGATCATGAACTCTCTCATCCATCTTCTCTCCCCCACCCCCCCCTCACCTCCATTTTTAATCCTTTTTTCCTTTTTTCTACATTCATTTTTATTTATTATCCACATTTTATTTTTCTTCATTTATCTGTGGTTTTATCCCCTTTTTTATCCCATTTTCTATTCATTTTTTGTCCCAAAACCCCCCCCTTCCCCACAGGGCCATCTGTTACTTGTTCCATGTTGTTCTTTCACACAATGCCACCCTTGTTCTGCTATAATCACATTCTGCTTTCTTACCTTTATGTCACTGTTAGCACCTTTTCTTAGCATTAACCACTACCATTAACACTCCCTTTGCCCTTCAGTTCATTACATGAACCTTTTCCCCTCTATCCTGTCTCTCTCTTTCTAGTCTTTCTTTCCTGGTTTCTTAGTCATTATTGTTCTTTGTCTCCTTTCTCATACTTTTTTCTCCCTCTATCCCCCTCTTTCTTGTCTCTCCTTCTCTTTCTTACGATTACTCCCACATCTCAACATAGATCTCTCCACTGCCTTTGACACTTTTTTCCAATGCATTCTGGTTTAACATTCCTTCTCTGCTAGAACATGGTACTGTGTTGATAACTTGGGCATTGTGTTCTCTCCAATCGTTTCTCTTGTGTCTGCTGAGTGACATCTCCTTGACCTCTGATCCCCTCCTCTGTTTATAAGCTGCCTCTTGGCAATATCACTCTGAAGCATGAGGCCTGCTTGCACTGACATACGTTCATTACTCCAAAGGGTGTTGCAACCTTTCTAAAGAGACTTGGATGAGGCAAAACTTTCTCCTGGTTAACATTGGCAGAAGTGTAGCCATACTGTTTGACTTCCTTTAGCCCCACAAGCCTGATGTCCCAGTTTGGCTCAGTTAGTATTGTTCAAGTCAGAATGCTGTGATTCCAGGACTCCACTCCTACTATGTTGCGTTGTCAGAGGTGCCATTTTTCCTGTTCAAATTACTGTAAAGATCTCATAGCATTAATTGGAAATGAGCAAAGGTTCTTATTCAAATGACGTTTGCCTTCTGTGGCACCTTGGTGTGTGCAAACTAGCTGCTTTCATAAGTCTACGTAAACATTATAACTGGGTTTCAAAAGTAATCCAATGATGTGAAGCACTTTAGAATGCGCTGAGAATGTGAAAGGCATTCTGTAAATACAAGTTCATTTGCTTGATCGTGCCTGTCCCTCTGACGTCAACTCCATCAACCTCCTGGCTGCTACCCGGGACTGAGCTAGGAGGCGCAGAAGCACTTTCCAACCGTCACCCAACCAATCTGTTTCACTTGTGGGGTAGCATTCTTCTACATCTGGAAATGGGGAATAGAGCTAAAGGAAGAGGCAGGCAACAGTACAGTTAAGGCCCTGGCCTTGTTTTTATCATTTCTTCAGTGCAAACCAGCTACCCTGAATCTCCAGAAGTTACAATCCATTCAAAATACTGCAGTATGTGTCTTCACCTGAACAGTCTAATTATCCTATCACCTCACTCTTCCACAAGCCAGTCGACTTAAATTCTTGTTCTTGCTTCCAAATCTCACTAGATCCTTTCTCCAACATGGTGATCTTGCTCAAGCCTTGTTTCTGTACTTCTTGATCAGTGGGCTATTGTGTGTCTTCTGCTCTCCCATTTTGACACTCCGTTCAGCCACTGCACTGCTATCCTACCAAATCTGTGTCAAGTTTCCTCTTGCTGTTTTCCTCCTGCTTTCCTCAAAGTCCTCCAGTCTATCTGCAGCTCATTTTTCCTTTGTGCATTCTGCTAGCCTCTCATTACACCTTTCCCTCCTTCATGCAAAACACTTATTTTGAAATGTCTTTCTGCATGTGGGGCTTTAAGGAAGTGCAAGTAATGAGATAGTGACAAATTAATCAATTGGATTGAAATTATATTGGCAGTAGGTGACTATAGATGGAAAAAGTTGTGGATGTTGCAGGAGAATCTACAGTCTGTTCTGAATTACTAATTCAGTGGATTCAGCAGAATTTCAGACATGTAGGCCTGAATTTGAGTGCAGAGTCAGGAAAATTCCCAATTCCGCAAACCTGGTTTAGGAGAAAATGCCCATTCATTCTGGGGTGGGGGGAGTGGCAATGGGGTTGTTGGTGAGTGTTAACAGGAGTCCCCCTGGAAAGAGTTCAGAGGCAGCCACAGGGTCTGGCAGGTGTGAAGCGGGCTATATGAAAGGCCTGCTTTGGTGCTTTGGGACTGTGTCTCAGCTGTTTTAAAAAAAAATGCAAAAAACCGTCCCCCAGCATTCAACCCTCACATGCCCTCATCCCAACCCCTATACACTCCCCATGCTCCATCCATGTCAACTCATGCAGCTTCATGCCTCCATCCACCCATCCCATGGCTGTTTATAGTCTCGTTGCCAACCTATACCCTTCTACTTACCCCTCCATGGTCCTTAAAGCCTCGACACCAATTTAGTGCTAATTCATGTTAACTCAAGGCCTTTGCCTTTACACCTTTCATGCCAATTCACTCAGTATCCACCATAGGCAGACCTGAGGACCCATGCTGAGATGAAATGAAGTTCTATGTTGCCATGACCGACTTTTTTTATAACACAACTCTCATTTATAAAAACCCATTCACTACATTTACCCTTATAAGAACAAACATTTCATTCAAGTGCTTAATCCCTCACAAGAACAAACATTTGTATTTATAGCTGCACATCAAATACTTTATATCCACTTGGAGCTGCCAATCAAACTGTGAACTGACAGGCTGACAGACACTGTGATAATGATAGGCTGTGAAATCAGTCATGAAGCTCAAATCCTATAATTATGGCCTTCAGGCTTAAGGTCAACAGACAGAGTGGAATAGCAGGCACTTTAAAAAAAAACTCTAGCATTTAAAAAAAATTTAAATGCCTTGACAGCTTGACAGTTCCAGTGAATTTATCCACTTTTTACAGACATTCATATTTACTTTTAACACTCCCAAAGGGTCCCTTTTATATTGTTTTTATAATAAGCACCCCCTTATGGATGATGTTCTCCAGAGATGAGATTCAGTTTAGAGCGGGCAGATCAATCGAAACAGAAGGTGATCCTTGCAGGATTTAGACTTCTAAGTGATTCTTGCTTAGGTCATCTGTCAGCTTGTATTAAATTAGCTCCATAATTCAGCCTGAAGTTTTTTGCTTTGTGTGATTTTAAAAGAAAGATATTATATGTAGATTGAAGTTTTATGCCAATCCACTTAGCTAGCTTTGTAGCAGATAGCCTTTGGCTGCATTGTTTTATGTAGCCATTTTTGAATGTTGAAACTGTAGTGTAATGGGGGTTTTAAACTCATACAAAGAAACTCTGGTCCTTAGTATTGTATGGCAGTGAGATAGTGAGACATATAACTAAGTGCTCCTTGAAGAGCTGACATTATACAGAAGCGATTTTTGTCTAAACAACTGCTGAGAGCTGGCACACAACTGGAGAGTACAGTACAGATAATATTACAGCCACTGTTGAAGGTTTGAGTAATTTGAGGCCTAACAGCTAGTGGCCTTGTTGTTTCCTAACTGTTGAAGTGTGAAAAGTACAAAGTGATGTCACTGAAGGACCTGCTTGAAGGCTTTGATTTCGACAGTGGTAGTTAAAATGTAATTTGAGAAACAGGAAAGACCGGGGGCGGGGTGGGGGTGGAATTGGTAGTGGATAATAGGATCCTTATAAGCTCATAGCAGTTAGCCATGATGCAGTAGAAATGGCATTCTTCTGGATCATGAGAAGGAATTCCTGTGCTGATTTTGAGATGACGACCTCATGATGGTTAATGAACCAAGTACAAATGTCTGTGTGTCTTGGTCTGCAGGATTACCTTGTGTTTTTTTTTTAAGATTAAACATTTGAAAGTATGGGCTTGACTGACAACTGACTATCTTGGCGCATATATAGTAATAATTCAAGTTTTTTTTCCTTGTTACTTTCCAACAGCAGATTATATCTCAAAAGACTAAAACCACTTCTGCCTAGTTAAACCTTTTGTGGTATATGCCAAGCATCATCACATAAATCCCAGTGTGTTAAATACACATTAAATACTGGGATAGAGGATGTGATTTAGAACATTGGCTTTCAGAACCGCAGGGTGAGAGTTGGAAAATAGTCCCATAACAGTGAGGTCTCGCCCTGAACCAAGCTCAAATAGTGAAACGCCAAGCAGTGTTTGTGGTGCCTCTCTCCAGGAAAGATTGACATTCAGAAGTGGAAGTTCATGTTTACAGGCCCTAGTGCTTTCAAGCAACTAGCAATAGGAACACTGGTGACGAACTGGAAGGAGACTGCCCAACTATTCCCTCAGAAGGAAAGATGCCCAAGCTAAATGGGCTGAAGACGGGAATAGTTTGCCTGAAAAAAAACTGAAAACCATTGGAAAATGGATTAAGAAAAGACAAATGTCCAATTTTGTTTCAAATGTATGCTGTGGTTATACCATGCACTGTTTCAAATACACTGTATACCATTCAGTGTCCTTCTAGAAGATGGACATTAATAAGTGCTGGTGTTGTTAGACATCAGATAATATCCCAGATATCTAATAATGCCTCAGAGATCTAATAACACCTTGTCATCAGTATAACTCCTAGTTTCAAGAAGGGTTTTGATTCTTAATGTGTAAGATTAGATTTTGGAATTTTGGGAGTTTTTGCCTGCATTTGTGCAGTGAGGTGTACTGACAGGATCAAAAGCAGTCTCTGGATTGACCCACAACGTTTTGGGTAACCTGTTTTTAAAGACATATTGATGTGTTCTAGGGGTTCAAAAAAGGAGTTGATCTTGGGGCTTTTGGTTATGAAGGGATTCTCACAGAACTGGCTTCCTTTTTGATTACAAAGCTTAAGAAAGATATGATCAGATTTTTTTATGTACAAGTGGAATAAGTAATGTAAATGTAGATAGATTATTTAACATGGAGTGAAACCACTGGATACAAGTATAAATTAACAATACGCAAAGCAAGTCGTCTTATTTCTGTGTATAGCAAACATCCAATAAAACATGGTTGATTTGAAACTCCATTGTACCAGAGCCCAGAACTACATTGTCACAGGCAACTGTTTATATAACAAGATGCTCATTCTATAAGTTTGCATAGGCAGTTTCAGTATCAAGCATCAATGCTATAGCATGACCAAACATTGTGACAGGATTTACATGCATTTACAAGATTCTTAACATAGATTTAAATATTACCGACAACTATACTTTTTTGTTGTCAGTTATGTAACCCTCCCTTTGCCAACAGTCTTAGTTTACAGGTTGTAAGATTATTCAACAGCTTTCAGTCCCTTACCTATAGTATTGGCTTACTGACCCTTCTGTCATGTTAAATTTGTAAAAACATCTGGCTTTACTTACCTTGTAATTAGTGTACAGTAATAGTAGCATTTGGTGAAGACTAATATTTTAAAGATAATTGCAGTGAATTCGAGCTATATCACGCTGGACATTCCACATGAATTCAAAGTCTTTTGGTGAAGAAGTGAAACCTTGAGATTGCTTATACAAGCAGCTGCCTATAATTTAACTCACTCTATTAGATATTGACATCTAATGGTTTTTGGCAGCACTCGAACTCTACTTTGAGTGCAATATTTATTTTTAGTCTTACTGTCATAAGATCAAAAGTGAATTCTAGCATATCTCTTAATTCCACAAATTGGGGGTGCAAACTTGAACTTTTTGGGTTTTTTTTGTAACCAAGTAGACAGGCCTTGGTAAAGAAGAGTATATGCGGTCAAATGCTCAGTTCGGGTCAGACAGGGTTCCAAAGTTTCAAACCATTTGGTTCAGCCTCAGACAGTGGCTAGGGAGAGGGCTATGGTCGGTAGTCAGGGAGTGAAGTTTATTGTGGGGACCAAAGACAATGGCTTCAGTCTTCACAATATCTGATTGGGGATCATTTCTGTTCATCTAATATGAACAAGCAGTGTGGCAAATCAGAGGCAGTGGGGATGAGGGAGGCTCAAAAAAAGATGGTGAAGAAGGTAGAGTTGGGTAATGTCAGCCTTTTGCAGTCAAATGACGTCACTGAGGGCAAACAGGAAGATGAGGGAAGGGCCAAGGATAGATCCTTGGGAGATTCCAGAGATAACAGTGTGAGAGTGGGAAAGAAGTCAGTGCAAGAGATTCTTTGGCTATGAGATAGATAGGAAGAGAACCAGGTGAGGGTCATCACACCTAGCTGGACAACAGAGGAGAAGCACTGGATGAAGATGGTTTGGTCAAATGTATCAAAAGTGTGCAGACTGGCCAAGGAGAACGAAGAGGGAAAGTTCACCACAATCACATAGTATATCGTTTATGACTTTGATATGGGACGTTAATTATTGCGGCTAGGGAACAAACCTGTTTGGAGGGGTTCAAACATGGAACTGCATGCAAGATAGGCACAGGTTTGGGATAACAGCTGTGAATAAAGTACATTGAAAATTTAGAAAGCTATGGGTGCTCCAATAACTTTGGCAGAAGATGGGCAGAGACTGTGGAGAAATGGCATCAATAGATGCTGACATCATTTCTCCAGGATATATCTTCCTCCAAAGTTGCAGCAAGCAATTGAGTACACCCAAATGGCCCATCAGTGGCAAAAGTTACCAAAGCAGCACTCTCAGCACAAGCACAGCATTGCCTTCAAAGCTTTCTCCCCCTGTGTAGGTGAAGCAATAAGAGTGCTGAGAAACGCTACAGCTATTAAAGTAGCATTTCCTATATAACGCAGAACTTGTTCAGATCTTAAAAGTTTCTGTGAATTTTCCTAGCACCAACTGACACAAGAATGCCTCAATAAGAAGGTCTACATTCATCCTGCACAATGTCATCACAGTATTATGATCTCAAAAAGAATGACGAAAAGCATTTCATTCCAGCAACAGAAGGAACAACAAACCAATGGAGCTAACCAGTGCTGCAGACAATGTAGAGTGTGAAAGGCAAAATTCATCCCAACATCTCTTGCACTGAATCCTGTCAAATTATTTTGAAATTCCAGATGGAATTTTAAAGTCCAGGTTTGCAGGCTAGGGAGTGGTCTGTAAAATTTCACAGGTGCCTTTCCCACCACCTATGCATCCGCTCCAACATGACTAATTAATGACCACTTAAGGGCCTAGCCGCAATTTTTTGTCCAGTGGGAAGTCGCCGGCGACAGGTGGAAAAGCCTAGCAGGCAGGCTTCCTTGGGCCTCAGGTGCGAAAGGGGTGGGAGGGTGTTTCCTTCACAGCCCCTTTTGCCAATTGGAAGCCCCTTCTTCCCACTCAGCCTGTGCACCAAGATTCCCATTCCTTTTGCTCCGCCCCTCTATCTCCAATTCCCCCCTACTACTAGACACTCTTATCCTGGACATGCTGAGAAGTCCCTTACCTACCTCCTCAGAGCGTTAAATGGCTAGTCAGCTCTTTGGAGCTGGGTAGAGTTTTAAGGTGATGTTTTCAGATACATTTGACCAAACCATCTTCATCCAGTGCTTCTCCTCTGTTGTCCAGCTAGGTGTGATGACCCTCACCTGGTTCTCTTCCTATCTATCTCATAGCCAAAGAATCTCTTGCACTGACTTCTTTCCCACTCTCACACTGTTATCTCTGGAATCTCCCAAGGATCTATCCTTGGCCCTTCCCTCATCTTCCTGTTTGCCCTCAGTGACGTCATTTGACTGCAAAAGGCTGACATTACCCAACTCTACCTTCTTCACCATCTTTTTTTGAGCCTCCCTCATCCCCACTGCCTCTGATTTGCCACACTGCTTGTTCATATTAGATGAACAGAAATGATCTCCAATCAGATATTGTGAAGACTGAAGCCATTGTCTTTGGTCCCCACAATAAACTTCACTCCCTGACTACCGACCATAGCCCTCTCCCTAGCCACTGTCTGAGGCTGAACCAAATGGTTTGAAACTTTGGAACCCTGTCTGACCCGAACTGAGCATTTGACCGCATATACTCTTCTTTACCAAGGCCTGTCTACTTCTACTTCTGTAACCAGCCCTGTCTCAGCTCATCTGCTAAAATCTTCACCTATGGCTTTGTTACCTCGAGACTTGACTATTCAAGCCTTTCCACCCCACCTTTAAGTCCTGTAAAATTGAACTCGTCCAAAACGTTGCTGCCCTAACCTAACCAAGTCCTCTTCACTCCACCCCTCTGACCACTGCTCTACATTGGTTCCTGGTCCAAAAACACTGTTGTCATAGTAAAGGAGAAGGGGTTCAAGAAATTTGTAGGATGAAAATGAAGAAGAAATACTTGAGGTTGGCAGCGCTCAAAGTAGAAAAGTCACCCAGTCCAATGAGATGCCTCGTAGTTTGCTGACGAATTAAGGATAGTGGAGGCTTTGCCCACAATCTTCCAATACTCCTTAAACATGGGAGCAGCGTCAGGGGTCAGAAGGATTGCAAATGCCACATCTTGTTCCCAAAAAATATGGGAGCAGTATAAACTCTACAACTACAGGACAGTCAACCAAATGACGGTGGAAAGGAAATTTTAAGAGGCTATAATCGGAGATAAAATTATCACTTACGAAATACACGGGTTAATAAATGACAGCCAGCAAAGATTTGTTAATGGTAATTTGAGTTTGACAGCTTAATTGAGTTTTGGACAAGCAATACTTTCACCATTTTTGGATATGAAGGATCAGCCCCATGGCTCTTCTCTGAATTATCTCTAGCAAAATCTCTCATGTCTCATTGACTAGAATTGGACACAGTATTTGATTTGTAGTCACTGTACTATTTGGTCATGATTTCTTCCGGCTTGTATCCTGTCTTAGTTCAACATTGTATTGGCTTCCTTGTTGCTCTGCATGGGTTGGAGTTGCCGAACACTGAATTTAATAAAATGCCTACAATCTGGGCACCACTCTTTTTCAGAAGGATGCCAAGGTCTTGGGGAGGGTACAGAGGTGATTTCTTAGAATAGTGCCAGGGATGAGGGATTTTGGTTACATGGAGAGAGAGAGAAGAGAAGCTGGGTGTTTCTACTTGGAGCAGATTTAATAGAGGTGTTCAAAGTCATGAAGGATTTTGATGCAGTAAAAATTGAAAAACTGTTTTCCGTGGCAGCAGGGTCACAGATTCAAGGTAATTGGCAAAAAAAAACAGGTGAGGTGAGAATTTTTTTATGCGCTGCCTGAAAGGGTACTGAAAGTTTCAATGATTTTCACATTGGAATTAAATCAATGAAAGGGAAATGTTTGCAGGGCTAATTTGATAGCTCCCCTAAAGACCTAGCAGAGGCACAATGGATCTTTTGAAAAACTCTACTAGTACAAACAAGATGAACCTTCATTCTATAGAAACAAAGCACTTTTTTTTAATAACCCTCTTTTTGTCCCTTTGACATTACAGCATTATGGTTGGTAGCGGTTATCACCAGTATCTCCAGAGAAGGCAGCCTCACATGTCAAATAATGCTAAAACTGGGACGGTGAAACAGAGAAGCTGCGGCTTTGGGTTGTAGGCAATCATTGTGGTTTTTTTGCTTGTTAATTTGTATGGGTAAGTGAACTGTAACTTTCAAAGAACTGCACATAGATAAGCTGCTACATGCACCGCTTGTTTGTCAGTTGCTCCACTGCTGTAGAATTTCTTGTTCAGCTTTGTAACTAATAGGGACTGATTCCCCAGAATTGGCATCCTTGCCCTACAATGCACAGCTACTGTTAGAAGTGTACAGCTTTGACTCTAATGCATCTTTGAGCAATTCATTCTCATGACACGTTTGCACAGTGATTGTGACTTTACACGAGATTTATCAAGCTATTTCATGAGCTAAAGATTTGTTTTAACCAATGCACAGATTCCCAGCTTTTAATGCTGATTCTACTCCGTTTGCAGCTGAAGTCCATGTATCCAAGATGTAGTCCGGATGCTTCTTTTGATTCAGCCTGGCAGGTCCCTTTGTACAAACAACAACTTGTATTTATAACAAAAACAAAAATACCTGGAAAAACTCAGCAGGTCTGGCAGCATCTGCGGAGAGGAACACAGTTAACGTTTCGAGTCCGAATGACCCTTTGTTCTGTTGAAGGGTCATTCGGACTCGAAACGTTAACTGTGTTCCTCTCCGCAGATGCTGCCAGACCTGCTGAGTTTTTCCAGGTATTTTTGTTTTTGTTTTGGATTTCTAGCATCCGCAGTTTTTTGCTTTTTATATAATGCCTTTATTGTAATGATGCATCCTGAGGTGCCTCACATGATTGTTATGAAATTAAATTGGATGCCAAATTATTAGACAGGAGTGCCTTAAAGGAGGAAAGATAAGCTTTGATGGGAATTGCAGAGCTTAGGGCCTTGGCAGCTGAAGGCACAGCCCACCAATGTTGGAGCAATTAAAATCAACTTGAACTGCTTAAAATCTGAAGCCTGGAAAGCTGCAAAATATTGGTTGATTGGTGAATTCTGACCAACATTCAGGGAGCAGCCTTTATCAGCTTGGTAGTCCAGTGAATAAGACCATAAGACTTAGGAGCAGAAGTCGGCCATTCGGCCCATCAAGTCTGCTTTGCCATTCAATGAGATGACTGATCTGATAATCCTCAACTCTACTTTCCTACCTTTTCCCCATGTCCTTGATTCCCTTACTGATTAAAAATCTGTCTATCTCAGCCTTAAATATACCTAATGACCCAGCCTCTACAGCCCTCTGCAGTAAACAATTTCACAGATTGACCACCCTCTGAGAGAAGAAATTCTCATCTTTGTCTTAAATGAGCGACACCTTACTTTAAGATTATGCCCTCTGGTCCTAGACTCTCCCAGAAGGGGAAACAGCCTCTCCGCATCTACCCTGTCAAGCCCCCTGAGAATCTTCTATGTTTCAATAAGGTCGCCTCTCATTCTTCTAAACTCCAATGAGTACAGGCCCAACCTACTTGACCTGTCCTCAAAAGAAAATCCCTCCATACCCAGGATCAACCTAGTGAACCTTCTCTGGACTGCCTCCAATGCCATTAAATCTTTCCTTAGATAAAGGGACCAAAACTGTTCATTGTATTCTAGGTGTGTCTAACTAGTGCCTTATGTAGTTTTAGCAAGACTTCCCTATTTTTATACTCCATTCCCTTTGAAATAAAGGCCAGCATTCTATTTCCTTTCCCTACTACCTGTTGAACTTGTAGGCTAGCTTTTTGTGATTCATGGATTTAGGAAGAGTGGATTGGGATAAGTTGTTTTCTGGCAAGGATGTGTTCAGTAAGTGGAAGGCATTCAAAGGCGAAATTTTGAGAGTGCAGAGTTTGCATGTTCCTGTCAGGATTAAAGGCAAAGTTAACAGGCATAGGGAACCTTGGTTTTCAAGGGATATTGGCGATCTAGTTAAGAAGAAGAGAGAGGTGTATAGCAGGTATAGGCAACAAGGGGCAAATGAGGTACTTGTAGAGTATAGAAAATGTAAGAAAATACTAAAAAAGTAAATCAGGAAGGCAAAAAGAAGACGAGGTTGCTTTGGCAGATAATGTGAAGGTAAACCCGAAGGGTTTCTACAAGTATATTAAGAGTAAAAGGATAGTAAGGGACACAATTGGTCCCCTTGAAGATCAGAGTGGTCGTCTATGTGTGGAGCCTCACGAGATGGGGGAGATCTTAAACAGTTTTTTTGCATCAGTATTTACTCAGGAAACTGGCAAAGTGTATAAGGAAGGAAGGGAAACAAGCAGTAGTGTCATGGAACATATAGAGATTAAAGAGGAGGAGGTGCTTGCTGCCTTACAGCGAATAAAGGTAGATAAATCCCCCGGGCCTGACATGATATTCCCTCGGACCTTGAGGGAGACTAATGTAAAAATTGCAGGGGCCCTGGCAGAAATATTTAAAATGTCCTTAGCCACGGGTGAGGTGCCGGAGGATTGGAGGGTAGCTCATGTTGTTCCGTTGTTTAAAAAAGGCTCCAGAAGTAAACCAGGTAATTACAGGCCAGTGAGCCTGACGTCAGTAGCAGGTAAATTATTGGAAGGTGTTCTGAGAGATCGGATATATAATTATTTGGACAGCCAAGGGTTGATTAAGGATAGTCAGCATGGCTTTGTGCGTGGTAGGTCGTGTTTTACGAACCTTGTAGAGTTTTTCGAGGAGGTTACCAAGAAAGTAGATGAAGGAAAGGCTGTGGATGTTGTCTACATGGACTTTAGTAAGGCCTTTGACAAGGTCCCACATGGGAGGTTAGTTCAGAAGGTTCAGACACTTGGTATCCATGCAGAGGTTGTAAACTGGATTCGAAATTGGCTGTGTGGGAGAGGACAGAGAGTGGTAGTGGATGATTGCTTCTCAGACTGGAGGTCTGTGACTAGTGGTGTGCCTCAGGGATCTGTGCTGGGACCATTGTTGTTTGTTGTCTATATCAATGATTTGGATGATAATGTGGTAAATTGGATCAGCAAGTTTGCTGATGACACTAAGATTGGAGGCGTTGTGGACAGTGAGGAAGGCTTTCAAAGCTTGCAGAGAGATCTGGACCAACTGGAAAAATGGGCCAGAAAATGGCAGATGGAATTTAATGCGGAAAAGTGAGAGGTGTTGCATTTTGGAAGGACAAACCAAGGTAGGACATACACAGTAAATGGTAGGGCACTGAGGAGTGTGGAGGAACAAAGGGATCTGGGAGTTCAGATACATAATTCCCTGAAAGTGGCATCACAGGTAGACAAGGTTGTAAAGAATGCTTTTGGCATACTGGCCTTCATAAATCAAAGTATTGAGTATAGGAGTTGGGATGTTATGGTGAGGTTGTATAAGACATTGGTGAGGCCAACTTTGGAGTATTGTGTGCAGTTCTGGTCGCCTAACTACAGGAAGGATATCAGTAAGATTGAGAGAGTGCAGAGAAGATTTACTAGGATGTTGCCGGGTCTTAAGTAGTTGAGTTACAGGGAAAGATTAAACAGGTTAGGACTTTATTCCTTGGAGCGTAGAAGAATGAGGGGAGATTTGATAGAAGTTTACAAAATTATGAGGGGTATAGACAGAGTAAATGCGAGTAGGCTCTTTCCACTTAGATTAGGAGAGATAAACACGAGAGGACATGGCTTTAGGGTGAAAGGGGAAAGGTTTAGGGGAAACATTAGGGGGAACTTCTTCACTCAGAGAGTGGTGAGAGTGTGGAACGAGCTACCACCTGATGTGGTAAATGTAGGCTCACTCTTAAGTTTTAAGAATAAATTAGATAGATACATGGATGGGAGAGGTCTGGAGGGTTATGGACTAGGTGCAGGTCAATGGGACTAGCGGAATAATATTTCGGCACAGACTAGAAGGACCGAATGGCCTGTTTTCTGTGCTGTTGTGTTCTATGGTTCTATGTATGAGGACCCCCAAATCCCTCTGTGCCGCAGCTTTCTTCAGCCTTTCTCCTTTAAATAATATTCAGCTCCTCTATTTTTCATGCCAAAGTGCACAACCTCATATTTTCCCACATTATATTCCATTTGCCAAGTTTTTGCCCACTCACTTAACCTGTCTATATCCCTCCGCAGATTCTTTGTATCATCCTCAGCACTTGTCTTCCCACCTATTTTTGTGTCATCTGCATACTTGGCGATAGCACAATCATTTCCCTTATCCAAGTCATTAATATATATTGTAAATAATTGTGGCCCCAGCACTGATCCCTGTGGCACTCTGCTTGTTACAGGTTGCCATCCTGAAAATGCCCCCCTTATCCCAACTCTCTGTCTTCTATTAGTTAGCCAATCTGCTATCCATGCTAATATACTACCCCCAACGCCAATAACTCTTATCTTATTAAGTAGCCTTATGTTCGGTACTTTATCGAACTTCTTTTGGAAATCCAAATATATTGTGTTTGCTGGTTCCTCTTTATCTGTCCTGCTTGTTGCCACATCAAAGAATTCTAATAAATTTGTCAGGCATGATTTCCCCTTCATGAAGTCATGTTGACTGCTTGATTATATTATGCATTTCTAAGTGCTCTGTTGTTACATCCTTTATAATGAACTCTAATATTTCCCTAATGATGGATGTTAAGCTAACTGGCTGTTTCTTGTCTTCCTCATTTTTGAATAAGGGTGGTTACATTGCTGAAGAATTTTCTGCCATTGCCCATGTTCCGTGGAAATTTGCCATTTCAAGGGGGAATATATTTTGAATAGAATCTTTCCAAAGAGGTGAAATGCAGACATATAACACCAAAAGTGAGAACAAAGAGAAGATTGGGTGGGGGGAGGGGGGTGGGTGCGGTGGTGTGCTCAAGTGGTCTTGCTACTTTATGCATATGCATCTTTTTTGTGTTTTGGGTTTTGTACTTTTGTGTATGAAAGCATGTATTGTTACTTAATCATATGTATTCCAATTTCTGGTTTGGGCAAAGGTAACCAGCCCCCTCCCATCTATGCCAGCTTAATAGTTTTCAGGTGGCAGCCATGATCCACTTAATTGGTTTCAGTTGGCCATCTTTGATATGCCTCTGTTTTATTTCAGGCGTTGATCAATTTATTTTAAATGAATTAATGACTGCTAAATTACTGGACAAGAGAATATTGTTCAAGTGTATAGTGTTTGTTTCCTAGCATATCCATTCTCCCCTTTTCCTTTTCCTAACCGCTTTGATGATCTTCGAGCCAGAAGCAGTACAGTAAGGAGAATTTGAAATTTCCTTAAAATGTCCAGGAAATCTGTAATTTTTTTAAGAGTATTTGAAACAGACTTTGAAGAGTTTGCATCAATTGTAAAAGGATCAATTGTAATTTTCTTGGATAATAAGAAATATTGGTCCATGTGACCTGGCAACCCTTGACATAGAAGTAGTACCAACAGGAAGGAAGTTAAGATATGGACACTGTGTGGCTAGACACACAGGACAGCTATGGACACAAAGGAGAGCTGAAGGAGAAGGTGATCAGCAGGCAGATGCAGACACAGAGAAAGACAAGCTACTGCTGTAAAGAACAAAAGCTGCAGCAGGGCAAAAACCTAGAGATAAAATTTGCAAGGAGCTGTGCCTGTAGCACAGTTAAAAGGGACAGAAAGTGGAAGACAGTGTTAAAGCAGGGATTGTGAAATGGACAATTCCATTGCTGTGCTTCAGTTTTGCCAGAGCCAACCAGACAGTGTAATGAAGTTTATTAAAGGAGTCAGGTAAAGGACTGTAGGAAATCTGCCGTCAAGACTGTTGTGAATCTAACTAAGGAGGTTTTACGCCTTTTGGGTGATGACTATATTTGGGGAACTCGGAAGGAGTGGAGCTACTGGGCGGAATTTTCTGGTCATGCCTGCAGCGGGTATTGTGACGGGTGGGGGCACGAAATTTGGCATGGATGAAAAAGTCAGTTTCCTACAAGCGGAGAGATAGTTTGCAATTTTGTTCTCCCGATTTTCAAGGTGAGTTAAAGGCAGGTCAAGTTTCCCCACTGAGCAATATTGGGAACTGTACTTGCATTCATTTGCATCTCACGAATGTTCATTAAAAGGCCAACTTGCCAGTCTCATGATCCCGATCCCCCCCGCCCCTCCAAATTAAATGCCTTGCTAGCGGATAATTAGAAGAATCTGTTTTACAACTGTATAAAAGTGGCAAGCTTCACTTCATCCACGACTTGGAGGTCCGTAGACACTTCCTTTAACCCTGTAACTGCTAAATATCATGGTAGGATGGAGCAAAGGCTGGACAAGGGACGCAGGCTAAGCAGAGAAGGTGGGGCTGGAATGTCTTATAAGGTGAGGTTGGTGGTGTCAACTGTTGGGTCCTGGGGGTGAATTCAGAGTACTGGTGATAGGAGGGAAGAGCCACAGTTAGAGGGGGGAGTTGGATGTGGTAGGGTGACAGGCTCAGGGTGAGCATCTGCCAGGTGAAGGTCTTATGGGGGGGTGGGGGGGCCACTGAGGGGGACTAGACAGGTGGTTTGTATAACAGGAAGGGACAGGGTCAGGTAACGGGTGTCAGTTCTGAGGGGAGGAAAGGCATCTGGAGGTTTTTCATAATAGTGTCCAGTGTAACGAGGGGAGGTTCAAGGGTGACAGAGGGGAGAGGAATGATGATATTGGGTGGGTCAAGGGTGATGGGAGCATGTTGGTGGATGACGGGGAGGGTAGAAGGTTATGGCCCAGTCTGGAAGGTGACACGCACCATTTTCAAATCTGACCTTGACCACACAATTAGTCAGTAAGTTAGATCCCTCGAAGTGGGAGAAGGATCTTTCGGGTGGGTGGAGTTCAAGATCAGCACAAGTCGCCGACTAAAGGGACACCCTAATAATTGAGGCAACTAGACAGCAATCATGCTCCATTATGTTCTCCTTGCCACGGTGAAGCCCACAAGGCAGCAGGTTCGTTCCTGACTTGTGGGTCTCATGACATCGAGACCCCAGCAAGGTGTGGAGCTGCCATTCCTTCTGTGCCATTTGCCGTTGGATGCAGTCAGAGGGAGTGAGGGAGGTGGATGCATCGAAGGGTCGTGGTTGGTGGGCACAAGGGCTCTGGAGGAGTAATGCAGAGCTCCTGGCCTGCATTGAGTGGGTGGCTGTCTAGGTGCCCTTTAAATATGGTGCCAGGACCTTGGAACCCTTGGTGTGATGGTGGGATGGGCGACTTCCTGTCCACCCTGTTAGGAGATTCGCTGAGCTCCTCATAGTTGCATAATTAATGAGCTGAAAAGCAGAAGGTCACATGTTCAGCAATCCCACCGCCCAGCAGGAATCACACCGACTTTCCTGCCTGCCACTGGACTGGTCTCCAGAATGGAAAATTCCACCCACAGTTGCGGGTGACTCGAGTACCAAATCCATTGAGTGAGAAAAGTGAGAGATCCAACATACTGGAAGCAGAATTGGAAAGACTGCGTGATTGCATGTGATGCCATTTTTGAGCAGGGAGTGATGCAAATGCTTGTAATCTTGTGGTATAGTCCTGGTTGTATCTGCTATTCCATGTGTAATTTATAGTTCATACCAAGTGTAATTTGCCTGTTAATTCGTGCTTAATTTACATTGGCCAGGATTTTCTGTGTCCACTGGCATCGGGCGTGAGAGCGGACACACGATCAGTTTCACGATGGCGTGAAAACAATTTGCGATCGTCTGCTTGGCCTGCCAATGGCAGGCTGAATTTCCTGCCATCAGATGTCCGGAACTTCATTGTAATACATGTGCATATCATTATAAGTCTGCTGGCCTCATTCCCCCCATCTGGATCGTCCGCCCATTTCGGCGGGAAAACATGCTGCGGTGTTTCACGAC
Source organism: Cetorhinus maximus (assembly GCF_964194155.1). NCBI lineage: Eukaryota > Metazoa > Chordata > Chondrichthyes > Lamniformes > Cetorhinidae > Cetorhinus > Cetorhinus maximus. The sequence goes on from NC_135883.1 coordinate 52,218,538, forward strand.
AGCACAATAGCAACATCCGACTACACTTAGCTCAGGACTTCAGGGTTTGTTTGCCTACCTTGCTTCAGTCAGCACTCCCAGTCATCAGCTCCAGGGTGTGTGGAGGGCCTGTTGATCTGTGCAAGTGGCGTCAAGATGGTGAGGCCTGAGGAGGCAGACTCCAGAGGAGATGAGGCCAGATGGACATGTGAGGGTGTGTGTGAGAGAGTAGGTGGTGATGTCCCTTGAGCTGACAGTGAGTGAGATGCGTGTGAATGTGCGATGGGCTTGAATGCGTGAATTTAGAGTGATGAGATGATCGCTATACCCTGGCTGCACAGATGAGATTATTCACCCACTATCTGCATTGGATGACCAACCTCTTCTGTGCAGCATTGGCACTGACCACCTCCTGCATGCTGGATTGGTGATGCCGCTGCCCGTCTTGCAGCCAGAGTGGGGTTAGAGGATATCATGGCGGACATCCACGCTGCCCAAAAGGCATTCCAGTGATGTGTCATTAAACCTGAGGGCTGCAGCCTTTTTGCCTTTCGTGGACATCTTCCCTGAAGTAGCCGTGGACTGGAAGCACTGAGATGTGTCCGTGTGGCTGGACTTTAAATATGGCGCCCAACATGATGAAGCGGCAAGGTGATGGCGTGGCGGGTGAATGAGTGCCTGCCCGCCAGGGAAAAGGCGAGTTTCCTGGTAATGGATAAGTAATGTGGTGGGTTTGAGACAATATGGCATGAAAATCTGCCAACGCGGCCAACGGATTAAATGTAGTTTTACCTACCCTCTACTGCACTTAGTGCAAATCTGGGACGATTCCGCCTATTGATTCTGATTTGTGTTGAAGTAAAAGTTAGAAGAAGTGAAACCTTGTTATAATTTCTTCATTTGGGGTTCGTTGGGTAAATATTAGTTTGGTTTATGGTTCCCCCATGGGGATTGTAACACAACTCTGTGCCCCTCTCTCCCCCACCCACCTTCCAGTTTCAGTATTTTTTTTGTCACGGGATACTGTACCTGAAACAGTTCTGGTAATAAATGATTACCATGAGGTAACAGTACTGCAAATTAAGTGGGGTATCAGAGACTTTTTCAAAAATGTGTCTTATTCCTAAGACATGATCCTTTGTGTGTTTAGCACTAACAGTGTTTTGAAAGATCGGAAATAGTTTCTGCAAGCAGAAGTAATTTCCAGGTTATTATTTTAAGAAAATTTAAATAACCCAAGTCAAATCCTTAGTACTCTGAGCAGTTAATATCGAGTGTCCATGATTGCAGCCTACCATCACTAGCTCATAGATCAAACCAGTGACCAGCAGTTGGATTGAACCTCTGTTTGTCTCAATCGCTCATGGCGGCCTGAAAAAAACTTGGCTTTCAGGCTTTGGTCCAGCCCTTCATGTACTATCAGATCTTCTCGGCTGTGTTTAAGTTTGGAGGCTGTGAAGGTCAAAACAGTGCATTTCCGTAACTGTTTCTGTGAAATCCATCAATTGCAATGAAAAGCATTTGTTATGATTGCTTTCTTAATGGCCTCATTGCAGATGGAACTTGATTACAACATGCTCTTATAGTTCTCTTCTTCTTAACAACCATCAATAAAGTGGTTCCTAAGCACTTGGACCTGTCCTGACTGCCTTCAAAATAGATTTTTTTTCTTTTAAGCTGTTTCGAGCAGATAGTGGTGGCAATCACATGGTGGTCAGCAGATTTCTATTTAATTCAGATGAGACAATTTCGTACATATTTTATGATAAACGTAAGCCTCTGTGGCTTTTGGCAATCATGTATGGCTTCCTGTGAATCATTCAGCCATCCAAATGCTTCTCATGCAGCATATCTCTCTATCTGGCCAATTTCACCACTTTCCCACAACCAGTGTTACAGACAGATTACTTTTGTCTTTCCCCCTTTATTATTAGCAAGTAGTCTCTTGTCACATTTTGGGATCACCCAGACCTATTGAAAACTGACATGACCATGACGGTTTTTGACTGGTTGAATTTGCAGTGCACATCACATCACAGCTGGATGCTATTATGTGGTGAGTGATTGGCTTGTTGTGACAACGTTCAGTGTCTCTTGAATTCATGCTGCTAGAATACTGAAGCATATGTTTTTCAGTCCATTGTGGAGTTTTACTTGGAGCTGGTGTACTTGGTCACCGCCTTTGTCCCTTCCGACACAGCGTGCTTGGCCAGTTCTCCTGGGAGCTGATGGCGCTGCGCTTGTTGTATTGGCCAGGTGGGAAGCCTCATCCGCGATGCGCTCAAATTTTGTACACGAACAAGTTCATGATGCTCATGGCCTTGGAGGAGATGCTGGTGTCGGGGTGAACCTGCTTCATCACTTTGTAGCTGTAGATGGAGTAGCTTTCTTCCCTGGATCTTTTCCTCTTCTTGCTGTCCTTTGCGGGCAACTTTTTCTATGCTTTCTTGGCGCCCTTCTTGGAAACCTGTGCTTTCTTCTCGTCAACCTTGATCACAGTCAGCTTCATGATTGCACTTTTAGGGGGAAAAAAAATGAGCTCTGTAATTTTTAAAAAGATTTTACGCCTCAGCCCTCAAAAGCTTCTATATCCCACTATTTGGACAAAAGCCCTATGAAACATGAACAGTGCTGCTGGAGGTTTGGTTTTGAATGAAATGTCTTAGTTTTCTGGTCACAATGTACTTGCACCAGCAGATTTTTACATAATGGTAAACATTTTGCACTTATGCAGGCTAAGTTATGAAGAGTTCTAAATAGTTAAAGTGGGATAACTTTCTGATAAATGACTTCACTAGTTGTGATTTATCCTTTTTATTTCCATTTATGTTTCTATCAGGGATTTGCGATTCAATAAAATCAAAGATATCCCATCTGGAGCCTTCAGACGTTTGAAGCACCTCAATACACTGTAAGTGCCCTTTCACTAACTTTCTCACATCAGTATTTTTTAAATGAGTTCTAAGAGGCAGCAGTGCTCCACAAGTCTTGTGCATTTCTGCGTCACTTCAGATTGCCTATCAGCAGCACAAAATAGAATTATTGTAGAGTGGTCATAAAATGAGCTGGGAAGCCATTCCGTTGTGACAACTTTCAGCCAAAATATAAATATAAGGACTCAAATTAATGTTGCCTTTGCTATACAGCAGTGCCTCCAACTGTATGGCATTACAATGTCTGATTTATAAAACACAGTATTCAGTTTTTGCTGTTTAGTTGACAAACGTGATTGTGAAATTTACGCAGATATAACTGAAATTCAGCATGCTACTCCTCATCCCTCCAGTCAATGCTGCTAGGCTTAACTTCCGCAGCATGAACCACACAATGATATACAAGTATAACTTGCTGCTTAATTTCCCTGAATTTGATCTTTGTAGTTTTTTTCTTAAATTCATTTGTTGATTCTACAGTGTGTTGGTAACACTTGCTTGGGTCAGAAGGTTGTGATCTCAATTCCGCTTGTCTTGAGCACATAAATCTAAGCTGATACTTCAGTGTAATGCTGAATGACTGCTGCATTGTTATGGATGCTGTATTTTGGATGAAATATTACAATGCCTGTTAGGCTTTCTCTACCAAAACAGGTTAAATAGTCATTTATCTCATTGCTGCTTGTGAGATCCTGCTGTGTGGAGACTGCCTGTTTTATTTTGCCTACATAATAAGAGTGACTGCAGTTGCAACACAGTTAATTGTTTATGAGGATGTGAAAGGCACAATATAAATACAAATTATTTTCTTATTTCATGGCATAACTTGTTTTAAACTATACCCAGAGTGTCAAGGGATCTGTTCTGCCCAGTACTCTGCAGATGGATTTTTGTCGTGAAGGCAGGAATGGGAAGGCGGGTTTGTTTACCAGTCGCGAACCTGCCTCCGCAGGGAAGTACAAACTTTGATATTTTGGTAGAAGTGAGCTGTCAATTTGTTCAGGACAATTCTGCCAGACAGTTAGGAGCCAGGGGACTAGAAAGAGATCTGGGTCACTGCAAATGCAGGCCACATTCTGACTCACTTTGGCAGCCATTGCTGTGGCTTCTGTTTTGACAATAACTTTGAAAGTAGGAAAAATGGAACTTTTCACATTTCAGGGGGCAGATGGAAGTTGGGATAGGGTAGGAATGTGAGGATTTCTAAAAATCTTCCTGTGATGAGGTAGGCCATCTCTGTTCCACTCAGCCTCTTCACTATGACTTAGAAGTTGATCTTCTGCACTCAAAATGCAGTCGACCCTGTTTTCGCCACTCTTGAGATGGTCTGCATTAGACAGCTTTTGAGGGCCACCGTGAAAATTTCCAAAGAGTCAAAGGCAAGCTCCTAGTGACCTTCTTGAGTGTCTTAATTGGCCTAATCATTGCTGCAGGTGAGTCCACAATCCTGCCCCCCTCCTGCTTTCTTCTTGCCTTCACAAAAGTCATCTGGGCCAGAAACAGAGGCGGCAGACCACAGGCCATCAGCACCATTTTGTCAGTCGCCCATACCTGTTCCAACTTGATTCAACATACGAAAAATTCTGCCCTGATTTCTGGACTTCAGTAAGACTTCTGGTCATGGTGGTATTCCTTTACATTGCCTTCCTATCACCTTTCAATCTCTCTTGCACCTAACTCCTCTTCATTCTCCTTGGAATTTGTTCACCTTCATCGAAAAGGATCCTCTTATCCTAACAGGCAGCCTGTTGATTTTCAAATTATCCAATGTCTACAACACTGGCCCAGTCCTTAACTAATTTCCTACTTGACCATTCCAGTCATTGTCATTATTTGGATAGAAAACTGACTTCTTTATGCTGTGTCCTCATTTCTTCTGTTGTGTCAGCTGTGGCTCAGTTGGTAGCAAACTTGCCTCTGAATCTCGAGGTTCCAGATTCAGTTCCCATCCCAGGGATTGAGCACAATAATCAAGGCCAACACTCCAGTGCAGTAATGAGGGAGCATTGCGCTGTCGAAAGTGCCATCTTCAGATGAGATGTTAAACCAAGGCCCCATCTGCCTGCTCAGGTGGATGTAAAAGATCCTTCTGCAATGTTTCAAAGAAGAGCGGAGGAGTTATCCTGGGTGCCCTGGCTAATATTTATTCCTCAATCAACATTAAAAAAAAATTGCTGTTTGTGGAAGTTTGCAGAGTGCAAATTAGCTGCTGCTCCCTACCTTACAGCACTCAAAGAAAAAGCACTTCATTGACTATAAAATGCTTTGAGAGGTCCAGTGGTCATGAAAAGTACTATATGAATGCAAGTCTTTTTTTCTCTTGTTCACAATCATTCACAGGATATAACACGAAAGATATCAAAATAATTTTTGCATTTACATTGCCTTTCCGGTCTTCAAAACATCGCAAGGTGCTTCATCCACAAGGAATTAGTCTGAAGTGCTCTGACTGAAATACAGTAAAATGTCAACCATTATGCACGAGGAAAATTTCCACAGACTGCAATGAGATGAGTGACAACTTAATTGGGTTTTCTTAATTGTTGAGGAAGGAATGTTGATCAAAACACTGAGAATATCATCCTTTTGTTCAAAGGGTGATATGGAATTTTACACTATCTGGAGCAGGCAAAATGGGTCTCTAGTTAGCATTTCACTTAAAGAGTTGAATCAGTGACAATGCAGCACCCTTGAAGCGTTCAAATGGAATGTCAGCATGTCAGTTTGTTCAACATTTGCTTATTATAGTCATAGACTTCTTTATCATTTTTGCCTAGCAGTATGTCTGAGTTTAATTTATCTAAGATGTATCTCAAGAAATTAGTGTTGAATTTGCCACAACATGCCCCCGAGTCTTAGGATGTGTGTTGGTAGAGATCCTGTGACATGCATGTATAAAGATGTTTAAGTATTGCTGTTTAATTATGGCAAAATGCACTAGAGACCACATGGGTCATATTGTCCTTCCACCAACTTTTGAAAGGCAGGACAAATCATACCATAAGACTATTGCGTTCAGACTAAGAATAAATGCCAACTTAATTACAAATAACGTTCCACATACACAGGAGAACGCAAACAGATGCTAATGGCACAAATATTTAGAAAACAATAATGATTGAATTAGTCCCAAACTTTAAAATATATTTCGAATATAATAACACACTCTGATAACAAGACTCTTGGGGGAAGTAATTGTTTGTAGAGTTTTGTCCAGTTTTGCACGCAGTTAAACAGGTGCAGCGGCACCTGTATGCCAAAAAAGAAGCCGTTCGTGTCAGAGTTAATATTGATAAATGAGTTCTCTTCCTCCTGAAAGGTATCTTTTGATAGGTCAATTCTGAGAGGTCCACTGACTCCAGTGTGCAAACTTGCGTGCCTTAACACTTCAAAAGACTTCCCTAGTAGTGAAGCAAACATAACCTAATTAGCTTTTAAATGCAGACCATGGCATGGCCAAAGTCAGCCAACAGGTTCTCATAGGCTCACAAGATAATTTCTACCCATCAGCCATTTACTTATCCAATTCCAAGTTTTCCTCCACAGTTTTGAACTTGACTGTTGATGTTTCACATGCAACTCCATATGCCCTTTTCAAAATCTAGGTGGAACTCATTGTCAGGTTTTCTGTAATAATTGAATAATGTCTAAGTGAGGGTTTAATTTTATTCTGTATTAGTCTCTAAAAGCTCAGCTGCAACAGATGCTAGACCAATTATACTTTTTTGTTCATGAGCTTTTCTTTTGTCGTCTTGAAGATACGCAAAATTGGCAACCTTGTAGTCTATTGACCAGCTTTAATATTCAAGCTCAATAATAGTATAATATTCTTTAATAAAGTTACCTTTATTTGCAAATTTAGGCTCCAAAATGTAAGTTGTTACATGATGACTGGCCATAGATTGATGCTCCAATTACAGGACAGGTACTGACCTGTTTTTTCAAAGGGATGTAAGTGGTCAGCACTGAGATATATCTCTGCTTACACCAGGCATAGCTCTAACCGAAATGGGTAACCTGTTTTATCACTGCACGTATTAATTCATGATTGATATCCGAATATGACAAGTTTATTTCAAAGATGTAATTTAAAGCACTACAGTATTGTTGTATTTCTAAATTGTATATGCATAAGGCAAGCTTAATTTGCGAACAAGGAGAAATTGTCATGTTGTCCTTTATTATTATAAAGATGCAATCAATAATTCATTAAGACCATAGTGAAACCATTTAACCATCAGTGAAAGCACAACGTATACATCACAACCTGTTGTTTCTTGCTGCTCCTCTAGATGTGCACACAAATACATGAGTTGACTGGAAAAACTTGCAGCTTTTAAACCATTGGTTACATAGGAAATATGGCACAGAAACAGGCCATTTGGCCCAACCAGTCCATGCCAGCATTTATGCTCTATTCAAGCCTGCTGTCATCTTTCCTCATCTAAATCTATCATTGTGACCCTTGTTATGATCCCCATAGAGACCGGATAACTTTTAAAAAGAAATTTGAACTCCTAGTTAATAGCTGAAAGGATGACATGACAAGATTTCCCATTTTACAACTTTTACTGTAGCAAGAAAACTAGGAGCAACATTGACTGAACACTAAGATAAAAGCTCTCCCTGTGGTTTACTTGCGTTCTTTCCCTTTTCCAGCCTGGTAATTTTTAATGCCAGAACTACCTTTCATTGGTGGCGGTTTTTCTTGGAGATTCGGTGTCCATTGCGAGCTAGGCAAATCTTCCAGTCTCACTTCAAATCCTCATAGATTTGGTATTTTCAATCCAAATGCAAGTTCCCATCCATATTCCTGTGCGGTGAAACATTGAGACTTTCAGCCTGTAATTTCTCTCTCTCTCTCTTCCCCAGACCCTGGCAGAGTAACTTGTCGGGCAGGTTCAGTGATATTTTAGGAACGACTGCAACCTGATCCTTCAGTGTGCTTTCCTAAGGATTCTCCCCCTCTCAAGCCCATCTCCATGGCAACATGTATCACATGGGCCTTGTATCCAGCGAGAAACGCTGATTAGTTATTCTTTAGACCCCACCTCCATTCAGCCTTGGAAGTAAGCGGATAGTCTGAAAAATAACCATTTAAAACCCGACATTCTCAACATCCTCCTGGGACTTTGGAGACTAACAGTTTATCTACTATCGGCACAGACGCTTCTGCCATTGCCTCCAAGTGTGAACACCTTTCATCTACTTCCCAGTAAAACGCAGAATTCAGAACAGATCACATGGCCCCCTTCATTCCCCCATTTTACTTTAAATTAACACAGTCCCAATACAACATTGGGTGGAATTTTCCATTCTGGAGACTAAGTCTGGTGGTGGATGGGAAAGTCATTAATTATGCATCTGCGAGGAACCTGGTGAATTTTGTGGTGGGGTGAGCCGGATGTCGCCCGTCCTGCCATTACCTTATAGGGCCGAAGGTCCTGGTGACATATTTAAATGGAACCCAGACAGACACTGCAGGCCAGGAGCTCCTCATTACTACTCCAGAGTCCTTGCGGCTGTAGCTCATACTGGAGAAGCTGGCAGTGAGCAGCCACATCCCAGGACTTAAGCGGGCACCTCTGGTATTGCCTTTTGCTCATCTCTAGATAAGAGCACCACTCTGATACACTCATGGTCAAGCCAGTGCTCACTGTTGCAGTAATCATGTAATGAGCATGCCCTTCACAGGTTGCCCTTCATCTCAAAGGCAGCAGGCAAGTGCTCTGACCTTCAACTGGTCTCCTTCTGGACATGGCATCCCCTCTGCACCCCACCCCTTCCAATGTAAAGGACAACCTGGAGGACCAGAGATGGGTGTTCCTCCCAGTCAGACATGAATGCATATGGAGACATCGCTATCTGAGCAGGGTAATGAGAATCATGTGCAAGAAGCTTCAAGCGGACAACTTTCTGCTTGTCTTCACTACCCTCGATACTCTTTAGAGAGACCATTGGCTTGGTCTCCGCATGACCCCTTGTCAGACATGACCATTCGCCCAGGAGGATGGAGGTTTGGAGTTGGCTACCTTCCTTCACCTGTGACCCTTGGAGGAATCCACCTCCCTCCCTCCCACTCACTGCAGCCTATGGCAAATTGCACAGAATGAATGGCAGCTCCACACTTTGCTGGGATCTCGATGTTATGAGATCCATCAGCCGGGAACAAACTTGCTGCAATGTGGGCTCAACCATAGAGAGGGGAACACAAGTGAACTTCTTTGACATCCAGTTGCCTCATAATTATGTGGGTGTCCCGTTAGTCAGCCACAAGTGCTGACCTTGAACTCCACCCAGCTGAAAAGACCGTCCTCCCACCTTGAGGGATCTCACTGACTGCGTGGTCAAGGTTGTTTTAGAAAAATGGTGCGCCTCACCTTTCAAACCTGCTCCATCACCCTCCCTCTCACCCCCCATCACCATAGACCCAGCCAATATCACCATTCCTCTCCCCTCTGTCACCCTTGAACCTCCCCCTGTTACCCTGGACCCTATCACGATCCACCTCCACATGCCTTTTCTCCCCTCTGTCCCCATGTCACCCTGACCTCAATCCGAGCCACCTGTCTCCCTCCCTCAGTGACCCACCCAATGAGACCTTCACCTACTCACCCTGGACCTGCCATCCTACCATATCCCACTCCCACCTCTGATTGCGACTGTGACTGTTTTCTCTATCACCAGTACCCTGAACCCCAGGATCCTAGCGTCGGCACCACCGATCCCATCCTTTAAGACGCTTCCCTCACCCACCCCCCAGCACAATCCTTGGACTTAATTTGGGCATATGAATATATGAAATAGGAGCAGAAGTAGGCTATTCAGCCTGATGCGCCATTCAATAAGATCATGGCTGATCTGTTGTTTCAAGTTCCATGTTCCCATCTACAATCAAATCACCCCTCGCTCTTCTAAACTCCGGTGGAAACAAGCCCGGTCTGTCCAACCTTTCCTCCTAAGACAACCCACTTATTCCAGATATCAATCTAGTAAACCTCCTTTGAACCGCCTCCGATGCATTTATATCTTTCCTCAGATAAGGAGGCCAAAACTGCACATAGTATTCGAGATGCGGTCTCACCAATGCCCTGTATAATGGAAGCATAGCATCCTTATCTTTATGTTCAATCCCTTTCGTAATAAAGGATAGCATTCCATTAGCTGCCTTAAATTACTTGCTGTACCTGCATACTAACTTTTTGTGACTCATGTACAAGAACACCTGGATCCCTCTGCATCTCAGAGTTAAGCAGCTGTTCTCCATTTAAGTAATACTCTGCTTTTTGTTCTTCCTGCCAAAGTGAACAACTTCATACTTTCCCACATTAAACTCCATTTGCCAGATCTTTGTCCACTCACTCAACCTATCTATATCCATCGACAACTCCTCATGCCCTCTTCACAACATACTTTTGCAAATTTAGCTACCATGTCTTCACTCTCCTCACCTAAGTCATTGATGTAAATCATAAAAAACTGAGGCCCCAGCACAGACCCCTATGGGACTCCACTCGTCACACCCTGCCAATCAGAAAAAGACCCATTTATGCATTTTCTCTGTTTTCTGCCAGCCAGCCAATCTTCCATCTATGCTAATATGTTATCCCCTACACCATGAGCTTTTATTTTCCATACTAACCTGTGACGTGGCACCTTATGAAAATCCTTCTGGAAATCCAAGTGCAGTACGCCTACAGGCTCCCCTTTATCCACATATTATTCCTTCAAAGAACTCTAATAAATTGGTTAAACGTAATTTCCCTTTCACAAAACCATGCTGACTCTTCCCAGTTACCTTGAGCTCTTCCAAAAGTGCCCAGATATAATTTCCTTAATGATCAATTCTAACAACTTCTCCACGACAGACGGCAAGCTAACTGGCCTATAGTTTCCTGTTTTCTGCATTCCCTTCCTTCTTGAATAGAGGGTTTGTATTTCCTACTTTCCAATCTGATGGAACCCTTCCAGAATCTGGTGAATTTTGGAAAATTAACACCAGTGCACCGACTATCTCATTAGCCACCTCTTTTAAGATCCTAGGACCCTGGAGATTTGCCAGCCCGCAGCTCCATCAATTTGCTCAGTACTGTTTCCCTAGCGATTTTAATTTCACTAAGTTCCTTTCTCCCGTTCACCTTCTGATTGCAGCTATTACCAGAATGTCTTTTTGTATCCTCTATAGTGAACGCAGAAGCAAAATATTTGTTCATTTCTTCTGCCATTTCCTTATTATCTACTATTAACTCCCCACTGTCATTCTTTAGAGGACCAACACTCACTTTACTTACTCTTTCCCTTTTTAAATACCTGTAGAATCTCTTGCTATCTGTTTTTACCATACTTAAGAGTGCTGCGGGCAGTTCAGATCGCCATATTATAAAAAGGATATACAAGCACTGGAAAAGTGCAGAGAAGATTTACAAGGTTTACCTGAAATGTGTGGGTACACATCAGAAAGGGAATGACAGACTGGGTTCATTTTTCCTTGAAAAAACGTTAAGAGGTGACTTAATAAAAGTCTTTAAAATTATGAAAGATTTTGATAAGAGTCGATACAGAGAGAAGATTTCCTCTTGTGAGGAAGGACATAACTCAAGGCCATCAATATAGATAGTGACCAAGAAATACAATACGTAATTCAGACGAAACCTTTTTACCCAAAGGGTGGTGAGAATGTGGAACTCGCTACCGCAGTGAATGGTTGAAGCAAATAGTATAGGTGTATTTAAGGGGAACCTAGTCATGTCAGGGAGAAGGGAATAAAGGTTGTTACAAATGCAATGGGCAGAATTTTCCACTCCCTCCAGTTGCGGGAACCATGATGGACAAGGGCACTTAATTTGGAGGGAGGCAAAAAATCTGTTTCCCGAAGGCTGAATAAACTGTTGGAATTCTGTTCTCCTGACTTTCGAGGCGGGTCAAAGGAAGGGTCGAGCTTCCCATCGAACAGTATCAGGAACCCCATTTGCACGTATTAGCATCCTGGCATGTTCATTAAAAGGCCACCTCGTCGGAATTAAGCTTCCCTCCTCCATGCCTGGAATGTGCAGGTTGCCCTATGAGGATAGGATGTACAGGCTGGGTTTGTTTCCACTGGATTTTAGAAGAGTGAGGGGTAACTTGATTGAAGTATATAAGACCCTGAATGGTCTTGACAAGGTGGACGTGGAAAGGATGTTCCCTCTTGTGGTTAAGTCCAGAACAAGGCGGCGCTGTTTTAAAATTAGGGGTCACCCTTTTAGAACAGAGATGAGGAGAAATTTTTTCTGAGGGTTGTGCAACTTTGGAACTCCCTGCTTCAGAAGGTGGTGAAGGCGGGGTCATTGAATATTTTTAAGGTAGAGGTAGATAGATTCTTGTTAGGCAAGGGAATCAAAGGTTACCGGGGTTAGACGGGAAAGTGGAAACCAAAACACAAAATCATCGGCCATGATCTAATTGAATGGCAGAGCAGGCACAAGGGACTGAATGGTCTACTCCTGTTCCTACTTCTTATGTTCTTATGTTCAATTCAGCACAACCTTCCTACTTTTCAATTCTATTTCACTCTATTCACAAAGCCTTGCTAATTTTTGGCGCAACTTTTTGTGATTGATGCATTTGTACTCCGAGATTCCTTTATTCCTCTAGCCCACCTAGACTTGCACCTCCCAAGTGCTATGTGACCTCCCAATTCTTCATTCCAAAATGTACTCCCTCACATTTACCTGTGTTGAACTTCATTTTCCAATTATTTGCCCATTCTGCAACTGTATTTATGCCCTGTTATTTTGTTTGACTATTGCCTCAATTTGCTGTCATCCACAAATTTAGAAGTTGTTTTTGATTACAAATCATTAATGGAAATTGTGAACATCAGTGGTTCCAGCAATGTACAACACCACTCCCCACCTTCTGCCACTCCTTCATACTTTGTTGCACTATTAGATTGTTTGTGGAATATTCATAGCTGCTAAGTAGTAATTGGGATAACAATGACTGAAGTATGCACATTTTGATGCAGTGTTTAATTTGGGATGCACATGGTTCATAGATTGTTATACTGTTCTTAAGCTCATAATATGTGATGTGCCAGCAGTAGACCTAAGTTCTTTGCCCGTGTGTAAAAGGTTATGCGCAGAATTCAACTTTCCAATTGGTTAAATAAATTAAAATTATTTATGGACTATGCTTCAGCAACCATCTGTGGTCGATAATTCCATGCGCTAACCATCCTGTGTATAAAGATTATTTTCTCCTCTAAACTTCCTCTCTTTGTAATGATCTTGAATTGCTGTCCATTAGTCACCAACTCATTGACCAGTGGAAATAACCTGCCACTTTTTACTTTATCATAATCCTTCATTATCTTGCAAAACTTTGTCAGATCTCTCCCTAACCACCTCAGCTCTAGTGTGATTGGGGGTAGTGGGGGGTGGGGGGCGTGTGGGAGTGAAGAAGCTTGGAAAAACCCTTCCATCTCCCTTGATCATTGCAACATTCATCCATAGTAACATCCCATATTATCATTTTTAACACTGCAAGTTTGTTTCCTTTCCCTATACTTCCAAAATGTATCTAGAATTTTCTACATTGAACAGCATCCATAATAAAAACAACATACTGCAAATGTTGGAAGCCTGAAATAAAAACAAAATGCTTGAAAGGTGCTGCAGACTTTCAGAGCTTTTCCAGCATTTTCTGTTTTTACATGTCTTTTACCCTTTCTATGTCTTGTTGCAGTTTTTTTTCTATAATCCTCATCATAATTTACCACATCCCTTTCCCCCTCCCCTGCAAAATGAGAATCATCTGCACATTTCAGTGTTATTCTTTCAATTCTTAAGTTCAAGTAATTTATTTATGTAATACTTAAGAATAGCTCCAGTAGACTGCCTTAGAAAACCTCTTACTAGTTGGATAAACATCTTTTTATCCCTATCCTATGCTTTTTTGTTCTCCAACCATCTCCATTCAAATGGCCACCTTTCTGTTTGTTGTTGGCTCTTGTTCTTCAAGCACTTAACGGAACTGGCAGAAAATAATCAAAGGGCAGTGGAAGTTGATGCTAGTTGTTCTTAATTATTTGTCTAGAAATTGTTCCTCATGATTTAAAAGTTGCAAATGGTAAAATGTGATGCTTGTAATTATTAGGCAAAGGTTGAAACCTTCAGAATTTGGAAGAGCTATGAGTTTTAAGTTGCTTTGTTTCCCAATATACCAGAAAGTTGCACAATATTTGGTATCTGCTGCATATTTTGTGCACCACTATCTTTGCAGTAGAAAATATTTTGTTCTGAAGCACATGTTTATAGTGTTGTTGCAAGTAGATTAGGCCTAACCAGTTTGAATCACACCAGGATAAACAGAAGAGCCCTTATTGTAACTGAAGCTTGTTGTATTTAAAAAAGGAAGCAGTTTGCGTGATGGGTTGTGGCATTTTTTTTCTCTGTGCTATGTTTACATATTTTGCGTATACAAAACTGACGCGAAAGGAGTCTTCTTTCAAACGACATCGGGATAAAAGTACAAGTTTACTTGCATTATTACTGCTGATGCAAATATCTAAAATAATTATTGGTTAAATGAAAGAGCAACTAGCTCTGGTTAATTTCTTTTAGAATTTCCAGCACTAGGTGCAACATGTGCGGTGCAACCCATGAAGCAGTAATTAATTGCTCAAAATGTTTAAATTCGCGCACTTCTTCAATTGTAAAATGCTAATGTACTTCCCAAAATTAAATCTTGGCTTCAAAGATGAAGGACTGTTCACTGCTTCTTAATTGCTGAGATAGAACTGTGTGGTGTTACAAAAACAAAGTTTATAGGATAGTTATGTTTTGGGACTGTCTCTTTAAATTAAAGTAAAATGGAGGAAATAAAGGGAATCATGTGACCAGTCCTACATCCTGCTGACAAGAAGCCTGGGTGGTGTGATTGTTAAAGATTGAAGGAGGCTCCAGGTTGTTTTACTGGGAAGTAGGTGAAAGGTATTCACATTTGTAGACAATGGCAGAAGCATCTGTGCTGACAGTGGATAAACTGTTAGTCTCCAAGGTCCCAGGAAGGTGTTGGGAATATCGGGTTTTAAATGGTTATGCTTTAAACTATCCATTTACTTCCAAGACTGAACAGAGTTGGGTCTAAAGAATAGCTAAACAGCATTTCTCGCTGGATACCAGGCCTATGTAATTCACATTGCCATGGCGATGGGCTTTGAGAGAGGAACAGGCAATAGAAAGCCATTGAAGTATCAGCGCAGGTCAGAGGCTGAGAATTCTGTGGCGAGTAACTCACCTCCTGACTCCCCAAAGCCTGCCCACCATCTACAAGGCACAAGTCAGGAGTGTGATGCAGTACTCTCCACTTGCCTGGATGAGTGCACCTCCAACAACAACACAAGAAGCTTGCCACCACCCAGGACAAAGCAGCCCACTTGATTGGCACCCCCTCCACCACCTTCAACACTTACTCCCTCCACCACTGACGCACAGGGGCAGCAGTTTGTGCCATCTACAAGATGCACTGCAGCAGCTCACCAAGGATCCTTCAATAGCACCTTCCCAGCTCACAACCTTTACCACCTAAAAGGACAAGGACAGCAGATACATGGGAACACCACCACCTGTAAGTTCCCCTCTAAACCACACACCATCCTGACTTGGAACTATATTGCCATTCGTTCACTGTCACCGGTTCAAAATCCTGCAATGCCCTTCCTAACAGCACTGTGGATGTACCTACAGCACATGGCCTGCAGGGGTTCAAGAAGGCAGCTCACCACCACCTTCTCAAGGGCAATTTGGGATGGGCAATAATAGCCAGCGACACCCACATCCCGTGAAAGAGTTTTTAAAAACTCAAGGATTTAAAGGAGGCTGAAAGATTCACCTAGCTTGGCTAGGGGGAGGGATCTCCAAAGTAAACCTCACCATGAAATTCAGTTCAGGAATTAGAAATTATCTGGCTGGAAAGGAAAACAAAAGCGAGCCATCAGGAGCTGAGAATAGCTTTGGACAGATTCCTAGAGAATGAAGTGTCCAGTTAAGGGACTGAGTAAAGTATAACTGCAGAGGGGAATTTTAGGTCTTTTTAAAAATCAAATAGTGAAATATTTATGTAATTTAGCATATAAGTTGCCTACTGAAATAGTGTTATGTTAATGTTGCTTTTAGTTTGTATGTTCCAGTAAAAGTCTTCAAACTTGAAATCTTGCTTTGTGATCCCAGTCTGTCACTGGAAATTTAAATATCTTTCTAAACGTTATTTGGTGAGAGTGGCACCATAAGCTGCATATCTCCGATTGTGACTACTCGCAGTTATTTGAATGATCTTATACCCAGTTTATATTAATTCGGCTTCAATGCACTGGTTCCCATTACCTTGAGCTGAATCTGCTGCCTTGATGCTGGACTTGGTAACACCCATACATGCGATTCACATGCGTGTAACTATGCTGAAGTGCCAATTGTGATTTGTTTTGCTGTTGTCTGTCCAAATTTCACCTGTGGCTTTGTACATCTAGTTGTGGACCTTCTCCAATATTGGAGAAAGCTATAGACCAACCTATAGATCAGGGGGGCGGCAGCACAGTTGTAACTTTATAGGACTAGTAACCCATTCGCTCGGATTAATGCTCCAGAGACATCAGTTCAAATTTCACCACTGCAGCTTGGGAATTTAAATTCAATTAATTAAATCTGGAATAAACTGTTAATCACATTAATAATGATCATGAAGCTAACGGACTGTCGTTAAAAACCCATTTGGCTATGCCCTTAAGGGGTGAAACCTGCCATACTTGCCCTGGCCTACATTTGGCGCCACACGTACAGCTATGTGGTTGACTCTTAACTTCCCTTTGAAATGGCCTAGCAAGCCATTCAGTTGTATGAAAATGCAAAAAAGAGCATTGGGTGTACCTATGCCACATGGTCTGCAACTGTTCAATAAGGCAGCTCACCACCAACTTCTCATGAGTAGTTAGGGATGGATAATAAATGCCTGCCAGGCCAACGGCAGTCACATTCCAAGAACAAATCTAAAAAAATGTACTAAAAATGGTCAGACTCAGAGTGCCAGACTTGATGCCAGATTAGCGGAAGTTAATATGGCTTTGATGACAACTGCATTCTGGTCATAGGCAAGAAGTGAAACCTCTGTCCCAGACAGTTTTTTTATTACTGCATTACCACCTCGAGCACTCATTGGAGGCAATCATGTAGTATAAAAGAATAAAAGTATGGGTACAATAGCATAATCGTTATGTGACTGGACATGTAATCCACCATAATCATTCATTCCGTCCATCACTGACGCACAGTGGGAGCAGTGTGTACTATGTACAAGATGCACTGCAGCAACTCACCAAGGCTGCTTCAGCAACATCTTTCAAATCTACGACTTGTACCACCCAGAAGGAGAAGACATGAGTAAACAGAAGTAAACACATGAGAAGACGAGCACCTGCAATTTCCCTTTCAATTCACACCATCCTGAATCAAAACTATATTGCTGTCCCATCATAGCTGCTGCTTGATTGATTGGCACCCCATCCACCCCCTTAAACATTCGCACCCTTCATCACCGGCGCACAGTGGCTCCAGTGTGTGCAGCATTTCATCAAGGCTCCTTCAATAGCACCTTCCGAACCATAATCTGTACCGTCCAGAAGCACAAAGGGAACACTGCCATCTGCATGTTCCCTCCCCGACTTGGGACTATATCTTTGCACCTTCGCTGTCAATGGATCAAAATTCTAGAACTCCCTTCTTAACAGCATTGTGGGTGCACTTGCACCAGATGGGCTGCAGCGGATCACAAATGCAGCCCACCACCACCTTAAAGGGAGTTAGGGATGAGCAACAAATCCTGGCTTTGCCGGTGATGCACATGAGCCCAAATCTTAACGTGGCAATTTGAATTCAGTTTGTTTAAAATAGCCAGTTTTTACTTTCCTTTTCATCAGTAAGAGACCAAGTTGTTGTTCTCCCTGCCACGACTCCCACCCCCAAAAAAACATCTTAAGTACTTTAAGAGTCATGCATTTTTAAGCAAAATGAGTGGTTCACGTGAGCCTCAACTGTTGTCAGAACGTAAATAGGAACATGTGTAGACCATTCGGCCCCTCGAGCCTGCTCCTCCACTTAATAAGATAATGGCTGATCTTTTAAATTCCACCAGCTGGTGTGGTGGATTTGAACCCATGACCCCAAAGCATTAGCCTGGGCTTCTGGATTATTAGTCTGGTGGCGTTACCACTAAGCCATTCAGTGACAAGTTGACTGTTATCATTTTAATACTACGGAGCTATGACAAAGTGTTGGTTCTAAAATTATAAAGAGCACCAGTGAGTGTTTTAGTGTTCCACATTGATTTCTGCATAGGCGATTCTGACAGCATAAATTAGATAAAAGCAGTTTTTCTAAAGTAGATGCGTGTTCCAGTTTGGGGGGAAAAGCTAAATGAACACGCAATATAGTTTAAAAGAAGTAAAGTTACTTTCGTATTCTTTTGGCTTGTAACACGTTTTTCTTACTTTTCCAGACTGTTAAACAACAACCAAATTAGGAGAATTCCTAGGGGTGCATTTGAAGATCTGGAGAACTTAAAATATCTGTGAGTAAATCACTTCAGTGTTTGAATTAATGGTCAGTTGAACTGCTGTAGAATTTTGAGCAAATATGTGTTCAGTTCTTGTTTCCTTTTTCTCTTGTCAAATTCCCAATAATGCCTGAAGTCAAAGAATCAAAAATAATTCAAGGTGATTGCTGAGCACTGCCTTGCAGGACAGTTGTATTTTAGAGTCTATGTGTGCCTAGTATGAAGATACATAGGAAAGTTTACATTTTATAGAAGTGGACATGTATTTAACCTTTGCATTTTGTGTTAGTGGTGAGCACCACCAGCTGAACACACCCTCTATGCATCTTTTTGGTTTGCAGCTGTTACTGGTGGAGAGGCCAACCCGGATTGAGTTGGTTTCTTGGTGTTATGCTTTCTTTCTGTGTGAAGACTGTCCTGAACACGATCCATTTTAAGACTGTTTGTTTTAGTGTGAGAAATCGAACTTAATAAATGTTTTTTGGTGCTGCAAACAAGGAAGCAAAGAAAAGATTTGTTTGTCTAATTTACAGCAGCTGTTATAAGGGTAAAATAAAAGTTGGTGATTTGCTATTTTGAAATTCTCCTCTTTTTGCTGCTGATCAGTTTACTCATGGGTGCACTATTCTGGGGATTGCCAATGAAAATACTGTCTGGATGGCAAGCCTTTTTTAATTGGATGAAAAATATATCAAAGATTTGAGCACATCATGCCTGGAACATCATTATTAATCTTTACTTCTGGATTTTCAACTAAGCAACAAAATGGAGAGTCTTGCTACTTTTTTTTCCATGCCAACTGGGTGTTTTTTCAAGGTTGCTTTAACTTCCAAAATGAAAGGTAGGAGTGAGAAAGCTGAAGGAGAAAAGTAAAGTAAAATACGTTAAATTTAAAATGTTTAAAACATAAAGTGGGAAAGAATTTGATGAAAAAAACACAATTTAAAATAAAAATAGAGTAAAAGAGTAAAAGAAATTTGGAGTGAGCACGAGTTAAGGATGTACAATTTTTAGTTTATGGTTGACTGTGTTTTTGGTTTATGGTAATCTGTGTTAAGGTTTTATTAGTTGTAGTAAGGTTTACTAGCAGTAGTAAAGGTTATTGGGAATTGCAGTGTTAACTTATTAATTATAAATTAAGAAAAGTAAATTAACACACAATAAAGATGGCAAGCAAGGTGTTGCAGAATGTGGGAACTCCTGGACGCTGGTGTGATCCAGGGCAAACTCGTCTGTAGTAAGTGCCTGTACCTTGAGGAGTTTCAGCTCAGAGCCACTGAGCTGGAGATTGAGCCGCAGACACTGCGGCACCTCGGAGGGAGAAGGTTATCTGGACACATTGTACCAGGAGGCAGAAACACCACCTTAGGATAGGGTCTTCTGATTTGGTCAATGGTCAACAGGAGGGTGTGACTGAGAGTGCGGAAGGTATGGGGAAGCCTCAGCCTTTGCATTTGCCCAACAGGTTTGAGGTACTTGCAACCTGTATGGATGAAAGTGAGGGCTACAGGGTGGATGAGTGAATTGACCAAGGCACCATGGTATAGGAAGCTATTCAAGTTGGAGGAGTAAATAGGAATGTAGTGGTAGTAGGGGACTGTATAGTCAGGGGACACAGTTCTCTGCAGCTGAGAGCAAGAGTCCAGAAGGCTGTATCACCTGCCTGGCCCCGGGGTTTGGGACATCTGCTCTGGGCTGAAGAGGAATTTGTAGTGGCAGGGGGAAGATCCAGAGGTTGTGGTTCAAGTAGGTACTAATGACATAGGTAGGACTAGGGAATATGAGCAGCTAGGGGCTAAATTAAAAAGCAGAACCTCAAAGGTAACAATCTCTAGGTCATAACCTGAGCCATGAGCAATTTGGAGTAGAGTAAATAAGGTTAGGGGATTGAATGCTTGGCTCAAAAATTGGTGTGGGAGAAATGGGTTCCAATTCATGAGGCACTGGCACCAGTACTGGGAAAAGTTGGAGCTGTACCGTTGGGATGGTCTACACCTGAACCATGCTGGGACCAGTGTTCTGGCGAGTTGTACAACTAGGTTGGTAGGGTGGACTTTAAACTAAATAGTGGGGGCAAAGGATCAAGTGTAGGAAGATGTTGATTAATTAAAGAGAGAAGGCAAGGCAAGAGAGCGAGGTAGTAATAAGAGAAGTGACAGTCAAGTATGGCAGGAAGGGACGGTGCACACAAACTTGAGTGCACCAGCAGATAAGGCCAGAGATTGAAAAAACAGTAAAAGATTGAGTTAAAGGCTCTGTATTGAATGCACGTAATATTTGTAACAGAACAGATGAATTGACATCGCGAAAAGAAATAAATATGTATGATCTGATAGCTATTATAGAGACATGGCTGCAAGATGACAAAGGCTGGGACCTGAATATTCAAGGGCACAACATTTCGGAAAGACAAAGTTAGGAAAAGGTAGGGGTTGGGGTAGCTCTGTTAATTAAGGATGACAGTTGTAAAATAGAGAGAGATGACCTTTGTTCGAAAGATCAGGATGTAGAATCAGTTTGGGGTGAAGTAAGAAATAGTAACGGTAGGAAGTCGCTTGTGGGAGTAGTTTATAGGCCCCCTAATGGTAATCACACTGTCGAATGGAGTGTACAGGAAGAAATAATGGGGCTTGTGAAGAAAGTACGGTGATAATCATGGGTGATTTTAGTCTACATATAGATTGGGCGATTGGCAATGGTAGCCTGGAAGATACCAGATTGGTAGTGGTAGCCTGGAAAATGAGTTCATGAGTGTTTTCGGGAAAATTTCTTAGAGCAGCACGTACTGGAGCCAACTGGAGATGGACTGCACTAGACCTGGTAACGTGTGATGAGACAGGATTAACTAATGACCTCTTAGTAAAGACAGCCCTAGGTAGCAGTGATCATAACATGATTGAATTTCGCATTCAGTTCAAGGGAGAAAAAAGTGGGTCTAAGAATAGTGTTTTGAATTTAAATAAGGGCCATTATGAGGCTATGAAGACAGAGCCTGCTAAAGTGAACTGCGAAATTAGGTTAAGGGATAAATCAGTAAAGATGCAGTAGCAAACATTTAAGGAGATATTTCGTAACACTGAGAAAGAAAGTGAGAAAGAAAGACACTCGGAGAAGGACATACCACCCGTGGCTAACTAAGGAAGTTAAACATAGTGTCAAATTGAAAGATGAAGCGTAAAATTCTGCGAAGGTTACTGGCTGGTTGGAAGATTAGATCGAATGTAAAAAAACAGCAAAGAATTACTAAAAATAAAGTATTAAGGAGGGAGAAATTAGGGTACGAGAGAAAGCAAGCTAGAAATGCAAAAACAGTTGGTTCCTACAGGTTTTTAACAAAGAAAAGAGTAATTAAAGTGAACATTGGTCCTCTACATGGTGAGTCTGGAATTAATAATGGAAAATAAGGAAATAGCGGATGAATTAAACGGATATTTTGCACCTGTCTTCACCACAGAGGATACAAGTAACACCCAGAAGTAAATGTGCATAAGTGGTGAAAGGGAGGGAGGGACTTAAAACAATTGCAATCACTACATTGGCAGAAAAAATAAAAAAAATCAGCACATTATTTAAATGGAGAGAGATTGCAGAGCTCTGAGGTACAGGGGGATCTGGGTGTCCTTGTACATGAATCACAAAAAGTTAGTATGCAGGTACAGCAAATGATTAGGAAAGTAATGGAATGTTGTTTATTGCAAGGGAAATGGAAGATAAAAGTAGGGATGTTTTGCGACAGTTGTAAGGGATACCAGTGAGACCACATTTGGAGTCTCCTTATTTAAGAAAGGACATAGTTGCATTAGAAACAGTTCAGAAGGTTCATTTGACTGATCCCTGGATTGAGGGTGTTATCTAATGAGGAAATATTGGGCCTGTATCCACTGGAGCTTGGAAGAATGAGAGGCAATCTTATTGAAACATATAAGATCCTGAGGGGACTTCACAAGGCGATTGCTAAAAGGATGTGAGAGAGAGACTAGAACTAGGCAACACAGTTTAAAAATAAGGGGCCTCCCATTTAAGATGGATATGAGGAGAAACTTTTTCTCTGAGGGTCGTGAGTCTTTTGAACTCTTTTCTCCACAGAGCGGTGGGGCTGGGTCATTGAATATTTTTAAGGTTGAGTTACATTGGCTCCTTTGTCAATCAAAAGTCTATAAGTGTCTAGGGGATAGGAAGAAAAGTAGAATTGAGGCCACAATCAGATTGGCCATGATCTTATTGAATGGTAGAGCAGCCTCGAGGGGCTGAATGGTCACAGCCTCCTAGTTTCATATGTTCGCTTTAATATTTTAATCATTCTACTTCTGATGTAGGAGTATTTTCATTACTGCAATTATTTTTTCAGTGCCTCTGTGCTTATAACTTGAAAATTCCACCAGCATCGGTTGAGGGGAATTTTCTGAGTTTAAAACTATTTATCATTCTGAAGAGCAGTGTGTTCTTTTTCATTGCTCTACAGCCAACTTCCTTCTTGTCTCTGTTAAAGGTGGTGATTCATGCTGAGTTATGACTCCAGCACAAACAGCCCTCCTGTGCATTGCCCAGATGGCCTATCACCATACCTAAAATTTTGACGGAGTGCAGGGCATTTCAGTTTAAGCCAAGATTCATGTGCATGCTTTCCAGGAGGAGAGAATGCATTGCAACCAAGAGTGGTAATTCTGGCTTGCCTATTTTAAATTATTTCCCCCCACTCACCCCCCACCCTCCCATCCTCTCCTTCACCTTGGGCTTTTTCATTGCTCCAACAGCTACTCTGGCTATGATCAGCTAGCTCAGCTCAAGAATGAAATCAAGCATATTGTTTGTATGGCTCAGTGTCACATTACACTGAGGCTTTGGAGAGCAATTTGTGCAATTTATACCAATTTCTTAAAAATAAGACAGAACACATACCAGTTCGGCCTCAAAAGTGAGAATAGCAGAGGTGTTGATGTCATTGTGCAGCAGGTAACGTACTGGGTACAAGATTTTAGCTGTGTGAGCAGCTGTCTAATTAAGTGATAAAACTGCTGAACTTGAAGGAAAACAAGGTCAAACAGCATTAGGGCTGCATTAATTTGTGAAATGTGTTGTCAGCTTATTTCCTTCGCACAAGTTTTAAATGTGAGAATTATGGTTGTGTTTAGATGTCTGTGCACTCTGATTTTGTATTTTTATTGCTTTGTATAAGGGAACTCACAGTATTTCGAAAGAGAACCTGGTAAATTTTGAGAGTTATCAGTTTTTTTGAAAGAACCATTTTTTGTTTCTTGCTCATGCTAGAATTGCTATCACTGAATGTAGGCAGAATTAAAGATTCCGTAATGCGAAAGGACAAGAGCTGCTCTAAATTTGATGGGTGAATGCAGATCATGTAGGCCAGTTCACAGGGCAATGCAGTATCAAAAATGAGAAGCATCAAGAAGATCCTTAACGCTTTATGAATTGGAAGTTTTGCTTGGCTGACATATTGCCAGGAAACTGGATATATTATTGGCATTTAACAATTCATACCACTGTAAGCTGCATTTAATATCAACTTCATATTAACTTTGGGTTTCAATGCACTAAACTGTTCAATTCATAATGAATGATGCCCCAGAGTTTGCAGTTACCAGCGAAGCAAGTTGATTGTCATTGAGCTTGAAGAAAGCCTTGCTGAGAGATGTACTGATCTCTGTGGCAAGAGCTTTTACCTTTCTTGTGTGCAACTGATTGCAGTGTTCTTTAATGGGGATTTTCAACGTGGAGCAACAGTGAACTTATCAAGCTGTCCATGCAGCCAATCACATCAAAGAATTCTCAGAGCCAGTCAAACAGGAAATGGAAAGCACTAAATTCAAATTGCTTTTTTAAAAAAATTACATAGAGCAGTTTAAAGATTGGGGCAAACACATGGGGTTAAGGTATAAGCCGAAATACAAAAAAAAATCTTTAAGAAGAATTAGTAGTTAATTATAATGGAGACATTTAACAAACCTCCACAAATATCATCCTATGAAAAAAGTAAGTTTTTGTTCAGCAATAGTTATTGCTCAGATTGCTGTTTAAAAATTCTGAATGAACAAGGTGTAGCTTTTTATGGAGTTTGTAACACTGATGTGAGAATGGGAACTGGGAAGTTCTCACCACATCAACTGATTGCCAGCTCTGCTGAGCATGGTCCGCAGTGCAGCCTATGGTGGAACTGAGTGACTGACTGCAGCTTCAGGGTTTCCGTGTTCACCTGCCCATGTGCTAAATTCTGAAGTTGCGGTCAGTTTTAAAGGGAAATGACAGCACACGCTGACAGCCTTTAATGTAATAAAGGTGTAAGTTTGCTGCCAAATAAATTTTGCAGAAAATAGTTGCATACCATGTTAATGTGTTTTTCTTTTCATTTGGGTCAAGTTGAATTGCTGAGTGACTGAATAGAATGAGCTAAGATTTTTTAAACTTAAACTGACTACTAATATTGCTGTGAGCAATCCTAATTAAAACATAGTTTCCTACTAGTTTCAAACTATGTATTACTTGTCGTGTACAGCAGTTTTACAAACTTGCCTGAAATGGCATCTATGAGAACTGGTTTAGTGGATTAAACTGTCGTTCCTTTCTAAGGGTTCAAGCATACTTGTTTAGATTTATTGTGTCATGCATTATATGCATTTGTAATGATCCAAATCTAGTTTTTGAAATATCTTCACGAACAGAACGTTTAGCAAATGTTTTTCATACCTGTTCTCCAAAATAAATAGTCACCTGGTATTTCACGACATCATCACCCATAGCATATCTTTTCGTATGTCAGGTCTCCCTCCTTAACTCATGCATTTCAGTAATGTTCCAGTGATCTTCTGTTCCCAAACAATTTTGTCAGACACATAGTACACTTATGTAGCTAGTGTATATTATGGGAATGCATTTCTTGTCCTGAATAGTTGCAGCTGATTCCTGATGCCCTCTGATTAGGGTTGTTCAAGTTCTGGTTGAACTTCAGGAAAACCAATGAAAACTCTAGTTGAATAGTTGAAGCTTCAAAAGCCCAAGTTATAAAATGAAGACATCCCATTTCTGCATTTTAACGTTAGTATAGAGTGAGTAATATCAGACTTAATGTTCTGAGCTGTCTTTATTTAACAGGCCAGAGTTAGGTTATTTGTTCCACTGCCTCCTTTCAACATTCCATATTTGACTCTCTCTGTGAGGAATCAGGGTTGACAATTAATAGAAGTGGCCAATTTGGATACTGAACTGTACTCTTGTGACAGAACAGTCTACATATATTAGGAAAGTACCAGGGATGAGGAGAACAGAAAAGCTGGCATTACTCTCAAAGCAGCAAAGGTTAAGAGGAGCTTTGATAGTAAAGTTTTGAAGGGCTTTGATGGAGAAAATAAGGGCAAACTGTTTCCAGTGGCTGAATAGTTAGTAACCAAAAGACATGGATTTGACCTAGACCAATACCCTATCCCCACCCCCGGCAACCCATCCATGGAATTCACCACACCAGCACGACACCCCACCTCCCCAATCCTATCCATATAACGTAAACATGTACCTTCTCCCTGGCCTGTCAATTTCAGTGGGACTTTTAACGTACCTGATCTGTGGCAGCAGGTGCCATTTAACAAAAAAAGGGGGTGTGTCCTCCTTCAACCCGACTCTATGATGCTGGGCCTTTAGGACCGCTGTGCTGCCTGGATCTCGCCCAACCTGGGTCGGGAGGTTGGGTGAGACAGGCACGAAAGAAATTCAGTAAGTAATTGGACACGGAGTGGCAATCTCATGCTGATTACCACTCTGAGGAAGTTCCGGCCCATTGTTTTGTTTTGATCTGCAATGCGCTTCCTGAGACGGTGGTGGGGGCAGATTCAGTCGTAACTTTCAAAAGGCAATTGGATAAATACTTGAAGGGGACAAAAAGGGAAAGAGCAGGAGGAGTTGGATTAATTAGATCGCTCTGCTAAAAAAGCGGGCACAGATGTGATGGGCTGAATGGCTTTCTTCTGTGCTGTATCGTTCTACGGTTCTATACTCTGTCAGAATAAAAGCACATAAGATGTTAAAGGTGGAGTGGACCATTTAGTCCCTCGAGCCTTTCAATTCAATTCAAGAAGATCATGGCTGATCTAGTTGTGGCTTTGAGTCCACTTTCCTGCCTGCCATAAGCTTTGACTCCCTTGTCAATCAAAATTCTGTCTAACTCAGCCTTGAAAATATTCGTTGATCTTGCCTCCACTGCTCCGTGGAGTAGAGAATTCCAAAACTTAATGACCCACTGACAAAAGAAATTCTTCCTTGCTTCCCCCTTGAATAGAAAATTCCTTATTTTTAAACTGTGTCCTTAGCGCTAGATTCCCCCACAAGAGGAAACAACACCTCAGCATCTACCCTGTCAAGCCCTCTTAGAATCTAATGTTTCAGTAAGATCACCTCCCATTCTTCTGAACTCCAATGAGTATAGGCCCAACTTGCTCAACCTTTCCTTATAAGGTAATCCCTTCATTCCCAGGAATCAGCCTAGTGAAACCTCCTCCAACAAACTGCCTCCAATACAAGTATATCTCTATAAAAACAAAAAGCTAAAAGCTACTGCAGATGCTGGAAATCCAAAACAAAAACAGAATTACCTGGAAAAACTCAGTAGGTCTGGCAGCATCGGTGGAGAAGAAATCAGTTAACGTTTCGAGACTTCATGACCCTTCGGCAGAACGTTCTGCCGAAGGGTCATGAAGACTCGAAACGTTAACTGATTTCTTCTCCACCGATGCTGCCAGACCTGCTGAGTTTTTCCAGGTAATTCTGTTTTTATCAAGTATATCTCTCCTTTAAATAAGGAGGCCAAAACTCTACACGGTACTTTTGGTGTGGTCTCATCAATGTCCTTGGTTGTAGCAAGGCTTCCCTACTATTATACTCCAGCCCGCTTGCGTTAAAAGCTAATATTCCATTTGCCTTCATAATTTCTTGCTGTACCTACATGCTAGCATGCTAACTTGTTGTGATTCATGTACAAGGACACCTAACCCTCTTGGTACCGTAGCATTCTGCAGTCTCTTCATTTAAATAATATTCTGCTTTTCCATTCTTCTCGACAAAGTGGACAGCCTCACATTTCCCCACATTATACTCCATCTACCAAATTTTTGTTCACTCGAGCTTTTGCTCACTCACTTAACCCATCTTTCCCTTAGCAGACTCTGTGTATTTTCCTCACAACTTGCTCTCCTCCCTATCGTTATATCATCAGCAAATTTGGCTACAATGCAGTCGGTCCCTTCATTCAAGTCATTAACAGATCGTAAATATTTGAGGCCCCAGCACTGATCCCTGTAGCACTCCATTAGTTACAGTTTGCTAACATGAAAATGATCCATTTGTCCTGACTCTGTTTCCTGTTAGTTAACCAATCCTCAGCAATACTTCCTCCAAATCCAGCAACTTACCACAACATCCCCAAAAACATTGCATAGTATTTTCAAACACCTTGCAACCTCCTAAGATATTCAAATTTACTTAACCTGCAAGTTGGGTGCCTGGCCCTTAAAGTAGCACTGGTGCACCATCCATTTTGCAGCTCAACACTTCTTTTCTTTTCACAGAGTGATGTGTGAACTTGGTCAACGGACCTGCCTAGTCCAAATTGGGAACTTTGGTTTCTCATCAGGCGGGGATGCACGACGTCAGGATAGCATTGATTCAGTTGCTTCCAGTGCACAAGGGGCACTTCATGCATATGCCCTCTTCAAGAGGGTACACTGTGTGGGTTGCACCAGAAGCAGCTAGCAGTGCAGTGCCATGCACACCCCTCGGGGCATGAAGCTTAGTAGCACCACCTGATGTTCAGTGGAACAAACTATCAGTGTTTCTAGGTTTACTTCTGAAGATGTTCACAAGCCTCGTTTGTACTAATTGTTGTTTAATTCTTTCTTTGTATCTGAGTAGTTGATATGGGTGCTGTTTTGACCAGGGTGGCAATGAGTTAATCGCTGGCACCTTGCATTCTAGTTGTTTTCTTTGATCAGTGCCCAGTTTATCATGTTTTAACTTGGGTAGCAGCGTACATAAATAAATGTCTTATTACTCTCTGTAAGTAGAAATTTAAACTGTAGGGTTAGTTCCGTGATCCTGTGCTCCCCAGCTGTAAAGCTGCATTTGACACGAGCACCGGATGGAAATGGGGTTGCAGCATGTGGCTTTGGTCCTCTAAGCCAAGTACCCTTTGGGCACAGCATTCCACAGACCACAGGAATCAAAGAATTAGTCTGGTTGCCTGCAGTCGTTTTGCTCTTTCTTGGGCCTTAGCACAACAACTGTTCTTTCTCCTCCTTGAAGCCCATTCATCCTCTTGAGTCTTCAGCCTTTCCTCAATGTTGAGCTCCCCAGTTAAACAGATACTCATCTGCATTGCAAGTTTTCACTTGACCTGAGCTCTGTTTTGACCATGTGGCAGAAATTTCAGAACCCATTTGTTTGTTTCCTCAGTGAGGAATTATTCTGTTTACTAGTCATTTTCTTATCTTTGCCTCATGGTAGTGATGAAGCACTGGCCCAACAACAAATAACAAGCAAAACACCATTGAGCAAGGTTTTACTTCATCTATCTTCCCATATCAAGATTTAACATTATGGGAACACAGCCAATGCTTTAGTTCAGAACCCTCTTAAGGTTGCTTTGGTGATTGGAAGTGCTTATCTAAAATATTTCCACATGTGGTTTGATATACCATGGAATAGATGATTCTAATCTCTGAATTCTAGTCCCATTTCAACCATGACGATGGAGGTGGGGGGAGGGTGTGACTTCAACTGCCAGATGCAAAATGCAGGCTGTTGGATTACCGAAAAATTCAGTTCACAGCTTCTCTACATTAATGTTTAATAATTTTAATGGCATGACCATGGAGAAGGAGTTGTTTGATCATCAACGGGGCCTGCTTTTACATAAAGGGAAGGGCTCTCATAATTTAGAAATAATCAGGCCTCCAGCCATGTCCCTTGTTTCTATCCCACTGTACCTCCATTTTTTGAGGGAACGAGAGAAGCTCCAAAATGTCAAGTGGCCAGGCACTTGGAAAAGCTTGTCAAAAGTGAGCATTCTTCGGCTGCTGAGACCATTCAGCAGCAGCTCCATTGACATGCTTGGAGTTGGGCCTCTGAAGCATTTCTGCCCACTCAAGTAACATCAAAGCATGAATGTGCCACCAAATGCTCCAGAACTCCAGCACCCCTCCGGTACAGACTGCAAGGTAATGTGCCTTTTAGGGGGCTGAAGAACAATTGGGCGACTGGGCAGGTTGTAGAATTCCCTTGTGAAAGGTGGCCATTGTGCAGTCACTGGTGAAGGTGTTCACAGCCCCTTGCATTGTCTTTATTCAGGTTTGGACCAGTATCGCTCATGGTTCAAGCTAACAGCGCAGCCTTGCAATGCAGGTTAGGAGAATGCCTGAGCCAAGAGCACAGCATGCAGTCCAGTGGCCGAAGCTGCAGCCAAACAGTCAAGTGGAGTGGGCCAGATGTGGGTGGGGCTTCCACGAAGCACACTACACACTGACCATCCAAGTGGTGGCCAGCGCACTCCGGCATGTGTGAAGGTGCCTTGAGATACAGCCAGAGCAGGAGTCTTAACCAAGAGAGGCCCTGAGGAGACATATGCTAACCCATGCCTCACTCCCTTTGACCTGCAGGAGGAGAACATCAGGATCCTGGAGCCTGGTGATCTAGTGTTATGCCTCATGGCTTACAGAGACCAGAGAAGGAGGAGAAGAGGATGGCGGAGGTGCCTGTCTCACCAAAGGGAGGAGCACCACCTTCAAGGTGCAGGTGTGGCTGGGCATCCTGCGCACAGCTGAAGATCCACAGAGAGCTGTCGTACAGGCACCTCACTAGACCCAGAACCTATAGGCGGTGCTTGTCATTCCTGCAGGTGACCAAGAACCAATGTCACCAAACACTTTGCATATCTAGGGAACTGGTCAGTCACATATGGCACTTGCTGCAGGATTTGGCGCCACAGGGTCTTGGAGGGTATCCACTGCCAGTGGCTGTGAAAGTGACCGCGGTGCTCAATTTTTACGCCAGTGGCTCCTTCCAGGGCTCCACAGGTGACTTGTATGGGATCTTGCAAGTCTCCACCCACAGGTGCATCCAGGAGGTCACAGATGCCATCTTTGCGAAGGCACACAACTTTGTGCATTTCGACCGGGATCAGGCAAGCCAGGAGGCAAGAGCGCTGGGATTTGTGCAGATCTCTGGTTTTCCACAGGTGCAGGGCGCCATCGACTGCACTCATGTGTTGTTTAGATCTCCGTAGCAACAAGCAGCGCAGTATGTGAAGCGCAAGGGCTTCCTCCCGCTGAATGTTCAGCTGGCCTGTGACCACCACAGACGTATCCTGGAAATGAGCAGACCTGCAGGGAGCGTCCACGACTCCTAAATCCTCAGCAGGTCTCAGATCTTCCAGGGTCCACAGAGGCTGCAGGTTGGCTCCTCTGGGACCAGGGCTACCTGCAGAGGACGTGGCCGATGAGGCATGTACAGCGGCCTCAGACTGCAGCCGAGAAACGGTATGACGCAACTCATGCTGCAACCCGGACTTTGGTGGAGCAAACGATTGAGATCTTGAAAATGAGGTTTTGGTGCCTTGACAGGTCTGGTGGAGCACTGCAATACAATCCCCAGAGGGTGCCACATGCCATCCTAGCTTGCTGCATGCTACACAACCTGGCGCTGCAACCTGGCTGAGGAGCAGAAGAAAGAGCTGCACATCTCCGATGAGGAGGACATCAAAGGGAATGAGGGTGATGAGAACCTCTAAGGCGAGGATGCCGGTGATGAGGCCATCACACTGGCCAGATGAGGTAGGTGCGCTCGTGAGGCCCCAATAACTGCAAGATTTGTGGAGGATAATGATGAAATGTAGTGAGGATAGTCCTGACATCCTCACCTTGCATTTGTGAACATTTGACTCCTGTGTGGCTGATGGTAGCACACATACCCTCAGTGCTCAGGCTCATGTCATGGATTCTGGGTCAATTGAAATTTTCAAGACAGAGATCCAAAGATCTTCATTGAGACATTGTGAAGCAAAGGTGGTGAATGGAGTAGAGGTGCAGATCAGCCATAGTTTAATTAAATAGTGGAGCAGGCTTGAGGGTGTGAATATCCTCCCCATGATCCAAACACTTTTTTTGTTATATACAGAGCCATGTGTTGAGAGGGAAGTCAAAGTAGAGGGATGAATATCACTTGTAAACCAAGTAGCCTATTAAAAGCTTAAAGTCAAATAAATTGTTAGAAGCAAACAATATAGTGATCATCTATAAATTCTGAATGTTTTAATCAGAAAGACGAGTTGGCATTATTTAGACCAGATCACTTGAGCAAGATAACAGGTTCTCGCAAGTGCCACTTGAGAGGCACCAGCAAGCAACTGACTTCCCTCGGGATAGGGGAACAATGTGACAAATCGAGAAATTTCTGCTGATCAGTTTTTAAACTATCCCAAAATAAAGCAAAAACTGTTTCTCCCTGATCAAAACTGAGCATGGAGAATCACAGATGCTATGGGCGGAATCTTCCCAGTCCCATGGAGGCAGGACTGGAAGGAAACTAGTGCTACCCTAATTATTTCTGCCTCCGAGCAATGCTGCCAGAGGTGGGAATCAAAGGGCAGTGGCCAACAGGTAGACAATTAGCTTTATTGTGAGAAAGAGATTTTTGATATCAACAGAAAATGTTGGGAAAAGACTAAAATTCATGTGGTAACATGGTTCCCCTTATTTATGATGAGTTTCAATTGTAACTGCGGACTGTAGAATCATGCTTCATTGTTTTCAGTTTTGTTTTTTCTCCTTTTGTGGAAACCTAGAAAAACAGCAAAATTAAACACTCCTAAATATAGGCCTGTAACATGTAAAAATAAATTGCAAGTGACTCTTGATTTTTTTCTTGTACTGAATATCAGAAGCAAATAGTCCTAATTGCAATAACAGTCGACGCACAAATAAACATGGACTGCATTTTTCTATATCTGGTCTCTTGTGTATCTTCCACTCCTTTCATCCCACCATAACCATCTGTGCCATCAACTTTATAGGGCCTAAGCTCTGGAATTTCCTCCCTAAACCTTTTCACCTTCCATCTTCCTCTCCTGCCCTAAGAAACTTCCCTGCTCCACCCCCAACCCCACCCCTTAATACCACTTCTTTGGCCAAACTTTTAGTCACTGCTCCTAATATTTTGGCTCAGCATTGGATTGTTGTCTGCTCTGCTTCTGTGAAGCACCTTTTGCTGTTTGAAAAACACTATACAAATGTAAGTTACTGCAAATAACTGAAATAACACAGTAAATTTACAGTGAAAACTTATTGAAATAGACATACAAAAATAGAAAAATTTGTATGAATATCATGTAAACAACACAACAATTAGTTAAATTATACCACTGAGAAAATAAGTAAATCTTTCAGTTGTCCACCCTTAGTGTTAGAACAGATGAACAGTTTCTTTTAGACATAATGACTTCAATATTATATATGTAATATATATATATACATACATATAATGTGTATATGTATGTTGTGTCCACGTTGTTATACCTGTACTGTCACATTTTAATAGGAGTTCCTCTTGATGTGATAAGAGTATGAGGCTGCAATTCCATACGCTGGTCATATGAGAAGGCTGTGCTGATCAATTCCTGGATTTTCAAACACCCCTGTCAGTAACCTTATGAAAGGTGTGTAGTGTAGAGTATTACTGTTTTAGTTCTTCTAGCCTAGCTTTTTTTTAGAATTCTCGCCCTTGTGTTTTCAAACCTCTCCATGACCTCGCCCCTCATATCAGCATACAAATTAGGAGCAGGAGTAGACCACTCAGTCCCTCGAGCCTGCTGCGCCATTCAATAAGATCATGGCTGATCTGATTTTAACCTCGTATTCCTGCCTACACCTGATAACCTTTCACCCCCTTTCTTATCAAGAATCTATCTACCTCTGCCTTAAAGATATTCAAGGACTCTGCCTCAACCACCTTTTGAGAAAGAGAATTCCAAATTGTCTCAACTGTCAAGAGAAAATAAATTTCTTCATCTCTGTCCTAAATGGGGGACCCCTTATCTTGAAACAGTGACCCCGAGTTCTAGATTCTCCCACAAGAGGAAACATCCTCTCCACATTCACCCTGTCAAGTCCCCTCAGGATCTTATATGTTTCAATCAAGTCGCCTTATTCTTCTAAACTGCAGCCTAAACAAGCCTAGCCTGTCCAGCCTTTCCTCGTAAGACACCCTGCCCATTTCAGGTATTAATCTAGTAAACATTCTCTGAACTGCTTCCAATGCCTTTACACCTTTAAGTAAGGAGACCAATACTGTACACAGTATTCCAGATGTGGTCTCATCAATGCCCTGTACAACTGAAACATAACTTCCCTACTCTTGCATTCAATTCCCCTTGCAATAAATGATAACATTTTATTAGCTTTGCTAAGTAATTGGTGCGCCTGCATACTAACCTTTTGCGATTCATGCCCTAGGACACCCAGATCCCTCTGCATCTCAAAGCTCCGCAATTTTTTTCCATTTAGATAATATGCCTTTTTATTTGTCCTGCCAAAATGGACAACTTCACATTTTCCTACATTATAGTCTGTTTGCAGATCTTTGCCCACTCACCTAACCTATCTATATTCTTTTATAGCCTTCTTATGTCCTCTTCACAACTTACTTTCCTACCTATGTTTGTGACATCAGTAAATTTAGTAATCATACCATCAGTCCCTTCATTCAAATCATTTGTATAAATTGTAAAGAGCTGAGGCCCCAGGACTGATCCCTGTGGCACACCACTGATCACATCCTGCCAACCAGAAAAAGGCCCATTTATGCCAACTCACTGCTTCCTATTAGCTAGCCAATCTTCTATTTGTGCCAATATGTTGCCCCTTACACCATGAGCTTTTATTTACTGCAATAACCTTTGATGTGGCACCTTATCAAATGCCTTCTGGAAATCCAAGTACAGTACATCCACCGGTTCCCCTTTATCCACAGCACCTGTTATTTATTCAAAGAACGCCAGTAAATTGGTTAAACATGATTTCACTTTCACAAAGCCATGTTGACTCTGCCTGATTACTTTGAATTTACCTAAGTGCCCTGCTATAATGTCTTTAATAATAGCTTCTAACAATTTCCCTGTGACAAATGTTAAGCTAACTGGCCTATAGTTTCCTGCTTTCTGTCTCTCTCCCTATTTGAATAACAGAGTTACATTAGCTATTTTTCAATCTAATGGAACCTTCCTTGAATCTGGTCAATTTTGGAAAAGTAAAACCAGCACATCAAATATCTCAGCAGGTCTGGCAGCATCGGCGGAGGAGAGCACAGTTGACATTTCGCGTCCTCATGACCCTTCAACAGAACTTCTGTTGAAGGGTCATGAGGACGCGAAACGTCAACTGTGCTCTCCTCCGTCGATGCTGCCAAACCTGCTGAGTTTTTCCAGGTATTTCTGTTTCTGTTTTTGTTTTGGATTTCCAGCATCTGCAGTTTTTTGCTTTTACACAAATATCTCATTAGTCACTTCTTTTAAGGCCCTAGAATGAAATCCATCAGGACCTGGGGACTTGTCAAACTGCAGTTCCAACATTTTGCTAAGTACCACCTCCCTGGTGATTGTAATTTTCTTGAGTTCCTCCCTTCCTCCCTTTTGCTGACTTACAGCCATTTCTCGAATGTTACTTGTTATCCTCTCCAGTGAAGACTGATGCAAAATACCAATCAATTCACCTGGCATCTCCTTATTTTCCATTATTCATTCCCCAGATTTACTTTCTATAGGACCAACCTTCCTACCTTTGTAACCTCCTTCAACTCTACAACCTTCTGAGATATCTCCTCCTTCAATTTTGCCACAATTCCAATTTTAACTGCTTCAGCATGAGATGGGAAATGTTGTGCTCAAACCATCAGGAGGTATGGAGCAGCCTTGATGTTCCAGCTGGCCTGTTTTTGCCATTCAATTTTACATGCTTTCTACATTTCTTCTTTAGTTTCGCCATTTGTGTACATTTATTGTGTCCAGACATTAATTAAATTTCTTCAGTATACATATACAATCATATGTGTTTATATTGTGTGCAGGGATTCTGTCATCTTCATTCTATTATATGTTTATTGTATGCACTATTATGGACTCTGATTGCGGGATAACACTAGAGATCAATCAGTATAATACATATTTTGAAGTATAACAATAAAACAGTTCTGGTAACATTTGTTTCCAGAAGTCAAGTATTTGGAGCTACTTAAAAGCAACTCACTGTACTTGGGCTCCAAGTTCCCTAATGCACTGCTCAACTTTTTACAGCATTAGAAATTGCTTAACACTGAGCTATCTCACCTGCCTTTTTACTTAGCCAGGTAAGACAGCTAGGTGTTAAGAAACAGCTAAGTCAATGGGTGGTTTTATTAGTTGTTTTAAATACTGATATTTACAATGAGCTGCACTCCATTAATTAGACTTCTCCCTGAATCCTTTAGCTCTGTTTTTTTGCTCTGGAAATTGGTGAACATGTGAGCTGATATCAGTATGACAAGTGTACCCGTACATCTGAGACCTTAATGAACAGTGTGATCAATAGTATAGCTCCTTAACCATGGAGATTTAGGGATTGCAAAAACAAAGAAACCACGGAGAAGGAGAGTGAATTAGATTCATATTGGGCACAAAGAGAATGAAAGAGAGATTGGATTTGAGAAAGGGAGAAGAAAGAAAAAAAGCAAGACAATTGTAAAATTTAAGATCTTTAAAAACTCTGCAAGTACCTGAAGGAATGAGTTTGAACATTTTATATAGACCCAGATCAAGTAGCGGCAATGATCATTGGATTGCTGCTGCATTTGAAAATTCTCTCTACTTGACGCTGTTGTACATTTCTACAAAGACCTTCCAAGCCGGGCTTCCACAGAAATGCACAACATCCATTGGGGATCTCCGTCAAAGCAGAGTAGAGTTGGGGGAAGTCAGGACATACACCCTTTTTTGTGGCACGAGCTGCTTAATGGTAAGTTTGAATGTTAGTGGATGAATGAATGTTAGTGGATGGGTGAATCAGTGAATGGGTACGTGAGTATGTCGGGTAGGGTAGGTCAAGTCTTGGGGTGTGGTTGGGCGGGGTGATTGGGTCGGAGGGTGGCCAAGGGTATAGTTGGGTTGGGGGATAGTCAGGTCTTGTTGGGGGGTAATTGGGGAATTGATTTTGTAGTTACCCAGATAGAGTCATAGAGGTCTACAGCACAGAAAAAGGCCCTTCAGCCCATCGAGTCTGTGCCGGTCAAACAAGTACCTAACTATTCTAATCCCATTTTCCAGCACTAGGCCCATAGCCTTGTATGCCATGGCATCGCAAGTGTACATCCAAATACTTCTTAAATGTTATAAGGGTTTCTGCCTCTACCACCCTTTCAGGCAGTGAGTTCCAGATTCCCTCCACCCTCTGGGTGAAAAAATTCTTCCTTACATCCCCTCTAAACGTCCTGCCCCTTACTTTAAATCTATGCCCCCTGTTTATTAATTCCTCCACCAAGGGGAAAAGCTCCTTCCTGCCATATCTATGCCCCTCATAATTTTATACACCTCAATCATGTCCCTCCTCAATCTCATCTGCTCCAGGGAAAATAACCACAGTCTTATCCAATCTCTCCTCATAACTAAAACTCTCCAGCCCAGGCAACATCCTGGTAAATCTCTTCCGCACTGTCTCTAGTGCATTCACATCCTCCCTATAATGCGGATTCCAGAACTGCATGCAATACTCTAGCTGTGGCTTAACCAGCGTTTTATACAGTTCCAGCATAACCTCCCTGCTCTTATATCTATACCTCAGCTAATAAAGGCAAGTACCCCATATGCCACCTTAACCACCTTATCTACCTATCCCGCTACCTTAAGGGACCGGTGGACATGCACACCAAGTCCCTCTGATCCTCGGTACTTCCCAGGGTCCGACCATTCATCGTGTATTCCTTTGCCTTCGTTGTCCTGCCCAAGTGCATCACCTCACACTTATCCGGATTAAATTCCATTTTCCATTGATCAGCCCATCTGACCAGCCTGTCTTTATCCTCTTGTAATCTAAGGCTATCCACCTCACTATTTACCACCCCATTAATTTTCCAATTTAGACTTGGTTTTTGTGGTGTAAGAGTCTAGCACATATAGCGTTAATGTACCAGTGATGTAACAGACCACAGAGCTATACCTAACAGCAAGTATGGAGACAGATCCTAGCTTGTACCCTTTAATGTATATTTGTAAATAGTTCTAAGAGTCAATATAGACTTAGAGTTAACCTACGCATGACTACAAAGACTTTTTCAGACCTACCAAACTGTAACCAACACCCTACAACAGTTTTAATCTGTCTGACATTTCCAGTAAGTACCACAAAACTGTCTGTAGCCTCTGACTGTGACTTGGAGTTCGAGAGGTTCATGGAGAATCCCGGGGAGAAGGGGAATTGTCCATCTAAAGTTGAAACTTGCCAGCAGCTCCCACACAGGTCCACGCATCAAGACTTCCACAGGGTCCCAATGCATATCTTCGGTCCTATGTCCGGTCTCTGGCAATCTGGAGACTGGAAGGTTTGGGCCATTGTTCCCTTTCTGGGCCAGAGAAGTTGATTGATATTGCTATAGACTCTTAATTACCAGACTTAACTTTCTGATGTGAATTTAATGGGCGATTAATATACAAATCAAGAAAATTCTTAATTAACCAGGCAAAATAGACTTTGTGTGAAGCAAATGGTGGAATGGTGTAAATTGTCCAAAAAGTTCTGGAAATTCATGACTTGTGGTGGCTTTTCTCTGAATCCCCTTGAGTTTGCTGGCTGCACATCAATAACAGCGAGTCTCATTAAAACAATGTCAGTTTTCGAGCAAAATCCTACCTATTGTATTTTTGTGTATGGTGACTAGAACCTGAGATTTAACATTATTTTTTTCAATCTTATGTTTTCCCATTTCTTAATGTTTTCGGTTGACAAGCAGATACAATAATCAGCTGCTGTTATGTTCCACACTTGGTTTCACTGGCACATTGAAAAAAAATAATGTTACGATCCCGGTAGAAATCAAAAATGAAAAAAAAAACACTTTGACTAAACACTTGCTTTGTAGGCAGTTCTCTTTTTACTTTTAACACAACTGTAAAACCCACTTCACAGGTGCACTGTCAAAGGGTCAGTGCTGAGAGTGTGCTGTACTGTTGGAGGATCAGTATTGAGGGAGTTCTGCACTGTCAGAGGATCAGTACTGAGGGATTGTGGTACTGTCAGGAGGTCAGTACTGAAGGAGTACTGCGCTGTCGGAGGGTCAGTACCGAGGGTGCGCTGCACTGTCAGAGGATCAGTGCTGAGGGAGTGCGGCACTGTCTGAGAGTCAGTACTGAGGGAGAACTGCACTTATACTGCCCCTTAAGAAGCCATTCCATTTTCCTGGACTCAGTCCAAAGTGATTCTTAGCTCTTGAGGGTTTACTTCCGTTGCCTTCCTTTCTCAACCTGGTAACTTTTAACACCAGAACTATTTTTCACAGAGGCGGTTTTTCCTGGTAATTCTCCCCCTAATGTAAGCCAGGCGTATCTTCCAGCCTTGTTTCAAATCTTGTCAAATTTGGTTTTATCAACCTGAATGCAAACTCCCACCTGCATTCCTGCGCAATGAACCATAGAGACTTTGGAATCCAGCTGCTCCCTGTCTCCCGGAACCTAGCAGACTGCCTGTGTCTGAGAGTTTTCAGGGATATCTTGGAAATCCTTCCCCTCTCAAAGCCCCGATCTCCATGGGCCTTGTATCCAGGTAGAAATGCTGTTTAGCTGTTCTTTCGACCCCAACTCTATTATATCTTGGAAGTAAATGGACAGTTTAAAGTATAACCATTTACAACCTGACATTCTCCATACCTTCCTTGGACTTCGGAGGCTGATAGTCTAACCACTGTAAACACAGATGCTGCTGCCATTGTCTCCACATGTGATCTCTTTACACCCTCTTTCCAGCATAAAGCCGGGCCTCTTTTTAAGCTTTAACAGCCACTTCACCCAAGCTTGTTGTTAGGCAGGCTTCAGAACAAGTCACATGACCCCCTTCATTTTAGCCTAAATTAAAGGCACAGCCCCAAAATGCAGGAATCTTCTGCAACATCATATATCTTGGGCAATGCTGTGTTGTCCACAGTAGGAGATGCAATTTCTAAAGGTTGTCACCACCAAGGGCTCAGATGCTGTGCTCAGAATTTTTGAAAAACTATCTGACAAAGGAGATTATGCAGTTAGATAATGTCCATGTATTCCGCACATCGCGTACTTAATCTGCAGGTTGAGTCTGAAGAATGTAAATTGCATTAGGATTAATAAACAGCAATCGATAAATTGCCATTGGCCGACATTATTTGGAATTGGAATAATAAATATTTGCACACTGGTTCAGTTGAAATTACAATTATCAGTGAAGGCAAAATTGTGAACTAGAACTTGACAACTATTTCCATTGCTGTAGAATTGTGTGTTATCACTTTATGCAATTTAACTATGAACTTGACATTTCCTTATTTTCAAATGTGATATCAAATAATTAAATCAAACAGAAGCACTATTGTGCTATAATTCTGACCATCCTTCACACTGCACCATTTTCCCTTCCCTCAATCAATGGATTGATATATTTTTCACTCCTGAATGTGATTATCTTTCTGTGCATGTCTGTAAATTACTGGACTGTCTCTCTGACCCAACTTATACTCTGTGTCCAAACGGGCTAGTATTTCTCTCATGTCCCAAGCCATGCAGTGTATCATTTCCCAGTCATAATTGTTTTAACTCTTTGCTTGGTCATTATTATCTGTATTATTGCTCGCTTCTCTATTAAATCATGCGGGGAAGTGGTGGTGTAGTGATACTGTCACTGGACTGGCAACCCAGAGACCCTGGTTCGAATCCCACCATGGCAGAAGGTGGAATTCAAATTCAATAAAAACCTG
This sequence comes from Cetorhinus maximus, assembly GCF_964194155.1. NCBI lineage: Eukaryota > Metazoa > Chordata > Chondrichthyes > Lamniformes > Cetorhinidae > Cetorhinus > Cetorhinus maximus. The sequence continues at coordinate 52,259,046 of NC_135883.1, forward strand.
GACCATGAAACTATTGTCGACTGTCATAAAAACCCATCTGGTTCACTCATGTCCTTTCGGGAAGGAAATCTGCCATCCTCACCTAGTCTGGCCAAGATGTGACTCCAGATCCACAGTAATGTGGTTGACTCTTAAATGCCCTCTGAAATGGCCTAGCAAGCCACTCAGTTGTATCAATAACAAAGAATGAAACTGGACGGACCATTGGGCATCGTCCTAGGCACCGGAAATGATAATGGGAAATCCAGCCCTGTCGCTCCTGCAACATCTGGGGGCTAGTGCCAAAATTGGGAGAGCTATCCCACAGGCTAGTCAAGCAACAGTCACCCTCACGGAATCATACCTTACAGATCATGTCCCAGACACCACAGTCTCAATCCCTGGGTATGTCCTGTCCTAATGGCAGGACAGACCCAGCAGAGGTGGCGGCACAGTGGTATACAGTCGGGATGGAGTTGCCCTGGAAGTCCTCAACATCAATTCAGGACCCCATGAACTCTCATGGCATCAGGTCAAACATGGGCAAGGAAACCACCTGCTGATTACCACGTCCCGCCCTCCCTCAGCTAATGAATCAACCCACAACTTGGAGGAAGCACTGAGGGTGGCAAGGGTGCAGAATGTACTCTGGATCAGGGATTTCAATGTCCATTACCAAGAGTGGCTCGGTAGCACCACGACTGACCTAGCTGGCCAATTCCTAAAGGACATAGCTGCTAGACTGGTTTGTGGTGGGTGGTGAGGGAACCAGTGAGAGAGAAAAATATACTTGACCTCATCCTCACCAACCTGCCTGCCACAGATTCATCTGTCCATGATAGTATCGGTAGGAGTGACCACAGCACAGTCCTTGTGCAGACAAAGTCCCGCCTTCACATTGAGCATACCCTCCATCGTGTTGTGTGGCTCTACCACTGTGCTAAATAGATTTCAAACAGATGTAGCAACGCAAGATTGGTCATCCATGAGGCGATGTGGGCCATCAGCAGCAGCAGCAGCAGAATTGCACTCGAACACAATCTAACCTCACGGCCTGGCATATCCCCCACTCTACCATTACCACCAAACCAGTGGATCAATCCTGGTTCAATGAAGAGTGCAGGAGGGCACCAGGCATATCTAAAAATGAGGCGTCAACCTGGTGAACCTGCAACACTGAACTATTTGCATACCAAACAGCATAAGCAGCAAGCGATAGACAGAGCTAAGCAATCCCTCAACCAACGGATCAGATCTAAGCTCTGCAGTCCTGCTACATCCAGTTGTGAATGGTGGTGGACAATTAAACAACTCACTGGGGAGGGGAAGGCTCCACAAATATCCCCATCCTCAATGATGGAGGAGCCCAGCACATCAGTGCAAAAGATAAGGCTGAAGAACCCTGAACAATCTTCAGCCAAAAGTGTTGAGTGGATGAACCATCTCTGATTCATCCAGAGGCCCCCAGCATCACGGATGCCAGTCTTCAGCCAATTTGATTCACTCCGTGTGATATCAGGAAAGGGCTGAAGGCACTGGATACTGCAAAGGCTATGGTCTTGACAGTATTCCAGCAATAGTAATGGAGACTTGTGCTGCAGAACTTAGCGTGTCCCTAGCCAAGCTGTTCCAGCACAGCTACAACACCGGCATCTACCCGACAATGTGCGAATTGCCAAGATATGTCCTGTCCAGAAAAAGCAGGACAAATCCAACCCTGTCAATTACTGCCCTATCTGTCTACTCTCGATCATCAGTAAAGTGATGGAAGGGGTCATCAACAGCGTTATCAAATGGCACTTACTTCGCAATAACCTGCTCACTGATGCTCGGTTTTGGTTCTGCCAGGGTCACTCAGCTTCTGACCTCATTACAGCCTTAGGTCAAACATGGACAAAAGAGCTGAACTGCCGAGGTGAGGTGAAAGTGACTGTTCTTGACATCAAGGCAATAATTGACTGAGTGTGGCATCGAGGAGCCCTGGTAAAACTGGAGTCAGTGGGAATCCGGGGTTGGGGGGGTGGGGGGGAGGGGTGTGGGGGATCTCTCCACTGGTTGGAGTCATGCCTATTATAAAGGAAGATAGTTGTGGTTGTTGGAAGTCAATCATCTCAGTCCCAGGACATCACTGCAGGAGTTCCTCAGGGTAGTGTCCTCGGCGCAACCATCTTCAGCTGCTTCATCAATGACCTTCCTTCCATCATAAGGCCAGAAGTGGGGGTGTTTGCTGATGATTGCACAATGTTCAGCACCATTCACGACGACTCAGATACTGAAGCAGCCCATGTCCAAATGCAGCAAAACCTGGACAATATCCAGGCTTGAGCTGACAAGTGGCCAACAATGACATTTTAACCGGCAGCAGGAGAGCTTCACGCCAGATGGCTATCCTGGCAGGTTTCCCTGCACGGACTGGTGGTGGGCAGATGGAGTTCCTTCCTTAACTGGCCTCCTGGCCCAATGAAGGCCTCACCTCACCACAGGCAAACCCCCCACCCCCCCCGGCTGCCCAAACCCTAAATACTTAAAAGTTCAAATCCATCACATCCTTGTTGCCCAAGCACAGTACCAGCAGTAGCCACTGCTCCTACTGGTGTTACCAGTGCATCAAAGACTGTCGACCTCTGATTCGCTGGCAGTTCTGTGTTGGAATTTCCTGTCTCTGAGGGTCAGTTAGCCATTAAATGATCGCTGGGCAGCTGTACTCCCCCTGGGCAAGCCACCCCCCACTGTGAGCACAACAGCATCCAATATAATTCAAATCATAAATGCTGAAGAATGGCATTCCCGAGAATGGGGACAAGGTGGCTGAAGGAGCAGCCACGAGCGGCAGAGCAGCGAACAAGTAGCATGTTAGAGTTGGAGAAAGAGATGGTGTGCTGGAGAAAATCATGGAGCTGCGCAGGGGCAAGGCTGTGCAGGGAGCTAAAGGTGAGGACGATAATTACATTGTGAGTGGTAGAATTGAGAAGGCTCGACGAAGCGGTTCAGCTAAATGGTGAGAAAGCTATGGAGTGGGTTTTGGCAACAGAGGGAGAGAGGGGTGCTGTTGGAAAATGTTGCAGAAATGTAAGTAGTTGCAGTGTCTGATTTGGATATGGAGAAGAACCTGAGTAATAGTCGAAGTTCCATGCATGTGGGGTAAACCAAAGGTGGAAAAAATGCATGGAGGTGGAGTTGAGACTTGAAGGCAAGTACGTATAAGCAGATGCCAAAGTGGATTGCTTCAGTTTTGGCAACCTTAAGCCGGAGGAGGTTTTAACTGATCCAATTCTTAATGTTGGGTAGAAAGTTGGAGACAGTGCCATAGCAATGTGGTTAATGGAGGATGCAATGAGATAGAGTGCCTGTTATCAGCAAGCGATATGACAGTGAAACTGCTTCTGGACAACATCTCCCTGGCGTGGAATGCAAATAACCTTGTGGTGCACTAAAGTGAGAAAAATTGATGTATTCTACAGCATAGTCTGGTTACTGTTGCCAGGGTCAAGCCCCAACCTCTAACTGGCCTAATCAGTTTTCATATGGTTCCAATCTTTTGCATAATTTGCTGGATTTGGATTTTTGTGGGAGAGATGTGGATTTCAATGTGAGATTCAGACGTAGCTTGAAGTGCTCTCTGTTATTGTAAAATGCAGATGGTCACTAGATATAGTTTGAATTAAGCTAGACCTTTGTCCTGATGGGTTTCATCCTTCAGAATAACAACCTTACTGAATCCTAGTGCGACATATTTTTTAATATAAAAAAGATAGCATTGTCCTGGCCTTTACTAGCCTTCCCAGCACCCAATTCCAGCAGTTGATCGCGTAGTGTAAGAAATAAAACTTGTCGTCTATCCTAGACTTTCCTTTTACATGTTTGTTTCCTCTTGTTCTGCTGCCCTGGGATGCCTGGGAGTATTGTTCTGGCTCATTAATCATTGTTCTCCTCTGTATTGAATCTAGCATCTAGATTTCTTTGCTTGTTGCATCACATGCTTGAATTGCTGCTCAGCATATCCAGATATCTCTAGTCTTGCCCAACTTTCCCCTCACCCCTCTGTAAGTTCTCCCAGTCAATGGATGCACATGTCTGTTGATATTAGCATGGCTAACCTCTCACATAATTATGTATTCCACCTTATGGTGCCTCTCTGCAATGTTCAGTCTTCTCAATGTCAGCCAACCTAGCAGCTCCACATTGAAGGAGAAAAGATATTGCCCTACTTCACTTGTATTGTCTCCCAGCCTCAGCACAGAACCACACCTGAGGAAGGTGAGCACTAGCAATGAAAAGTGCTCACCTCTCAAATAATTTCCTAAAATAAATGACTATTGGTCAATGGGAATCAAATGGCTCTCGCTGAACAGGGGTGCACCAAGCTGACGTAAGCTCATACAATAATGATGAACCCTGTCCCCTTGATGGGTTATGTAAGATAATGGATTTGTGAGATAATTGTCAACTGGAGGAGGAAGAGAATTATTATCTGTATGGAGCTCTTAGTGAGAGCTAGCAACAATGCTTGATTGTATTGTTTCCCACCAGAATATTAGTTGTTTCTAGTACTAAGGTTTTTTGAGGTGAGCACATTTGATTAATAAAACTTGTCTTGCTCATCTGTGACTATGCTGCGATCAGGAGCACTGGTAGCTTTGAAGACTTGCATTACCGGTCAAAGAGTAACTGAATCTCTTAAAATAGCCGTTAAAAAAGCTGAAAAGGTTATTGAACTTTGACAATTTATTCGCCCTGCTGCTTTGCCAGATAACCCAACAGGCTACAAGCACCTTTTCTCTCCCTCCGCTGAAGGTAAACCGCCAAGATGTTCTCCGATCTTACCATCTCCATCAATACCTCCATCTTTCCCATCAATTCCTACATGCTGAGACTGCTAATATCGATGCCCTAGTCTACCTGCTCCAAGCCTCAATACTGTTAACTCTAACATACCTCCTAACAGAGCCATGATGTTCTTTTTAAAAAAAAGAATAGAGGTTAAGATTTAAGGAGAGCGAAAAGGAAGCACAAAGCCAAATAGAGGTTGAAGGGAGTTAGAGGGGGAGATGGAAGATAAGTGGAGAAAAGAGAGAGGGGGAAGTCCGAGGGGAATGGTGAGTGATGAGGGGAGAGGGAGAAAGCTCAGGGAGGAGGAGAGGGAGAAAGCTCAGGGAGGAGGAGAGAGAGATTGAAAGCATCGCTGTTGTGGGGATAAGAGAGAGAGTGAAGCTGAAGTGTAGAGATTCTGAGATTAGAGGAAGTGAGATAAACAATAGTATGATAATGAGAGAGGGAGAAGGAAACAAGAACCTGGCACCTTACATCTGTGACAGTTTGGACAGTTCTTGTTCTTAGATTTTGTTTTGTTCTAAATATGTTAGTCTTGAGTTATATTGTTAACACCCCATTCACACTCAAAATTGACCTATATTAAAAAGGTAATCAAATTTTAAAAAAAATAAACTTCAGCCTTATTCCTCCTCATGGTATGAAGGAGTTCTGAATTAGCTACATTGGCATCCGGTTTATTTTGTATAATTTGTTGGCCTGAATCTTGCGAATTGGCACTGCTGTGCATTTCTACTGGGATATTATGATCCTGACTGTCAAAGAAATGCACAGCGCAGCGTCCCCCGAGGAAATCCGTCGGAGTAGATTTGGGGGAAGAGAGGGCATGCCCCCTTTTTATGGCATTAGCTGCTGGAATCTGTCTTGTAAGTTTAAAGGTCCAGACTGACTGGGTGGTTGGGTGAGTGCATAGTTTAGCCTGGGTGGGGGGGTGTGGATAGGTTAGGCCGTGTGGTTTGGAGGGTAGTTGGGAAGGTCAGGGGGTGTGATTTGGGGGTTGGGGGCAGTTTGGCTTTGGAGGTACCCAGGTGTTAGATCAGGCTTTAATCGGTTTAATGTCTGCTGTGTAAATACCCAGCTAAGTATCGCGGATCTGTCCCAAGTTTCCGATTCTAGCTCATTTTCTGTCATACGTCTTGACTCTGACAATCCGGAGATCAGAAGATTTGGGCCAAAGCCTTCATCTGTTAATTTCTCCCCCCTCTCACCTCAATTTACATGACATATGGGCCTGGATTTCGATCCTCGAGGTGGGTAGGGGAAGTTGGGAAGATTCCCGGCTCAGCCCACCAGTGTCGGGAGAAACTGCCCGCCCAGGTGGGATCTTCATTGCTGGGGGCCAGGTGCAAGCTAGAGTTGGGCCACCCAACCTGGGAAGAAGTGCAGAGACAACCATGAGTGGGCTGTTTAAAAGGTCCGTGTCCGTGCCATGGAACTTTGTCCCATTGGAAAAAAAAGGCACAAAGGCCCTCGGCCCTCACCCCTTCACCCTCCAAACACTCCCCATGCCCCATCCATGCCAGCTCATGCCCCCTCACTGCTTGGCTGAGAGCCCAGATATCTGTAAAAATAAAAGAACACTACTCCCCAGGGGAAACAGAATAAAAGAACACTGCTCCCCAGGGGAAACAATGTTTGATTGGCAGCTCAGGCTCCTCTGATCTCTTGTCAAGTTCACAATTTTTGTTGGCGTAAGTAAGTGTTGGGGTTTTTGAAATTTCAACGGGCCTGATGATTGACACTTATTCAAGTCTGCATGAGGGGATCTTTTAAAACTGAAGTTCAAAAGGCCCTCCTCATGCCCCCAATGCCAGGCTCTGCCCTTCCACATACCCCTATATCGCCTCATGCCCCCTGTGCCAGGTCTGCCCTTACATCCACCCCCTATGTACTTCAGTCCTTTTTTTCCAAGCATAGAGGAAAATGGTCAAAGGGTTACACATTTTCAAAGCCTTTTTTTCCCACATCCTTCTTTTCACTGTGGTGAACATTGGATATAGAAAGTATACAATGGGTCAAAGGGCATGGAAGTGCCTGAGCCTGGCATAGGGGGCATGAGGGGAACTTTTTGAACTAAACTTTTGAGATTCCCTCATGCAGACTACGACTGTTTAAAAACCTGGCCCAACTCCATGAAAATTGCGGCAGAGTAGGAGATACCTATCCCTGGCATAGAGCTGGCTGGGCCAGGGGTGCCGGATGTGGAAGGCTTCTGACAGGAAGGCACTCCCAAAAATCATGTAGCCCAGGAATGCGGTCAGGACCCCTGGAATTAGGACCCGCCTGCCGTTTTCAAAAGCCTACCGAGTCAACCCAGCTTGGTGAAAATCCAGACCATACCTTCTTAATGTTTTTTTCCATTTCTGCTATTGTATGGCTTCCCCTGTTTCACTCTGTTATAGCAGTTGTCTGGTGTGGCCTAGGTAATTACACAGTAAACCATACTGATCCAAAGTGTTTTTATTTCCCTTTTCTGCTTTGCTGGTGTTTATGAAAGTACAGTAAAGATTGTAATGCCTGTTCTATTAACTCTGCTAAGTGCATTGCACTTTCAGCATCCTTTTCATGATAAATATAGATGCTATAAGCCTGACACAGGCATATCTCAATCAAAGATTCAGTGTAGTTATCCTGTCAGATTGGGCTGACAAGCGATCATTTTTTAAAAAATGCATTAGTCCATTGGTCTGAAATTAAAACATAAAATGTTGGAAATACCCACTGAATGGTGCACAACTGAAATATCATAACTTGTCTTTTTAATATCAGAGACTAGGAAATGTTGGTATTCAGAGGGATTTGGGTATTATTGTACACAAATCAAAGTTAACATGCAATAATTAGGAAAGCAGAGAGATTATGCTGGCCTTTATTGAAAGGGAGTTGGAGTATAAGAGTAAGGAAATTTTGCTGCAACTGTACAGGGCTTTGTTGGGACTACATCTGGATTATTGTGTGCAGTTTTGGTCACTTCACCAGAGGAAGGATATACTTCCTCTGGAGGGAAAGCAACAAACATTCACTAGATTGAATCCTAGGTTGAGAAGGCTGCCTTCTGAGGTCAGATGGAGTAAAATGTGCCCATGTGCTCTGGAGTTTAGGAGAGTGAGAGGCAATCTCACTGAAATGCATTACATTTTTAGAGGGCTTGACTGGGTAGATAATTAAGGTTTTCCCTGGCTGGAGTGCCTAGATCTAAGGATATCTCAGGATAAGTGTTTGACCATTTAAAACTGAGATGAAGAGAAATTTCTTTGGATGCTCGGTTGAGCAATATCTTCAAGGCTGAGATTGATGAATTTTTGGGCCCTAAAAATATCAAGGGATAGGACAGGAAAATTAGATTGCAGAAAGTCAGCCTGGATCTTATTCAATGACAGTGCAGGTTGGATGGTCCGTGTAGCCTAATTCCTCCTGTTCCTAATTTTCGTTTTTCATCACAGATGCTGACTGGCCTGTGTATTTCCTGGATTTTGTGCATTTATTTTAAGATTTCCAGTATTTGCAGTTTTTCCTTTTGATCTTAGTAGTCCATTAACATCAGATTAGAAGGCCACTGTCTAAACTGGATTTAATTTCCTTTAAAGGTTAGTGTTTCTGTATAAATTTCAGCATCTGTTTAAATGGCTATTAAAAATATTATCTTTGCATACCCACCAAAAGACAACATCTGCTCAGATGGCCAAAATGCCTGTTTAGTGCTATAGGTGGCCAGTCACTAATACTACTGATTATTTCTTGTTTCAGCTATTTGTACAAGAATGAAATCCAATCACTTGACAGGCAAGCATTTAAGGGACTTGTCTCTCTAGAACAACTGTAAGTGCCTTTGCTATTCGTGTTCCATTGCCATTTTATTGTCTTTATCTTTCTAGTATCTTATGCTTGGCTTTTTCAGTTAACCAGTAAAGTTTCTTTGGCTAGTTGTATTGTCTGCAATTGCATGCTTTGCATGGCACATTTGTACAACATAACTGAAAGTGGGTAAGATAGGTTTGGGCTTTGGTCTTGTAAGGTTTGGGCATCTAGCACTTTATGAGTATGTTCAGCAGCACTGTCCTTGTGTTATCTACATTATTTTGATAAATGTTTGCTAATGAGTAAAGAGTACCTTACATTCTTCATATATCGAGCATCCATCAAAAAATTTGAGATCTTCAGTTGACTCTATATAGGAATTTGTTCTGCACTAATTATTCCAATTCAAGTGGAGAAACCAGCAGAATATAAATCAGTTTCTAGAAAGCAAGCATGCTAAAATTTTAGTTGGGCATCTCAACCAAGCACTTGGATTTTTTGCATATAAACTCTGATATATGTGTAATTTTGCACGCACTCTACTTGCAATCCTTTATTATATGATCTGCATTTATGATGCTTAATTTTTTGGCATTCTGTTGACATTATTTATATAACTTACCAAGGAGTTAAATTTGTCAAGTAACTAACACATCGTACCAGTTTCTGGGTTTTTTTTCTCTAACTTTTATAGTATCTTGTTACTGCACTTAATTTAAAATTGACTTGTTTCGAATAAACTATTCTGTTTTCTGATTTAAATCACTTCATAACAGTTGTGACATATTCTTTAATGCATCATGTTTCTTCTGTTTGCCCTTTGCATAAAATACTACATTTTAATGCAGAATTCAATTTGAAGCTTTTCTGAAACATTTACAAAGTTCCAATTAAGCAGCTTGGTTATTGTTTATTTGCGATCACACTTGAATTAATTAAGGATACTTGCATACTATTCTATTCTAACTGCCTATTGCCACGCTTCATATATGCCAGGTTAACTTTCATACCTTAGGGTCATTGTACAAATATATGCAGATTCGTACACTTGCATTTTACATTTTACATTTGTGTTGTGAACCTTAAAGAGAGAGAATAGGATGCTGAAGAATATCAGTATTGGTTGCTATAGACTTTCTTTGTACATTGATTAAGTTGGCATTACTGATCTCTCAAAGACAGTGAGATGGAATAATAAATTGCTAACTTTACATGTCAATACACCAGATAAATCTAGATTATTTTTAACACTAACCCGCACTACAAAAGGATCATTAAAAAAAAACAGCATGCATTAACACACATGAAGAATAAATGACATGTGTTCCTTTCATAGGTTTAGAAATAAAGGAAGGCTGATTGACTGCTGGGGTGACTTTTGATCTGAAGTCAACTGCAGCATCAGTTTGGACCTACTGCCTACTCCCTAGTGTTCATTATTGCTAAATTCCGTTATGTCTCAGCTGAATGGGGAAAGTTATTCTAAAGCTGTGGCTGCATTCTATATTGCCACAGTTGCTGAGTAATAGTGATGATACTGAATTTCATGCTGCAGATATATTGGAAAGGTGCTGCTTCATGCAACCTCATTTGGTTGACAGCATTGTATTATAATCATGTTCATGCTGTGGTGTGAAGATAGACCTCAAAGTTTTTCCTCTTTGCCAGCTGGAGGCAAATTGCCACTGACAGGAGATATAAATAGTTATTATTTTGTTCTGGCCAAAAGCACACTGAGCTTTAAATGGGCCTGCTGTTTGTTTTCTCGCTTGGCTGCTCCGTCTAGACGCTCTCTGACAGCAGGGAAAGTCTGTCACCACAAGTCCAAGGTACGAACCTAACTTGGAAGTAGCTGGGCACATGTGATCTTGAGCTTGTGTAATCAGTTCATTGTTGTTGTTGGCACACTCTGTACCATCCAGAAAGTTAAACAGAATGTCAGCAGCCTTAATACATGGTTAAAGATAAATATGCCGTCAGACTGCACAGTTTGTCAATCTGTGGGTCTTTCAGCGCATTCCTATTGTACTCTGGTAGCAGTGCAGCCAAAGGCATGAAGTATGGACTGGGATGAGGATATATGGGGTTATGGTTCTCTCTGGCAATTTTCAAAGGGTCTTCTCTGGGGAAGAAACTCTGTTCTCCCCTAACCTGACCTGCCGGGCAGTCCTGCATCCCTGGCCTTGGTAGGACACAGTGTGGATGTTGAGGCATATCTACCCAAAGAAATGAGGTGTATGGACCTCGCTGAACGGAAGGGACCTGGATCCTTGAACAAATGGTGACTTTTAAAAAGTTATCCTTTTTTAAAAACCTTTTTATCCTAAAAAAAAGTAAACCCTCCTAAACTGTAATGGGCACAGGAGCTTCCAGCCTCCATGGGCTAGTTGGTGATCAGGATGTGTGTGCTGGGGCTATACTATTTAGGTGTGCTCCCCCAGGCACCTTGGGTTGGGGAGTGGGTGTTTGAGGGCACTGACGCTCCTGGTATAACTGCTGGGTTTGCTTCCCTCAGCAGTATTTTTTGGCATGAACAGTTTCCCATTGATTGTAAATACGATTGCTATTTTGATTTTGTCAGGATTTAAAGGACTGCATAATTAGTGTTGTAGTTAGCTTAATCTCTACTTTTTCAAGTCAAAAATCTAAAACAAAAAGTTCATGATAAGACAACTTAAGGCTTAATCAGTGAAACAACTTTAGAAAGAACTAATGTATGCAAAACTTGAATAAACTGCACTTCATATGTGTTATGTTAAAAACACCACACTGTTTCGTTAGCCTTCTCCCCCATGGAATTTCAGTCACCTGATACAGATTTCAGAAGATGCCCTCTATTTTCGTATTATCTCTTGGTGTGATCAGAAGATGAAGGACTTTGAATTAAAGGAGAAAGTGGCAACATGTCAAAACAGACTGTGCTGTAGTGACATGAGAATCCCTGGGTATCATTTTTTTGCTGGGTGATTTTATGCATTGAATCCAGTCATTTCCTAAGATCTGGAGGCTTTGAAAGCTGCCTGAAGCTTTATACACAAGGTTTTTAAAAAACATTTTTATTGCCTCTTTCCTTCCTGTTGTTCTGGGGAATGTTCATTTTGCTGTAGGATGACAGACCCTATTCTCACCAATAGGGGAAAAGGAGGGGGCTGTGCCTCCTACAGGTGGGAAAAATTCAGCCAGACCATTTGAACTTTGTGCCGACTTCAAACAAACCCTATTTTCTCTGAAGCAAAGGCCTTATCTCACAGTGTGGGGGTTAAGAATCTTTAGAGAAGACATAAATGTTCTTGAAGGATGTTACTGTCTGTAGAACTATCAGCTGTCAAGTTATTTAAATGACTAACCCTTTAAAAACTGATAAAACTGCCTGCCTTTGAGAGAGTTGAAAAAAATTGTTCCAACAGTTTCAGTAGCTCTTTTTTGACATAACCATAAGTGCTATCATTATAGTATTATTAATGCTCGGCTGCTTCCCTTTATTGGGGGGTGGCGGGCTGGTGTTATAAATGTGCAGTTTGAATTGACAGATCCAAGAAGTTGTTAAAGGATTAGCTGTCTTTGTGGTGTTATGAATACAAATGTTTGTTTTTATAAGGGATTAAATACTTGGGGGAATTCAAATGTATTGAATGGGCTTTTCTGAATGGGTATTTTTTTTATTCTTTCCTGGGACATAGACATTTTTGGCTAGGTCAACATTTTTTTAACGCACATCTCTAATTGCCCTTGAGAAGCTGGTGGTGAACCACTGCAGTCCATGTGTTGTAGTCCCATGGTGCTGTTTGGGAGGGAATTCCAGGATTTTGACCCAGTGACAGTGAAGGACTAGTGATATAGTTCCAAGTCAGGATGATGGGTTGGCTTGGAGGGGAACCTGCAGGTGGTGGTGTTCCCATGCACCTGCTGCCCTTGTCCTTCTGGATGGTAGAGGTCGCTGGGTTTGGAAGGTGCAGTTGAAGGAAGACAATCTGATATCATCCTACTTCTGACCGTAAACAATATTGTGAACTGAGTAAAGATATTTGGAACTTTATTTTGTTTCACCTCAACTTGCCACCTGAGGTTTGCCTATGCTCGATATTGTGTGATACTGGTACTAGTTGGCAAGAAATGTGTAAGAGCAAAGAGTGGTGGGTGGAGGACCATGGGTTGGCATGAGTTGGCACTAACTTGGCATAGGGGCTATGAAGGGACATGAGGGTGGGTGGAGATTGAAGGGGTGTGAAGGGTGAGGGCTAGAGGCCCTAATTTATAAGAAAGCAACTGGGATGAAGTGAGCCTGATTCTAGCACCAAATCTACCCCCCCCCAACTCCCCAACCCTGGAGCAAAAATCACACCATGTTTTTCCCAAGCCAGAAAATTTCCGGACTCAAGTACTTTCCTCGGGAGAGAAAACCTAGCCCGTAGCTTTCAAGTAGAAATACCATGTAGGTAATTGAATACCATGAACTTGAGCTGCAACACCAGAAGATAAGTAGCATTTTCATCAACTTCACATACAGCTATAGACATTTGCCAAAATCACCATAAGCAGAACATTTTTGGATTCTCCTAAACTCTTAATGCATCCTTAGATCTTTTGCACTATTTCACCCACACAAATATTATTAACACTTATTGTGCCATAGTTTTGTACGATTTGAAGATAAATCAATATTTCATCAGTCTTTACAAATGTTTCAAAATCTTGGGATGTTGGCAAGTCATTTGTGTTCATAGTTGGGGGGGGGGTCCCTCCATGAAGCTCCACCGCCCTTACTTTGCACTTCTGGTAGTACTGAAACCAGAGGTTGGTAATGACATAAACAGGTCAGGATCCAGTTAGACCAAGTCACAGACCAATTTTGCATGTGTCAGATTTTCTGTCAGAAATAACAATATTTTCCAAAAGTCTCTGCCCAGCTTTATACGGATATATCTAATTAAGCAGAAATGACAATGATGTTGTACATTACATTTTCTCTCATCAGCACCTGAGCAATGCTGGACAATACTCATAGCATCATTTTACTGGTGTCCAGTATTATTAGAGCCAGTGACGAGGGTTTAATAAGTGAGTGCCATCGAACACAAAGCAGTCAATATTCTATTTCAGATAGCCAGACAATTAATAGAATTGAAGCCTGATCTTTACACACTTATAAGCTTTTATTTAAAGAGATGCACATTACAAACATACACCTTCAAATCCAATAACCAAAGTTTCAGTATATAAGCATATAAATGATTCACCAGTTAAATGCCCATCACCTGAATACAATTAAACACTCAATTAAGATACTACAAGTGAAGAGGCTACTCAGCCGAGTGCATACCTCAACATTAATACAATTATTACTCTTCCTTGAGGTTTTCCCCTGTCTGGTTGATAACTACAAAACTGAAAAAATAAACCTTTTCATTAAGAGCTTCCATCTCACTGAGGGAGGCTTCAGGCCAATCCACATTCAACAAGCTGCTCTGAAAACGCTGCGCACATTTTGACAGCTGCAACAAATTCCACCACAGCAGCTGTGGTAATCCGCAACATTTTAAAACAATCAACAACATTCTAAAAGATAAAGTCAATTTGCCCTATCTCCTAATGCTAACAGATCCTTAAAAAAATTCCAGGATCCGGATCTGCATCTTGGCCAAAAACTAATTACTTCTTCCTTGGTCCAGATCCTATCTGTGCACCAAGTTTCGTTGAAATCAGTTCATTAATTTTTAAGATATATTGTTTACAGGCAAACAGTCTAACAAACGGGCAAAAGCATTGCCTCCGTCCACTTTCAGTGACCGCCACTTTTAACCCTTTTACACTTAGAGCCAAGTCCATTGGCTTTAATAACGTAACAAACTCTCTAACCCTGTTATTTCAATTCCTTATAGCCATTTCTATTCTCTTTAACGGGTATTTTCTGGTGTTTGGTAATAATCTTGTACTAAGCAAAAGTGTTCCGACACAGGAAAGATTGGTTAAGAACATTCCACGTAAAGATCTAATTAAAATTCCACATAAAAGGATGGTTAACAAAATTGAGGTTCGTGCAATAGAAGGGTCAGTGTCAGCATGGATTAAAATATTGGCTTAATGATGTAAAACAGTGAGTTATGGTAAATGGTTATTTTTCAGACTGGAGGATGGTAAACAGTGGTGTTCCCAAAGGTCATTATTAGGACCACTGCTTGTTTGATTTATATAAATGACTTGGATATTGGAATACAGGGCAAAATTTTATTGTTTGACAATCATGCCAAACCTGGAGGAGTGGCAAACAGTGAGGATGAAACTAATTGAGTACAGCAGGACCTAGATAGTCCATGAGAATGGGCAGGCAATTGGCAGATGGAATTTAACACAGAAGTGTGATGTGATGCATTTTGGCAGAAGAGATAGGGAGAGGCAATAGAGACCAAATGGTACAGTTCTAAAGAATGTACATGGTCAGAGGGACCTGGGGGTTCATGTGCATAGACCTTTGAAGGTGGTAGCACATATCGAGAGAGTAGTTAGCAAAACATATGGGATCTTTGGCTTCACGAATAGAGGTATTGAGTACAGAAGCTGGACACTTATGCTGAACCTATAAAAGCCCTGGTTAGGCCGCAGCTAGAGTTTTGCATCCAGTTCTGTTCACCAAACTTTAGGAAGACTGTGAGGGGCCTTGGGAGGATGCAGAGGAGATTTACTAGAGTGGTTCCAAGGATGAGTGATTTTAGCTGCAAGGTTGGAGAAGCTGGGTTGTTCTCCTTGAGCAAAAGAGATTGTGGGAAGATTTGATGGAGCTGTACAAGATTATGACAGGTTTAAATAAAGTAGATAAAGAAAAGGTGTTCCCATTAGCTGATATCACAAGGGCTAGGGGACACAGATTTAAGGTTTAGGCCAAGAAATGCAATGGGGAATGACTTTTTTTATGCAGCAAGTGATAGTGACCTGGAACTTGCTGCCTACAAAGGTGATGAAAGCAGAGAGAATCAATAATTTGAGAAGGAAATTGGATGAGCGCTTGAAGGAAATGAAGTTGCAGAGCTACAGGATTAGAGCAGGACAATGGGACTGATTGGATTGCTCCACAGAGAGCCAGCATAGACTCAATGGGTCAAATGACCACCACCTGCACCATAATGACTGTTATGACTCTATGATTTAAGATTGTTCAAAAGCATTGTTTAAAAATATTTGGGGAAATGCGCACCTTGGTAGCAATATCATGGTGTCTTTGAGATATTAGATGGTGATTTTCTTTTTGACAGTTTAATGTGTTGCAGCCAAATCACTCAATCAGATTCTTAGCAAAGGTTAGAGGCAGCCTCTCCAGGGGGTAACTCCCTCTCCCAACCAAAACAATTGGGTTAAATCTGATTATTCTTAGGTTTTAACTGCAAAATATTTGGCCTGTAATGGGAGACTGCCATTTCCTTTGCTATATATTGATTAGTAGCCAAGAGAAGTCATCTTTGGAACCATTAGTCATTTTGTATTGTGCAAGCATCATAGACATGATGGCCAATGTGGAGTAAACCAAATCTGAACATGTGGAGCAGGCTGTTTTGAAAATCATGTCCAAATAAGGGTGTCATAGCATTCCAGTGCTTTCGGGAATCAATTTGAGTTATGCCAGCAAAACCACTGCAATAGAGCAGATCGCATCTTAACAAGGTCTGCTCATGCAGTGTTAGTTCAAGTAAAAATAAGTGTCAGAACCCCTGATTTTTTTAAAGCTGTTACATTAGAAGACTTTCCAGAAATCAGTTGTGAAGTGTTTTTTTTCACTAATCATCGATTGTATGCTTTATGTAGGTACTTTTTAATTTGTAGCTTTGTAAAGAATAATTAAATAGTGATTGTTCAGAATAAATAAAAAGCAGAGAGGGTGGTGTAGCTGTGGTGATTTGTTTGCCATAACTGATGATATTGTGACTGTATAATCTTGCTTTAAAAACATTCTTCTTGTCTCTGGTAAAATGGGTCTTAAAAGACCTTGATGGAAGAGAGAAACTGAGATTGTACATCTGCTCAAAATCTGTTGTTCAGTCTCAGATGATTTACTGTTTGAAGACATAGGTTTGGGTGTATCTTTGATTATAGATAGACATGTTTATATCTACAAACCTGGAAAAGCTGTCAGCTCAAAAGCAACGTATAATTGAAAAACAACTCTGGAAAAATGCCTATGATCAAGACTGTTACTTGTGGCTTGGTTGCAATTCTGCCAGCTTCAGTAGCCGTCATTTACATGATATGGGGAAATTGAACTGAAAAAAATGAAATTTATTTCCTTGGGCATTATGGAAGTATGTCTCAGCCCTTCCTCCCACCACAACACACACACACACACACACAACCTCTGCCCCCAATAAATCTTGATTTCTGGCTATTTTGGTGCATTTTCTAGCATTTTGAGTTGCACTGAGATTCTTCATCTGCCTTTACTGTTCTTTTGCTATACTTATTCTGTTGGGATTATGCTCAACAACTCAGTTCATAGCTCCATAGGATCAAATGAACGGCTGCTAGTTTCTGGGGTGAATTTTCACGTTGGTGTGTGGGGGCGGGCCCCCGCATGCCGATGTGTAAAATGACGCGCGGTGACATCGGACGTGCGATCGGCTCCCAACTGGCCTGCCCGACAGGGAGAAAAGTCTCCCCTCTATCTTCTCTTGCCTTTTTGACATAAAGGAAATGACCATCTCTCAGATCTCTACCAATGTTATTCTGTAAGTATCTGTGAAGCATGCCTTGGGTTTTCTTCCTTTCTGTGAGTGAGTCCAAGCTCAGCATTCTGGGCATTATTGCCTATCCTTTCAATCCATAGCACATTTCAGTCCCTATTGTGGTCACCTTTATTGTACAAATGATAGCATGTATTACTGCAACCTGTACCAGCTTTAAATCAATAACAATGCAGCATATATTTGGCAATCCCCTGGCTGTGACAGGTGAAGACCATGTCTTACATTTTATGATTGTAAATGTCTTTAAGTTGAACGGTCACTTCTAATGGAGAATGCAGAGGCTGGCAAAATATGTGTCTTAGTTTGCTAGCTGTGAGCTTTTCTTTGCAGTTGATATATTAAGTTCATAGGAATTTCTGAAAAGGGTCAAAACAGGACTAAATGGGTGCAGCGTCAGTTTGAAAGAAACAATTTTGGCCCTAATTGATTGCTGTAATTTGAAATTGCCTGTAGGTTCTAAATGTTTGTGAAAGAGTATATATGGGCTCCATAAACCCACTTCCACTGGAGATGTGGAGTGGGCTGACTGACACACAGCTCAGGTTTCAGGATGGCTGAGAGACTGAATATGAGGGCGCACAGCTTCTCTAGTATGGCATTGGAGATCCTAATGGAGGACAAAAACAGAAACAGAAATACCTGGAAAAACTCAGCAGGTCTGGCAGCATCGGCGCAGAAGAGTACAGTTGACGTTTCGAGTCCTCATGACCCTTCAACAGAACTAATGCATGCTAGCAAGCAGCTCAAATGGCGATCAGCTGCTTGATGATCCTTCAGTTAGCAGTTCTTAGCTTGAACTCCTTACCAAGATGGCATTTTGCATCAAGCCAACATCTCAGCTTAAGACTGCATCTTGGCACTTGAGAGACTATAGTGCCCAAAGTATCTGGGGGAAATACCCCCCCATATGTTTTAGAAAATTACAAATTACAGTTTGGGTACAGGATGCTAGCCAGTTTTGTAGATGGTCTTCGTGTTTTACATTTGACAGTTTTCATTGCTTCATTCAGGAAGACCTGAACAAAGTTTGGGCTTGCCCTGATAAGTAGCAAGTCACATTTGTGCCTGCAGCTGCCAGATAATGACCATCTCCAACAAAAGAGGGCCTAACCACTTCTCCATGAAATTCAATGGGCTTATCATTGCTGAATACCATGCCATCGCTATTGACTAAAACTTAATTGGACCAGCTACATAAATACTGTGGCTACAAGAGCAGGTCAGAGGCTGGGTATTCTGTAGCAAGTAACTCACTGCCAGTCTCCCAAAATCTTTTCACCATCTACAAGGCACAGGTCAGGGGTTTAATGGAATACCTGTATGACTGCTGCTACAACAACACTCAAGAAGCTCAGGACAAAGCAATCCACATGACTGGCACCCATCCACCACTTTAAACATTCACTCCTTCCACCACCAATGCACAGTGGCTCCAGTGTTTGCAGCAATCCGCCAGGGCTGCTTTGACAGCACATTTCAAACCCACAACCTCTACCATGTGGAAGCACAAGGGCAGCAGGCGCATAGGAATACCATCAACTACATGTTCCCTCCCTAACTTGGAACTATATTGCTGTTCCTTCACTGTCGCTGGGCCAATACCCTGAAACTCCCTTCCTAACAGCACTGTTGGTGTACCTGCACCACACGGATTACAGTGGTTCAAGACAGCAGCTCACCACCACCTTGCCCAGGGCAATTGGAGATTGGCAGTAAATGATGGCCTTGCCAGTGATGCATACATCCAGTTAATAAATTAACCATAAAGTAACTATACAATAACAATACAGCAGTGTAGCAATAGTATGTGTAATTTGAATTGGATACTTGCGTTGCTTGTTTGTGTGATTCTTCACTTGCTTCACAGGTGGACTGAAAAAAACACTTAATGAGGCCAAATATTAATTGATAAGCAGCTTTATTTCATGGCACATGAACACAGTAACTGTTATGTGACCTACTTATTTCAATCAGTACACTGTGTCTTCATGCACTAACAAAAAATATTGACTATGCTGAACATCTCCAAATTAGTGTATTGTTTTGCTTGACTTAAACAAAGTAACTCCCAACCTCTGGTATTCTCCTGAGTCTAGCCAAAGTTTGCACTAATTTCAAAATTTGATTAATTGCTGTTCATCTGTCTTTTTTTTTAATCACTTGGCCTTCACAGATAGAAGGGGCTAGAGACTTCTGAAGACAGTGGACGGGGATGTTTCCAGCCACAAATTATATTCATTTTCAAAATGACAGAATCTCAAGACAAATGTAGTGGTGATTTATGACAGATGAAGCATAAACTAAATCTACAATCAAGCAATTAGAAAGCAGAAAGATCAGTACCTGGATTTTCTGTGGTTGCTATCTGGCAGATCAGAGAAGGAGATGGTGGCTCCTCTGTGATCTTACTCCATTATACTCCAGCTTTGCCCCATATTCCTTAATACCTTTGGTTAACAAAAATCTGTCAATCCCAGATTTAAAATTAACAATTGACATGGCATCAATTGCTCTCTGTGGAAGATAGTTCCAAACTTCTAATGCCCTTTTTTGTGCGAAAGAACATTGGCAATTCAGGCTCTTCCTTGAGCCTTTCCAGTACCTGTTCTAGCATGCTGCTTTAGCACTTGATGAGCAAAAACACACAAGCCACAAAAGTTAATATATCTAAATAATCATTGCTATTGCCTACTTGGGGCCTAACCTTAGATTAGAGAAAGCACCATGCCTGCCAGAATTTTCAGTCCTGCTTGTGTTGAGGACACCAAAGGATTTTTGGGAGCATAGGAACAGGAATTGGCTATTTAGCCCCTCGGCCCTGTTCTATTCAGTGAGATCATGGCTTATCTGTAATCTGACTCTACATACATGCCTTTGCATCATATCCCTTAATATCTTTGGTGAACAAAAGTCTTATCAACCTCATATTTAAAATTGTCATTTGATCTAGCATCAGTTTCCATTTGTGTAAAGCAGTTCCAAACTTCCACCACCCTTTGCATGTAGAAGTGTTTCCTAATTTCACCCTGGAAAAGTTAGGCTTTAAATTTCAGACCGTGCCTTCTAGTCCTTGACTCTCCAACTATCAGAAATAATTTCCCTCACTCTCTGCTGTGCTTAATTTGAAAACGTTGATCAAATCATCCCTGATCTCCTAAATTCCAAGATATACAACTCAAATTGAAGTAATCTCTCATAAACTAATCCATTAGCAAAGTAATGGATGGTCGATTGGCAGTTCTATCAAGCGGCATTTACTCAGCAATAACTTGCTAGTCAGTGCTCAGTTTAGGTTCTGCTGATGTCACTCGGCCCCAGACCTCACTACAGCCTTGATCCAAACATAGACAAAGAGCTTATTCCAGAGGTGAGGTTGATGTGACTGCCCTTGATATTAAAGCATCTGATCAAGTGTGGCATCAGGGACCTCTAGCAAAATTGAAATCAGTTGGAGTCGGGGTGGGGGTGGGGGGGTGGAAATTCTCCACTGGCAGGAGACACACCTAGCACAAAGGAAGATGGTTGTGGTTGTTGGAGGTCAATCACCTCAGCATCAGGACATCACTGCAGGAATTCCTCTGGGTCGTGTCTTAGGCCCAACCATCTTCAGCTGCTTCATCAATGACCTTCCCTCCATCATAAGGTCAAAAGTGGAGATGTTCGTTGATGTTCAGTGTTCAGTATCATTCCCAACTTCTCAGATACCGAAACAGTGTGTATCTACATGTAGCAAGACCTGGGCAACATTCAGACTCAGGTTGATTAGTGGCATATAATATTTGTGCCATTAATGTTCCAGGCAATGAGATTTTCTAGCAAGTGAGAATCTAATCGGCGTTACCATCACAGAATCCCCCACCGTTGACATCCTGGGGGTTACCATTGACCAGAAACTCAACTAGACTAGCTATATAAATAATGTGGCTACAAGAGCAGGTCAGAGGCTGGGAATTGTATAGCAAGTAACTCACCTCCCGACTCCTCAAAGCCTACCCACAAAGCACACGCCAGGAGTGTGATTGAATACTCTCCACTCACCTGGATGAGTGCAGCTCCAGCAACACCTAACAAGCTCATTGCCATCCAGGACAAAGCAACATGCTTGATTGGCACCCCATTCACCACCTTAAACATTCACTCCCTCCACCACTGATGCACAGTGGCAGCAGTGTGTGCGATCTACAAAATGCACTGCAGCAACTTGCCTCCCCCACCTAAAAGGACCAAGGCAGCATGACAAGGCACATGAGAACATCACCCCCTGCAAGATCCCCTCCCAAGCTGCACACCATCCTGACTTGGAACTATATTGCAGTTCCTTCACTGTCGCTGGATCAAAATCCCAGAGCTCCCTTCCTAACAACACTGTGGGTATACCTATACCACATGGACTGCAGCAGTTTCAGAAGGTGGCTCACCACCACCACCTGGATTACAAGCAGGGATGGGCGAAAATGCTAGTGTTGCTAATGATGCTCATATCTCATAAATGAAAAAAATCCCTTTGAGTTCTTGTAGCGATCTGGTAAATCTATGCTCTCCTTCCTGCAAGGCCAGTAAACACTTCCTAAGGTGCAGAACGCTGAACTGCTCACGGTACTCCAACAAAGGTCTAAACAGTACAATGTACAACTGAATTATGACTTGTGCTCATTGTGTTCTAGTCCATTAGATAGAACAGCCAGCATTCCATTAGGCTTTTGGATTATAATCTGTAACTATTCATTGCACTTCAATGATTTTGTATATGGACCTCCAGGTTCCTTTGGCCCACCACTTTTGCCCATTTAGAAAATGCACTTCTATTGTTTTTAGGTCCAAAGTGGATTCTGTTTTTTGGCATCAGTGAATTTGCCCAGAATGCAGTGTAATCCACAGCTCTGCATGTACGTGATGTTTTGTGCTTACACAAAATACATACAGGGTTAGTGGGTGGGGGTTAACCTGTAAATTGTAGAGCAGTGTTTAAAATATCCTAAAAATAATAAATATTTAGAGTACTATGCGAGTAATCCAAATGGGGGAGGTGAGGGATCAAAGTCTCACTCACTCAGTAAATGAGCAGTTAGCACCTATATATATGTTAAATTTATGATGTAGGACTGAGTAATATATGTTAAATTTACTGTGTCAGGTCTAAGTAATCTCTGGGGTGACTTTAGCCCAGGAGACAGGAGCCCCATCTGCGGACCCAGAGGTCAGTAAAATTCCTGAGCAGGCAGGAAAGCTGACTGCAATCTTGTGGCTGTCCAATTACGTGGTGGAGATGGGCCTTTTGCTGCTCTCATTGATAATGGTGCCTGCAGATGACGCCATCTGTGCTGCTCCATTCACATGTCCAACATTTGATCTCCATTAAAAAATGATGAAGGCTGAGTTATATTGTTCATAGAAAGAACAGCATTAATCTTGTTCCATACCATGCTGCTGTAAGATTACTATTTTTTTAAAAAAGGTTAGGTAATTATATTTTATAATATAAGGTTGTGCTCCTGTTGGGTCATTTCTGTTGGGCAGAACCGTCCCAGATTTGCACTAAGTGTGGTAGCGGGCAGGTAAAACAATGTCTTACCAGCTGGCTGCAATGGTGGCTTCTCGCACCGTATCATCCCAAACCTACTGCACTAATTATGCATTCCCGGGAAAAATGGCTAATGAGAATCTTCAGTTGTGAATTAACGAATATGACATTGCCTAGAATTGTGCATTGAGCCTGGTGTTTCATGCATATTAATGACATTTAAACTATCAGGATCTTTGCAGCTACAGCTTATCAGTTTGACTATATCTGGAGACATACACATTTCAGACAATTGTGGAATGTGACACTCTTAAATAATTGAGTAACTAATTAGAAGATAGACCTTAAACTGATAGCACCCTTGCCACACAATACATACACAAAAGGATTCAACAGGGGTAAATTCAATAATTGATACCTTTTCTAATATAACCCGCTGCACTGTCACCTTGCCGCTCCATCACGCCAGGCACCACAGTTAAAGCCGTGCACACACCTCTGTGCATCCAGCCCAGGACTGCTGCAAACAAAACATGGTCCCGAAAGGCAAGAAGACTGCAGTCCCCTGGTTTAGTGCCGTGTCCCTCAAGCACCCTTTGGACACTGTGGAGGCCTGCTCTGGTGCCCCCTACCCCCACTCTGGCTGCAGGTGGGGCAGCAACATTTCCACTCTGGCTTGGTAGGCAATGGCAGTGGTGATCAGTGCCAATGCTGCACAGAAGAGGTTGGTCATCCATGAATAATCCATCCATGAGGATGAATGATCTCATCAATGCCACCAGGATAAGGCAACCATCTCATCACCCTAAACTCACTCAAGCCCATCACACATTCACTGGCATCTCAAAGGACATCACCATTCACTCTTTCACATCTGGCCTCATCTCCTCTGGAAACTGACTCCTCAGCCCTCGCCACCTTGAGGCCATTTGCACAGGTCAACTCGTGCCCCACCGAGACACACACACAAACCCTGGGATATCCCCCTTCCTCAGTATAGCCCTCACCCTGCAGCCTCTTCCCTTGCCTGAGGCCACTTCACCCACTTCCCCAAGCAAGCCCTGGCCATGCAGCCGTACAAAGCCACCCCCACCTTATGGCTGGTCTGGTAGGTAGAGACCTACCTACCTGTGTGCCCCCCTAAAAGTGCTGTGGTGCTGCCTGCGAATCCTGGAGCTGATGACTGCGAGTGCTGCCTGAAGCAAGTTAGGCAAACAAACCTCGAAGTCCCAAGTGAAGTGCAGCTCGCCAGGTGCACATCACTTATGTGCAGTTGTGAAACACATCAGCGTGTAACCCAGCATGGAGGGATCAGTCTGGCAGAGATGTTTTACAATAAGCTCTCTGACGTCCGATGGCAGGAAACATGGCTCGCCATCAACGGGCTGAGCGATCGATCGCAAACTGGTTTCACGACGTTGTGAAACCGATGTTTGGCCTTCACGCCACATTGTCTGCTCACGCCGCTGAGCATGCCTACCACTAGCGGGCATGGACGATTCCACCCATGGTATCATATTTCAGACAACCCATGCTCCAATATTAAAGAATTTGTGCTGTACTGCGGTTAACTTGACGAAAAATGTCTCTAACCGTTGCCCCTGGATTTGATGTTCCATTCACTGCCCTTCAATGTTCCATCAGGCCCCTCCCACTTTTGATCTGTGCACCCCCCCAGGGCTGTAACTTTGCAAACCCTTTGCGTCTTCCAGTGGGAAGCAGTAGTGAAATGGTTGACTTTCCACTTCAACACCATCAGCTTTCACTTTTCAGGGGATATGATGCCACGTGATCCCTGCTTGTCATTCGCTTAATCCCAAAAGGAACATGTAATACCGTTCAGCAGCCAAGCAAACAAATGTTAGCATTCTTAACTGTCTAAGTTGGCATCCCGCTGTGTTGATGCGGGCTCTCTGCCTTCCCACCGGCTATTTAATGTGGCCATCAGTTCCTGCTGTCAGGATTCCTACTCCACTCCTGCCAGATTCTGTGGCCCTTACCTCCACAAAACTTGCAGCGACAGGTTGCACTACATTCCACTCCAATTTCACTGACTGCATCCTCAGGACCAGTGGACCATTTTTGGAAGTTGAAGTTATACCTACACAATCTCCAGGTTTAATTCCTGTCCCAATGTATGGTTCCTACCTCTCTAATTCTCTCTGTCATTCAGAAATGTATCCCTATGTTCAATACCAAAATATTCAGATAATTTCAGATTTTTATTGAATCCAAATTTCGCTATCTGCCATGGTGGGATTTGAACCCAGGTCCCCAGTGCAATGCCCTGGGTCTGTGAAATTCTAGTCCAGTGACAATGCCACTATGCCACCGCCTCCCCCTATGTGATTTAACAGTGTTGTTGAAATCCACATTTACATGATATGATTTCTGTATTATGCTTATTGTGATTAACCAGTAATCCTCCAAATATTATGCTTGACAAGTTCCATGTCAAATGTATCTTCAATTTCCACATTATCTTTTAAAATGCAATTTCACTTAAATTTAACTTCAAAAGCAATACCAGGATTTAAAATGTTGCAGTTATACTAATTTATCTTTTGAGAGTTAGGGTTAGGGAAACTCAAAAGTACAAAATGCTTGGCCTAGAAAGAGGAATAAAAAGAGACTTTACAGTTTAATTTAGCAAAACTTTGCTAAATTAAAGATTTCCAGATCATCTCACCTGGAGTATCTTCATATTAGTTGCTATACTCGGCATTATGACAAAAAAAGCAGCAGCCGCAATCGCCAATCTGTTTGGTTAAGTGTGATGGAGTCAATGTGAGGACGAATAAAATGAAGACTGCAATGAAAATGGGTAATGTTGAAATGTCACAGGTGGCCTCTGTACAGAAATGACTTAGTTTATAGATCTTACGATTCATCAAGATTCTAATTTGTGATTGCTGTGTTTTTAAAATGTTTTCATCACTTGCAGCTGGGTTTCAGCCTGGTCCAAATGGTTCTGATAAAATTCATCTGTTGGCCATAAAAATCCAATATGAAAGAAACGATTGAAATTCTAATGACCATTGGATCGTAGCACAAAACTATCCTTAATTTGACCCAGATTAGAAATAAATTTGTAATTTCACTCAGGCCTGTTTGAAGAATGTAGATTCCATTCTAATGCAAGGTATTTTATGGACAATGTAGGGAAATGAATCATGCTGTACCTGACCTACAAATGCTCGATGTTGATGCTGGACATTTGTACTTTTGAGTTTCCCTAACCCTAAATCTCAAAAGATAAATTAGTATAACTGCAACATTTTAAATCCTGGTATTGCTTTTGAAGTTAAATTTAAGTGAAATTGCATTTTAAAAGATAATGTGGAAATTGACGATACATTTGACATGGAACTTGTCAAGCATAATATTTGGAGGATTACTGGTTAATCACAATAAGCATAATACAGAAATCATATCATGTAAATGTGGATTTCAACAACACTGTTAAATCACATAGGGGGAGGCGGTGGCATAGTTTGAAGAATGTAGATTCCATTCTAATGCAAGGTATTTTATGGACAATGTAGGGAAATGAATCATGCTGTACCTGACCTACAAATGCTTGATGTTGATGCTGGACATCTGGCTTTCTCTACAGTTTAATGTAGCAAAACTTTGCTTAATAAAACCTTTGGTTCTTTAGCAGAAATTAAAGGTGGCGATGAGCTGCTAATTGTCATTGCTCAGATCTCTGATTATTGTATGGATAGTCTTCTAAATTCTGATATGTCATTTTATCCATTTATTTGTGTGAAAAAAGTGAAACCACACTTTTAACTATTTTAGCCCATAAAAGCTCTGCCCCCCCTTTAGATATTCTGCTAATCTGAAGCAAGAGTGTAGCATAGCGGAATCTTAAATCGAATCCAGTGTACATAGGACTTCAAAGAGGGTCATTGCTACTCCTATAGGTGATGTTTCTCTAAGGAAAGATGTGAGAATGGTCCAATTACTGGATCATAGATAACCAAATCATTTTAGGGCATTGTTTTAACTTCATAATGTGAAAAAGGAAAATCAACCTTTTTAAAAAAAAACACAGAATTATAGCATTGTGTGCGGGTTCTTGACCCGCAGAGTGCTCTTGCATGAGTTTTGACATTTCATATCAGTGAATATTTTCATTCATTCCAGGATGTGGGCTTTGCTGGCTGGGCCAGCATTTATTGCCCATCCCTAGTTGCCCTTGGGAAGGTGGTGGTGACCTGCCTTCTTGAACCACTGCAGTCCAATCATATCTATACTGAACAGCCTAATACATTTAACATCCAGATGAGTGTTACAGCTTTTAGTGTAAAAGAAAGTTCAAGCATCTTGTAGATGATTGGCAGGTTGATTGCTTATGAATGGATCGCATGTTTCACTGTATTTGAAGAGCTTGTCAAAGAGCCCTAACTAATATACATGGTTGCAATTCATGTGCACAGCACATGATATGATCAACTTCATATTCATTCTGTGCTGAACAGGTCTTTATTTTCATTTTCTGCAGCATCCAATTAAATCTGGTGACGGTTTCTGTCTGGCTAGAAAAGACTAGAAGTCTGTGAATGTAAATTCAGGATCCTGTAGCTTTGCATGATGTTCTTTGGAATCAGCAAGATGTCATTAATTAGCACTAATTAGCTATTTAGTTTTGTTCATAGTAAATTATGATTTACTTGAAGTGAACAATAATGTTAAAACAGTTAATTATGGGTGATTAAGGCATTATTAATAAGAATTTAGGTAAACGGTTATGTTCTTCTTGCATGTTTTGGTGGTGGTATTGTATAGTTGAAATTTGTTACATTGGGTTTTTTGCCACTTCTCTTCCCAGAAATTATGCCTTCGAAGTAGAGTCTAGATATGGATACAGTCTACTGATAATTAAAAGTCACTTTTTATGCTAGGAGATAGAGTAAGGATAAAGGGTACATGCCCTGATTGGTGACAGTGACAAGTAGTGTTCGCCAAAGATCTGTACTGGAGCCTCAGCTTTCAACCACTTTTATCAATGACTCGGTTGAAGGAAGAGTTGTACACCCAGTTTTGCAGGTGATAGAGTACATACTGCATACAGGAGCAAGAAGTTACCAAGGAACATCACCAGATGATGAGTGTGCAGAACTGGCAAATATAGTTCATTGTGGGGTCATCCACTTTGGATCCAAGAAAGACAAATTCGGAGTCTTTCCTAACTGGATGAGCAAAGAGATTTGGGTATTCATGTGCACAAATCACTGAAAGTTAGTGGACAGGTACAAGAAATAATAAAGGCCAATAGAGTGTTCATAAGCAATCAACCTGCCATATCTACGGAGGATGTACCACATATTGGAGTACTGCTTTCAGTTCTGGGTACTGTATGTCAGGAGGGATATATTGGTCTTGGATGAGATGGAATGCAGATTCAACAGGTTGATACTGGGTAGGTTGCATACAGTAGGCTTGCATATCTTTGAACTTAGAAGATTGAGGGCAACCTAATTGAGATATTTTGAATGATTCCAGAATTCGATGGGGTAGTCCTAGGGCGGAATCATCCCAGATTTGCACTAAGTGTGGTAGTGGGTGGAAAAATGACGTTTTGTCCACCAGCCGCAACGGCGGCTTTTCGCGCCGTGACGTCCCAAACTTTCTGCATTAATTATGCATTCCTGGGATACACGCCGTTTCCATGGCAGGCAAGCCCAGATTCGCCTGCCACACCGTCACATTGCCGTTTCATCATGCCAGGGACCACATTTAAAATACAGCCACACTCAGTGCTGCCAGTACAGGACTGCAGCAAAGAAGACATGGCCCTGAAAGGCAAGAAGAATGCAGCTCTCAAGCGCCTTTTGGGCGCCGCAGAGGCCCGCTGTGATGTCCTCTACCCCCCGCTCTGGCCGCAGGAGGAGCAGCTACATTACCACTCCAGCTTGGTAGGTGATGGCGCTGATCAGTACCAATGCTGCACAGAAGAGATTGACCATCCTATGCAGATAGAGGATGAATAATCTCGCCTGTGCAACCAGGGTATGGTAACCATCTCATCACTCTAAACTCTCTCACTCAAGCCCATCACACATTCACTGGCATCTCACCCACTGCCAGCTTAAGGGACATCACCACCCATTCTCACTCATGTACCCTCACTTGTCCTACCCTTATCCTCTGGAGACTGCCTCCTCAGCCCTCACTATCTTGAGGCCACTTGCACAGATCAGCATGTGTCTCCACACACACCCTGGAATACCCTCCTTCCCCAGTGCAGCCCTCATTCTGCAGCCTCTTCCTTGCCTGAGGCCACTTCTCCCCTTTCACCAAACAAGACTTTGCCCTGCAGCCATTGAAAAGACACCCACATCTGGTAGGTAGAGACCAACCCGTAAGCCCCCCTAAAAGTGATGTGGTGCTGTCTGTGAAGCCTGGTGCTGATGACTGAGAGTGCTGACCAGGTAAGCAAACAAACCTTGAAGTTCCGAGCGAAGTGCAACCCACCAGGTGCATGTCGCTTATGTGCTATTATGAAACACATAGGCCTTTTCCCGCTGACGTGGGCGAACAATCCAGCGGTCTGGCTTAATAATGATGTGCAGATGTATTACAATGAGGTTCCCGACGTCCGATGGTGGGAAACGTGGCCCACCATCGGCGGGCTGAGTGGATGATCACAAACTAGTTTCACGCCATCGTGAACCGATCACGCCGTATTGTCCGCTTATGCCACCAAGCACGGAAAATCCAGGCTCTCTACCATACGGTCAGCAGCAGTTCAAGAAGGTAGCTCACTACCACCTTCTCAAGGGCAATTAGGGATGGGCAATTTATGCTGGCTTAGCCAGTGACGCCTTCATCCCATGAATGAATAAAAGGAAGATGGGGAGAAACTATTTCCTCTGATGGCAGAGTCCAGAACAGGAGGGAGTATTCTTAAAATGAGAACCAGGCCAGTCAGAAAGCACGCCTTCGCAGTCGTAGAAATCTGGAATTCACTCCTCTAAAAAGCTGTCGAGGTTAGGTCAATTGATAATTTCAAAACTGTGATTGATGGATATCTGTTAAGCAACTGGCTTTTTAATGTTATTTTCTGCTGCATCAACAGGAAATTAAAAGAAGGAAAGGGTGAACATTCTTTATTCTAAAAATCTGAGCAAAGCCTGCTAAACCTGAAGATTTGGCTTTGATTTCAATGTGTCAATGGTTTGAAACTGGCCAAGACCTCAAGTCTATGGGTTCACTTTTGCACGGTTGCATAAATCATATTTTCTCTTGCATATTCCCAGTCTCTCTTCCCAATATGAGCAATTCAGCATAGCATTGCTGCAGTGTATCAGAAACAGACTTTTTTTTTTTACAGATTGTCCAAAGCCTTGCTTGCATGTGTGTGTCCCCCATTGTATTTGAGTAGCAGTATACTCAGTTAGAACTGTGTTTTTCAGTGGCTGGAATTTTCTAGCCCCCGCAGCGGGTTCCTCCGTGGCTGGGCCTCCAAGCCATTGAAATCCCCATTCACATCAGTGGGACCGGAAGATCCCGCCTGTGTGAGGGCTGGGAAATTTCCAGCATGTAATTTGAATATTTTCCTTGATACATAATGAGAATTGATAATTATTACTACACCGTCGGTATAAATGAATTCCATTTTCATAAACAAGGTCATTAACTTCCTGTGACAAATCAGCCTCCAGGCAAGGAATATGGGAAAAAAAAGGGGGAAAATCTGTTCCTTTCCTTGGACTACTTAACAATTTAGCTAGATCTTCTGAGAAATTTGTTTGGTTTACTGTGTGCACTGATCATGTTTTAGGCTGATCTCGAGTGGGTCTTGTTAAAACAATTTGTGTTTATTAAGGTAATTAGTGGGGAGCACTTTGAGGCACCTTGTTATTTCAAATGTTCATGGGCCAGATGAAATTAATATATTTGCAGAGTGAAGTTATGTCTGCTCTGTCCCATTAGAGGAGCATGACCTATTGCACCAGTGGAATATTTTCATTTCTCACATCTACCACCTTTGTGATCTACCCCTGAATGAGATTGCCACTTACTGTTGGGATTTTGGTGCTGCACAAGAGGGAATGGCTGGCACAGCTCATTTCATGTGACCCTGATGCTAACTGACCCACTCCCCCTCCTGTTCCAGCTAAAGACCATAAGACATAGGAGCAGAAATTAGGCCATTCGGCCCATCAAGTCTGCTCCGCCATTCAATCATGGCTGATAAGTTTCTCAACCCCATTCTCCCGCCTTCTCCCTGTAACCTTTGATCCCCTTACCAATCAAGAACCTATCTATCTCGGTCTTAAATACACTCAATGACCTGGACTCCACAGCCTTCTGTGGCAATGAATTCCATAGATTCACTACTCTCTGGCTAAAGAAGTTTCTCCTCATCTCTGTTCTAAAAGGTCTTCCCTTTACTCTGAGGCTGTGCCCTCGGGTCCTAGTCTCTCCTACTAATGGAAACATCTTCCCCACGTCCACTCTATCCAGGCCTTTCAGTATTCTGTAAGTTTCAATCAGATCCCCCCTCATCCTTCTAAACTCCATCGAGTATAGACTCAGAGTCCTCAAACGTTCCTCATATGTTAAGCCTTTCATTCCTGGGATCATTCTCGTGAACCTCCTCTGGACCCTCTCCAGGGCCAGCACATCCTTCCTGAGATACCGGGCCCAAAATTGCTCACAATATTCTAAATGTGGTCTGACCAGAGCCTTATAAAGCCTCAGCAGCACATCCCTGCTTTTATGTTCTCGAAATAAATGCCAACATTGCATTTGTCTTCCTAACTACCGACTCAACCTGCAAGTTAAACCTTAAGAGAATCCTGGACTAGGACTCCCAAGTCCCTTTGCACTCCAGACTTCTGAATTCTCTCCCAATTTAGAAAATAGTCTATGCCTCTATTCTTCCTACCAAAGTGCATGACCTCACACTTCCCCACGTTGTATTCCATCTGTCACTTCTTTGCCCATTCTCCTAACCTGTCCAAATCCTTCTGCAGCCTCCCTGCCTCCTCAATACTACCTGTCCCTCCACCTATCTTTGTATCATCTGTAAACTTAGCCAGGATGCCCTCAGTTCCTTCATCTAGATCATTAATGTATAAAGTGAAAAGTTGTGGTCCCAACACTGACCCCTGTGGAACTCCACTAGTCACCGGCCGCCATCCTGAGAAGGACCCCTTATCCCCACTCTCTGCCTCCTGCCAGACAGCCAATCTTCTATTCATGCTAGTACCTTGCCTCTAACACCATGGGCTCTTATCTTACTGAGCAGCCTCCTGTGCGGTACCTTGTCAAAGGCCTTCTGGAAGTCCAAGTAGATAACATCCATTGCCTCTCCTTTGCCTAACCTACTCGTTACCTCCTCAAAGAATTCTAACAGATTTGTCAGGCATGACCTCCCCTTGATGAAAGCATGCTGACTTTTCCCGATTTTACCATGCACTTCCAAGTATTCTGAAATCTCATCCTTAATAATGGACTCTAAAATCTTACCAACGACTGAGATCAGGCTAATCGGCCTGTAGTTTCCCGTCTTTTGCCTCACTCCCTTCTTAAACAGGGGGGTTACATTAGCGATTTTCCAGTCCTCTGGGACCCTCCCTGACTCCAGTGATTCCTGAAAGATCACCACTAACGCCTCCACTATCTCTTCAGCTATCTCCTTCAGAACTCTGGGGTGTAATCCATCTGGTCCAGGTGATTTATCCACCTTCAGACCTTTCAGTTTTCCTAGCACCTTCTCCTTGGTAATGGCCACCATACTCACCTCTGCCCCCCGACTCTTTTGAACTTTGGGGATGTCACTCGTGTCTTCCACTGTGAAGGCTGACGCAAAGTACCTATTCAGTTCCTCCGCCATTTCTTTGTTCCCCACTACTACTTCTCCAGCGTCACTTTCCAGCAGTCCAATGTCCACTTTTGCCTCTCTCTTACCCTTTATATATCTGAAGAAACTCTTACAATCGTCTTTTATATTACTGGCTAGTTTACCCTCATATTTAATCTTCTTCCTCCTTATTTCTTTTTTAGTTGTCCTCTGTTGGTCTTTGAAGGCTTCCCAATCCCCTGGTTTCCCACTGCTCTTCCCCACATTGTATGCTTTATCTTTAGATTTTATGCTGTCCCTGACTTCCCTTGTCAGCCATAGTTGCCTCGTCCTCCCTTTAGTATGCTTCTTCTTCCTAGGGATGAATTTTTGCTGTGTCTCCCAAATTACTCCCAGGAACTCCTGCCATTGCCATTCCACTGTCTTTCCTGCTAGGCTCATCTCCCAGTTAATTCTGGCCAGCTCCTCCCTCATGCCTCTGTAGTTGCCTTTATTCAACTGTAATACCGTTACATCTGATTCCAGCTTTTTCTTCTCAAATTACAGGGTAAATTCTATCATATTATGGTCACTTCCTCCTAAGGGTTCCTTCACCTTACGCTCCCTTATCAAATCTGCCTCATTACACATCACTAAATCTAGAATTGCCTGTTCCCGAGAGGGCTCCACCACAAGCTGCTCCAAAAAGCCATCTCGTAGACATTCCACAAATTCCTTTTCTTGGGATCCACTACCAACCTGATTTTCCCAGTCCAACTGCATATTGAAATCCCCCATGATCACTGTAACCTTGCCTTTCTTACACACATTTTCTATCTCCTGGTGTATCTTGTGCCCCACATCCTGACTACTGTTCGGAGGCCTGTACATAACTCCCATTATGGTTTTTTTACCTTTGCGGTTCCTCAACTCTACCCACACAGATTCTACATCATCTGACCCTACATCATTTCTTGCTATCGATTTAATTTCGTTTCTTACTAACAAAGCAACCCTACCAACCCTGCCAACCTGCCTATCTTTTCGTTAGGATGTATATCCTTGGATATTTAGCTCCCAGTCCTGATCCCCTTGTAGCCATGTCTCCGTGATGCCCACCACATCATACCTGCCATTTTCAACCTACGCTACAAGCTCATTTACCTTATTTCATATACTGCGTGCATTCAGATACAACACCTTCAGTCCTGTATTTCCCGTCCCCTTTCTCATTGTCGTCCCTTTATCTGATGTGCTTGAAGTTAGATTCCTAGCCCTTTCCAAACACTCTGTCCTATTTTGTGTTCTGGAGACTTTAATAGCCTCTCCTGGGCTCTGCTTTCTTTTCAGTTTTTTCATAATGTTCCATGAAGTTGAATCCACCCCCCCCACACACTAACCTGCTGCTTTGTTTCCCATTAGTCATACTTCTTGGAATTTTACCCTTCCTTCCCCCCCACTTTCTAGTTTAAAGTCCTGTTGACCACCCTATTTACCCTTTTCGCTAGAACATTAGTCCCAGATCGGTTCAGGTAGAGACCGTCCCAACGGTACAGATCCCTCCTGTTCCAGTACTGATGCCAGTGCCCCACGAAATGGAACCCCTCTTTCCCGCACCACTCCTTTAGCCACGTGTTTACTTCCCTTATTCTCGCGTCCCTATGCCAATTTGCACGTGGCTCGGGTAGTAATCCGGAGATTATAACCCTTGAGGACCTGTTATTTAATTTAGTTCCTAGTTCCTGATAATCCCCAAACAGGTCCTCTTTCCTAGTCTTGCCTATGTTCTTTGTCCCAACGTGGACCACAACAACTGGATCCTCCCCCTCCCTTTCAAGCCGGTCAGAGATGTCCCTCACCCTGGCACTGGGCAGGCAACATACCATGCGGAACTCTCGATCCTGCTTACAAAGGAAGCTATCAATTCCCCTAATTATAGAATCCCCTACAACTACCACTTGTCTTTTTGCTCCCCCCTCTTGACAGACCAGGAATCAAAGCTGGAATCCCCCTGCAGTGCAACTTAGTTACTCACTGTTGTATCTGTGCTGGGCCCCCTGTTATTCGTCATTTATATAAACGACATAGATGACTATGTGAGGGGTAGGATTAGTAAGTTTGCGGATGACACAAAGATTGGCCGGGTGGTTAACAGTGAAGTTGAGTGTCTTGGGCTACAGGAAGATATAGACAGGATGGTCAAATGGGCAGATAAATGGCAGATGGAATTTAACCCTGGAAAGTGTGAGGTGATACACTTTGGAAGGAGTAATTTGATAAGGAAGTACTCAATGAACAGCATGGCACTGGGAAGTTCTGAGGAACAAAGGGAACTTGGCGTGTGTGTTCATAGATCTCTGAAGGCGGAGGGGCACGTTAGTGGAGTGGTGAAAAAGGCACATGGGACACTTGCCTTTATCAATCAAGGCATAGATTACAAAAGTAGGGAGGTCATGTTGGAGTTGTATAGAACCTTGGTGAGGCCACAGCTGGAGTATTGTGTGCAGTTCTGGTGGCCACATTATAGGAAGGATGTGATTGCACTGGAGGGGGTGCAGAGGAGATTCACCAGGATGTTGCCTGGGATGAAACATTTAAGTTATGAAGAGAGGTTGGATAGACTTGGGTTGTTTTTGTTGGAGCAGAGAAGACTGAGGGGCAACCTGATCGAGGTGTACAAGATTATGACGGGCATGGACAGGGAGCAGCTGTTCCCCTTAGTTGAAGGGTCAGTCACAAGGGGACATAACTTCAAGGTGAGGGGCAGAAGGTTTAGGGGGGATGTGAGGAAAAATTTTTTACCCAGAGGGTGGTGATGGTCTGGAATGCGCTGCTTGGGAGGGTGGTGGAGGTGGGTTGCCTCACATCCTTTAAAAAGTACCTGGATGAGCACTTGGCACATCATAACATTCAAGGCTATGGACCAAGTGCTGGTAAATGGGATTAGGTAGATAGGTCAGGTGTTTCTCACATTTTGGCGCAGACTCGATGGGCCGAAGGGCCTCTTCTGCACTCTGTGATTCCGAGAGCCAGGAGGGTGAACTGAAAGAAGCCTTTTGTTGTAGAATTTTGGGATGTGTTCAACCCCAACACGTGATGATATGTTAACCCTCTGTACTACTGAACCCCATTATCAAATGTGAATTTGAGGTAAGTGTGGGTGCATTAACACTTCTAAACAATGGACCATTTATTTACCTATTTGCAACACAAGTGTTAGGTAGCTTGCATAATGGTGATGCCGGATATCCTTATTCAAGATTGATGGTCACTAATTGAGACAGAAAGGTGAGTTCATGATCCAGTGCTGCCAGCATGGAATGGTGCTCCTGTAACACATTTTTTAGGAAATTACAGATACAATCTTTCATTTTCTATCAATTAATTTTAGTGTGTAGGATAACACTGGGTACATACCCGTAATTTCCTGAGGTGTGCTCGCTGCGAGTTTGTTGTCTGCTGGGAACGGCAGATCATGGAATGAATCCTTTGTGGTCCTGTCTCTAGTAAAATTAGATTGCCAGACATTGGGGTATTGAAGTGTTCATGTATAGCACTTCTCTAAAGTGTAGCACTTTGTTTTGAGTATAAGCAGTGAAGTTTATTGTTTATAATGAAACAATTTGTGCTTCGGAAGTGGTGATTTGAAGGGTTGTATTGAAAGTGCAAAGAAAATAAATGCTGTTTCTGCAAAATGCAAAATCAGAGCATTGGTAAAGTTTATATTTGCTTTGTTTCATTTAAATGAAGAGAAGAGTTTACAGCATTCTATCTTTTAGGTTGGAGCTGAGCTAAGAGGCAGTGTTCACTTCTTTTTGGTCAATTTAAGCGTATTTAATTTTACAGACAATACTTGAATTTAACAAAACTTTTTCCCTGTGTTATGTAGCTTTAATCTTCTCTTAATTCAAACTTATAAATAAACCCAAATTTCAATATGTAAATCATATGGCTATTAACAATTCGCAAATGGTAAAATAAACTATGCTACAATACTTATTTTTTGTCAATTAAGAGTTTGAATGTAAACTGGATTTTCTGTTTTTTATAAATAGGTATCTCCACTTCAATCAAATAGAATCTTTAGAACCGGAATCCTTCAGTGATCTTCCAAAGCTTGAAAGACTGTGAGTGCTACAATTTCCTAAAGCATTTAATAGGTAACCTCTTGCGAAAAGCTTTAAAGGGTATTGACAGCCAAGCCAGAAATCCCTGACTGTAAAATGATGCCAGTTCAGGGGTATTGGAAATGACAGACTTAGAAATTTACTGTTAAGTTGAAAGAGTAGTTAGAGTAAATGGAGTAGCTATAACAGTATTAACTCCCAAATAACTCAAGTTCATTTCTAACTTGTTACTGGTGTTCTCTCTTGGCTGCCCCACCAAAGTTGAGTGCCAGCCTCAGTCACCTGGCTGCCCCCCACCCCCGTTCCAAGGGTTGAGTACAAACCTCATTCACCTGGCTGCCTGTGAGGTGGAACCATGGTCTTTGGAGCAGTACAAGACAGCATTTATGTTGGTGGCTGTCAATTAGAGGCTGATTCTTGTAATGAAAGAGGGTCACCATTATATGATTGGAAAGGAGGAAAATTGCAAAAATAAAAGGGAAAATTATGAAAGCTGTACCACTGTTAATACCTTTTAAGTGAACCCCTCTTTAAACTTCAGGCATGTCGTATATTTTGTGTTTCAGCCCTTAAAAATTAAGCAAACCTTTTATTGTATTTTTGACAGCCAAGAACTAACTTTGAAACATGCTGCTCTATTACCGTGATTTACGATAAAATGCTTATTAGAGTACTAAAAATTCATTCAGCTTTCAAGGGACCAAGAGTTTTCCCATACATGCGTGTGAAAGCCCCATGAACATCTTTGATTGCAACCTGAACAGCTGTGTTATCAATGACATACTTCAGTTGCAGCCCTGATTACTAGTTAGGGATTGACTTTAAAGGCTGAAAAATTAGTAATGCTATTTCAACCACAACTGTAGTTGGTAGTTCTGTCAACTGCCAGAAATCTACAGTGATACTTGCTTTATGTTTAAAAAAAATAGGTGTGACCTTTTTCTCTTTTGGGAGGTGTGGATGTGGGTGTATGTAAATAATATATTTTAAAAATGTATTTATACATACATGTACACAAGCACACAAATGTACACAGTAGTCAATTATGAGATGGGCGGTTTAATTTAACAATGCATTTATTGAGGTGGGCTAGTAATTAAGATGCTATGAATATTTAAAACTTCAGATAGATATCAACTTCAGCCTGGGCACTGTTCTTTGGAGCCATATTGAAAAATGCAGAAAAGTGCTGAGATGTTTCCTGTCTTCAATGGCAGTGATGTTTTAATGCAGACTAAATTTGCAGTCCGTACGCTGTGTGTTCAAATAGGCCCTCTTTGTAGTTCATATCATAATCCACCTTCGTTTGGCCCATGTATGAGATCTAGAGCCGAGCTATAAGATAGATTGGTCTTTCGGCAAGAGAAACGTTTGCAGGTAGTGAGAACAACACCAATGCTACGGTTCAGGCCTGCAGTAATTAGGTTGCTGTCTGCCAAGCTAATGATGGAATCACTATTCAATCTGCTGTGTGGCTGTGCTTGGTCAAAAGGATATTTACAACACGCTGCATTTTATAGCAAAGTTTGCTTTTTGCCCTAGTGCTTGAATAGAGTTTTTGATATCTAATCTCCATCGAGTGAGAAGTTCAAACCGTGTTATCAGTTGTCTGAAGGATGAACTAATGGCTGGCAGGAGCATGAGAGAGAAGTGACATATGTCAATCTCTTTGGTACTGAGTTGACTCGAAGCTGGCACTGGAAGATTGGAGTTAAGTTGCTTCTTGGGTATTAATCAGTTAGCTGGTTTACTGAAGGGACCTGGGGGAGTCAACCTGTAAATTCGCCACTCGAATTCTTCACAATTGTCTCTTGAAACTCTGTAAGCTGATGCCCTAATGGACATGGTGGTCCATTGGACAGTGGGAAGCTTGTCAATGTTTTAGCTAAGCTCCAGCTGTACCCTTTGGTGCACCCTAAAGCTAGGCTTTTGTCAAGTAAGTTGTTGAGGTAATTGAGCAATATCCCAATGCAACAGCTGGATGCCCTACATGTCTGCTCATTCTGAACACTGCTTACTTGGATTACTGTCTAAGTTACCATACTGTCATTTGTTATGAACTGAACAAAGTGATGAAGATGCAGCAAAATGTGTACATCAACTTCTTGTGAAGACTTTTCTAAGAGTTTTTAAAAATTGGCAACTACCAACAGAACTGCTTTATCAAAATTCAGCTTTATTTTTGGTCCATGAAGCAGGTATTTGGGCACAACTTACTTCACCTGTTCATTTTCTTTAATTATTTACTTGAATTTTAAAAACAAGTAATAGGATGTCTTCATATTTCAAAATGGTTATTGATTGACCCATTACTGCTAGATAGTGGATTCATTCATTTAAAATGAACAAATGTTTTTAATGCAATAGGTCCACAGAAAAATGATGTTTGGATATTTTATTTTCTTTTACAGTTTTTTGCACAACAATAGATTGTCGCAGATTTTACCAAGAACGTTCAGTCAGTTAGAGTCCATGAAAAGACTGTAAGTAGGAGAAACTAGCTTTCTTTATGGGGAGGTGGGGAAGGGAGGGTTGGGGATTAATGGAGCAGTACAGTACAAGCAAGCTTTACATTTGATCAGTGCTAATAGTATACATAAGATGTGGAGTGCAAGTCCAGTTATTTTCTCAAAGAGGGAACTTGAAGATTGAAGGTATTCACATAAATCCATATGTGCATTGCATCAAACTGAGAGATAACTGGAGTAGAGTTTCCTGTGCCTGTGTCTGGATGCATGGACCTTCCTGGGGCGCAGCATAGAGAGGAAAATTAGATCTTTGACAGTGCAGATTCATAAGAGAAGTCCCACAATTTTTTTTATATGTTAGTCTAAGTGGATGAAAAATCAGGTGGGTTCCTTTACATACCTGTGATTTACCCCATCCCAGTTTCCTATATTCACTGCATCCAGGCAGTCAGGAACAGGATAACTAACCCAATGTATTTGACTGGTAACTGTAAATAATGCAGTTGGTTTTCAAATACCCTGTAGAGTTACTGTAGTGGAGTGTTTCTCACATACTTCTCTCATTTTTTAAAATGAATTTTGATTTGGCAAACTTCAACATTTCTCAAAAAGCCCCTTTAAATTCCAATTTGTTTTGCAATCCTGAAAATGTTGCTTTTATATTGAAGACTTCACATAAATCTACTGATGAAGTAAAATGGTCTTATACCATATTGTATGTATGTGTGTGTATATTTTAGTTTTGCTTACAAATAATTTTCAAGAACTGGTGCTTTTTAAAAAAAAAACTATTAAGCAATATATACAAAGAAATGCAGTTAAAATATCAGTTTGCCTTCACTGGAAGATACTTCTTTTTAATAGGAGATTGGACTCAAATAGCCTGAATTGTAACTGTGATCTAATGTGGTTGGCTGAGATGCTGCAGCAGTATGCTGAATCTGGTAACACACAAGCAGCAGCTACCTGTGAGTATCCCAAAAGGCTACAGGGAAGGTCCGTTGCCACAGTTACACCAGAAGAATTTAACTGTGGTGAGTTTCAGCTTGGTCAAGCCCAATATAGATCACATTGCTGTCCAGGTGTTAAATTACTGGTCTTCAGTATAGGATTGATTTAGCTTTTGAATGTGCATTTTTGTAATGTATTGCTGCCAAGATCCCTCTCATAGTGAGCTTCTTGAGAACAAGCTGGTTGTTGTGATCAAAGTTTTTAGTTACATATGGCAGTCACTTTAATAGCAATTCTAACTTACTGATAGTAAAGCAGTTCTGCAGACCCTTGTTCTACTTGCACTCATATGCCATCTTTACTGTAGGAACATTCAAAGACACTATACAGGTAAGCATAAGGAAAATGGATATTGAGTCAGGAAGGGCAAGGTTAGGAGGGGTGTCCAGAAGCTTAATCAAAGAGATGGATTTTGAGAAGCTTTAAAAAGAGAAATTTAAGGGAGGGGTTGCAGTGGCTAGGACCCAGGGACCTGAAGGTTCAACCACTAGTAACATGAAGAGTAGGGCCAATAAGACCACGGTCAGAGGAATGGAGTGTTAGGGGGCAAATAGCATGTTTTAGACTGAGCTAGTGGCTCTTAAGTATCATGTTTTGTGAACTTGTTGCAAGTGAGCAGCTGGTCATCTTTCTGGCTAGATATACACTCAAAATGTGAATAAGTTCCATGAAGTGCCTCAGGATGTTTTTCTATGTAAAAGGTCCTATGTAAATGCAACTTGTTGGATTTCTTCTGGATTCTGCCTCATTTCCTCTTCTGTGAAGCAGTGGCCTCTGGCTTGCCCTACAATAATGCAAACAAGATGACAAATCAATGGTGCTGAGAATCATGGGCACAGACCACTTTTCACTATTTAACGTAACATGTTTGTTCTCCCATATGTTGCACCGTCTCCTTATAAATTTTGCTCTACTAAAGGCACAGAGATTGGTTGTGAGTTTTCAGTGTTATCCACATCATCAAATGGATTGTTGGCAACCAGCCTTTTCTCCGAACCTCAAGCTGCTTTGATTTTAATCCTTGCCTTGTTTTTATTTTAAAGTAACACTGGGAAAAGTTGGTATTTTATCACAGTTAACTGGTGGGACTGTAAGCTTTGAACTTTTTAACAGTGCTAAGATTTCACAGTGGCCTATGTATACACTCTGCGGCTTTAAATTTATAAGCTTTGATTTTTTTTTTGTTGTTGGCTTCTATTATGCTGACTTGTAACCAAAATATTTCACCAATAGTGTAATATAGGATGATGAACTCAGATCAGACACAGCAAGCTATGTTAGAATAAATATGAATATGCAAAATGCTCTTTTTCCTTAGTTGCTGTTGGAATCTATTTTAAAATTAGTTCTCAATTTACGTAGAGAAACCACGAATTACAACACAGCCACAGGACGCAGATGTAACATCTGGGAACACCGTGTACTTTACCTGTAGAGCTGAGGGTAATCCAAAACCTGAAATAATATGGCTACGTAACAAGTAAGTTTATGTACAACATTTTTGTTTCCAAGGTTATTAGAATAAAATGCAAAAACTAAAGCCTAAAATTACGGTGTGCAAAACAGCTCAGTCGTAATCCCACTCGTGTACACTGTGGTTGGAGCTAAAAGTTCCAGAGGTTGGGTTGCCTCAACTGTGTAAATGCTCCTCCCATTATTTTATGAAGCCTGGCAGAGCAGTAATAGCTGACCTTCTTTGTCGGATACTACTGATATTTCAATATAAGCAGCTGCCACTTACCATGGGGAAACCACTCGAAATATGGTCCGTTTTGATAATGACATGATAACCAAGTAATCTTCATTTCCCATATGGTGAAGGATGAAAAATGGGTTATTTTCATATAAGATATAAAGGCAGTTTAAAAAGTCTTGATAATGCATTTTGTTCAATTGGCATTGCAGTTCAAGCCCTTGTTTGTGTGCAGGAAATTAAATCTGTGCTCAAATTCAGTATTGTGGGTAGTATAAAACAAGGGACCTGGAAATAGATGAAACAAATGAAACTCTGCTGCTATTTTGGCTAAACTTCAGAATATTGTCTTTCCATTGTGCCAAATAAGATTTGGCTCTTTTCCAATCCTCAAGAGAATTGATCTCAAATAAACGAGTGTCAAGTTTGATCAATTGATAGCACCCTTACCTAAAGAGTGAAGTCTGTGGATTTAAGCTCCAATACAGATTTCAGCACATAATCTAACCCAACAGTTCAGTGTAGCACTGAGGAACTTCCACATTGCTGGAGGCAGCAATCTTTCAAATCAGATGGTAATCAAGGCCAATTCAGCGCTGAATTGCACTGAAAACAAATGAGCTTAAAGTACAAGATCAGAAATGCAGAGATTTGTAAAAGCTTGTGAATTACATCACCATTTTGCATACTCATGTATGTATAAGATCCTTTGGCACTTTTTTCAAAGTTCAAGCTCTCCTAGTATTTTGGCCAACTCTTTCAACCAACAAAAATGAGTAGAAATTGGCTTCTGTAAAACAATAGTAACTGTACTTCAAAGGGAATCCATTGACTGTAAAGCATGTTGGTGTGTCCTGAAAGTGTGATAAGGCACTTTAAAAGCGCAAGACCTTTTTTG
This sequence comes from Cetorhinus maximus, assembly GCF_964194155.1. NCBI lineage: Eukaryota > Metazoa > Chordata > Chondrichthyes > Lamniformes > Cetorhinidae > Cetorhinus > Cetorhinus maximus. Next base: position 52,301,899 of record NC_135883.1, read on the forward strand.
ATGTGGGCTTAAGACCTCTGGGGTATCAGGCTAGTGGTAATCTTGGACTTTCCTGTACACAAGATTCCCATGGGTCATGGAAAACCTGGAAGGCCTGGAAAAGTTATGGAAATTTCCAAAAAAAGTGCCCAGACTCATTCCAAAAGTCATGAAATTTTATGAAGTCAGGGATGAGTCTTTATGACTTTGGCCCTAATTCCAACCTTTTCCAATGTTTTTCTAACATCTACTTCCCCCTCTCCATAATCATTTGCTTTTCTTCGCATGTCCTGAATCCAGTGCAGGTAAATAGACCTCATAAGTACTTTTCATGGAAAACAGAAATTCTACAGAACAAAATAATCTTGAGAAATTGAGGCGATTGGATAACTGACACACAATGCGAGCTTCCAATATTTATGTAAAGCTACAAATACCAGAGTTCATGATGTATTTGGAAGAATAAATGGTCATGAAATATTTCAATTTGGTGATGGAAAAGTCATGGAATTTTATTTCATTAAAGGAGTTGGTGTACTCCATTCAGTGGCAAATAAAAACCCCAAGGCCAAGTTCCTCCCTTTACCATGGTACTTCCTGGCATAGATAGAAAATGACAAACAAATAAAATGTGGTATAATTTTGTGTTTACATATGTGACAGTTATTCAGCCAAATATGTTGTAATTATTTCAATCCCACTTGTGTGATCTGCTAAATCTGCTATATTACTTGTATTTCAAAATTATTTCAAATATATACCAATCTTTAACCTGATGTTTTGAATGTGGATCAAAAAAGCCTACCAAGCAGCGCTTGTAATCCTCCAATTTTGCCTAGAGAGGAAATGTTGCTAATTAAAAGGAATGAAAAATAATTGAATAAATTGTTTCCCTTTGATAGTTACTTTTTAAACATGACCTCTCCTGAGCTTGTTCATTGTGCATAATTCAATTAACATCTGTAATGATGGTTATCAGCTAGTGCACTTGGTACAGATATAGTCACAAAGGAGATTTAGAATCATTGTGAACACATATCGTGTGTTTCTTTTTAACACCAAAATGTTTAGAATCCTTTAAATCCCACTATTTTAAAAACCTTATTTCAGTTTGCAATTGCTTGGTGATGGATGCTTTTGTTCCCTTACAGCAATGCCTTAGATATGAAGTACAACCCGCGCTTAAACCTACTGGATGATGGCACTTTAATGATCCAGAATACTCAAGAGGATGACCAAGGTGTCTACCAATGCATGGCCAAAAATGTAGCAGGGGAGGTGAAAACTCCTGAAGTTATTCTTCGGTACTTTGAGATACCAGGTAAACTTTTTTTTAAAAAATCCTGCCACTTTGTGTGATGTGCATGTGTGGGGATGGAGGGAAGGGGAGGACGGGGGTTGGGGGTGGGGGCGGGGGAGGACGGGGTTGGGGGGGTTGGGGGGGGGGGTTGGGTGTTGGGGGTGGGGGGGGGTGGTGGGGGGGTGGATAAAAAGTACTTTGGTGCTTGTGTGCCAGAGGAAACATTAGGCATCAGTGAATTACTGCTCGAGAGGGGAAAGACTTGTTTTTCTTCACTACTGTCTCTTTGCTTTCTATTCAATCACTATCTATTCACCTACCCAAATAGGGACTTGATTCAAAACTATTTCCAATGCTCTTCCTTGGTGGAGTGGAAGGAGTTAAAATTTGTCATAGTCATCTGAAACATATCCTGAAGGAGTCATACATAATTCCAAAGCAGCTAAATGGTGATGTAATTCTCAAGCTTTTACAAACCTCTGCTTTTTTGATCTTGCACTTGAGGCTCATTTGTTTTCAGTGGAATTCTGTGCTGAATTGGCCTCATTAGTTTGTGTGCGGAGATTGAACAAATAAGACAAAAAAGTATTCTGTTTCTCATTCTTTGAATATAATCCATCTTCTGCTTACTTCCTGGCCCTCAGTTTTATTCATAAGCTAAAGCATTTGTAGTTTCTCATTTGTATGAATTTCACTCCACATAAAGGTGATTCATTGTGTCTTTTGAGCACCTTTGAGACATTCAACTTGATGGGACACTATATAAATGCAAATATGCTTCATTAATTCCTCATATTAGCTTACTGTCTCTGTTGCATTCTGATAAAAGACTTGAAATACACTCTCAGCACGGTCCACTTGACCAACATGGTCCATTTAATGCCATTCCCTGGAGTTTGGATGATTCCTTATTTGCATGTACTTTAGAGGCTCAAGAACCGAGGAATGTAGAGAATTATATTTGAAAGTAGATTACAACACCATTGAATTAAATGGTGTTTAATGTTAATTCACATTAAATTGTTTAAAGGTTCCAATTAGACAATCCGAACACATAAATGAACCTGTTTAACTGTAGGCAAATGGATATAGAGCAAGAGGATTGTTTTACATAGGGTTTTTTAGTTGATAAACCAAATAGCTGAAAGTGACATTCTAAGACTTAAACATTTTATTGTACATATTGTACATTTTATCAACAGGCTGGGAGCAGAGAAACTTAACAATGTGTGGGAGAAGTGATAGGGAATGAAGTAGGATCAGGCGGAATGGGATTTCAGAAGCTTAGAAACCTCCGTGTGCCTTTTAGAAATAATAAATTGAAAGAAGAGACTATATTAATGCAACTAATACTTAATTTACATTGCAAATTTTTTATTGGAAAACATTTTTTACCAAAACTTTTGTACAGCTAAGGACCAGTTGTAAAAGCGTATGGCAAAATTTAGTAAGTTTTAACAGTTTATTCAGCTTTTCATAAGATTCTGAAATATGGTGCTGGGTTCTATGTGGCGACATATATATTTTTGATTCACATTTTGAACCATATTCAAAACATCAGATTAAAGATTGGTATATATGTGTATTGGTAAGCCCTGCACTACCCCTCCACCACCACCACCTCCCCCATTGGAAAAGTTGGCCTTGAGCCTGCTGACTCAAAATCTGGCTGCCCTGCAGCGATATTGCACTTGGAGAAACCTTAACTGTTTCAGAGTGGGACTTACAACCCCATTTGAGAGGAACCTCCACCCTAGAGAGCTGGCAGTCAATCAGATTTGCCGGCAGGCTCTAATCCCAGCAGCACCAGGATCGAGTGGTGGCTGCTGCTGAAACTACAGGCTGTCCACGAGGAGGAAGAGTCATGGAGCCATGAATCAGTGGTAAGTCCAGTACTTTTGACAGGCCTGGCTAGGAGTGGTGAAGGGGCCAGAGAGGGAGGGCCAGGGGGAGAGGCTTAAAGTTGGGGGGCGAGTGTTGGGTAAGTGGTAGGTACTCCCCCTTGCCCACAGTGAAAGCTGTGAGGCTACCCACCTTGCTTCCGCCTTTCCCTGCTGCACATAAAAAAGCAGGGGAGGCAGAATGAGGTCACTAATTGGCCACATAAGGGTTTCAGTAGGCCTAAGGGTGGACCTCCCCCGCACATTGTAAATGGGAAACAGGTTGAAGTGAGTGGGAAGGTGCTGAAGAGACCATCCCTTTATTTTACAAGCTCCCAGCCTTCAAGTACTGTAGTGGTGGAGCCATAGCCCATGGTGTATCTTGACAGAATCACAACTTACATGACAAAAAATTTCTTCTTTGGACTCCCGTAAACTACATAGTCATGCAATTACAAAGCTTTGTGACACAGCTACTCTCTCAATTCCAGAGAGTAGTTCAGTCTTAACTGATAGTTGATAATATTTTTTGCAGCAGATGCAACTTTTAAACAAGCAGTTGCATCTAAAGTTTGTCATGAGTAGACTATGTTGGAAATCATTTAAAGCTTTCCCCCCAGCAAAGTATTTTATATTTAATCATGCATGAATGACCCCGCCGCATGCCTGGAATTCGTTATATCTTGAAATAATCTGAAAGGTAAGTCGCACAAAGGTGTGCCTTGAGACTAAATGCTTAACTCCTAAGACTCCGTCACTTGGAAAAATCTTAAGGGTTGATCTCTTTCTAAAATCTAGTTAAGTTTGCATTTTGCATTTAACTCCAACAGTAAATTGTACTTTCTTTCAGTCTTAGTGGTAAACCAACTCACAGCTGGAGACAGCTGTAGTTAGTTAATTAGATAGCTAGCTGGAACTGGTGTCCTAGGCAGCAGTGTCTGACCCAACTCACTGACTGGCATAAATGTAGAAGGTTTGCCAGATGCACAACATAAATCGCGTGAAGGCGCACTGAGTGCTTAACTATGGGATTTTGGTAAGTGAGGGATATGAGTGCAGAGGGAGAAAGTGCATTTCTGGCCTTTTACAAAAAGGAGTGAAACAAGAGAGGGAGCTGGAGACAGCAAGACCTGAAGCCTGAAGACATTAATTAGATAAGCAGGTACGTGAATTTCAAGTTTTTTTCCTCTAAACTGGGGCAGTAGTTTGAACTGGTACTGGGGAGAGAGATGTAGAGGCCCTTGCATTGGTAAATTAAGTGCCTACTTCTAAACCTGTGTATTTTTTAGATATATCAAATCTCATGAGTTATGCTGCACATGATATTTGATAATTTTCCTTTGTCTAAAATGCTTTAACCAGCATCAAGTTTCTTAATCGTTCAAACTTTCCTTTTGGGTTTTCTGTTAAGAGTCAACTGACCCTGAATATGAGTATCACTGTATGAGATTATAGGCCTTTGTGGTATAGGAGAGCCACCATTCATAAAGCCACATAAAGGTGATGGATATGCATTTCCTTTCAATGGATACTGAATTTCAAATGAGACTCTACACAGGGAGCAACATCGTGCATTTTGGGGTTGTCAATTTCTTTTTAATAGACTGCATAGGATTATTTTTATATGATGAAATTCTGTTTTGGAAACTCAAAGATTCGAAGTACATTATAGTATGACGTGTAGATTTCCATAATTAGTTATAATTGTTAGGTTCCCGTAGAGGCCGATAACTTTTTATAAAGAAAGGAATCCCCATGACGCCAATGGAAAGAAAGCCAATGGGCAAGATTTCACTACTAAAGACCAAAAGCCAACTAAAATCAACATAGTTCAGTTCAAACATTAATTAACAGGCGAGGGATATATCAAATAAAAAGGTAAATTTCACTTTAAATGGTCAATACAATAAAGATATACCTCACGTAGATACAAGCACTGTCTACTCCCTGCACAAATGTGGGACCATGTGCAACCTCACAGTCTTTCCAACTTGGCTTCTGCTGTGCAGGGGATCTCTCGCTCCCCATTCAACCATTTCGGCCTTTGAGTGCCTTCGTCAGCCGCTTATTCCATCTGAACCTCCCCAGATATGGCTAACACCGACAAGGCACACATCTACAAAACCTTGCTCACTCAGGTCACGACAGTTCTGACGGCACAGAATACCCAGAGACTCCCTTCTCAGACCCTTTCAAATTATTTGTTTGCCTTGGCAATGCTGGAACAGCAGCAATGGGTCTTGTCGAATCCACAAGCTCCCACCCTTTCTGTCTTCAGTGTTCTGTCGTGTCCAACTGTATGACTCTCACAGTAACACAGTGCCTGCTCTATTCTCAGGGCCCTGATTCAACACCAGGATCTGTTCTAAAACTGCTAAACACAAACCTGTTCCATTTGGAGAGTATCTTGATTATTTCCCTCTTAAAGGGACATAGTGCAAAAAGAAAATACATGCTTCCCAAAGCACATGGGTCATCACATAAACTTTGTTCATACACTTGCATGCAAGTAAAAGCTGCTTTATTGTTCACCATGAGTTTGGAAATCTGAATAATGCTCACAATAATAGGATACTGTTGAACTGTTCAAGTAGCTAGCACTTGAATGAATATATGATTCTCAGGAATGTGAATAGTTAACTACCCACTATTTATGATAATGCATGTCAGATGTCAATGTTACTTGCAGAGTTAGCCTTTTTCATTGCCAAAGGAAGGAATCATAGCATTAAGTTCAATGTACATATTAATTGGATTGTGTACAAATATTGACTTGGTGTGATGTCCATTTTAAATGAATTTGATTTTTCCTTCTCTCTCAAATAGCTCGGCCTGCTTTTGTAATTCAACCACAAAACACTGAAGTATTGGTTGGCGAGAGTGTCACTTTGGAATGTAGTGCAACTGGAAACCCTCAGCCCCGGATCACCTGGATGAGAAGTGACGGGTCTCCCTTACCCCATGATCCTCGCTATACCATAACTTCCTCAGGAGGACTCTATATACAGAATGTAGTACAAGCAGACGGTGGGCAATATACCTGTCATGCAAACAATAATCAGGACTCCATTCAAGCAAATGCATTCATCATAATTAAAGGTATGTAATAGAATGCCATTTTAACATTCAGAGAGCAGATATGTATCAGTTTTATAGTGTATTCAGATCCATCTGACCCCTATGCTACTTTATAACTATTTTAATGTATATAGTTACATAGTTTTTATAGCATCAGGACAGCTCAATTGGCTCAACAGGCATACACAGGCATCCTCCTACCTTTCTCCGTCTAATCTAATCAACATAGCCTTCTGTTCTTTCTCCCTCGTGTTTATCTAGTTTCCTTTAAATGCATTTATGTTATTAACCTCAACTGGTCCTTGTGATAGTGAAGTGCCACATTCTAACTACATTCTGTGTAAAGATGTTTCTCCTGAATTCTCTGCTGGATTTATTAATGGCTATCTCATATCTATCCCACCTCGTTCTTGTCTCACCAACAAGTGGAAACATGTCCTCCACCCAATCAACATATTCCATTACCTTCAAGATCTCTTATCAGGTTACTCCTCAGTCTTCTCTTTTTCTAGAGAGAAGAGCAGCAGTCTGTTCAATCTTTCCGGATGGGTATAATGCCTTAGTTCTGGTATAGTTCTAATAAATCCTTTTTGCATCTATATCCTTGTTAATAATATGGATCCAGAAATGTTCATAGTATTCCAAGTCTGTCAAGTTTTGTACATTCAACATAACTTTCCTGGTTTTCAATGCTGTCCTTCTCAAAATGAATCCCAGTGCAATGTTTGCCCTTTTTTAATTCCTTTCTGCCATTTAAATTATTTCATTTAACTCTAGTTATGTTTGTGAATTGTGTTGAAGTTAAGAGATGCTTTTTTAAAAAAAAAATTCTCCCCTTTACTTTTACCTGTAGCTCCACCTCAGTTTACAGTCTTGCCACAAGACCAGACTGTTGTGGAGGGACATGCTGTGGATTTACATTGTGAGGCCGAGGGTAATCCTACACCAACTATAGCATGGACTAAAGGAGGTATGGTATACTGAGACTACTTGCAGTCTAAAATCAAGCTTGAATTGTGGCTAAGCAACTCTGTCTCAACAAAACCAAAACAAATTCATCTTTGTCTCTGGTATTAGCTGTTGGATTGTCAGCAAATCTCATTTTCTCTCTTGCTTGCTTTGTAGAATAAAGCCTGTACCCCATGCTACTGAGTTGTGTTTAGCATAGATAGCAAAATAAATTCAGGACTTTTTGGATAACTGGTAGATTTAGCTTTCTGTTCCTATAAGCTAATGCACATTTGATATGGCTGGGGTTTCGAGATCTAGTTGTTATCTTTTGGTTCTATTTACTGTTTGGCCAGTTTTCTTTATTTTTGTCCTAGATGATACATTAAAATAACTTGCTGCTTTTTTCCAGCTTGCAATGTTATTTACAGAATGTCGGTGCTAGTTAGACATTTTTATGCAGAGTTCACTTTCACTTCACCTAGTAGACGGAGATCAGGAGGGAATAATTTCTCTCCCTACACCATTTATGTCATGAAACAACTTGTTTCATAGGTTTACACACTTTGGTTATGGGAATTATTGACCTTGGGTTACCATGCATGCTCCATTAACGTAAGTGTTGCTGATACTGTTGAGATATGCCTCTTCGAGTAAGAAATGGGCTAACTTAGAGTGTTGTGTTTTTTCTTAAATCTTGTGCAAAAAGCATTGCTGCACTGGTCACAGAAATCTGATTAGTTCTTGAAATATAATAGAAACCCCCCTTGGTTTATAGGGAGTCCACTTCCTGGGGACAGAAGGCATACAATCCTATCCACAGGGACACTGAGAATTTCCAGAGTTGCCCTTCATGATGAGGGGCACTACGAATGTCAAGCTGATAACATTGTTGGTGCTCTACGAGTTGCAGTCCAGCTAACTGTGCAACACCAAGGTACGCTTCAGAACCAGTGCTACAAAATGAGCCTTAAGTTAACGTTATTAAGTGTAAAGAAAACTTTTGTTAAACCATTTTTTTGAGAACCCTAGCGCCAACTTAGTAAAAGTGATGATTGTTCTGCTTTGTTGGCCCCTGTGATTGCTCCTTTATATTTAATGTTGCACCGACAAAGTCAAATGTAGTACCATAAACACATTGATGAAATGGATTCTTGAATTGAAATCTGAATCCCCAGACCTCTATAGAATTAGGTAGAACAAAGAAACAGTGATGGACAGGAAAATACCCACTGGTCCATCCAATCTGTCCCGCACAACTGTGATTTCTTGTGCATCACTATTTATATACCCCCCACCCCTTCAAAAGCCATGAGGCTAAGAACCAGATTAAAACCAAGGCCAGCTAAATAGGAATAAATCTGCAACACAGGTTTGGAAAGTTTTGGCTGTTTTACCTAGTTGGGCAGAGGTGTTGGGTTACTTTGGGAAGAAAATATCACAGTAAAATTTCCAACTTCTCATGTTTGGATCATCATAACTATTTTTTTTTCTTTCTTTGTTGGGGCCTCTAGCAACACTGGTCATTACGAACACCCCAGCTGATCTAACAGTTGCAGCTGGGTCAGATGTGCAGATCCCCTGCAGTTCTCGGGGTGAACCTGAGCCAACTGTAACCTGGAGTAAGGTAAGTGAGAACCCTGTTAAAACCTGTTTGGTGAGATAAACCAAGGAACATTTTAAAAAAAGAACTCTTTTTAAAAAGAGTTAGAGATAGCCTTACTTGTAAAAATAAAACTAAAATCATCACAAGGCAGCGTGTTTACTCTGAATGCTGTTGTTGAGCATTCTGTCTGACGGACATATAGTTGTAGATTTTACTGGGATGTTTACAAATTAGAATTGTATTCAAGTGTAAATTTGATTTTCCATTCTGCTTTGTTAGTTCAAACTTGGGGGGAAAGAAGTTGAATTGCCATTTTGCCAGTTTTATTACCCATTGCTCATAAGCACAAACAAGTGAAGAAAAGATCTCAGAAACAATGGAAGCATCAGATTTGGGAAGGTGATGGCTGTCACTTTTAATGTATAAAGATAATGCATCAAAAGTTATTTGTACATTATCAGTTGACACTTTTTCACAACAAAACAAAAACAGAATTACCTGGAAAAACTCAGCAGGTCTGGCAGAATCGGTGGAGAAGAAAAGAGTTGACGTTTCGAGTCCTCACGACCCTTCAACAGAACTGAGTAATATTAGGAGAGGGGTGAAATATAAGCTGGTTTAAGGGGTGGGGGGTGGGGGGAGAGAAGTTGGGGGGGTGGTTGTAGGGACAAGCAAGCAGTGATAGGAGCAGATAATCAAAAGATGTCACAGATAAAGGAACGAAGAGGTGTTGAAGGTGGTGATATTATCTAAGAGAATGTGCTAATTAAGAATGGATGGCAGGACACTCAAGGTACAGCTCTAGTGGGGGTGGGTTGGAAAGACTGACAGGGCATTGCAGGTATAGATTTAAAAATAATGGAAATAGGTGGGAAAAGAAAAATCTATATAAATTATTGGAAAAAACAAAAGGAAGGGGGAAGAAACGGAATGGGGGTGGGGATGGAGGAGGGAGTTCAAGATCTAAAGTTGTTGAATTCAATATTCAGTCCGGAAGGCTGTAAAGTGCCTAGTCGGAAGATGAGGTGCTGTTCCTCCAGTTTGCGTTGGGCTTCACTGGTACAATGCAGCAAGCCAAGGACAGACATGTGGGCAAGAGAGCAGGGTGGAGTGTTAAAATGGCAAGTGACAGGGAGGTTTGGGTCTTTCTTGTGGACAGACCGCAGGTGTTCTGCAAAGCGGTCGCCCAGTTTACGTTTGGTCTCTCCAATGTAGAGGAGACCGCATTGGGAGCAACGAATGCAGTAGACTAAGTTACTTCTTCACACTTCCTGCATCGTCAACAGAGTGGGGAAAATTCAGAAGTGAGATCAATAGATTTTTATTGAGTAAGTGTATTAAGGAGTATGAAGCATAAACAGTAAAAGGAGTTATGATGCAGATCCACCATGATTTAATTGAATAGAACTGGCTCGAAGAGCTAAATGGCCTTATCCTATTGCTAGGTTTCTACATAGGAGTATACAGTAATGGAAAAGTCCATTACAGTGCACTTGGGCAGTTTGAAAGATTCAATGACACCATAATGTATCTCTTAAGCCCCTCAATTTCTTCTATTGCCAACATGCATAAGATACAAGCATTCTTCATCCTCAACCCTCATCATCCTAGTTATCTGCATGATAAAACAATTTCATTTTACACTACCTTGCGCACTGATTTGCAGTTTTCCCCCCTCCTTGTGTAATTTACATGATTGATAAATATATATTTTTCTACTTCTTGCATTCCAAGAGTGGACATTTTGATTCTTCTTTAAACTATGATGATAACACCGCCCAAGAAAGGTTTTCCCCATTTCAGGCCTCCAGTAACCAGCATCTGCACAAGTCATTTACTATGGTTGATTTGACTCTGCTACAGTGGCTGAAGTCAATATCAAACCATGTCATAAACATCCCTCCACTACAAGCATCTGTCTTTCAACAACTTGAGACAAATCTTATCCCCAATACACCATAAGCTTAGAACTTTAATCAAGGGTTTAAATTGTATATTTTCATAGTTTTTCCAATTTTCTCATCACACAGTTCCCTCTAAGGTCCCTCTTCATTTGTCACAGTACAACCTGGGTATTGTAGTTTCATAAAAGTGGGATGAGTGCTGAAAATCCGATGATGCCTTTCTTTTCTGCATGGCATTTCTCATCAGAAGATAGAACATAGGGAAAAATTTTCCCCCTGTTGTGGGGGAAGTGCAGGAGCGGGCGCGGGCAGGCACGCCTCTGATCGGTGCCTCCGATCGTGGGCGCGCAGCCATTTTACGTGGATGGGCCAATTAAGGCCCACCCAGCATGACATCCGCCAGGAAGCGCTATGTGCTCCCTGTGCGGGGAGGGGGGAATTCCCTCAGCCAGGAGTGCGCTCTTTCACGCACATGCGCATGAAAGAGCGCACGGATCTGAGTTTACACATTTAGAAAGCCTTGGTTCAGTCAAAAAAGACAGATCTATAATTGCATTGGGTAGGTGTCTGTAACCTACATGAGCTGTTAATCAATAATCTGCTCTATCAAAACATTACCTGAAAGAATGCAGGCACTGTCAGTATACATTAGTGACATAATGTTTTCAATATAGGATGGAATTCAGATTACAGAAAGTGGAAAATTCCACCTTAGCTCTGAGGGATTTCTTTCAATTCATGATGTTGGACCTGCAGATCAAGGGCAATATGAGTGTGTTGCCAGGAACAGCATTGACCATTCTGCTGCTAGTATGGTGTTGACTGTGGTTGGTAAGTCTATAACATGGACTTGTGATAACTGGTTATAATATCACTAACGTTGGTTGTTAAAACCATCCAGATTAACTTTTCAATTTTGTTTACCATGGAAATGAAATACATGGATGATGTAAACACTTTTTTGCCACTTCATTCCCTTTTCAATTTGATGCCTCATCTTTACTAAGTTTCGCATTTTTCAATCAAATGCTTATTAGTTAGAAGATAAGGGCCTGGATCTTCCTCTGTGTAGAAGCTGTGGCTGATCACCACAGTGACTACAGTGCAAGTTAGGTGTTTATGTTAAAACAAATAATCCAAAATATGTGGCCATCAGCGTTTCTATAGTGAATGCGTGGAAACTTTTATTGTAAGGGAAAACCTGTTGTTGTTGATGCAAAATTAAAATGTTGCCTAAAATTATCTCTGTTTCAATCATGTCTAACTCCCTATTATTCCACCAGTCCCAGACATTGTTCGAAGTGGAGACACTTTTGTAGAGTCTTCAATCAAAGAAGCTATTCAAAGTGTTGACAGTGCCATCAACTCCACTCGCAGAGATTTATTTGAAAGGTAAAATAAAACTCTACTGATATATCAAATATCCTGCTGGTTTATTGAGCATACCTCTAGAATTGTTTTTCTCTTCAAATTTTGAATAGTGGTTTTTGACTGGTATGCATAAAATATTTTTAGAAACACATTTTGTACCCTTGGCATTTTCAGAAGAACTTCTGTTCATTTCACCACCACCCCCCGGAAAAGGAAAACTGGTTTTCAGCCGAAAAATTGAGATATCATTCATGCCAAAGAATCAGAGCAGTTATGACTTATTCCAGAACTACTTTAATAAATTCACAATCATTTTGTAGAAATGCCTGGTATAGTACTTAGAGACTGTGCTTACTTATTCTGTAGCCCTAATAGACTCTCAGATATATCCAGTCTACCTATGAGACATGCACTGGTATCTAATATTTAAATTTGCACAATTGTCAGGAAAGATGTAACTGGCCAAGTGCTGCAAGTATGTTGCCATTTTTTAAAAAATCATTTTTAAATGAATATAGTTACATAAATAAAACAGTTGTATTCAGAAAAAATATATAACCCGTTGAACTGGACTTGAAATATAAGGTCCGCGTTGTGAGTGGTGTGTAATAGAAAACATAAGTAATAACTGAAGAGAAATGAAGCACTGCTGATTGATCAAGAGTGTTAGGTCTAGTTTGTCCATGTGTGGTCTGTTTTTTTTGGTAATTACCTCACTGTTTGAACCTTCATTATGTTTACGTATGAGATTTTTGTTAACATGAAAATGTGACGTTACTACCTTAGTCAGATGTGGAGTGGTTTATCCATTCTTCCACGTTGAGATGTGGCAGCTGGAACATTGGTTTGCCAGAGTCATATGGGGGCTAGTGCATCTGCAACTTGTTCAGTTAGCCTGCTGCTTCCATTGAGGCAGCCCAGAGTAATGTAGGTCATAAGGGAAAACAACTTGGTGAGAAGCAGATGGGGAGCAAGCCAAAGGCAAGGAGAGGAATAAAAGAATCGGCAAGATGAAATGTGTGTTTAGAATTTTCCGAGCATCATTGCTTTCATATTGTGCACTCTGTTCCATGTTTTTAAAAAAATATTCCACTGAAATGCATTCCACATATTGCACAACTTGTGATTAACAACATGTAGAATGTTTGGTTACAGTGGTTCAATTTTATTATCTTAAAATTGTTCATGACTTCTAGATTCAGCTCGGATAGGGAACAATATTATGCAGATCAGCAAGAGCATCAGAAATGAAGACTTTTGTCACTTTGTGTTTACATTTGTTTACCTTGTTTTCTTATTTAACAGTGTCTCCTTTTTTTTCTTATCTTTCTAACCATGTTGGACAATATAGTGCAGGTATAGTATCAGCTGTATTAACATTTTATATGTCCTGTGAGCTTCCCTCGTACCAAATACTTTGATGCAGCATGTTTTGATGCTATACGTCTGTTAATTTCCTCCTTTTAAAATACACTTCAATCTTTTGATGGCCAGAAAGCATTGTATAATTTGACACCATGACTCATGTTTTAAGGCCATTTTATGCAATTTGCTTTTTTTTTTACATTCAGTATTGTTGGTCTATGTACTTTATTGCATACAGCATAAAGACAGTCTTCTCCTTTAGCACTTATCCACCTTCTTTCAAAATTCATTTATTTGTGGATGTAACTGGAACAAATGAAAGTACGAAGAATCATTGCCATAATGCACTAGAGTAAGGTGGGCGAATGAGCAGATATAGTTTCAAGACTTGTTTTTCCCTTCTCAAGAAAGCCAGACTATGTTAAGATGAATTGCATTTTAAAAAAAAAATCTGTTTTATTACCATGTAAACAAAATCAGCTGACTGCTTTTTAAAGGAATACTAATGAGATATTTTTGTCTAAACATTGTTCTCGAACAGAAGGCCTCAAACCCCAAATGAACTGCTTGCCTTGTTCCGCTATCCACGACTTCCAATTGTTTTTGATCTTGCACGAGCGGGGGAAATTTTTGAACGGACTCTGCAACTCATTCAGGAACATGTCAATGATGGGCTGATGGTTGATCTGAATGGAACAGGTCAGTAAAGGTGGCCACCATGGTTGACTTCAAGTTGAAGCAATTTTTTCTATACAAATGTTGCCAAGAACCTACTATTCACAGGATACCTTTCCTGAGACACATGTTAATTTGCCAATGTAATGCTTTGTTGCTTAATTAAAGCAGCTGGATGAATGCAATGGTTTGTTTCCTCACAAAGCTATTCTATCTAATAGGCTGAGCCAACATTTATCCCTCAACCAATGTGTAAAACAGATTGTATGGTCAAATATCAAATTGCTGTTTGTGGATTGTTCCTGTGTACAAATTGTGTGCCATGATTCCTACATTACAACAGTGACCACTCTTTAAAAATGGCTGTATAGTGCTTTGAAAGAATGAAAGACCTTTTATATAGTGTTTTTCATGACCACTGGAATGTCAAAGTACTTTTGAAATGTGGCCACTGTTGTAACATAGGAACATGGCAGCTAAATGTGCACAGTAAACTCCCACAGAGAGCAATGTGATGATGACCAGGTAATTTGTTTTTTGTGATGTTGATTGAGGGATAAATATTGCCCAGGATATTGGGAATAACTCCCTGCTGTTCTTCGAAATAATGCCATGGGCTCTCTTACATCTATCAGAGAGGGTGGATGGGGCCTCAATTTAACATCTCATCTGAAAGATATGCTTCCTACTGTGCAGCGCAAACACATATTGCACTGGAGTGCCAGCCTTGATTTTTTTTTTGTGCTTGAATCATGGTGTGGGACTTGAACCCACAGCCTTGTCCTTTGGGTTGTCCTAAGGGTGTAAAAGTTTCAAATTTGAAGTTCTCAATCTTATGTTCAAATTCATCCTCCCTTTTTGAGGTAAATTCATGCATTTTTTTTTAAAAGTTAAATGAGATTACATTTGTATCATCACAATTATTTCCTTGTGGAAGTAGGTGAACGTACGGTATATTTGCAGACTAGCTTCCATTATAGGCCCAGTAATTCTTCAGTGCACAATCAATGTCATGCAATGTAGACAAGTATTGTCATTAGATTCATTCCATTGCATGATGTAGAATCGGGACAGCTGATAACATTTGATTGAGGGCCAAATTTCAAAATAATGCCTTTGTTTGAGGGACACTTTGAACAGTTTACCTTAAGGCAATGCCACATGGCTGTTTTTAATAACTTTTGCGCCAAGGCATGCTCAAAGCAAAATACAGCTTATTGTGCATTTCACAATCTTTTGCACGCTTTTCTATTGTAGCACTGAAGGATCCTATGATTTCATAAATTTAAGAGTTGAAAGAATTTAAATGTTCTTCATTTGGAGATTTTATGGTAGCTTGATATAGTACAAGCTTCATTCATTGACACCTACTTTATTTTGCTGAAAATGGATATTGCTGATATCATCAAAAGGCCCTTGTATGAAGCAAAACAAAAATACTGCAGTGCAACAAATTACAGAAGCATCGACTTGGCCAATATTATTCCAAAATCTTGGGAGATTAACAGGGGGCCTTTGCCTGTCCACAAGCTCCACAATCTGCAGCACATCTTATTTTTTTGATGATTATAAAGAAAGTTAAATTAAATAAAATTGGCATGTGGCATGACAATCACTGGATTCTATTAATTTTCCTTTAGGAACGGTTATCTTTCTGATTTTGGAGCTGATTAGAATCCCTTGATGTTTTGAGCTTAATAATGCACCTTAACCAAATCTAGGTAAAATATTTGCCATTTTTGAGTTTTAACATAAAAAACTAAATATTTTCCAACAAACTACTGGTTACAACATTTTTGTGTTTTGAGTTTCCCATTTAAACAAAGGAATCATAAAGCCTGTGACTGAGAAAGGGAAAGTATGGATCCTTAATTTTGCACAACATAGAGGTTCTATCTTCCTGTGATCTCTGGCTACAAGTTGTACAATATCGTTGAAACAAATTTTGTCTTAACTAGAACTCACAGGAGCTGTGTTTATTTGCCTTCCCTGTATTGTCGAGATCTTTGTCCCAAGTCTAATCATAAGTATGTTGCAATAAGCCCATAATATGTTTATATTGTTAAGAAATGTGGGAAACCTCAACACATGTCTTACTGTGTGATGGTGGTACTCCCAGTCCCCTTGCATTTCCCTGAGTGCTAATGACAGCGGGTATTCTCCATTTCATTCACATTAGTTTTGTATTGTGTGGTTCTCTTTATGGAATTTGGTGTGAATTTCTCCAATCAGAGAGCTGGCTTCACATCTCCCAGTTCTATTGTTAGATTAAGCATGTTCTTGTTTCTTGATCCCATTACTCAAACACTAAAGTTAGCAACCTTTCAAACATTTGGCAAATGGCAACTACCATTTAATTGGAAAAGGTGCTAAAACACATTAGTGAAGCAGTTTCTGTGAAGCTTGATTATTGAATGTACTTTGAGGGTTTCTAATTCCCCCAGTTGTTCACTTTGATCAGTACACAA
Source organism: Cetorhinus maximus (assembly GCF_964194155.1). Classification (NCBI taxonomy): domain Eukaryota; kingdom Metazoa; phylum Chordata; class Chondrichthyes; order Lamniformes; family Cetorhinidae; genus Cetorhinus; species Cetorhinus maximus. The sequence continues at coordinate 52,318,473 of NC_135883.1, forward strand.
TGATCAAAATTAAATTGTTTTAAACCATCGAGCTTTGTCAGTAAATGTTTTCTATAGGTTCACCTCCAATGAATACTTTTAGTCGTCGTTCCTTGAAGACTTTACCCTTATCTTATAGTTACTTACCACAACTCACTGGCTTCTTGGTACAAATTGGAAATGACAGCAATTGGCAAGCTACTGTTAACAGGGAAACTTGGGGCAATAATGATCTCAGCAGAACTGGCAGTTGGAAACCTGAAGCTAAAGTAAAGGCATGTGGCTCTTTTTAAGAAAAGGCTGTTGAAACTACCACAGTGCTTTTTTCTGTTTCCCATTTTTGGCTGTCAAGGCATATATTGAAATAAGGGTTTGATGGTTATCTGTTTGCTGAGAAGCTAACATGTTTTCAGAAGTACGCCATTCATGTTCCAGATGCCAAAAGCAGCAAATAAAGAGTTACCTTTTTAAAATTAATTTAATTTGCATTTAATTTTACATAGTTAGCACATTTGAAGAACTAAGTCAATGGTTAAGCAATTTTAAAATAGTAAACAGTGTGTTTTGGATTGGAAACAACTAACATACCTTACAAAACCTGAGTTAAATTTTAAACTATGGTAAACCACAACTTCCCTTTCTGTAGTACCTTTAATATAGGAAAATGTCCAAAGGCACTTCACAGAGATGCAAAGAATAAAAAGGGATGCCAAGCCACAAGAGATGTTAGGAAGCTTTTCCAAAAGCTTGACTGAAGAGGTGTGTATAAAAAGGATCTTAAAGGTGACAGGGATTTAGAAAGGTAGTTCCAGACTGTAGGGCCTAGGTGGGTGACGGAATGGTGGCCGATTATGGTGTTAATGGACTGGATGATACGAAAGAGGTTGGAGCCAGTGGAATGGAAAGTTCAGCAGGTGGTACAGTGTTCAAGAAAGTCAAAGATAGAGAGCTTTGAGCTGGGGAGGGATTTGGACACCAGAAGTAGAATTTTAAATTTGACGCATTGAGAGACTGAGAACTGATGCACGTCACTGAAGACAGAGTGATGGGGGAGCAGAAATTTGTACTCAGCAATTTCCAAGCAGAAGAATTTTGTGGTTGAATTGATGGGATTTTTCTATACAGTTAAGTGGATATTTGTTTCCACTTTCACACAATTTGAATGTATGCACAAATGTGATTTCAATTTGCCTTTTCTTTCAATAGGTTTTCGCTATAATGACCTTTTGTCTCCAAGATTCCTGAACTTAGTTGCAAATCTGTCTGGCTGCACTGCCCACCGCCGAATCAATAACTGTTCTGACATTTGTTTTCATCAAAAGTACCGATCGCATGATGGAACATGCAACAATCTCCAGCACCCCATGTGGGGAGCTTCCCTTACAGCCTTTGAGCGCCTTCTAAAATCAGTCTATGAAAACGGGTTTAATCTGCCAAGAGGAATTAATCGAAACCAGTTTTACAATGGATTTCCTCTCCCTCTACCTCGTCTCATTTCAACCTCTCTAGTAGGCACTGAGACCATTACGCCAGATGACCAGTACACACACATGCTGATGCAATGGGGTCAGTTCCTTGACCATGACATAGATCTAACTGTTGCAGCACTAAGTCTATCCAGGTTTTCAGATGGTCAGCACTGCAGTTCTGTCTGCACAAATGATCCACCATGCTTTCCTATCTTGATTCCTCAAAATGACCCCAGAGTGCGTAATGGGGCACAATGCATGTTCTTCGTACGCTCCAGCCCTGTCTGTGGAAGTGGGATGACATCTTTGTTAATGGAGTCTGTGTATCCACGTGAACAGATCAATCAGTTGACTTCTTATATCGATGCATCCAACGTATATGGGAGCTCAGATCAGGAAGCTGAAGAAATACGTGACCTGGCTAGCCAACGAGGCCTGTTAAAGCAAGGGATAGCGCATCGATTAGGGAAACCCCTTTTACCATTTGCTACTGGCCCACCAACTGAATGTATGAGAGATGAAAATGAAAGCCCCATTCCTTGTTTCTTGGCTGGAGATCAACGTTCCAATGAACACATGGGTTTAACTAGCATGCACACAGTCTGGTTCAGGGAACACAATCGAATCGCCACTGAGCTCCTAAAATTAAATCCACATTGGGATGGTGAGACAATCTATCATGAATCACGTAAAATAGTTGGTGCCCAGATGCAGCACATAACCTATAGCCATTGGCTACCTAAAATCTTTGGTGATATTGGAATGAAGAAGTTTGGGGACTATAAAGGCTATGATCCTAATGTTAACGCAGGAATAGTGAATGTGTTTGCCACTGCAGCTTTTAGATTTGGGCACACACTTATCAATCCTATACTCTACCGCTTGGATGATACATTTCAACCCATTCCTCAGGGTCACCTTCCTCTTCACAAAGCATTCTTCTCTCCATTCAGGATAGTGAATGAGGGTGGCATTGACCCATTGCTGCGAGGTTTATTTGCTGTACCAGGGAAAATGCGAATCCCAACAGAGCTGGTAAATACGGAACTAACTGAAAGACTTTTCTCCATGGCACATGCAGTGGCACTGGATCTAGCTTCTATGAACATTCAGAGAGGTAGAGATCATGGGATACCTCCTTACAATGATTACAGAGTGTACTGCAATCTAAGCTCGGCTCATGATTTTGAGGACCTGAAAAATGAAATTAAGAATCCACGAATTAGGGAAAAACTCATGAAGTAAGTGAGGCCATTTTGATAGCTTAAAATCTTAATAGATATCAGTAGTAAAACTTTTGTAAATACACGGATTGTTGAAACATTAGGGCCCCAATTTTTACAGGAACAGGGAGGCCCTGTTTCCTTTAACATTATTTGCTTCTTGTTGATCTGCCCGGCAACTGACCAGGTCTATGATCTACTGAGCTGGGAGGTGGCTGAAGGCTTCCCTGAGAGGCCTGGGGGAGCCACCTCCAACCTACTGCAGAGTTTCCCAACATCTGGGTTACCACCAATTAATTTCAAATTGGGCTCTCAATTGTATTGTAGGATCCCAATTTAAAAGATTAATGCATCTCTCCACAGCAAGTTGAAGACATGCTAAGCAGATTTCACATTTTAAGACCCCAGCACCCCCCTCTCCTATTTTGCGTGGGAATAATATTGAGGCATATGATGTGAGAGTATGGTTTAAGGAGGTGTATTTTTATTAATGCTTGCAACTATTTCCAACTTTCAGTGGATTAGATTGATTGATCCAACACAAATTGGTGCATATGAAACCGATGTACAAGTTGCACCAGTGGCTACCCATACTGGATGACTTAAGGGCAAAATTGCTCCCTGAATCATGTCACAAAAACACCTTTGTGATGTTTAAAAAAATTATTATTCCGACTTCAGATATGGGTATCATTGGCAAGGCAGGCATTTTCTGCCCATCCCTAGTGGCCCTGGCTGAGTGGCTTGCAAGGCTGATGGGTGAGTCTCAACAGATGTACTTCAGAGTTGATGGGGGTCCGGCGTCACATATAGGCCAGGCCAGGTAAGGATGGCAGGTTTTCTTCCTTAAAGGACATCAGTGAACCAGATGGGGCTTTACAACAATCCATCACCGTCATGGGTACTTTTCAGAAAATGCCATGGGGGGACTTGCACTCAAGTTTCCCAGATTTTTAGTCCACGCCTCTAGATTACTACATAGTGCCGTAACCACCACACTACCATACCCTTTAAAATGGAATTTGAGAAACCGGTTTAAAACTGATTATTTTCAGCTAGCCAAATGCACATATAAACAAAGAGCAAAAAACTGCAGATGCTAGAAATCTGAAACAGAAAATGTTGAAAACACTAGCATGTCAGTCAGTATCTGTGGAGAGAACTGATGAATTAGTATTTCAGGTGGAGAGCCTTTGTCAAAACTGTGTGAAATGTTTCTCTTTCTCTCATTGAACCTTACAGCTTATATGGTACACCCTTGAACATAGATTTGTTCCCTGCATTATTGGTGGAGGACTTGATACCTGGAACCAGATTAGGACCTACACTTTTGTGCTTGTTGGTTACACAATTTAAACGTCTTCGAGATGGCGATAGGTAAGTAGCAACCAGTGTAATGTTGGTTTGTTTTGTTTATTTCAGTCAAGAAGGCGTGCCTTCATTGTCTTGCTTATAAGCTCTAACTCGGTGGTATATAACTACAGCTAGAAAATCACTCTCCTTGAGGCAGATTCTGTTCCAAACCACGTACTTTTGAGTTGCCTAATGGCCTGTTGGGTAAACGTGGCCGGGTGTAATGCTCTACTGTTCAGACCAGAAGATCCCAGTTTTGACTTGCTGATCTGTGCTTGGACAAAAGTTGAGGTACTACTGCTGCAGTGCCCTGAAGTAGAAAGGGGGGAAATCAGCTTAGCTTCCCAGTGCAGATCCCAGTGACCCATGCTGGATTGAGTATATGTGAAAAAGAAAGACTTATACTTGTGCAAAGCCATATCTCATTTCTCTGAAATGCCTCAACATACTTCATAGACAACAAATCACTTTGAAATACAGTCACTCTTATTATGTAGGCAAGTGCAGCAGGTATTTTACACACATCAAGGTCCCAAAATTGAGATGAAGGACAATTTGGTGGTTTGTGTTGGAAGAAGGAATGTTGGCTGGGTCGTGGGGTTATCGCTATTTGAAAAGCGCTATAGAGTTCTTAATGTGCACCTGAACCAGTGTAAAAGTGAGATGAGGCCTTAGTTTAACACGTCATCTAAGAATTGCAATTCTTAGTATAGTACTCCTCGAGTACTTCACTACATGGTTAGTTTGATGCTTAAGACCTACAATGGGGCATGACCCCATGACCACCTCACTCGGGGAAAAGTTTGCAATTGGATCAAGGTGATGCATGTAAATGGGCATTTTTATGTTGGAGGAGATCATGATTGCATTTAGCTGTGATTTCCCTGTGGTCACAAAGCCTCCCAACACTCAATGCCTAAGCTCACTGAGAGAGAATGAACTCTTGGACAAGATAGAAAGATGCCAGAGTCAGTGGAACTGTACATTAACAACAATCTCCAGAAGAAGGGATGATGGAAGAATTGGGATTTCAAGTTAATAGTTCAGGTATTCCCCCATTCAAAGTGTGTTCTAATAGTGCATTTTCATTCCAGTGCGGTTTGTAAATTAGGTACATTCCTTGAATGGCACTGCCTCCATTTTCATTTTAGCAAGTTTACTGTACAGGCTCAGTCTTTTTAAATACAAGCCACTGCTATGTCACTTCCCTTCCTCCTGCTCCCACTGTTCACCCTCCCATTGCTGCTTCCCTCTCCCGCTCCCTCCCACTTGCTGCTTCCCCGACCCTTACGCTCACCGACCTTTCTGCTTGCCACTTCCCTCTCCTGACCCTCCCACTCCTTCTTTATCACCACTTCCCTCTCCCCAGGGCTCAGGAGAGGAGCGGCAAGGGGGGAAGCCGCGAGGGAGCAAGAGGGGCTGTGAGTGGGTGAAAGGGATGGAGTGAGGCGGATAGTGGGCAGTGGTGAGTGAGAGGATCAGGGACTGCACCACTGAGTGAGCGGGTCAGGAGAGGCGGTGAGCCGCCGGGTCGGGGACAGCAGCGGTGAGCGAGAGGGCTGAGAGAGGCAGCGAGGTGGGGTGGGGGTCGGACAGGACAGCAGTGACCGGAGAGTTGGGGAGGGCAGCGGCAAACCAGAGGGTCAGGAGAGGCAGTGAGTGGGATGGTCAGGCAGGGCAGCAGTGAGTGGAGGATCAGGGAGGGCAACAATGAGTGAAAGGGTCAGGTGAGGCAGTGAACTGAAGACAGGAAGTGGTGAGCGGAAGGTAAGTAGAAAGAGTTATGTTCTTGCACTCTAATTTTTACAATAGAAACCTACCAGCTGCCTTGGACTTAACAGGTCCCAGAAATCCTCTTATACTAACTCAGACTCACTTACTAACTCTCTCTAACTCGAGCAAGAGGGCTGGGAGAGGCAGCGAGTAGGGGGGGTGGGGGTGTTGGGCAGGACAGCAGTGACTGACTCTCCTGACCCTCTGGTTTGCTGCTGCCCTCCCCAACTCTCTGGTCACTGCTGTCCTGTCCGAATCCCCCACTCACTGCCTCTCCCAGCTCTCTCACTCGAGTTAGAGTTAGTAAGTGAGTGTGAGTTAGTATAAGAGGATTTTTGGGACCTGTTAAGTCCAAGGCAGCCAGTAGGTTTCTATTGTAAAAAATTACAGACCAGAAATGTCGCCTGCTGTATTACATGTTTTCTCGTGGGAAAGTAATTTTCGTTTAGCATGTTTCATTTAACATGCCATTTTTTAAGAACACATCAAAAGTCCTAAATGAGGGAAAGCTGTATTTTCTATTATCTTTCATATAATAACCTTTTCTTTATTTATTCATGTAAATTTTTATTCCCACTTAATAATACTTCCATTCAACATATGCACGGTTTGGTTATTTAATCACTAAGGAGAAGAAGCAGATTTGAGGTATGGCAGTGCACTGAGGTGACTGCTGAGATACAAATGCTTCATCTTCCCCACCCTGCCCTTTGTATGATTACCTATTGAAGTTTGCTTTACACCAAGAGCTTGGTGAAATGAATCTCCTCCAATGTAATGAAGATGGGTTTTAAATACTTTCAATTTGTCCCAAGGTCGCTCCTGGAGGATGTCCACTGCTGTCAAAATTCTAACCCATACCTTTATTTTCTTTAGATTTCACTACCGATGTGCTCTCCTTGCAGCCTTTCCTGCATCCATCTCTTTTAACCTTTTGTAACTTTTTCAGAATGCCATGGCATGTACCTTCATCTACACACAGTCCCATTCTTAATTACCCCACTATTCCCAAGTTCTAGTAGTATACTTTTCTCCGGTAAAGTGGTCTTTAAATTCCTGTCTTTGCTTTCAAATTCCTCTGTTGCTTCACGCCACCCTGCCTAGGCAATCTCATGAAGTTTCATATTCTTTCCTTCTCTTGCCCTCTATTGCTCTGGCAGTGGTTTATTGTTTGTCCTCTATGGCACCTTTGGCTGCTTATTTAACTGCTCTCTGAAATAACCTTTACTGATCCTTTCCCTGTGCAGCTTTCAAAAGTCTCCCAAAAATTCTTCTCTTCGGTCAAGCTTTGATGCCCTCCCACAACCTTGTTTCCCTTTCTTTCTGCTTCATGGTTACTTTATCTGTGTCCACTGTGTAAAGTGTTCGGAGATGTCTCCTGTACATAAGGAGAATGATGGAAATGTAAATCATGACCGAAAACATCTATATGATTAAGTTGTTACATTATTTCATAATAATCTGGTAAACCAGAGCATGTGAACACAGTGTATAAATGTATTTAAAATGACATTTCCGAATTGTTCACATCTATTGCATTTTTGTAGAATTTTTTTGTCAAAGGGAAATTGATAAATATAAACTTGGGATTGAAATTTTGCCAATCTAATTGCTGACATTGAATAAAAAAAAACACATCTAAATCTGTTGAACAGGACAGGGAATGTAGAATTAAGAATAAGGGACACCCAGAAGGCATCTGTAATGAAACAATGAATTGAAGTAGCTTTGAGGACCTTGATAGACTTAAAATTATTCTTTTTCCTATGGGCAAACAGGTTCTGGTATGAGAATCCTGGGGTGTTCACTCCAGCCCAGCTGACTCAGATCAAGCAGACTTCCCTTGCCCGTGTCCTATGTGACAATGGAGACAACATCACCAGGATACAGCCTGATGTGTTCAGAGTGGCAGAATATCCTCATGGTTATCAGAGCTGTGATGATATACCAAAAATTGACTTGCGGATGTGGCAAGATTGTTGTGAAGGTTTGTAATTATTTAATGGATCACATTTGAGTGCTGGGTGGACACTTGAACGTTTTGAAACAATTTGGTGATTTTATAAACTGTTTATAAGGAATATAATATGAAATTCCTGCTTACCAAGATTAGTTCCCACACTAAATGTGAATAATTATTTGCATCTGTTGTAAAAGTTCTAGCTACTTAGCTGCAGTCATAGTTTAAATCAATGGTGCGAAGTTAATGTTCTGTTGTGGAGGTTCTGCATTCTTTGAATTTGCTCTGACCTCTATGCTTCCCAAAACACCCAGTTCAGTGGCAAGAATAAAAACAAAAAATGCTGGAAAAACTCAGGTCTGGCAGCATCTATGGAGAGAGAAACAGACTTAACGTTTCGAGTGTTCTGAAAAAGAGTCGCACGGACTCAAAACGTTAAGTCTGTTTCTCTCTCCGCAGATGCTGCCAGACCTGCTGAATTCTTCCAGCATTTTGTTTCAATTTCAGATTACCAACATCCGCAGTATTTTGCTTTCAAATCAGTGGTGAGAATCTTTTTTTTACTGGATGCCAGGAAAAGAGTATATATATAACATTCAAATGTGAGTCTTTTTTCATATGTTTCTGTGTTTAATTTTTGGAGCATGTAAGTCTTCTCCACAATATCTTGTCATATATATATAATATAAAAAAAACCAAAATGTTTCACAGAAGAGAAATGGGAAACAATAGCTAAGACAGATGACCAAAAGCATAGTTAGAAGATTTTAAATCTAGAGAAATGGTAGCAAGTTGGACAGGTTTAGGCATGGCATTCTAGAAAATAAGACCAAAATAACAGCTTTTTGTCACCAAGGTTAGAATTCTTTGCAATCGCGCAAGGGCTCAATGGGATGAGCAAGCAAAATTTATTATGTAATAGGATGTGGACTGTGAAATTTTGCAGTTTGTAAAAGCTGGTACTCAGGAACCTGACAAGGACATCATTAAACACATCAAAGGATCTGGGTGTACAGGTCCACAGGTCACTGAAAGTGACAACGCAGGTGGATAAGGTAGTCAGGAAGGCATATGGCATGCTTGCCTTCATTGGCAGGGGTATTGAGTATAAAAGCTGGGAAATCATGCTGCAGCTGTATAGAACCTTGGTTAGGCCACACTTGGAATATTGCGTGCAATTCTGATCACCACATTACCAGAAGGATATGGAGACGTTGGAGAGGGTGCAGAGGAGGTTTACCAGGATGCTGCCCGGTCTGGAGGTTATTAGCTATGAGGAGAGGTTGGAGAAACTCAGATTGTTCTCACTAGAGTGACAGAGATTAAGGGGCGACTTGATAGAAGTTTACAAAACTATGAGTGGCATGGACAGAGTAGATAGTCAGAAGCTTTTTCCCAGGGTGGAAGAGTCAGTTACTAGGGGGACATAGATTTAAGGTGAGAGGAGGAAACTATAAAGGTAATGTGCGGGGCAAGTTTTTTACGCAGAGGGTAGTGAGTGTCTGGAATTTGCTGCCAGAGGAGGTGGTGGAAGCAGGTACGATAGTGGTGTTTAAGAGGCAGCTTGACAAATACATGAATAAGATGGGAATAGACAGATACGGACCCCGGAAGTGCAAAATGTTTTAGTTGACGGGCAATATGATCGGTGCAGGCTTGGAGGGCCGAAGGGCCAGATCCTGTGCTGTACTTTTCTTTCTTCTTTGTTCTAAGTGTGAACATTATTGCAATTATGAGGTTTATAAAATTATTATATTTTGAGACTGTAGCTTTAAGTTTAGAGTAAATGAAAGAGGTCATGTGACCTGTTCTGCGGTTTGCCTGACAGTAAGCCTGGGTGGTTTATTATATTGTTAGAGATCAAAGGAAGACTTAAATTGTTTTACTGAGAAGATAGTTGGAGATGTGGCAGCAGTCTGAGTTTGCAAAGATAGACACCGAGTCTCCCAAAGTCCCAGAAAGTTGCTATAGGTATCTGGCTGTAAACAGTTGTACTGTATACTATCATTCACTTCTAGGATGAAAGGGAGTTGGGATAAAATATAGCTGATCAGCATTTCTACCTGGATACAAGGCTAATGTGTTTCACATTGTCGTGGGGAAGAGGGCAGAGAAAGCCATTTTTAAGATCAGGTGACAGGCTGCTCTAGGCATCAAGGAATGTCACAGACAGACAGCAACAGTTCTGTGTGAAATAATAAAAACAGAAAAAGCTGGAACAACTCAGCAGGTCTGACAGCTTCTATGGAGAGAGAAACAGAGTTAACATTGAGTCCATATGACTTCTTCAGAGCTGGAGAGAAGTGGAAATGTGATGGATTTTATATTGTTTGAGAGGGGGTGGAGCAAGGTAGAAGGTCAGGGGCAAGTGGGAGCTAAGGAGAGATTGACAAAAATGTCATGGACAAAAGACAAAGGGAATGTTAATGGTAGTGGTAAAGACGAAAGAAGGTGCTGATAGTGGCATAAAGGTAGGAAAGGAGAATGTGTTAATTGCAGAGCAAGAGTCAGCACTCTGTGAAAGCACAACATAGAAACAAGTGGCTCTGTGTTGGTGGGCCCAGGGTGGAGTTGGGGAAGAAGAATAAAAATAAAGAAATCAATGAAAAGAAAACATTTGGATTAAAAAGGGGGCAAAGATGGAGGGGAGAGCTCATGGTCTAAAGTTGTTGAACTCAGTGTTAAGCCCAGAAGGCTGTAAAGTGCCTAATCGGAAGTTGAGATGTTGTTCCTCCAGTTCATATTGGGCTTCACTGGAGGAGTTGGGGGTGACGGAGGAGTGGACCCCCAACTCCTCATCCCCTTCCCACAGCACCTTCCCATGCAATCGCAGAAGATGCAACATCAGCCCCTTTACCTCCTCCCTCCTCAGTGTTCAAGGCCCAAAACACTCCTTTCAGGTGCAGCAGTGCTTCACTTGCACCTCCTTCAATTTGGTCTATTGCATTTGCTGCTCCCAATGCATTCTCCTCTGCACTGGGGACTAAACGTAGACTGGGTGACTGCTTTGCGGAACACTTTCACTCAGTCCTTAAGCATGACCTAGACATCCCAGTCGCTTGCCATTTCAACACACACCATCTTGCTGTCATGTCCACATGTACGTCCTTCCCCAACCTCACCTCCCCACAGGGTCATCTGTCGCTTATTTCTTTGTTGTGCTTTCACAGAGCACTGACCCTTATTCTCCAATTAACACATCCTGCTTTCTTAACTTTATGCTACAATCAGCACCTTCTTTAGTCTTTACCACTGCCATTAACATTCCCCTTGTCTTGTATCTATGACATCTTTGTCAATCTCTCCCTGGCTGTCACCTATCCCTGTCATTCTACCTTGCTGCACCTGCTCCACCCCCTCTTAAACAGTATAAAATCCATCACATTTCTTCTTCTCTTTAGCTCTGGGCCGACACACCACACTCTAACACCAGGTGACAGATGCCACCTCAGCCAGATGCAATGGATCTCTCCTCAACTTCCCCCAGATGTTTCTCTCACTGTGAGCCAACCAGTCTTGCTGAACTCTGTTTTTCACATGAGGGCTTCTGATCTCCACTTTCCAAGAACTCACCTTGAAATCTTCTCCCAACTGACTTTTTCTTTCAGATGCTTTCCGCAAGGGTTCACCTCCAGGGTTTTGAACTCTCCTTCTGATGTTCTTCTCCCCTGGGTCACCACATGCATTCAAGCTGCCTTCCACACACACTCTCTCATTGACTCAGCCGATAATAGTACACTGGTTCACATGCCCATAGCAAAGAGTTACAGAACTTCAGTTGTCTCTTTGTACCTTTTTCCCTCTTGCAAGCTGTTCTCACTTTAAACCTGCTTTCTGCAGCTTTTGTTTCTTTAAATCTGAAGCTTGGAGCCTTTCTCTCTGCCCCTCACTCTTAACTTCACTTGAAGGACCTTTTCCAGGTTCCTGTCCTTCCTTTGACAAAAGATCTGCTTGGGACTTACCCCAAATCCAGGGGAACAGGGGAATTTTCATTAGCTTGGGCTTGCTATCTGTCCCTTTTGCTCCAGTTTCTTTCTGGCAGCTACTCAGCTGAACTCAAACAGCTTCCAGAATCAAACTGCTGTTTCTCTTTTCCTGTGTGCGTCTGTGGGAGGGACCTGCCTCTCTGGGCCCCTGTTGCTAGGCAACAGCACTTTTTTTCTACTCTTGTTTGTTTAACTTAGCTTACAGTCGTAAAACTCTCATGAGAAATGCAAGTACCTTTAAAGTGAAACAAACTTAACTTGACCTCAACACACGTACAGAAAAACAATCAAACTTAAACATTAAAGCTAAAACTCATTCCTAACGCCTACAAATACCAATATAACGTACCTAAACTATCTCTATTTCCCAACAGTACTATGTACAATATTGGTTTCCTTATTTAAGGAAATATGTAAATACATTGGAAGTAGTTCAGAAAAGGTTTACCAGATTAATACCCTGAATGGGTGGGCTGTCTTATGAAGAAAGGCTGGACAGGCAAAGCTTGTATCCATTGGAGTTTAGAAGAGTAAGAGGCGACTTGATTGAAGCGTATAAGTTCCTGAGGGGTGTTGACAGGGTGGATGTGGAGAGGATGTTCCTTCTTAGTGAGTCTAGAACTAGGGGTCACTGTTTAAAAATAAGGGATCACCCATTTAAGGCAGATGAGGGAAAAAGCTTTTCTCTTAGGGTTGTGAGACTTTGGAATGCTATTCCACAAAAGGTGGTTGAGACAGAGTCTTGGGGCAGGACTTACCCTCCATTGCGGGAGATGTGCGGGAGCGGGCGTGGGCAGGCAGGTTCCTGATTGGCACCCCCGGTTGGGGGCACGCCACCATTTTTCATGGGCAGGCCAATTAAGGCTGAGTGCTCCCTGTGCGGGTGGGGGGGATTCCCTAAGCCGAGTGTGCGCTCTTTCGCACATGCGCATGAAAGAGCGCACTCATCTCCCCGAGGCTAAGTGCTGCCTCAGGCAGATCGTTGGGAGTTTAAAACATTTTTTCAAGGACACGAAAAATTTTCCTGACATGTTCCCTCGTGTGACATGTCAATTTCTTTTATTTAAACATTTCATACAAATTTTAAAACCCTCATGAAACCTCATCCTGCCTGTGGATGAGGTTTCATATTTTTTCTGAAGGCCGCCAGGGCTCCCGACCTGCCCTCCAACCTTAAGGTTGGATGGGCAGGTCCATTAATTGTTTTAATTACTTTCTTAAAGGCCTTAAGTGGCTGTTGACAGTTCAGCGGGTGCGCAGCCAAGTTGGCTGCGCGCCCGCCGAACTGAAAACCTAAATGATGCAGGCTGACGTCGGGACACACACCCCCGCTCGCCGACCAGAAGATGCAGCCCTTTGAATATCTTTAAGGCAGAGGTAGGTAGATTCTTGATAAGCAAGGGGGTGAAAGGTTATTGGCAATAGGAAAGAATGTGATATTGAGGTTAAAATTTGATCTTATTGAATGGCAGAGGAGATTTGAGGGGCTGAGTGGCCTACTCCTCCTAATTCGTAAGTGCATTGAAGAATTATCAGAGCAGGCTTTACTGTTGGGGATGAATTTAGGGAACTCTCAGAAAACTGAGAAAAGCATTTGAAGATGCTCACTTGGGGGAGAATTTTCAGGGGTGTGCGGTGGTTGGGCGGGAGTGGGCGCAGGTGAGAATGCAGCTGATTGCCGCCTGCGATTGGCTGGGTGCTGCCATTTTGCGTGGGCGGGTTAATTAAGGCCCGCCCAGTGTGACGTGCAACCAGAAGCGCTGAGCACTCCCTGTGTGGGCAGGGGGAAGAGGGAGAGTCAGGGCCTGTGCTCTTATAATAATTATAATAAAATTATAATAAAGAAAAAAAAATTTTTAAGGCATGCCCCCCTCATGTGACAGTGTCACATGAGCTGGGACATGTCAATGAATTTTAATTAAAAAATTTATTTAATTTATAAACCCTTCGTGAAACCTCATCCCGCCTGCCAAACTGAGACCTGAATGATGTGCGGTGACGTCAGGACGCACGCCTGTCCTCACCGCACACCATTTTACGCATCGGTAAGCAGGGCCTGCCCCCACTCGCTGACTCGAAGATTCTGCCCTTGAAGTTATTAGTTGGCTAAAAGGATATATTGGAACCCATTGGAAGCTGCAAGCAAAATGTAGACTATTTAGTACAAGGACTGTAATTCCATGGAACGTGTGTTGAGTGCAAAAGGGAATGTTCATCTCTGTAGTTTGAAGTATAAGTTGCCTACAGAAATAAAATAATATTTAGTTAAGAGTGCTTTTATAAACAAGGAACAGGAGTACACTATTCGGCCCCTCGAGCCTGCTCTGCCATTTAATAAGATCATGGCTGATCTGATAGTAACCTGAAATCTGCTTTTGCCTATGTATGACAGCCTATCACCCCCTTCCTTACCAAGAAACGATCCATATCTACCTTAAAAATAGTCAAAGATCCTGCTTCCACCACCTTTTCAGGAAGAGAGTTCCAAAGACTTGCGACCATCTGGAAAAAAAAATTTTCGCCTCATCTCCATTATAAATGGGCAATGCCTTATTTTTAAACAGTGACCCCTAGTTCTAGATTCTGCCACAAGAGGAAACATCATCTCCGCACCTTGTCAAGACCCCTCAGGATCTTGTGTTTCAATCAAATTACCTCTTTACTCTTCTAAACTCCAGTGGATACAAGCCTAGCCCTGTCCAACCTTTGATCATAAGACAACCCACCCATTCCAGGTATTAGTCTGGTAAACCTTCTCTGAACTGCTTCCAATGCATTTACATCCTTCCTTAAATAAGGTGACACAGTACTCCAGATGTGGTCTTACGAGTGCTCTGTATATCTGAAGCATAACCTCCCTACTTTTGTATTCAGTTTCCCTTGCAATAACTGATAACATTCTATTAGTTTTCCTAATTACTTGCTGTACCTGCATACTAGCTTTTTGCAATTCATGCACTAAGGCACCCAGATCCTTCTGCATCTCAGCTCTGCAGTCTCTCACCATTTAGATAATATGTATCTATTTTATTCTTGCAGCCAAAATGGACAATTTCATATTTTCCCACATTATACTCCATTTGCCAGATCCTTGCCCACTCACTTATCCTATCTATATCTTTTTGTAGCCTCCTTATGTCCTCTTCACAACTTATTTTCCTACCTATCTTTGTGTCATCAGCAAATTTGGCAACCATCACATCCATCCTTTCATCCAAGTCATTTATATATAACTTGTAAACAGTTAAGGTCCCAGCACTTATCCCTGTGGCACACCATTCATTACATCTTGCAAACCTGAAAGACCCATTATGCCTACTCTTAGCTTCCTGTTAGCAAGCCAATCTTCTTTCCATTGTTATGACGCGACAGATGATGTGTGCCAGGCGGATCAAATCCACAAGGGAATCTTGATCATGCAGTCACAACAATTTTGCGATTTGTATTTTATTTCGAGATATGTGCCCTGACTTCAGTAGTAATAAATCTACCAATACTGTAGAGATTTTTTACAGAACTGAATTAAACATTTATTAACAAAAAAAAATTTCAAGCACATACATGAGTCTACAAATTACTACTATAATAACTCTTAAAACCCCTAATTAATCTGGCTTCGAGTTACGCCCCCCCCCCCCCCCCCCCCCCCATTAAGGCAATGGTAAAAAAATCGATTTAAACAGATCCAGGCAAGTCAACACAATACCCTGGGCAGTAGAATTCAAAGTGGTTTTTCCCAGCTTTGGTTTCTGTAGACAGCAGCTTAATGCACAAATACTGGAGGCTTATAACACTTCTGGGCCAAGCACAAACTTCGCGCATACGCGCGAGTAAGTGCTTCATAGGGAAGAATTTTCCCCTCATCGGGGGGGGAGGTTCAGGAGCGGGCACGCCTCCAATCAGCGCCCCTGATTGGGGATATGCCGCCATTTTATGTGGGCAGGCCAATTAAGGCAATGCACTCCCTGTGTGGGCGGTGGGGGGGGGCTGGTGGGATTCCCTGAGCCAGGAGTGCGCTCTTTCGCGCATGCGCACGAAAGAGTGCACTCATCTCCCTGAGGCTAAGTGCTGCATTGAGTTGGGACATGTCCATCACTTTTAAGTAAACTTCTAATAAATTTTTAAAAACCTACATGAAACCTCATCCCGCCCGTGGATGAGGTTTCATGCTTTTTCTGAAGCCCACCAGGGCTCCTGGCCTGCCAACCAACCTTAAGGTTGGACAGGCAGGTTCATTAACTAGTCTAATTACTTTTTAAATGGCCTCAATTAGCTGTTGACAGGTCGGCAGGCGCACAGCTGATTCAGCTGCGCCCCCGCCGACCTGAAAATTGAAATGACGCGGGGTGACATCGGGAGTTGCACCCGATGTCATCCCGCATCATTTTGCGTGTCGGCAAGAGGGCCCCACCCCCCCGCTCACCGACCTCAATATTCTGCCCATAGTCTTTGAGGCACAGAGCTGCTTCCGAGGCGAAGAGATATGAAAAAAAATTGAAAAAATTAAAATGTAATGAAACAGGCCCAATCATGCGACTCTGTCACGTGAGCAGGGACGTGTTACTAATGAAAAATTAAAGTGTTTATTTTATTTTTATTTGCCTTTGGAAACCTCATCCTGTCTGTGGATGAGGTTTCCAAAGAAATGCAACGGCCTTTTTGCCTGCCCACCAACCATTAGGTTGGACGGGCAGTGAAAAATTTAAGTTAATTGATGACTTAATGGCCTTAACAGGCCTTTTAATTGTCGGCGGGCGCGCTGCCGGCTCTGGCGAGTGTCCACTGACTGAACTATAGCGCGACTGCAAGTTGACGTCAGCACACTTGGCCGGCGTCAACGCGCGTCATTTCATGCTTGAGCAGGTTGGGTGCAGCCCACCTACTGAGTGAAAATTTCTGCCCATAGCCTTTTCTCCTGTATACACGTTTCTCTCTTTTAATGCAAATTCCATTTTTCCCATATGTCTTTGGAACTTTACCTTTCTCATAATATAAATCTTTTCATGGTGCTAATATTATCAGTAACCTTTCGGGGGGGGAAAAAAACATACTGCTTGACCTAGCTTCTCTGGCTAGGTGTAACATCCTACCATCTCTTTGAAATTCAAACTAGCCTGATTTATCTACAAGTGCAAATTCTCCTTAACTCACATTCTAAAACTTCAGCCATGTTTATGTATTTAGCTTATCAAACTTAGCTTTTTTTGATGAGTCAAAGGCCCCAGGCCAACTAAATAATTATACTTTCATGACACCATGCCAATATGTTACCCCCTATACCATGAGCTTTTATTTTCAACAATAACCTTTGGTGTGGCACTTTATTAAATGCCTTCTGGAAATCTAAGTACAGTACGTCCTCTGATTTCCCTTTATCCACAGTACGTTACTTTCTCAAAGAAAAGTTGGTTAAATATGATTTCCCTTTCACAAATCCATGTTGACTCTGCCTAATTACCTTGAACTTATCCAAGTGCCCTGCTATAGCTTCTTTAATAATTGCTTCTAACATTTTCCCTATAACAGATGTAAAGCTAACTGGCCTGTAGTTTCCTACTTTCTGTCTCCTTCATTATGGGGAGGCGGTGGCATAATGGTATTGTCACTGGACTAATATTCCAGAGGCTCAGGGTAATACTTTGGGGACCATCGGCAGATGGCGAAATTTGAATTCAATAAAAATCCAGAATTATAAGTCTGATGATGACCATGAAACCATTGCTGATTGTTGTAAAAACCCATCTGGTTCACTAATGTCCTTTAGGGAAGGAAATCTGCTGTCCTTGCCTGGTCTGGCCTACATGTGACTCCAGACCCACAGCAATGTGGTTGACTCTTAACTGCCCTCTGAACAAGGACAACTAGGGATGGGCACTCATGCCTAGCCAGCCATGAACGAATAATTTTTTTTAAAAATCAAGAAGTGGAGTTAAATTTAATATCTTCTAATCTAATCTCTGCATCTAGGGAGTCTCAGAAAATTAATCAACTATCTCACTAACCATTTCTTTTAAGACCCTAGGATGAAGTCCATTAGGACCCGGGCACATGCTCCAACAATTTACTCAGTACCATTTCTCTTGTGATTGTAATTTTCCTGAGTCCCTCCCTAGCTTTTGTTTCCTGGTTCTAGGATGTTACTTGTATCTTCTAAAGCAAAGAGTGATGATGAAAGATTTTAAAATATTTATGGAAACTCTTACTATCTGTTCTTATATTTCTGATTAGCTTTCTCTTGTACTCTAATTTTTTCCTCCTCATTAATCTTTTAGTCATCCTTTGCTGTTATATTCTGTCCAATCTTCTGGCCTTCCACCTATCTTTGCACAATTATATACTTTTTCTTTAAGTTTGATGCTATCTTTAACCCACAGATGGAGTGTCCTTCCTTTCGACTTTTTCTTACTCGTTGGTATGTATATATTCTGTACATTCTGAAATGTCCCCGTAAATGTTTGCCATTGCATCTCTTTTGATCTATCCCTTAATCTAACTTGCCAGTTCACTTTAGCCAGCTCTGCTTTCATGCTCTCATAATTGCCCATTAAGTTTGAATACATAGTCTCGGACCCACTCCTCTCCCTCAAACTGAATGTAAAATTCAATCATATTATGGTTGCTGCTACCCCAGGGTGCCTTCACTATGAGATCATTAATTAATCCCATCCTGTTGCACAATACCAGGTCTAGTATAGCCTGCTCTCTGGTTGGCTCCAGAACGTGCTGTTCTAAGAAACTATCCCGAAAACATTCTATGAACTTCTTATCCAGGCTACCTTTGCCCATTTGACTTATCCAGTCTATATGCAGATTAAAATCTCCCATGGTTATCGCTGCAGCTTCCTGACAAGCTCCCATTATTTCTTCCTTTATGCTCCATCCTACCATGTGGTTACTATTAGGGGGCCTGTACACGACTCCCATAAGTGACTTCTTGCCTTTACAATTTCTCATCTCTACCCAAACCGTTTCCACATCCTGGTCTCCTGGACTTATGTCATTCCCCCTCTATTATGCTAACACCATCATTAACTAACAGAGCCACCTTTTCCTTGCTTCCTGTCCTTCCTAAATGTCCTATACCCTTTAATATTCAGGTCCCAATCCATGTCCTCCTGCAGCCATGTCTCTGTAATGGCTATCAAATTGTACCTATTTATTTCTGTGCGCTCTCTAAAACAGAATGCTTCGTGCATTCAGATTCAGAGCGTTTAATTTCATCCTTTTATTCTTTTTATAACCTCCACCTGTTCTGTTGATTTACTATTAGATTTGTACTCTCTATCCCTTCCTGTCACGGTCTGCTTTTCATTTTCCGTAACAATACCTTTCTCTTTTGCCTTGTCCCTACCTTTTGATTTAGCATATCTTCCCAAATTTGTACCTTTGCCCCCAGTATTAGTTTTAAACCATCTTTACTTCCCTTGTCATGCGGCTCACAAGAGCACCAATCCCAGCATGGTTCAGGTGTAGACCATCCCAACAGTACAGATCCCACTTTCCCCAGTATTGGTTCCATTGCCCCATGAACCAGAACCCACTTCTCCCACACCAGGCTTTGAACCACGCGTTCATCCCCCTAGTCTGATTTGCCCTATGCCAATTTGCATGTGGCTCGGATAATGATCCAGAGATTATGACCTTTGAGATTCTGCTTCTCCATTTGGTGTCAAGCTCCTCATACTGACTATTGTTATGATATGGCAGATGATGTGTGTCAGGCGGACTAAATCCACAAGGGAAACTTGGCCACGCTATCACAACAGTTTTGTAATTTGTATTTATTATGAGAACATGTGTACACTCAATTCAGAAGGAATGAGTCCACCAAGATCTCTAGAGATTTTAAAAATTAAATTAAAATGTTTTTAAAAGAAAAGATTTCAAGCACATACATAAGACTACAATTACTTAATACTATAACAAATGCTAAAATTCCTAATTAACCTGATTCCCCCTTTAAGGCAACAGTCCAAATAGATTTGAGATTTAAAAAAACCCCAGCAAGTTAACACAGTACCCACTCGACAGTGGAATTACAAATGGCTTCCTCCAAGTTAATTACTGGACACAACAGACTTATGCACAAATGGCTGGAGGCTTCTTCAAGGCAACACACTCCTGTTAGATCTTACATGGCCTCCAACATTGCCTTTCATTCTCCTTAATATATGTTTCTCTCTCTTTAATATGTAAATTCCATTGTTCCATATATCTTTGGAACTGTACCTTTCCCTTAACATAAAAACTTGCATGTTGCCAATATTGTCAGTAACCTTTGGGAAAAATAAACACACTCCTTAACCTTGCTTATCTGGCTAGTTGTAAACAGACCAACATCCCTTTGAAATCCAAACAATCCCTTCACTTATCTAAAAACGCAAATTCTCTTCACACCTTGCATGCTAAGACAGCATCCATGTTTACTCATCAGCATTTCAAGTACATTTCTACACTTAGCTTCTTTTGATAATTTCAAGCTTGCAGTCTACCTGACTCCAAACGTAATTAAATCACACAGACAGAACTATCTACACTTACACCCATAAATCTACTTTACAACAAACCAGAATAATATTATGAAAATTATTATACTTTTCTAACACAATGCAGAACTTCCTTCTTTGTCCTACCTATGTTGTTGGTACCAACATGGACCACGACAACTGGGTCATCCCCTTCCCAATGCAAGTTCCTCCCCAGCCCCTAGCAGATGTCCTGAACCCTGGCATCAGGCAGGCAACACAGCCATTGGGACTCATGCTCTTTGCTGTAGAGAACAGTATCAATCCCTCTTTGACTATACTGTCCCCTACTACCACTACATTCCTTGTAACTCCCCTCACTTGAATGGCTTGCTGTCACACTGTGCCATGCCCAGTTAGCTCATCACCCTGCAGCCCCCATTCTCATCCAAACAAGCTGAAAAAAACTTAAACCTGTTGGACAATTGCAAGGGCTGAGGCTTGTGCACTCCATCCCTCTGGGTCCCCTTACCTGCCTCATTTGCAGTCACACTCTTCTTTCCCTGACCACTGACCAAACCAGAAGACCCTATCCTAAGGGGTGTGGCTGCCTCCTGGAATAAAGTGTCCAAGTAACTTCCCCCTTCCTGATGTGCTGCAGTGTCTGCAGTTCGGCCTCCAGCTCAATAACTCGGAGCCGAAGTTCCTGCAACCGCAAACACTTATTGCAGATGTGTTTGCCCTGGATCCCATGAGTATCCAGAAGGTCCCACACCCTGCAATTGCAGCACATCACCTGCCCTGCCATCTCCAATAGGTGTTAATTAATTAATAATTGCTAATTAATTATAATTAATAAAGCCTACACCTCCCAATAGGTTTTGGCACTGTCAGTGAACTTTACAATACTGACAAAACAATACAGTACATACAATGCTGATTGAACTAATAATACCAGCTAATGGTTTACCTGCTTCTGCTGCACCAAAGTGGAAATCAAATACTGGAGGCTGAAAAGAATAGAAGAAAAAATCACCTCTTCCCTGCCCTTCACTGAACTCTCTACTCAGCACACTTCTTGCAGTGAACCTTACTTAAAGCACCTCTTTCCCCTATGCACTGAACTCCCACTTTGAACCAAATTCCCAGATATACTCACTCGGTCTCTGCCTCAGTCAGGCCAAAGTTTCCCCTCACTGACCGTGCGCCTCTTACTAACTTACTCTTAGTCATTTGTTATAATAAAAGTTTTAAAATGTGAAATCATGTGTTATTCTACTTGTGTCTCAACTGGAAGTTCGAATCCCTTTTAAAAGTTAATAGGTTTCCATGGGCATCGTATCAAGATAGCAAAAGGATTTCAACAATGGTGTGAATAAAGTGAGAGTAGAGACAGGTCATGTTCAAGTGAAGCAAGTGGTCTTGGTGATGGATACACAGAGAGTATGAAGCTCAGTTCTGAAAAGAACACTGAGATTATGTGTCATTTGGCTCAACTTGAGCAAGAAGCTTATGGATTTGGTGTTGATAGCATGGTATAGAGTTTCTGACAGGGTCAGAAAATACTTTGATGGTGAGCAAGGGAAAATGTTGAGTGGTCTAAAGTTGGGTAGGGAGAGGGTTGAAGGAGCAAAATGAATCCTAGTAGAATAGTTGAAACTGGTATTCGTGGAGGAGGGAATGAGGGAGAAGCTATAGACAGAGGGTCAGGGCTAAGTTGAGAAAAGGACTGAGGGTGGGTGGGTAGTTGATGGAGATGATGTTGATATCGATTCCAAGTTTGCTCTACTTTTCAAAAGACGTTCAGATTGAACAAATGCTACTCGCAATTCATCAATATCAACTTACATTTAAATTACATTTTAAATAGTGGTTTGGTAGTGCAGAACTTGAGTATCGCTAATAAAGATATTTTGTTGAAGCTTTTCACCTTGCACTCATCAGGACAATCACAAGAATACCAATGTTAGGGGAAGCAACAACAGGCTCACGTTTAAATAGTGCCTTTAATGTAGTAAACATAGAATTGGAAGTGCACAGATATCTCAGATATTTGTAGGGCTGTAAGAGGTTACAGAGATATGGAAGAATGAGGTCAAGGAGACATTTGAAACAAAGATATTAATTTTAAAATCAAGGCATTGCTGGACAAGGAGTCAGTATAGGTCGGGGAGTACAGGTTTGATTAGTGAACTAGACTATTGAGTTGAGAAATGGAGTTTTGGATGAGATCAAAGGAGGAAATATTGAGGCGAGATTTGCCAAAAGTTTGATGAATTTTAAGAGGGTCTTAGAAGAGGAGAGGGAGATGGAAAGAGAAGCAAGTTTGAAGAAGGAGCTCCATTGTGAAACCACTGAGTGCATGGCTACAGGTGATGGGGTGAAGGGAAGGAGGAAGGGATGCGCAAGGGATTAGAATTGCAGGAACGTAGAGTTCAGGCATTGTGTCTTTGTTTTGTTATGGCTTTGCAATCGGAATGAATGTAAATACTCTGTTTCTCATTTTCTACCTTTCCCTCCCCCTCCGCATTCCAGTTCATGTTCTGAATACAGAAAATCCTGACTTCTTTGATACATCTGGGTTCAACATTATTCTACATACATCCTTTCTATTTCCGGCCAAGTGGAAAGTTTTCCAACTGCAAAATGGTTTAGCCATTTATCAAATGCAAGCAGGTTCTTGGCTGTGATTTACTCAAAAGTAGTGGGACTGTGACTGCAGCTGCATTTTTTAAAAAAATTAAATATTCAGTGCAAGAAATGTTAAATAATTTAGTGTTTAGAAAAAGTAACGAAATATTGCAAGCTGGTCAGTATCTGTAAAGGTAAAGGGCAGTTTTTAATGTTTAGGGTCAGATCTCTTTTCAGAGCTTCTTGTCTCTCAAGTTATCTTTTGTGTATTTGTTTATTAAAGTACTTGTGGGCTAGAACACAGAAGGGTCTTATTTACCCCAGGAATAAGCAAAATGTTCTCACTTTTCTCAGCTAGAATCGTTATCGTTCTGACTTTCTCTAGAATCATTTGGTCAAAAAATTCCTGCTTTTAAATATAATTGTGACATTTTCCTTTAATATAGTTGTATAACTGTTCATTCCTAATGTACTTTGTCATCTTATTGTAATCTAGGCAAGTTTCTAACATTGAAATGAAAAAAAATTGAGGTGAGATAGTGTTGCATTCGTCTGTGTGAATTTGCTGGCAGACTGGAATGATTTCCATTCATTCAGCCTTGCTTGGACATTGTCTAGACAAATGGACTGTAGCTGTTACTTCTGTTTGTGTTCACTAGTTCAGAAGGAGCCAGTATTCTCGTCTGAAATTGCAGATGTCTTAAATTAAAGGCACAGCCAAAAGTGATAGAATTTTTTGAGAGTTGCGCAAAATTCAATTTCAACTGGCACAACTTGGTCATATCTTCGTATTCAGGTTGAAAAGAATTTTCCTAAAGTTGTTGAATTTTTGTTTTAGTTCCAGTGCACTACTTTTTGCCTCAAGGATATGAAATGAGAGCTATTGCCTCTGTGATAACCCAATAGAAGTCTGGGTCATAAAGTCATAAGAATGTCAACCAGAAGGAAAGCTGGATGTGGCCAATAGAGGTGTTAGTCAAAAGAGCAGCAACAGTGGTAGCAATATTTTATGTCAACAAAGAACCACCTAATCATGTGGCTCTGGTCACACAATGAAGTAACAAAGTCGATAAATTATTGATGTATCGGGCTTCATGAAGGAGCAAATCGTACTTCTACGATGGAAACAACTTGCATTTATATAGCCACTTTAACATGGTGATACTCTGAAAGAGTGTTGCCAATCAAAACTTAGCACCAAGGAGATATTACTAAAGGCTCAGTCAAAGAGAAAGGTTTTAAGGAACCTCTTAAAGAGAGAAAAGAGAGGTGACAAGGTTGAGGGAGAGAATTTCTAAGCTTAGGACCCATGCCACCAATGGAGTGGCACTGAAAAATGTTTGTTAATATGATTAAAACTTTTGGTTTATATGAACAAAAGTTATTTATGACCAAGATCAATATTATTCCTTACATTTTTTATGCATCCATGGGATATGGGCATTGCCCCCTAAAGTCTTTCAAAATGCATTTCTGCACTCTTTCAAAATATACTTTCAAATTGGGTCGATCTGTGATTCCCCAGTACTTTTTAGTATTTGTTTTTCTTAATATATTTTTTAGTATTTGGGCATTGCTGGAAAGACAGCATTTATTATCCTTGAGAAGATGGTTTGTCATTTTCTTGAACTGTTGCAGCCTGTGAGATGAAGGTGCAACCACATTACTGTTAGGGATGAAGTTGCAGATTTTTGGCCCAGCGATGATGAAGGTAATGTATTCCATATATTCCCAAGCCAGGATGCTATGCCAATCAAGTGGGCTGTTTTGTCCTGGATGATGTCAGGCTTCTTGAGTGTTGTTGGAACTGCACTCATCCAGAGTGAAGAATATTCCATCACACTCCTGACTTGTGCCTTTATAGATGGTATACAGGCTTTGAAGTGTCACTGGGTGAGCTATTTGCCACAGAATTCCAACCTCTGACCTGTTCCTGTAGCCACATTAATAATATGGCTGGTCGAGTTAACTTTTTGACCAAAGGATGCCCTCAGGAAGTTGATAGTGGGGAATTCAACAATGGTAATGCCATTGAATCTTAAGATGAGATGGTGAGACTCTCCATTGGCGATAGTCATTGCCTAGCAATTTTTACTTACCATTTATTAGCCCAGGCCTGAATAATGTCTGGGGCTTGCTGTACGGGGGTTCAGACTGCTTCAAGATCTGAGCAGGTGCAATTGAAACCGAATACTGTGCAATCATCAAGTGAACTTCCATGGTTCTGAAGGAGGGAAGGTCGTTGAAGCAGCTGAAAATGATCCAGTTATCCTGACCCTTTAAGCAGAATTTTACACTTCCCTCCGTTGGGGATTAGTAGGCAGGGAGTGGCAGTAAAATTTCTTGGAAGACCTTTCCACTGGATTCCTGCCCCAATCTCTCCTCAATTTTACGCCGGGACAGAGGAGACCTAGGCCAGCCAACCCACCCTTGGCCCAGTTGAGGTCCTTAAGTGGCCAATCATTAACTACTTAAGGGCCGGTTACCTCCCAGTCAAAATTTTCAGGCTGGCGGGAAGAGTTCGAGGGGAGTGAGGAAGCCTGAAAAGCGGTGCCTCAGCAGCCTCCTTTTAAAATCAGGCATCCCCTGCAAAAAGGACTGGCCCCTGCAGGTCCTCCCTTCCACCACCCCGAACTCTTCATCCAACTTCCCCACCCCTGGGCCTCACCTCGCCATCCTGCCCTAAGACCCCCAAAACTTAGTTGCGTCTGGTCTCCCAGGACTTAGGCTCTGGGAACTCCTTGCAATCCCAGTCCTGTCTGCTGCAGCTTCTGGTGCTGCAGGAACTGGAGAGGTGCTGGCCAATCAGATTGGTCAGCAGCTCTCTGAAGTGGGACTTCCTCCCAAGTGAGGGGCGAAGTCCCACCTCCAGCCAATTATGCTTGTCGGAGTGTTAAATGGCAGTGGGGCAGGCAGTACCATGTTCTCTGCCGCCAACTCAGATGGCGGAAAGGGAAACCCCACCATCCTAAAACTCAGGCCTCTGTTTCCTGTCAGCTAATCCTCTTTCCATCTTAATATATAACCCCCAACACCATGAGCTCTGATTTTGTACAGTAACCTTTTATGTGGCACATTATCAAATGCCTTTTGAAAATCTAAATACACTACATCTGCTGGTTCCCCTTTATCCACTCTGCTTGTCGGGTCCTCAAAGAACTCCAATAAATTTATCAAACATGATTTCCCTTCACAAATCATGTTGACTCTGCCTGATTGAATCCTGATTTTCTAAATGCCCTGCTACTACTTCGTTAACAATGGATTGCAGCCTTTTCCCAATGACAGATGTTAGGTGAACTGACCTATCGTTTCCTGCTTTCTGTCTCTCTCCTTTGTTGAACAGAGGTGTTACATTTGTGATTTTCCAATATGCTGGGACCTTTCCAGAATCTAGGGGATATTTGAAGATTAGAACCAATATATCCACTATCTCAGCAGCAACTTCTTTTAAGATTTTAGGATGTAGGCCATCAGGCCCAGGGGACTTGTCAGCCTTTGGCCCATTAGCTTTCCTAGTACTTTTTATTGAGTGATTTTAATTGTTTTAAGTTCCCCTCCCCTTTTTGCCCCCCTGCTTTTCTGCTATTCTTGGGATGATTTTTTTGTGTCTTCTACTGTGAAGACAGACACAAAATACTTGTTCAAAGTCTCTGCCATTCCCTTGTTTCCCATTATTAATTCCACAGTCTCATCTTCTGAGGGACCAACACTCACTTTAGCTACTCTTTTCATTTTTATATGTTTGTAGAAGCTTTTACTGCCTGTTTTTATATTCCTTGCTAGCATTCCCTCATACTCCGATTTCTCACTTTTTTGTTACCCTTTGCTGGTTTCCAAAATGTTCCCAACCGTCTAGCCTCCACTAATCTTTGCAGCACTGTATGTCTTTTCTTCTCAATTTGAAACCATCCTTAACTTCTTAAACTAGCCACAGATGATATCTCCTTCTCGTCATCTTTCTTTCTCAATAGAATATATCTTTGAGAGTTATGAAATATATCCTCAAATGCCTGCCACTGTTCTGTGCCATCTTACCTTTTAACCAATTTTCCCATTATACTTTAACAAACTGTCTTCATACCTTATAATTGCCTTGTTAAAGTTTTAGTCTCTAGTTTCAGACCCACATTTCACACCTTCAAACTGAATGTGAAATTCTATCATGTTATGATCACTTTTACCCCATGAGGATCCTTTACTTTGAAGTCATCAGTTAATCCTGTTTCATTACAGATTACCAGGTCCATTGGTTGGTTCCAGAACATATTGTTCTAAGAAACTGCCCTCCATATACTCTATGAGCATTACCTCCAGACCATCTTTGCCAATTTGATTCATTCAATCCATATGCAGTTAAAATCTTCCATGATTATTGCTAACTCTAGGACACAAGTCCTCAGCATACAACTGGGATGTTGTTGGAACCTATTGCCTTTGCTGTATCCGCTGCCAATGGCCGTTTCTTGACATCGTGTGTAGTGATTCAATTTGTCTGAAGACTGGCTTTTGTGATGTCTGGGACCTCAGGCGGACTCAGTCATGGAGCACTCTCTTGGCACTTCCAGCTGAAGTTGGCTGCAAATGCTTCAGCCTTGACTTGTGCGCTCAGGCACTGGGCTCCCCATCATTGAGCATGGGGGTGCTCGTTGAGCTGCCTCCTCCAATTAGTTGTTTAATTGCCCACTACTTGGATTTGGTTGGGCTCCAGTGTTTCACCAGGTTTCTGCTTTTTAAGTATGTTTGTTGCTTCCCTTGGTAAGCTGTTCAACACTATTCATTGAACCGGCATTGGTCCGTGTCTTGATGGTAAAGTGAGGGATATGCTGAGCAATGAGCTTGCAGATTGTAGTGGAATATAATTCTGCTGATGCTAATTACCCACAACACTTCATGGAGTCCCAGCTTTGTGCTGAGAGCTTTTGAAACTATCCCAGTTAGCACAGTGGCTGTGCGACACGTGATGGAAGGTGTCCTCAGTGTGGAAGTGGGAACTCTGCCTCTGCAAGGTGGTCACTCTTGCCAATACTGTCATGGACAGATGCATCTGTGACAGATAGATTAGTGAAAATGAAAACAAGTAAGTTTTTTTCCTCTCGTTAGTTCTTTCACTGTCTTCCCTGCGCAGGCCCAGTATGACAGCTGCGAGCTTCAGGACGAGGCCAGTTCAGCCAGTAGTAGTGCTACTGTGTCATTCTTGGTGATCGGCTTCGAAGTCCCCTACATTTTGTACCCTTGATGCCCCCAGTGCTTCTTTCAGAGGGTACTCAAAATGGAGGAGCACTGATTTATCAGCTAAGGGAGGGCAGTAAATAGGAATGAGCAGGAGGTTTCCTTGCCCAGGCTTAGCCTGATACCACAAGACTTGATAGGGCCTGTAGTCAGGGACACTCCCTTCTGACTGTGTAACTCTTGCTGTCACTGGCTTGGCTGATAACTATGATTCTGTGGGTAGGACTATGTCAGGCTGTCGCTTGCTCTGTGAGAAAGCTCTTGGTACAACTTTTGGTATAAATCTCCAGATGTTAGTGAGGAAGACTGAGTGTGCCTTCACTGTGTCTGAGTCCAGTGCCTAGGTTAATGCTAGGTGGTCCATCTGGTTTTATTCCTGTTATACTTTGTCGAAACAGTTTCGTGCAACTGAGTGGTTTGCCAAGCCGTTTCAGAGGGCAGTTAAGAGTCGGTCAGTCTGGTGTCACGTATAGGCTTGAGTAAGAGCAGAAGATTTCTTTCCCTAAAGAGCATTAAAGAACCAGGTGCATTTTTACAACAATCAGTAGTTACATGGTTGTCATTACTGCTTTTTATTCTGGATTTTAAAAAAATTAATTGAATTTAAATTTCCGAGTTGCTGTTTCAGGCTTTGAACTCATGACTCCAGATCATTAGTCCAAGTCTCTGGATTACTAGTCCACCGATATTATCAGCATGCTATCATACCCCGTTAACTTCATGATTTCATGGAGAGTTACTGTAGATAATGTGGTGCATTGTAAAATCCCTTGATACACTGCAGCTGAGATAATCTAACTGAGAATGTATTGGGAATTGAAACTAGAATGTTTCTTGTTTGTACGGCTTAGTTGCATGCTAAGTAGTGTCTTTGCCAACTATTAGAGGAGCTACAATTTGAATTTCTTTCTCTGTTGGATGTTTGTGGAAGCTATGGTTTTACTAGTCATGACTAGATTTGAATTCCTGGGAACTGCTTTATATAGGTGTTATACTGCAGCCAACAAGATATTACCTCATAGCCAGACTACCACTTTGGATAGACTCCATTGTAGTTTGAATTGTTTTTGGCAATCTGATAATAGGATTTTTCGTACCATTACTGCATATGACAACAGTTGCTAGGTAGTAACTCATGGGAGTCTATTAAGTTAGTGCAATCAGCTACTTCTATGACAAAGTCCCTCAGTTTATCAAATTGTAGTGCATTAACCACATGTAGCTTTGCTTGGTTGCTTACAGCTTTTACTATAACATTAAATTATTAGCCCTTGAGTCCAAAAACACTTGGTCCATTAAAAAGAAATGATATGAAACTTGAAAATAAGAAAAGATGAGCTTTCTCCATAATTTAATTAATTAGATAAGGAGATTTATTGCAGATTTGTCACTTGGGGTTGACACCTTCCATTTCTTTTAGGGGTACTGCTGTGGAAATTTTGAACTTGATATTCTGGAAAATTTCAAAATGTAAACCAGATACTAATATCTGTGAGGCTGTTATAAACATCTTGTTGATGATAATTCCGAGAAATAAATATTTCCTTAGACTGGATTTTTTTTAACTAGTGCTGAAATAACAATGAGTATCACGTTTGATTTAACTCCTGGGAAGTCAGCTTTAACTTCATTATTAAAGAAAAGAAAGAACTTGCATTTACACAGCGCCTTTCATACCCTCTGGATTTTCTAAAGCACCTGACAACCAATAAAGTGCTTTTGAAGTGGCGTAGGTGACGTAATTTAAGGAATTATGGTGTCTAATTTGTGCAGTGTGATCCCAGAAAAAGCTGTGGTGATAAATTACTGGATAATCTTGTTTTTGCATTTGTTCAGGGATAAATGTTGGCTAGAATTCCAGGAGAAAATCCTTGCTCCTTTTCAAATAATAGTTGAGGTCATTTACATCCAAGTGAAAGAAAACAAGGCCTTTCTCAAATCAGTTCGATGGCTCACTTGAAAAATGGCATTTCCAACAACACATCCCCTCAGTCCTGCATTGAAGTGTCAGCCGAGTTTATGTGCTCAATTCTCGCTCGTGGGGATTGTGCCTCGATGGGCCAAATGGTTTCCTTTTGTGCCGTTATGACTCTCTGAGCCCATGACTTTCAAATTCAAGAGGTGGGAGTATGATCACTGAGTCAAGGCTGGCCTTTTGTGATTGTAATATTAACCCTGTAGAACTAAATATATTATCTTTAAAGCATAATTTTAATTATTTTTTAATTTTAATGCTTTGGTTTACATGCCTTGCAACTGACGTGGGATGCATGCAACACTTTTAAATATGAAAGTTTCTTTAGTATCAAAACTCAAAAGCACTGTACCCATAAGTGCTGCCAGAGCTTGATGACACCAAGAGAAGTAAATAGTATATGCTCAGAGGTCAACATAGTTTATTTTGAGAGTTCTTACATCAGGTGCAGCTAAAGCCAGGATTCCATCCCTTTTTTTGACTCTATGCATCCCCTGTTCAAGTTTGAGCTTTGAGGAGTAGAGGGAGTGGCATAGAGATGCCAATCTTTCTTATTCCCCCAAAGATCAGTGGAAGATTGATTAGATCATAATATTTTGACGTCTCTTCTGATGACTTTGCCAAAGAAGAATCTTGGTGTTGTTAGTTCACAAGGGGTTAAATTCACAGACACGCAATTCTAGGGATGTGGATTAGGGTTCAGATAAAGCATCCATCCAATGCTTGCGACAATGGAAGTTTGTTTGAAATTATAGTGATCACCCCACACCTATTACTTTTGGGCAGGACTGACGCATTCTGGAGCAGCTTGAGAGAGCTGCTGCTGATCCTCTAAGCAATGGAGCAGTTAAAACTAATTTGCTAATTTATGTTGCCCCAATCACTCTGAAGCGTTGTTCAAACTGCCTTTCAAAAAATTGGAGAAGGGCACATGGAGGCACGTTTGCAATTACAGTGACAATTTTAAGCAGGTTTCATTGTGGCCCTCCCTGGTTCCTGATTATCTTTGGGCAGCAACAATAAACTCCTGATCATAAGAAATGTGGGATCTGCTTTGGAGAGAAAAACAAAAAACTACTGCGGATGCTGGAAATCCAAAACAAAAACAAAATTACCTGGAAAAACTCAGCAGGTCTGGCAGCATCGGTGGAGAAGAAAAGAGATGACGTTTCGAGTCCTCATGACCCTTCAGCAGAACTGACAGACCCTTCAGTTTCTTTGAACGCTTGTTTATTAGTTATAAAAATATTGGAGCTGAGATTGAAGGGCTGGATTTTCAATTGCCAACAGGATTGGGGCCTGGAGTGCGGCAATTTAAAAATCACTTTCCCGGAGGGCGTCTCTGTACCTGGACGCCTCCAGGATGCACCACAATTTTCACATGGAGTTTCTAATTAACAGCCCATTAAGTTCCCTGAGGGGCATTTTAACAGAACGGGGAGGGTAATTTTCAATGTAGAACTTGGCGAGCCCAAGCAGTCTGGCCCATATTAATGCACATCTATTGAGCCCAGTGTGAGGGGAACTGAAAATTTGTTTTTATTCGATGAAAAGGATATGACACTGTACGCTTTACCTTCATTTAGGCTGTGGCCACTTTCCTTTGTGTTAATGCTTCTGACCCTGGAGGTGCTGCCTTCTCTCTTTGGCAAGGCAGTGGCAGGCCCCATCATGGCTGTCATCTGTCTTTGCCACTGGCGCTGTGCAGGCAGCTCCCGCCTCCTGGAGATGCTTGGCGCCGTTAATTAGGCGATGAGCTTGCCTCCTTCCTGATTAGGGCATTGACAGAGTAGCAGCATGGGGTCAGGACCAGGAAATTATCTGGATGTTGTCTTCCCAATCTTGCTTTGAAAATCCGACCCAACGAGTATAGTTGCTTTGCAATAGCCTAGGAAGGCAGGTTGTTGTGAGAATGGATGCGTCAATGACCAATGGCAGGAATTTGGGCACAGAGTGGTCGAAGGTAGGAAGTCATGTAATGAAACCTCCAGTATACATCAAGCCAGAGTTGGTAACCATAGAGACACTGAGATCGAGAGAATATCTAGAACTATACAATCAAACTGTCAAAACATTAGATTTGCTACCACAGTACCATTTCAAAGTATTTGTAGATAGGATTAATGGCATTTTAATGTCTGCCATTTTTTTGAGTAATGGGTTGAATGCTATAAAATGGAGTTATTGCCTTCCAGTATGGCCTCAATCAACAAGCTGAAGCAGTCCAAAACCTGAATTCACTTTGTTTTTTGTTGGGTAGGTTTTTAAAGAACTTTCTGTGTTGTGCATAGCTTGTGTATGAATTTTACACAGAGATGTAATTGTTTAGTGCATAAGTTATCTTGAGAGATATATTTTAAGTTTGTTTATTTGGTTGTCTAGTCATCATCTGGCACTTGCTTAGGGTATGGCTGACAAAAGATGTAAAGAAATTTGTCTGGGTTTCCCATGGTTGCTATGGAAGCTTAGATTTTTTCTCCAGATTGTTCTTTAGAATGGGGCTATTTATTTATTGGATTTTCAGATATGTCAGATTTATTTGGTTGATGAAAGCAGCTGGACAGTGTGCATCTGTGTGGGTGATGAAAGGGAAATATGTTTGAAATGTGCTATACAGAGGTGCTTGCACTGACTGACATTGCTATGGCTTGCCTGCAAAACAAAGAAACTGCAGGGAAGTGTTTGTGTCAGTTTCCCTGTAATGAATTAGGGTATGAATTAAACGTGTATGGATCCTCAAAATGCGCATTTGTCATTCTTGACATAAATGCCTAAAGAATAAATATGAACAGACGGCGTTTATAAATTAAAATCATTGGCTCTATATTTGCAGGGAGGTAGCAAGGGTGCGGGGCAAGCTTTGTGAGGCCAGGGCATGGAGGTCCTGCCAAATTTCATGACAGGCCCTCATTAAAATGTTTTTCTTCCATTTCCTGTACAGAAGCTGGCCCGATTTACAGGCTGGTCAGCTGCTAGACTGGAAAACTGGTGGTCAGGTCACAACCTTGAGGACCCTTTGGGACGAGATGGAATGGTCCCCAGCAATCATGATTGTGGGGCAGGCTGCGGATCAGGGAGTTGTTGGGGGTGGTGGGGGAGGGGTTTTTGGAGAAGGGGGTCAATTGCAGGGCAGGTCACAGTGGGGATTGGAAAGTGAGGGTGGTCAGTTGTAGGGTGGGTTGGATGTGGGGTAGGCTGGAGATCAGGTGTTGGGAGGGGGAAAAGTCACCCATTGTGGGGCAGAGCTTGGTGTGGAGGTGATGGGGATCAGGTGTGATCGGATTGTGGCAGGCAGTGGGTTGATGAGAGAAGAGGCTCAATTAAGTGGAGAGGTTGAAGGGTGAAGGAGCAGCACACCTCCTCCTGGTACACGAGGAATGCAACAAAAATCACTTACCTTCTGGAGCCGGTTCACTGCCAGGTTTACCAGGCCCTAGGAACCCCAACCATCAACTATTTAATTTATATCAGGCTCTGTTATGAGAGCTTTGGGTTTAGCATGTTAATGAAGAGTCTCTATCTCCAAACTGGGACAGCCGCACAACATGCTACTCACCAAAGTGAAAATGTAAACGTGCACTTGCTGCTGGGTTGAGGACTCATATATTTTAGGATTTAACCCCCTCCCTCTCATCATGTAAAGGGCTTAATATTCACCCCATTTTATGTTTTATCTGAAAAGTATCTGTGGTCTAATTTATCTCTCTTATTCCTGCCAAAGGTTAGTTGCTCATTTCTTATTGCCTATTCTTCATCCAACCAGTAACTCTACGTGATAGAAATAAGCTGGTTGGCCAACATCTAAAGTGGAAGCACAGGTCAACATTTCAGAACTTCCCTTTCTGAAGCGTTCTGAATTTCTGGCTTTTATTACATAAAACATTCTATTTCCCAGGATTCGCCTCTTGTTTTTGCTTCCGTAACACACTGCAAGTACTGTTTCTAAAGCGTTTCTGGTACAGGCAATGAACCCAGATCTACTGACCACAAATACTTCCCATGACTAACATTCCATTTTAATGTTCTGCCAAAGGCTGACCAAGTTTCTTTCTTTCCCACACCTCAACCTGAATAATGATCATTTCAAGGTCACAACTAAGAATTCATGCCATTTGCCATAGTCATTGTCTGGTGGTGTTGTCTCAAGTAACAATGTCCTATGAATTTGGACATTTGTGAATGCAGGACTTGCTTTGTTGTAAAGAAAAAAGTGACATTGAACTAACCCACTCTCTAGTAAAGTTTAATTTTACTTCCAACCTTGTATAACATTAATGAGATCTGGAAATGCACGGGATTTGAAAGCCAGATGCACTTTCAAGCACTTTAATTTGTCAAAAGAGAAGCCAACTCTCAAAGAACCATTGTGTTAAGTATGCCAGGCATTTAGTTTGTTTCTAAATCTGTTTAAAAATCATATTTTATCACTTCCTATCATGAGCCTCTACAGAGTCCATTGGATGTATGAAACGTTAGCATTCCCAATTCATATATAGTCACATTGTCTATTCTCTCCCCACTTGTCCTTCCTCATTCTAGACTTGATGCTTCACAGTACTTCTCTTTAAGCCTCTCCCAGTTTTCCTTTTCCAGAAGGCACAAACTTATGCTGGGGTAAGATTCCAAAATAACCAGATCTCCTCTTGATAACTTGTCTTGGTGACCTCCTTGTATGTGTGACCCTGGACAGTGGGCGTTCACAGGCTATTCAAGCAGGATGGTAGGGAAGGAAGACACCCACAGTTAAATGCATTCAAATACTCAACTGACATCCACACGTGGTGTTTTAGCAAAGGTCTATCATAGTGATTAGGAGTGGGAAACTTAGCAAATATCCAGGAGACCGTTATTAATTCTAGAAATCCAGCACTGCCTTGGCCGAGATGAGTAACATAGCACAGTTCAAGAAATGAATCTGCAACTTTTCCCACCTGTTTGCCTTTCTGTGCATTCCAGTTACCAATTAAGTTACCAAGCTTCAAGGATGCCAGGTGTATGAAATGCTGGCACAGCAGGAGGGTTGAACTCAATCCTGGGGTTGGGTAGAGGATGTTATACTTTTCAAAAACCCATCCTATGACAAACACCAGGAGCAAAAGATGGAATAACATTCACACTACTGTTTCATGAGAATAACTCCCAACATTTTTCTATTTGTGTTAATTGCTCAGTTGCTAACAATTTTAAAAATGCTTTAGAAAGCTCCATTATTTTCCTTTTGCCGCCGAGAAAGTTGCTTATACCAGAAAATGTTGGCCACCATTTTTTTAATGCCCCCACTGTGTAAAAATTATGCATTTCTAAAAACCATTTTTACCACACGAACGTGTTCAAACTTGTGTGCTCCCTGGTGCCCTATTTTAAAACCATTTGGCAGCTAGGCCAGCCCCACTTCTGGCTGAGTCCAGTTTTGCAGTTGACGGCACAAATACCCCATACTTCTCATAAAGGAGATTCCAGCAGACCCCTGATCTTTTATTCGCTTCAAAATCTGACTCAGATTTAACTGGGATCTAACTAAAATCACCTTGCATTCAGCTGCAAGAGATGTTGTGCAAGAAGGACATTCATTATTGAACTACAGGAAGGTTTTGATGCCAAAGTTAAAAAAGCAATCATTAACATTTGAGATGTTAGGCCAAGTGAATAAATAACTTATGGGAAAACCATTCATGTTAAAAGGACAGGATAAAATAACTAAAAGTAAAGGAGTCATTTTCAAGTGAAGATATAGAACAGTGAGTAACTTCAATAATCCTGTGCTGATGTATTTTATACACCATGAACAAAACACTTTATGGTTGTGTTTCAAAAAGGTACTTAACATACCTTAGACTCCTTTTAAACCAGAAGTATTCAAGCTAACTTTCAAGCTAACTATTCAGTCTCACTTTGAAAGTGAAAGTGACTGGTAAATTAAGGAAAATGTCTAAATTTCCTGGTCTGATTACGTTTTTGATTTACCAGAAATCATATTAATGTTATTAATACAATTAATTTATTCACAAGAAGTTACTTAACACCCTTTTGAAAGGCTCTAATCATACATTAATTATTGAACTTATCTTAAATTATTGCATCTTGGCCAAAGCGCATTTAAATTAGTGCATTTCAGTGCAAGCAAACTTATTTTGTCTAAATGATTAGTCTTCGGCTATTGTATTGATTTAACATACAGGAAGATTTGAACTGGAAAGATATAAAAGTCATGATTGTATGGTAAAGAGAGACTTCAAATGTTGCTTTCTAGTTTGTCAAAGGCAAATGATAAATGAGCTATTATGAAGTAATTCCATCAAACTATGACCATATTGTTACTTTTGAGGCCAAACTGCATGTTTGTTTGCATGTTTTATGACTTAAAGGACTGACAATTCAAGATTGAGAGAGCCAAAACAGCAGGCAACAGTATTTTGTTTTATAAAAGCTGGCTGACGTGAAAGGAGAGGTAAACACTTAAAATTAAGATTTCTTTAAAGTAAGCTATAATCTTTTTTCAGAATGGCTATTTAGCCCTTAACACGTAGCCTAGAATTAGAAATTTTAACAACCCCAGTTGTAATTCAGGAGATTAATAAAGGATTATTATTTCTGAATCTGGCACAATATTAAATGACTATTATTACAAGCGCATCTTTTTTATTAACCCAGTATTTTAACAGAATATTTTACTTTATTCTCCAGACTGCAGGACCAGAGGGCAATTCAATGCACTGTCACACCATTTCCGTGGCAGACGTTCACCTGAATACAGCTTCCGGGATGAGCCACCTTTAAGAAAATTGAAAAGCCTGACACGTTCCAGGTTCATTTCAGTTGACAACTGGGTTCTGTTGCATAATCTGTTCATTTTCATATGGGGAGGTTGTCAGAAATTGAGAATCAATTGTAAAACATTTCAAATATCTTAACAAAGGCTGGAGGTTAATAAAGTAACAGCAGTGGACTTTGAAGAGCCTCAAATTAACAATGTTTGGTTTATAATCCTAAAATAGTCTTGAGTTTAACTTTACAGATAATCTATTTTTTTAGATCACTGTTAGGTTATGATATGGCAGGTGGTATTTGTCAGGCTGACCAAATCCCAAAGGGAAACTTGACTATGTTATCACTAAGATTTTGCAATTTGTATTTATTACAAGAAGGTTTGTGCACTGAAGTCAGAAGGAAGGAAGGAGAGATTTTAAAGATTCAATTAAAATATCTGTTAACAAAAGAAAAGAAAACTTAAACACACAAGACAACAGTTACACAGTTACATTTAGTTTTATAACAATGTTCTCAAGATTTCTACTTAACTAAACTCCCAGCTATACTCTCCTTCCAGGCAACACTCCAAATAGATTCTTAATCTATAAAACATCCAGCAATATTACCACAAGCACGCACTGTTGCTATAAGGGAGGTATTTCACAGTTTTTTTTCCCCTCTCAGTCGACAATGGAACTCCAAAGGCTTTTAACAAAACCTTAGTTACTGGATCAGCAAACTTCTCCAGTGTGGCTAGAAGCTTTTCACAGGTCTGTTTCACACAGTGCACCTTCCAAGATCTCACATGGCCACATGCCACACAGCTTTATATCTTTCTTTAAAATATTTCTCTCTTTTGATCTGTAAATCCCATTGTTTCAGCCTGTCTTTGAAGTTACTTTTACTAGAATATAAAAATCTTTCATGTTGCCATTATGGCCAACACTTTTGGGAAAAATAAACTTAATAACTTTGCCTTATTTATCTGGCCAGTTGTAAGCATCTTATCATGTCCCTTTGAAAATCAAACTACCTCTCAACTTATCTTAAAATGCAAATTCCATTCACATTGTATCTGCTGAAACTTCATCCTAGCTTACCCATCTCCATTTCAAATGCCTGTTTTACACCTAAACCCTTTTGATGATTCAAACCTTGCAGTCTGACTGTCTGCAGTTTAAATGAACTAGACACAGACACAAACATACACGCAACACAAGTCTGCTTTAAAGTATCCCACAGTAATATTAGGGGAAAAATGATCTTTCCTTTACAAATAACTTTTTAATATTTTTATGGGGATGTTCACTGTGCAAAGGTGGTGGACCTTCCTCCTTGAGCTGGTGATCTGTTTTCTTTGATCTGTAATTTTTGAAAATTATAAGACTCCTGAAAGTGTATCAGTTTAGATTATCCCTGGTGCTATGCCATTGGGTGTAGCCATGAAGGGAGTTGGGGAATGGTGTGCTTGTAGGGCTTAAAGGTATTAGTTGCCTTTAAAGGGAAATTATTATTTTGGTTAGCCCATTTTAAAACAGCAGCTGATAAGTATTAGAGAGTCGTGAAATCCATTTTCGTTCATTAGAGCCGCAAATTGCATTTATTTCTTAGTACCTGTGTCATCCCCGTGAGTGAGTGCAAACTGCTCTGATATTGCTAGGATGGCTCCACTACCCCATGCAGGAGTCTGGATGCTGTTATAATTTGCTACGGAGGGAATTCATAAAAGGGTAGCACCATAGTTATCAGCAGTAGGTAAAGGTACAAGATGAGAAAGCAAATGTGAAGAATGTTGCAAGAGGAGCATGCTGGTTTAACAACTGTAATACTTACCTCTTAATTCAAGATAGCATGGAGAAGGATGCATGGTTAGTGGAGAAACTGATTTTAGAAATCAGTAAAGAATGACTAAAAAAACAAAATGACGGAGAAATTAAACTATGAGAGAAAGTTAGCTAGAAATTAAAACAGATAGTAACAGTTTCTGCAAGTATTTAAAAAGGAAAAGAGTAACTAGAGTGAGCGTTGGTCCCTTAAAGGGTGAGGCTGCAGAACTAATAATGGGAATTAAGGAAATAGCAGAAGCGTTGAACAGATATTTTGCAACTGTCTTCATTGTAGAAGACAAAAACATCCCAAGAGTACTTGACAATCGAGAGTTAAAACGGAGGGAGGAACTTGAAACAATCACAATCACGTTGGAAAAGGTTTGGGAAAATTATTGGAAGTAAAGGTTGACAAGTCCCGTGGACCTGATGGCTATCATCCTAGAGTCTTAAAAGAAGTGGCTGCAGAAATAGTAGATGCATTCATGTGATCTTCCAAAATTCCCTAGATGCTGGAAAAGTCCCAGCAGATTGGAAAATCACTAATGTAACACTTCTATTCAAGAAAGACGGGCGATAGAAAGGAGGCCAGTTAATCCAAATCTGTCATAGGGAAAATACTAAAATCCATTATTAAGGAAGTAATAGTAGGGCATTTAGAAAATCATAATATAACCATGCAAAGCCAACATGGTTTTGTGAGAGGGAAATCATGTTTGACAAATTTATTAAAATTCTTTGAGGAAGTAACAAGCAACGTGAATAAAGGTCAATCTGTAGATGTGGTATACTTGGGATTTACAAAAGGCATTTGATAAACTGCCGCATCAAAAGTTACTTCGCAAAATAAGAGCCCGTGGTGTCAGGGTAATATATTATCATGGATTGAGGATTGGTTAGCTAACAGGAAACAGTAGGGATAAATCAGTATTTTTCGGGTAGGTAAGCTTTAGTACTGAGGTGCCATAGGAATCAGTACTGGGCTCTCAACTATTTACAATCTACAGTCATCCAATGACTTGGATGAAAAAGAATTATACCAATTTGCTGATGCAGCAAGTGATTAGGAAGGCAAATGGAATTTTGTCATTTATTGCAAGGGGAATTAAATATAAAAGTATGCAAATTATGCTACTGTTGTACAGGGTGTTGGTGAGACCACATCTAGAGTATTGTGTACAGTTTTGGTCTCCTTACTTAAGAGAGGATATAATTGCATTAGCAGCAATTCAACGAAAGTTCACTCAACTAATTCCTGGGATGAAAGGGTTACCTTATGAGGAAATGTTGAATAGGTTGGGTCAATACCCATTGAAGTTTAGAAGCATGGGAGGTGATCTGATTGAAACATATAAGATCCTGAGAGAACTTGACAGGATGGATGTTAAGAGGATGTTTCCCCTTGTGGGCGGAGTCTCGAACCAGGGGTCACAGTTTAAAAATTAGGGGTCTTGCATTAAAGGAGGAGATAAGGAGATTTTTTTTTCTCTGAGGGTCATTTGCCTGTGGAATTTTCTTCCCCAGAGGGCAATGGAGACTGGGCCATTGAACGTTTTCAAGGCCAAATTCGATTTTTGATCAGCAAGGGAATCAACAGTTATGGCCGACACAGGAAAGTGGAGTTGAGGCCACAACCTGGTCAACCATGATCTTACCAAACTGCAAAGTAGGCCTGAGGGGCTGAATGGCCTACTCCTCCTAATTCTTTTGTTAAATTCAGGCAACCTTTGTTAATGGCCCAGAAGAGAGCCATACAAATGTCTTTAGAAATTGTCGAGGGGATTGATGTTGTTCCCTCTCATCTGCCTCTAATGAAGCCATGTTGCAAAGGAAATCTTCCACAGAAGGTTCCAATCTAGTATTCCTGACATGAATTTAAATATTTTGATGCTGTCGGCAAGTGTCCTTTTGTTTAGTTTCTTTCACCGGGTCATCATTGTCGATCAATGGGTTCCTCATGCTTTGTGACCACAATTTTGAATGAATTTATTGATTCTTTCCTTGATTTGATTGCAGCAATAACTTGCATCATCCACAATGGCGCACACAATGGAATTTCAATTATGGACAAGATTAGCCCTGTGCAAGGATGAAATGCAGATGTATGATAGCATTTGGTTATTTTCCAATAGATGCAGCAGTGTGGGGAACCTTAAGGTTTTTCTGGTTGAACAAACTAATATGGATGAAATGACCTTCATCATCTCGAATTATCCTACTCTATGAAATTGATCAGTACAGTTGTGAATATATTTTAAGTAGCTGCAAATAGCAAAATTAGTGATGCACAATATGCTTTGTTTACATATGATTGATACTAATATAATTTATTTTAAAATGTCCTTGCAGTTCTCTGGTGAATGCATTTCGCAATGAAAATGTAACCATGTCATTAAAATCTGCCTCTGAAAAAGATGATGCTGTCATAAATGATTTCCAGGAATTTATGACTGAAATACAGAAAACCATTGCTGGTCTTCAAAATCAGGTGGGAATACATTTAGAGATAAAAGGGTTTTCATTTTCCTTAGCCTTCATTTTAATAACCGGTTTGGAGATGCGCACAATAGGAAACATAATTAGGTTTGTTGAAACCAAATTGGAGGACATAATAAATTGTGAGGAAGATGCAGGAGGTGATAAAAGGTTAATAGGGTGAGAAGCTAGTACAAACAACTCTGTGCAGATAAATGTGTAACAGTATATTTGGGGAGAAAAGAAACCATGAAAGAAAGTATATATTGAATGTTTACGATTTTTAAAAGTGAAGGAACAGAGATCTAGGAGAGCAGATAAATGAAGGGGAGAAGTTGGTTCACATCACACACGCTTTTTTGGTACGAAAATAATATTGGGACACCAATTTCCAAATTGGCAACAGCAACTTCCACGTACTCAGGTTGACTGCCCAGTACTGGCTTTGGGCTCCTTAAATATGCTAATCAAATGACCAATGCGCAGGTAATAACCCCAGTGCCAAATGTGGCTAAATAATTAGGAGCAGAAAGGTGAAGAAACATTCTCCCTATCCCTGCCCTGCCCCCTTCACCACCTTCTTAAAGGGCCCCCTTCCGAAGTTGGTGCTTGTGCCCATAGATTTCTGGAGGCCATCTCAATATTCCTCAACTGTCGTATAATCAGTACAGTTAAACTAAAGGAATGAACTGTATTCTTTAATAGCCCGACAATAAGGATGACATTGGCAATGGTCTTCCCTCGCTGAGCATTGTGACACTATGCAGCAATTGCTTGCAATGCAAGCGTGTCAAAAGCAGGCTTTGATACTTAGATCTAGATGTTGCAGCAGGCAATATCAGCAGCCAGATGTTTACTGATTCCATATAAGATTCCCTCTCATCTGCTACTTTAAAAGATGTTAACACATTTTACAAGAAGTGTATTAAGCATATGTCCACTAAGATGGCCAGCAGTGATATTTGGGTCTAACACATTGACATTGTTTTCAGTTAACCCCTGTGCATGTCTTTATTTTCAAATACTGTCTTTTTTTCTAATAACCAAACCTTGACTGGCAAAACATTACAGATATTGAAAAATGAGTTTAGCAACAAAACTGTCAAGTAAAATAATGATTTTGATGTCTAGTTTTGTGAGTATGGGGAAATAGATGTTCATCCAAGCATGGATGATTGCAAAGGGAAATAAATAATTTTCTTTGTTGGACCCATAATGCTGTATGACACTTCTAACATGCATGATGTGCCACAATAGTGTTCCTTTGCTACACAAGCAAGACATTGTATTGTCCCAATTTTCTGGTCTCTTGGGTTATGGCTGATTAGTGGCAGATAGTGATCATTGTACTTTTAATCATGACCTTTATTGCCTATTTCGTATTTTTCCCCACAGATTAA
Organism: Cetorhinus maximus; assembly: GCF_964194155.1. Taxonomy (NCBI): domain Eukaryota; kingdom Metazoa; phylum Chordata; class Chondrichthyes; order Lamniformes; family Cetorhinidae; genus Cetorhinus; species Cetorhinus maximus. The sequence goes on from NC_135883.1 coordinate 52,360,970, forward strand.
AAAACTTGAAGGGCAACTCAGTAAATCTGGATGCACTGATGGAAAGGCACGAGAACGCTCCAACAAAGAGGAGTGGAAGGAGGACTCCTGCACCACCTGTAAATGCAAGGTATGACTGCAGATGTGTGATGGCAGCAATAATACCATTTAAATCAATGAAACTTGAGGTAGTGAACAATATATTCCAACACATAGCCCTCAAATTGCATTCAGTTCTTCAGAAAGAGACTTGTACAAAATAATCTGGATTTATTATGATGTTTTGCTTGATTTGTGCATTTTTCATTTGACTGTATTGGTCTGTTTATTTTTGTTTTAAAAGCCGAACAACATGTCTTTTCACTTATTTTCCAGCCTTTTTAGTAAAGCCTGCAGTGCATTCGTACATTGGCATGATAAAGAAGTGAAAATTTGTTCAAAAAAGCCTTAATTGATGTTAGCCGGAGGTTATGGCCTGATTGATATTAAATTCCTGTGAGAAAGCAGATAATTGAAAACAGTAAGAGACTAGTTGCACTTCAGGGGGTCCTCACTGTACAGCTGGGATGCAGCGCTTGATTTACTTTCAGTCGTACTTGAAACAAAATCTTTTTTTCTGTCTTGTATTTCAGGCAGGACAGCTTACCTGCTTCGTTGAAACATGTCCACCAACCAGTTGTGCTAATCCTGTGAAGATGGAGGGAGCTTGCTGTCCAGTCTGTGCAGAACAAACCTTGAAACAAGATGAGAGGTCCTAAACCTTCATTGCAAGACTGGAGGGGATGTGCTGTCCTTTTATTTGTACAGTGAATTATGATGTCTGGATGTCAGTGTGCTTTCAAAACTACCCATGAGTATTCAGTCAGAATTGCAAAGAAAACGTCAATTTGAAAAAATCCCACGAAATAGTAAAAGAAAATGCTCAAATGCATGCTTCACATTAACTGATTTTTAAATCAGCAACCCAGTTAAAATATTTTATGTGCATGTACCATGAGTGTACTGTCAAAGAAAACCACAATGCAAAAGTGTTGAAAGGGAAGAAATGTGTTTTATGACAGGGTGATTTCAATTTGTCTGTCAATGTTTTCCTGGTAAGAAGCTTCTCAGGTTAGAAATGCCAAAATGAAAATTGGTGCTACATGTAATTTCTTTTATATGACACTATAGTGAATAACAGGAGGTAACATACCTTAATATTTCCAAACGACTTTATTTGTTTTAAGGCAAAAACTATCTCAAGAACTCCTCTAGCTCAACATATATATTTTTATGTGCTGGTTTTTCTTTTGAATGACTGAGGGAAAATGTTTCGGAGGAGGAAGAAAACCCATCAAAACAGTGGTTTTATATATTTCACTCCTTCTAGAACCCCAGGTATTTTGTGTTTTAAAAACCTAAAGGCTTTCACTCTCCCAAGGTGTTGAGACTTGTATGCAGGCTGTTCTTGTAGTTACTAATGTGAAGATGTTATTCATACCTGTTTGGACGTTTGATACATAGATGCCTACTAATTTGCAGACTGGTGTACATACTACATTGAAAAAGTGCCCGTGCTGTTTCACGAATTGGCACAATATGTCAGCGTTCTCACACAATGAGTAAGATTGACAATTATTTGTCAATCTAGATCAGAGCATTCAAAAAGAAATCTGTTATTTTGTTTTGTCTTTGTGGCCTGGCTACTGAATTTACAGCTCTAACCATTACACCTTATTGGATTTATGGCATTTTGCACTTCTTAATTTTTTGATTACTGTTTTTATGTACTAGTAGTTTTTTACATTGTAGTAATTTGTTACTGTATACAGACATAAGAAATGGTGGGGGTGGGGAGGGAGGTCCATGAAAGGGGTTTCTTGCTCCCTGATTATCCATTGAAAAGCTATGCTAACCAGTGAAACAGTATTAAATGCCATTTAACATTTCTAACCATTGTTTCTTTATTGTTGGGAAGATTTTTTTATTTATTTACTCAGTCAGATGTTAATTGGTCACTTTTAACCATCAATGAAGGACATCTAATAACTTTTTTTTAAAAAATCATCATACCTCAACCTTTCATTTATGGTGCTATTTGATTTTAAGGCAACATTCTCATGTTACTTTAAAAAAAGTAACCATATTTTTTATGTGCCAACCTCTTAAATCTAAGTTTTTTCTTTAACATTCACAAAAGATTTGGGGTAGAGAAAGATCAGTGCATCACAGCAGCAATAAAACCTCACGTGATTTAAGATTTATTTTTAAGTATGTCTTGGCAAAAATGATGAGATGCCAACTATTTACAAGAGAAGTTGAATTTCATGGCATTCAACATAAAGTTACTGACCATTTTTTTCAGGGGCTCTAGGATATAAAGGAGCAATGTAGTATTTTGAAAAATATTTAAGTATTGCTCTGCTTTTTAAAAAGAAAAGTCACCTAGATTTCATTTTTGTTTGCATGTCTGTTTTATTTTTCTTGCAAGCAGGCAAAGGTGCACATTGGACCAAATGGCCTCATTCTGTGCCGTATGATTCTATACAGACCCTGACACTGATAAATGGATTGTTCTGCCAGAACAGCATAAGGCTATTCTACTGCTTTGTTTCGCAATTTTTTTCTCTCATAACAGCAGTGCTGATTTAGTTTTTATACTGACTATTGTCGTCTTTGTATTTGTACACATTTGTGCTGAGACTGAGTGTCTTGATAGCCATATTGCTTTAATGAGACAGAACAGGAACATAGCATAAAACAATAAATTCACCAAAGAGATGTTTGCACTGTGTATTTGTATGAACCAAATTAAACTGACCACATTATCTGACATATGCAGTGTCGTTTTCCTAGTGTCACTCAGTTACACTTAGCACATAAGCAGTTCATTTACAGGTACCAGTGGAATAACCAATCTGCTTTATTTTCAGATGGTGTTTGTTGGCAATCTGTTTCATTCAACATCATTCACGATATTATTTACACAGCACTTGTGGAGTAACCAGTGTGGGGTGTGGGATATCTCAGTATATCAAGGAGATCGGAAAGGTTTTACACACCAGAAGAGCAAATTGTGGATTTCCTTTGTCACGTTAAATATATTCTGCTGCTTGCAACTGAGTATTTCTTTTGATTTGAGTCACCAAGGTGAGTAGATAAAATCCCAGAGAGCATCATCAAAGTAAGGCGATGAGGTGAATCAGGTAATAATAATTGAGTGATACGAAACCTGGGTTAAAAACCTGAATAATGTCAGAAAAGAATAAGAAATTCAATATTTTTAAGGCCCTGGGAAAGATTGGCTGCGATTTTACCTGCAGGGGCAAGCCCCGATGTTGGGATCAAATGTGGCTGCAGCTGGTGGCTTCCTGATAGGCAGCTGCTCTGCCACCAGCAAAATGCCTGCGGCCTTCTGCCTCCATCAATAAATCTCAATTTTGGCCCCTAATCTACCCCACCCTCTGACAACATTTTTACTGTTAATATGCATAAAGAAGACCTTTATGCTGTCTCTTTGCATCTCTTATTTCCTTTTTCACTTCTCACTACTTTCAATATTCAGTCTGATTCTTCCTTATTATCAAGCTGACATCTGACATATGCCCCCCTTTTCTGCTTCATCCTATTCTCTAACACCTTTGTCACCCAGGGAGCTCTGGCTTTGGTTTCCCTCAATTGTAGTAAAATAACAACTGGATGCAAACCATCTTTTTAAAGGCTGCCCATTGCTACAATAAAATCCTCCTCCTCCTTATTCTTCCAATTTATCTGGTTAGATCTCTCTTTAATTTGCTGAAGTTAGCACTCCTGTAGTTAAATATTTCCATTTCGATCGCTCCTTTTCCTTTCTGATAGCTAATCTAAATTTTATGGTACTATGGTTACTACAACTGAAATGATCCCACACTGTGGCATTCTCCAGTTGACCCACTTCATTCCCAAGCACTAGATCCAACCATTATTTCTTCCTATTTATGCAGGAAGTATACTGGTCAAGATGTAGATTTATTGACCGACTATCTTTTAGGGATTGGCGTATGTAACAATATGATGGAAGAGTTGCATAAATCTGTAATTTTGTCTTAGTCTAGAATAAAACGTTGTAACCACATTACTAAGGAGTCAATTTTTCAATGGGTTGTGAATCTGTATGTCATTGACAACCAGCCAGTTCAAAACTATCAGTAATTAAAGCATAAAGCTAGTTCCACCCAAACTATGGCCATCTGATGCCAAAAAAATACTCTGGACTCTATTCCATGTAGTCACTTTATGAATAATTTTCAACACGCTGTTGCCTGGACTTCCAAAAAGCTTAAGACAATTTGGTGACTTCACCTTCATTGCTGATCTCCTTAAGACCTCCCTATTACTTTGTCTCAGCTTTGCAATACATTCAAATCAATGTAGAGGATTGATGGAAGAACAAGGCAGAAAGTAAGGATGTCTTCATTTTAGTTTCTGAAAGGAATTTATTTTCCACATATGTCACCGCTGCCATTCTCCCTATCATTTCAAACTGGGTTGAAGTAGTTGAACAATTTCATTATGATTCATCGCTTTATAACTTTTCTCTTATAATTATTACTACCTTGATCAAAATGGATGTGGGATTGGTTTGGGTGGAGCCAATATGCAGTGTGGGAATGAAAGAAAATCCCATGATTCCTGCATTGATTGTAGAGGGTACAAAACCCCTCAAAGAGCACTCCAATTATCTACCCAACCTGGATGATGAAAACTGAACATTTGAAGAATACATAACTTTCTGAAGGAAAAATAGTGATTTATAATCACAGAATTCTTCAATTTTAGTTTTATTTTTGTGAAAAATTTGTGATTTTTTTAATGTTTAATGTTGGGTGAATTGGAGAAACAAATGTGAAAGTTTTAGATAAATGGGTAGAAATTGTACTTTGCTGTGCCTGCCTTGTGAGCATTAAACAGAAACAACATGGACCAATTTAAGTACCAAGGCCCCATGTGAAAAGATGCCTGGGTCAATATTGGGTCAGACCATTTGACCCAAGTCATGGTTTAAAACAGGTATTAGGTCTCTCCCATACCTAAATGAAGGGCCTAACGTTGGTTTTAGGCCACCTGACAGGGGTGAGCCTTCTCCATTCAGGATTCTTTATGGCAGCCACCAGCAAAAGGTAAGCCATGTTCTCAAACTCATTAAAAATTGTTCATGTGACATAAGGAGGAGAAGCAGGAGTGCTCCCCTGCCCCACCCCCTGTGGGAAGATGGGAATTGGCCATTGAGAACAATTGGTCTTGTGTCAATTGCCATTTGTGGAAAGAGTTCCAAACTTCTTATAGCCTTTGCATTTAGCAGTGTTTCCACAGACTGCATAGCTTTGCAATCAAACCCCAACTACCATCCCAATCCTACCATTTGGTCATAACTTAGGGCCACTACCAGCCAAGGAAGCAACCTGAAATTGAAAAAGCTGAAATGGACAAGCTACCAGAGCTTGAGAGCTGGATGAAGTTGAAGCCCAAGGTCTGAACACTGATTTGGGACCCAAAAATGGGCCCAATTTTCATCCCCGCTCTCTCCCACCGCGCTCCCACCACTCTCTCTCTTCCCCCCCACCCAAAAAAATTTTCATCCCTGCTCTCCTCCTCACCCCTAAGCATTTATTTGAAAGACAGCAGCGTTGATGTTATCAGTATTCAATGTTTTTGAGGGCATTTAAAGAAGGAATATTACACGAGGACTTCTCACTAGTTGAAATACAAAAAGAGGAAATGCAGCTTTTTAAAAAGCTAGGAGAATTTTTTCCAATTCAATTCCCAAGTAACAAATGAAAAGGATGGATTTTCAAGAGATAATAAAAGAACATCAGCAAATTCTGAACAAATGAGTCAAAATCAGGTGATATGTTATGAGTAATGCGGTTGGTAAAGCACAATTATTTAAAATTCCCAGAGAGGAAACAACTATCATAACCTATAATTTTAAGTGTTATATTTGAGCAACTCTAAATTCAGGAATCAGACCACCAGTTCTCGAGCCTTTACATTAAACTGAATGAAACATTTTATTAATTTACATAGGTTACAATATATATACACAAGGCTTCAAATTACTGCTATCACAACTTTGAACAAATTCCCAAACTAATCTGCATTAAGGTAGCAGCAACCTTAATGTTGTTTAAGACTTAACCAAACACCAGGCAAAGCATTTTCACCTTACAAATTCAAAATAAGGTTCTTTTCACTTTGGTTCCTGTGGAGACCGTTGGAGGCTTACAGGTGCCTTTTGATCTCTCATAGCTTCTGCCCTGCACACATAAAACTGCCACCCCCATTGAATGTAAATTCTCATTGTATCATCAACCTCTGAACTAAACCTCTCTAACAATAAAACCCCTTTTGTAGTACCAATTTTATTAGTAATATAAACACATTGCTTGGTATCTGCTAGATAGGTGTCAGCTTTCACCCCACTTCTTGAATGCTTTATTCAAAAAATGCAAATATACTCTACCTCTCTGTTTACGTCTCAAAACTAGTACATACCAAAGCACCCAGACTTAGCTAGGTTTAATCCAATTAAGACACACCCACAGACTAAACCTCTATTTTAAAAAAACATTTCCAATAATAATATACACAATAGCTTCATGACGGATAACTGATGTGGAATCATATGGTTAATTTTAAACATAAAGCTTTCATTTATAAAGTTGCTGAAATAATGGATCCATCTGCTGGGATGACTTTAAAAAGCTTTATTTGCCCAGGCTGTAAAATATGTAGTTTTTTTAAACATTAAATTATGCAACATATAAAGAAGAAAAATCTAACAATGTGTATGCAACTCAACGGTAGACCTCCTATTGGAAATAAATTCGGTCCAAATCCATGCACAGAGCATTCTCAAATGGTTCAAAGATTGAGATTTACTTTTTAAAAATTAACAATCAATCTCAAGTCAATTGCTGATTGCAGAAGAGCGTTCCAAACTTCTACTAGCCTTTATGTGTAGAAGTACTTCCACAGGCCCCACCTATCACTGGACCACTCCCCCCCCCCCCCCCCCCCAATCTCCTATCAGGGCCTCTACCAACCAAGCAAGCCGAAGTTGGGAAAAGTTGAAATGGGCAAGCTGCCAGCACTTGAGCATAGCCCAAAGACCTCAGCACTGATTTTGGGACCTGAAAATGGACGCTGATAAATTTTGCTCCCCGCCACCAGCCAAAACATGTTATTTGTTTTGTAAAATCATGTTCATGTTATCACCATTCAAGAGCTGTCCTGCTTACTCATCTTTTCAGTGGAGCTGACTTTAGAATTTGGATTGACATATTTGAGTGGAGTCAATATTGCTTTGAACTTTCTGTAACTTGGTACTTTTATAAATTTAATGTGCCTGTATCTGGTTTAAATCTGAATCTGTTATTTCCTGGTTATGATGTAAACACTGACACTTCCAACAGAAAATGTGAATGTTTTTTGAAAGTCAAGTAATGTGTTTGCTGTGGCAACCTGTCACTGATTCAGGACCAAAATTGGTTTGAACTGAAAGTGCTTTACATTTAAGTAGTGTTACATTTTACATCACAGAAGATACCGAAAGCACTGGCAAAATTGAACCTCAAGAAACCAAGACAAATGAGCAAAATTATCCAGATTACATTGTCAGTGGATGGCCGAGCATTCTCTCTCTCTGTTTCCAGAACCTAATTTTTTCAGTCAAAAAATGCTCCATTAAACTTAACCATAGAGTAACCTTTTCTTTGTGGCACTCTTGCACCTATCACTCACAATTTAATGGTCAATTACCTCATACCAAAAACTTTTGATGGCATAATCTTGTAACAAGCAACAGTCTGAGCTTTGTAATGGATCACATTGGAAACATTCAAGAGATTATTCTCCAAGTCTGAGAACAGTTAATATTCTTGGGACATGAGGAGGAGGAAACTTCAAGTAGGCTTCATTAAAACTTCCTAAGATAATTTGACCTGAGTGAGACCATCTGTAAATGTGGGCAATATTAGGATTTTGCCCCACACAGTTGATCTTGACAGTATCTTTAATGCTTGGCAAGCAAGATGGGGGAAAAAAAACTTTAGGGGTTTGCTATTTTTGAAGGTTTGTATTGTTTTATTGGTGACCAGATTTTGAACAATTTTGGAGTGTTTCACATTCCATTACTTCTGACACTTGAGCCTGTTTCCCTCTCATGTACTACTGCTAGTTGGATTTACTCATCCCCCTCAGTGCGCAATGTCACAAAAATACGCACAACTATGCTTGCAAACTCCATGTACTCTTGCGCTGCTTCAAACCCTGTAGGACAAACATACAGTCACAAATATGTAAAATGTGGCAATGTAACAATATAGTCTAATAGAACTGAAAGAAAATTGGTAAAGAAAAGAAAGGTAGACATTTACCTTGTAGAAGTTAAGGGCAGAATTTTGCGCTTGATGGGTGGGCGGGCCCCACCGGCTCAGCAGCGGGCGGGCAGCCGATTGTCGCCGCCGAAACGAGCCCTGCCGCCATTTTAAGTGGGCGGGCCAATTAAGGCTCATCCAATGGGCCGCCTGACGGGAAGTGCTATCCGCTTCCTGTGTGCTGGGGTAGGGTGGGTGGGTGGGGGGGGAATTCCCCAACTGTCAGCATGAAAGAGCGCACATCTCCCTGAGGCAAAGTGCTGCCTCAGGGAGATCGCTGAAAGGCTGGCAAATATAAAAAATAGAACAATAAAAAAATCATTAACATGTCCCCCTCATGTGAAAATGCCACACGAGATGGGACATGTTAATGAAATAAACAAAAACTTTATTAAACATTTTTAAAACCACTATCAAACCTCATCCTGCCACTGGGTGAGGTTTGTAAAAAAACGCCTACCTGTTGGGCCCGTGCCTCGAGCTGAAGTTCGCATGGGCCCCTCAAAATCGTCGACGATTGGTAAGTTAAGGGCCTTAACGAGGCCTTTAATTAATGGCGGGCGTGCGTCCCACTGCATAGTGCGCCCGCCGACCGAAATATCACGATGCCGTGCGCTGACGTCGGAATATTTTAAGCGCTGGCGTGTGGGGTCCGCCACCCATGCGCCAGCCAGAAGATTCTGCCCTAAGAAACCGTCACCCAATGAAGAACGGCAGCTGATTACAGATAGCTCCAGATGCTGAGAATTGTTCCTGGTGAACTAGTACGTGATATATTTTTCTGAATTAATTACAGCCGTATTTCTTGCAGTTCACAATGGTACAGACGTGAGAGGCCCCAAAGAAATGAATCTTAATTTTCTAGTTTTCAGTGCATGTGAAAACATTGCAAACGCAAAATATGCTGGAAATATCCAGCAGGTCAAGTAGCATCTGTGGAAAGAGAAACTTAGTTAACGTTTCGAGTCAATAACTTTTCATCAGATGTTGCCTGACCTGAGTATTTCCAGCATTTTCTGTGCATTGATACTGCAGTTAACTTCTCTGGAATTGAATTATTTGTTACAGTCTAATAACTTTGCTACAGCATTATTGGTCCTTTCCTATTTCAATTAAAAGATTTTGCCAATTTTCTTGCACTCCATTTTGGAACTCATTATAAGACATTACTAAACAAAAATATCTAAATTTTTCTTTCTTTGGTGATGTACATTTTTATCAACTGTCATGCACAGTACAGGCATGATGATATTACAAATTTTAAAGCTTTTTTTTTAACATGGATCCGATGAACTGTTACGGTGGCTGACAAGGGGATCAGGTGATGTTTGCAACTTCAACACAGACTATCAAGCTTCCAGAAAGATCCAAATTGAATCATAATGGTTTGAGGTGTACCCCATGAATGGACATACCTAAACAGAACTCTTTTGTGGAATTCTTGCCTGCCATTGTTGAAGCTTACCCCAAAACACAGAGTCAATGGATTCCTAGACTCTGTCTCCAGGTTTGCAAAGTAACAAAGGAAAGCTGACTAGACCAGTTATCCACAAGCTAAGTGTGAAAGATCACCATTTACTTTCCATTGAAAATCAATGGTTGTTGACCATATTGAAACTGGTTCTCTGATACTGAAATCCTTTTGTTCCAGAACTCGGAAGAGACCTGGGGTAGACTGCAGAATAACACTGACAAGACAACAGCTGTAGAGAAAAGCTGCGTCACCTTTGCCTTCCAAGAACCAAGAGGCTTTAAAGTCTTTTTAAAAGCCTCCCAGTCTGATTCCAAAACATGGAGTTCACTTGTAAAGAAATTGGATCTCCTGATACAACAGCCATGAATGCCTGACTACATGACCTGTTCAACAGTCTTCTCTTCAAAGGAACCCTGCTATTAATCCAGATATCCGGTCCCAGCTATTTGAACTTATCAGAAATATAATTCAAGAGTGGAAAAGCTTTTTTCACTGGACTCTCAAAGACATGTGAATTGTTAATTATTCCTTTGGTTTAATATTTGTAGAAGTGCAATACCTTCTTTAATTGTATCTTGACTCTGTGGTGTGTGACTGACTTAGCAATTGATCTTGCAGGGTGTGTGAATAAACAATCCTCTTTGTTTAAAGTAACTAAAATCTGCTGCAAGTACTCTAAATTGACCACACACTATTAGGGTTTTAGAAACACACACCTTTTCAAACGTAAACCACACTGATTAGGGAGAGATGGAGAGGAAATTGGGCATTTCCACTTACCTCTCCCCCACTGTCCATAACAAAAGCCAGAGTTATGTTATTGTACATGATTGTGACATTTTTGTGGAGATTCACATTGATACATTGTTAATACTTTAACTTAAATCAGCAAAATACATTTAAAAACTGCTTTGTTGCTATCAGAATCTAGGACTTCCAGATCAGAAGTATTATGGGTTACTTGAAGAGTAAAGCTTCCTTTTATCCTGATTCACAATGTGCCTAAATCCCAACCTAAGGCATACACCATCCATGCAACATTTTGATCTCTTGCCTCTGAACATTTGCCAATGATTTATCACTGTGAGCCCTTGCCCAATAAAACACATTTTCTTTAGGATCTTTGGAGAGAAAATCTTAAACTGCAGATCCAAAGCTAGAGGAATTAACTCATCCTGATTCCAACACGAGACAACAGGATCTTAAGTTTACCTCCATGTGAGAGAGAAAGCAAAGATGCATTGTCTAGTAAAGCTGTCCTCTGTCTTATGAATGTGCCATGATGTGAGTTGTAGAAAATTGTGACTATGTAACTGTTGCACCAAACTAATGTACAAGGAAGCGCAGAAGTTTCTGGAAAGGACAATTAGAATTGGGCCTAGCAAGAAAAACTTGCATTTACATCACAAAACCTTATCGCTGAGGAAGATAATTCATTTTATGTTTGTTCATCCATTCAGAAACGCTCTAAAATCCACCTCCCACTCCATTACTGACCGTTTCTCAGTGGTAACACTTTTATCCCTGAGGCAGAAGGTTGTCGGTTCAATTTCCATTCCAAAGATGAACAGATAATCTTGACGGACACCTCAGGCCAGCAGTAAGGTAACAACGAGGTGTTGGAGCTGCTGTCCTTACATATAACATAAAATGTTAAATGGAGCCTTTGTCTGTCCTCTCTAATGAACATAAAAGATCCTGTGGCACTAATTGAAGAGGAGGAGGTAGTTCTGGTACCTAGCCAATACTTATCCTTCAACCAACAAATCATCTAGTTATTTATCTCATTCCTGTTCATAGGACTTTTCTGCGTACACATTGTCTGCTGTGTTTCTCTTTTTACAACAGTAATTGATTGCACTTCAAATATTTATGTGAAGCATACTGGAATATCTTGAGGTCATAAAATATTCTATGTAAATGAAAGCTTTTTGTTCTTTCTGCCCTTTCTTCCAAAATGCATTGCTTTGAAGATATCAATGGATCAGGTGGGCAGGAACATGCCAAATCAAATTCAATCTGGAGAACTGTGAAGTAATGCATTTGAGGAGGGCAACCAAAGCAAGGGCCTACACAATAAATGGTAGGACACTGTACTTAGGTGTATAGAGGAACAGGAGGGATCTTGTAGTGCATGTCCACAGATCCCTGAAGGTAGATAAGCTGGTTAAGAAGGCTCGCAGGATACTTTCCGTCATTAGCCCAGACATGGAATTTAAAAACAGGGAGATTATTCAATGTTAAGAAATACAAATACTTAACTCTGAGGTCAGAATCTCCAATTCCCAGCGGGCCTTGGGCCTTCTGTGCATGCAGGCACCCAGCCCCGCACACATGCGCAGAAGAAAAGAAGTGAAACAGCGTGAAAGTGGAGGTCAGGTGACCTGAACAGGAGTGCCATTTGAGAGAAGGTGCCCCAGGGAGTAGGACACGGGGAGGAGGACAGGGAGAAAGTCCTGGACCCCAAGAAGAAGATCCCAACCAGGGATTGGAACAGGAGGTCCCAGAAGACAGTCCCAGGTGAGGGACAAGGGTAGAGATGGGAAACATATCCTGTTGAGTAAAGTTGAGAGAAAGGAGCAGAGAAAAAAGCTCCAGGTTAAAGAAAGCTCTGCGAGGAGCAGACTTGAAGTGAAATGATCTTGAGAGAAGCCCTGAAGATCTGAGAGGGTAGCCAAATGTTGGTGACTCCGTAAGAGCAACCATTTTGGAGCAGTGGTGTTCTGCTTGGCATAGCCATAGATCTGAAAGTGTGCTTGGAAGGTGAAACTTGAGTGTATGCAGAGATCCAGAGGAAAGAATCTCAGAAGGCAAGATTGAAACTCTGGAGATACATCCTTGTTAAGCTGTTTGAGTGGGAGCAATGTTTGAAGAGAATTCCAAGGCAAGATCTTCAAATGTAGAAATTGGAAACCCTTGTGAGAAGGAAAGAGTTTCAGTGAGACCAGTTGGCTCAGTGTGACAAGCGTCTGGGTGGGTTGTTGAGAAATCTATAGAATCTGCTTTGATCACATCTGTCATTTACTTTGGAGTGTGGTGTGGCTGACCACAGTTCACCAGTTGATTCACAGTACCACATAGTTACCCTGAATATTAGAGTATCAGACAGATATGGTAAATTGTTTTAACTTTCCTAATTTGTACGTGTCTGTAAAGATATAACTGGGGTGAAGGAATTGTGAGTATTTGAATCATTTTCTTGTGTTTGTATTGAAATTTTTCCAACCTTTTTGCCTGGTGTAATATTCATTTTTCCTGTTTAATATATGTTTCATTCTTTGTGTTAAAAGTTCATTAGCAGACTCCTGTGAATTTGTTCAGGAACTTATCTCCACAGTTTCTAAAAAAAAGTTAGGATCTATCAAGCCAGGTTCCACTCTGGGATCTGACTTGTCCAGTGGTAACATCAGCTGGGATCGTAACAAGCAGAACTGTATAAAACATTAGTTAGGCCACAACTAGCTGTGTGCAGTTCTGGTTGCCACATTACAGGAAGGATGTGGTCACACTAGAGAGGGTACAGAGGAGATTTAACATACTTTAATGTAGTTTAAAGCCACATGGAGAGATGTAAAAAATACGTTTGATAAAGCTCCAGCATTTTGAAGCTAACTTATGAACCAGAAGGCATAACAGCACTCCTGAATCACAGAAGGCTATTTGCTGGCATATTTAAAGTGCCACTGCTGTACTTGATACACAAGTTGTTTTTTAGGAATATAGATTTGTGGTTAATATTGATGTTTCTGTTGAAATTCAACTTTATGCATTTTGATGTGACATCTGACAAAAGCCTGCTTTAAGTGTTCAAAATATAAATGTGAAAGGATTAATTCACATGCAGCTCATAAACATCTAAATCATTATGGTTTGGGTGGCAAATCCAGTGAGAATATTTTACTCATGGTTTTGAGGCTGCTGCAAACTGCTAAATGAAATGTTTAATTGAAGGACAACAAAATCTATTTCTGACGTCACAGGAAGCAAATTTTGCATTTTAAAGGAATGTTAGCCTTTCCACATCTTTGCGGTTGACTCAACACTTGGCCAGATCATCCCTACTATATATTTGGATTAATCAAAAAGCACATTCTTGTCTCAGTAAAGCAAAGCTAAAATAGTGCAGCGTGCAACTGGTATTCATAATTGCTTCTCTCACATGCAACAGGCATTGAAACTCAAATTCTACTCATTTGCTCCACATTATGATTGCACAATACAAATATAGATAAGGGAGGAGATTCAACACATCTTAACTCATCCATCAAGGAGGAAAATTTAGGGCAGGACCTTAAATGACAAAGCGGAGTGGGCTCGGGTGTTAAATTCCCCCCCCCAAAATGCTAGCGAGACAAAAATCCAACGTGACCCAGCTCATTTCCACCTTTTACTGGGGCATGTTTGGAGCTGTGCAGGATATTCCTTTGGAGATGTCAGGTCTGTAATTTAAATATGTTGAGAGCCAATTAAGACTTTAACCCAGAATTCTGGCTTTAATAGCCAGCACATGGGCTTCCCAAACTGTGTGAAACTTGTCAGGATCAACAAGGCGAGAGCAAAGCAGTGTTTAATTGCTTAATGAAATCAACAGTTTGTAGATCGACACTGCACAGCTGTTTCCCTGCCTATGTGAAAGGTGCTACTAATAGAACTTGTTCTCAGTGTGCTTTCACCACATCACAGGTGATTTCCAACATTTTGGAAGTCAGTTCACCTCTCTTGAACTTCCCGCCTGTCTACCTTCACTACAGCATGACAGCAATTTATACACTTGGATCTCTGATGAGGAACAAATCGAACAGCAGTGGGAGCAACACCCCCAGCTTCAGTTACCTTCTCTAAATCTACATGCACTCCACAGGACGGAGGGGCGTACACAGAGTTCCAGTTCAAAGAATGTGATACTTTCCCCACAAGAATTTTTTTATTCATTTATGTGAGCATCGCTGGTAAGATCAGCATTTATTGCCAATCCCTAATTGCAATTGAGAAGATGGTGATGAGCTGGGTTCTTGAACCACTGCAGTTCAAGTGGTGTTGGTACACCCACAGTGCTGATAGGGAGAGAGTTCCAAAATTTTGACCTAGCGATAGTGAAAGAATGGCGATATAGTTCAAAGCCTGGATGGTGTGTGGCTTGGAGATCTTGCAGGTGGTGGTGTTCCCATGTACCTGCTGTTCTTGTTCTTCGATGTGGGAGAGGTTGTGGGTTTGGAGGGTGTTATTGAAGGAGCCTTGGAGAGTTGTTGCAGTGCATCTTGTATATAGTACACACTGCTGCCACTGTGCATAATAATGGAAGGAGTGAATGTTTAAGCTGGTGGATGGGTACTGATCAAGCAGGCTGCTTTATACTGTATGGTGTCAAGCTTCTTGAGTGTTGTTGCAGCTACACTCAATCAGGCAAGCAGAAAGTATTCCATCACACTCCAGATTTGTGCCTTATAGATGGTGGACAGGCTTTAGGGAGTTTGAAGGTCAACCACTCTGTCCAGAATTCCCAGCCTCTGACCTGCTCTTATAGCCACAGTATTTATATGGCTTGACCAGTTAGTTTATGGTAAATGGTGAAAGCAAAAAACTGCGGATGCTGGAAATCCAAAACAAAAACAAAAATACCTGGAAAAACTCAGCAGGTCTGGCAACATCTGCGGAGAGGAGCACTGTTAATGTTTTGAGTCCGAGTGACCCTTCAACAGAACTAAGTAAAAATAGGAGAGGTGAAATATAAGCTGGTTTAGGGTGGGGTGGGGGGGTGCGGGGGTGGGTGGTACAAGAAGAGCTGGATAGAAGACCAGTGATAGGTGGAGATAACCAAAAGATGTCACAGACAAAAGGCCAAAGAGGTGTTGAAGGTGGTGATATTATCTAAAGGAATGTGCTAATTAAGGGTAGAAAGCAGGACGAGCAAGGTACAGATAGCCCTAGTGGGGGTGGGGGGAAGGGATCGAAATAGGCTATAAGGTAAAGATAAAACAATGGATGGAAATACACTTAAAAATAATGGAAGTAGGTAGGAAAAGAAAAATCTATATAAATTATTGGGAAAAACAAAAAGGAGGGGGAAAATTGGAAAGGGGGTGGGGATGGAGGAGAGAGTTCATGATCTAAAATTGTTGAACTCAATATTCAGTCCGGAAGGCTGTAAAGTGCCTAGTCGGAAGATGAGGTGCTGTTCCTCCAGTTTGTGTTGAGCTTCACTGGAACAATGCAGTAAACCAAGGACGGACATCTGGGCATGAGAGCAGGGTGGAGTGTTGAAATGGCAAGCGACAGGGAGGTCTGGGTCATGCTTGGGACAGACCGAAGGTGTTCTGCAAAGCGGTCACCCAGTCTGCGTTTGGTCTCTCCAATGTAGAGGAAACCGCATTGGGAGCAACGAATGCAGTAGACTAAGTTGAGGGAAGTGCAAGTGAAATGCTACTTCACTTGAAAGGAGTGTTTGGGCCCTTGGACGGTGAAGAGAGGGGAAGTAAAGGGGCAGGTGTTGCACCTTCTGCGGTTGCATGGGAAGGTGCCGTGGGAGGGGGTTGAGGTATAGGGGGTGATGGAGGAGTGGACCAGGGTGTCCCGGAGGGAATGATCCCCGCGGAATGCCGCTGGGGGGGGTGAAGGGAAGATGTGTTTGGTGGTGTCATCATGCTGGAGTTGGCGGAAATGGCGGAGAATGATCTTTGAATGCGAAGGCTGGTGGGGTGATAAGTGAGGACAAGGGGGACCCTATCATGTTTCTGGGAGGGAGAAGAAGGTGTGAGGGTGGATGCGCGGGAGATGGGCCGGACACGGTTGAGGGCCCTGTCAACCACCGTGGGTGGAAAACCTCGGTTAAGGAAGAAGGAGGACATGTCAGAGGAACTCTTTTTGAAAGTGGCATCATCAGAACAGATGCGACAGAGGCGAAGGAACTGAGAGAATGGGGTAGAGTCCTTACAGGAAGTGGGGTGTGAGGAGCTGTAGTCGAGGTAGCTGTGGGAGTTGGTAGGCTTGTAATGGATATTGGTGGACAGTCTATCACCAGAAATTGAGACGGAGAGGTCAAGGAAGGGAAGGAAAGTGTCAGAGATGGACCATGTAAAAATGATGGAGGGGTGGAAATTGGAAGCAAAATTAATAAATTTTTTCAGGTCCGGACGAGAGCATGAAGCAGCACCGAAGTAATCATCGATGTACCGGAGAAAGAGTTGTGGGAGGGGGCCAGAGTAGGACTGGAACAAGGAATGTTCCACATACCCCATAAAGAGACAGACATAGCTGGGGCCCATGTGGGTACCCATAGCCACACCTTTTATTTGGAGGAAGTGAGAGGAGTTTAAGGAGAAATTGTTCAGTGTGAGAACAAGTTCAGCCAGACGGAGGAGAGTAGTGGTGGATGGGGATTGTTTGGGCCTCTGTTTGAGGAAGAAGCTAAGAGCCCTCAAACCATCCTGGTGGGGGATGGAGGTGTAGAGGGATTGGACGTCCATGGTGAAGAGGAGGCAGTTGGGGCCAGGGAACTATAAATTGTTGATATGATGTAGGGTGTCAGAGGAATCACGGATGTAGGTGGGAAGGGACTGGACAAGGGGAGAGAGAATGGAGTTAAGATAGCAAGAAATGAGTTCCGTGGGGCAGGAGCAGGCTGACAAGATCGGTCTGCCGGGACAGTCCTGTTTGTGGATTTTGGGTAGGAGGTAGAAGCGGGCTGTCCGAGGTTGGGAGACTATCAGGTTGGAAGCTGTGGAAGGAAGATCTCCAGAGGAGATGAGGTCAGTAACAGTCCTGGAAACAATAACTTGATGTTCAGTGGTGGGGTCATGGTCCAGGGAGAGGTAGGAGGAAGTGTCTGCGAGTTGACGCTCAGCCTCTGCGAGGTAGAGGTCAGTGCGCCTGACAATGTCAGGGTTGGACCTGAGAGAACGGAGTGCAGCAAGTTCAGAAAGAGACAGGTTAGAGTGGGTGAGAGCAGCAGAGAAATTGAGACGACTAATATCACGCCGACAGTTCTCAATGACAAGATCAAGAGAAGGTAAGAATCCAGAGGGAGGGGTCCAGGTGGAGGGAGAATATTGGAGGTGGGTAAAAGGATCCGTTGAATGGGGAGAGGACTCCTGCCCAAAGAAGTGAGCACGGTAAACGGTAAGCCGCTAGAATGGTGATGGCGAGGGAGTCATCACTGGCTGTCTTTGAGTTTCATGGGGAAGTGGTTGGATTTTGTCTATTTGGAGATGCTCATTGCCTGCCACTTGTATAGTGCGAATGTTACTAGCTACTTAAATCAGCCTGAGACTGAATGTTGTCCAGGCCTTGCTGCACTTGGGCACGATTGTTTCAGTATCTGAAGAGTTGCAAACGATACCGAACATTGTGCAGTCATCAGTGGAAATTCCCACTTCTGACCTTATGTTAGGGGGGAGGTCATTGAGGAACTCCTGCAGCATGTCCTGGGACTGAGATGATTGGCCTCCAACGGCAACAGCCGCTTTCCTTTGTGCTAGATATGACTCTAATCAGTGGAGAGTTTTTCCCCTGATCCATGTTGCTAGGGCTCCTTGATGCCACACTCAGTCAAATGCTGCCTTGATCTTAAGGGCAGTCACTCTCACCTCATCTCCTGGGTTCAGCTCTTTTTTCCATGTTTGAACCAAAGCTGTAATGAGGCCAGGACCTGAGTGACCCTGGAAGAACTCAAACTGAGTGAGCAGGTTATTGCTAAGCAAGTGCGGCTTGATAGGACTATTGATGACCGCTTCCATCACTTTAACATTTGAGAGTAGACTAATGGGGTGGTAATTGGCCAGATTGGATTTATCTTGCCTTTTGTGGACAGGACATAGCTGGGCAATTTTCCACAATGTTGATAGATGCCTATATTATAGCTGTGCTGGAACAGCTTGGCTAGAGGCAGGCTAGTTCTGGAGCACAAGCCTTCAGTAATACAAACAGGATTTTGTTGTGACCCATAGCTTTTGCAGTATGCAGTGCCTTCAGCCATTTAATGATATCGTGTGGAGTGAATCAAATTGCCTGAAGACTAGAATTAAAACAGAAAAAGCCTGCAATACTCAGCAGATCTGACAGCATCTGAGAAGAGAGAAACAGAGTTAACATTTCAGGTTGATGAGCTTTAAAGGGCACCTCTCTCCATCGATGCCAGACCTGCTTATTATTTCCAGCATTTTCTGGTGTTATTTCAAATTTCCAACATTTGCAGTATTTTGCTTTTGTCTGAAGACTGCCTTCTGTTATAGTGGGGACCTGGGGAAGGGGCTTAGATGGATTACAGGCATAGATGGATTACAGGCAGAGACTCTCTCAATATGATGAAGTAACAATTCCTCAGGCAGCTCAGGATTTCTCAGCAGGTTGCTGCTGACATCTGTAGCCTCCTGGAACAAAATCTGTTTCCTAGGTGGGCACACATTGCCAGTGGCCTTCAGGGTCAGCATTGCCCCAAATTTCTTCACTTCTGACTCATCCTGGGGGTCTGATGGTGACATCTCCAGGATTTCACAATCAACTGTCCACAAGTGCTTCTCCTAAGTGATCGATGCCATGTTTGCCAAGGCTGTTACTTTGCCCACTTTGCCACTGACAAGGCCAGTCAGAACCAGAGGGCTCTTGCATTTGCTGCAGTGCCTGGATTTCTCACAGGTACAGACAGATATAGGCTACAGATGTGTGGCAATCAAGATGCACTCAGATCAACCAAAAGTCTTTGTCAATCAGAAGGGATTCCACTGCCTAGAATGTTCAGCTGGTATGTAGTCACTGGAAAGTGAAACAAGTGGTGACAGCAAATTCAACATCAGTGATTGTTATGTGCTAAGAGTCAGTGCGGTATCTAATTCTGTCACTAGGGTCTGGATTTTACAGCCCCTGCTGGGTTTGTTTTCATTGTGGGGGGGTGGGGGGGGTGGTTGGTGGGGCAGGGGGTTTGGTGGGGGGGTGGGCAGGGGGTTTGGGGGAGGGGGGCAGGGGTTTTGGCGGGGGGGGGCAGGGGTTTGGGGGTGGGGGTGGGGGGCCAGGGGGTGCACATAAAATATGCCCAGTGCCTTCCCACCAAGCCCCCGGCTTGGTCCCCATAATATGGGAGTTGGTAAGGCACCCACTAGCCCGCCTGCATGTACACCTGTTGAGGCTCTTAAGTGGCCAATAATGGTCACTTACAGTCCTCAATCAGCCTCCACTGCCATAATACGCTGGGCAGTGGAAGGCGGGGGAGAGTGGGAAGGCCACTTACAGCGAGGAAGGCTTTCAAAGCTTGCAGAGAGATCTGGACCAACTGGAAAAATGGGCCAGAAAATGGCAGATGGAATTTAATCCGGAAAAGTGAGAGGTGTTACATTTTGGAAGGTCAAACCAAGGTAGGACATACACAGTAAATGGTAGGGCACTGAGGAGTGCGGAGGAACAAAGGGATCTGGGAGTTCAGATATATAATTCCCTGAAAGTGGCGTCACAGGTAGACAAGGTTGTAAAGAAAGCTTTTGGCATACTGGCCTTCATAAATCAAAGTATTGAGTATAGGAGTTGGGATGTTATGGTGAGGTTGTATAAGACATTGGTGAGGCCAACTTTGGAGTATTGTGTGCAGTTCTGGTCGCCTAACTTCAGGAAAGATATCAGTAAGATTGAGAGAGTGCAGAGAAGATTTACTAGGATGTTGCTGGGTCTTAAGGAGTTGAGTTATAGGGAAAGATTAAACAGGTTAGGACTTTATTCCTTGGAGCGTAGAAGAATGAGGGGAGATGTGATAGAAGTTTACAAAATTGTGAGGGGTATAGACAGAGTAAATGCGAGTAGGCTCTTTCCACTTAGATTAGGAGAAATAAACACAAGAGGATATGGCTTTAGGGTGAAAGGGGAAAGGTTTAGGGGGAACATTAGGGGGAACTTCTTCACTCAGAGAGTGGTGAGAGTGTGGAACGAGCTACCATCTGACGTGGTAAATGTAGGCTCACTCTTAAGTTTTAAGAATAAATTAGATAGATACATGGATGGGAGAGGTCTGGAGGGTTATGGACTAGGTGCAGGTCAATGGAACTAGCGGAATAATATTTCGGCACAGACTAGAAGGGCCGAACGGCCTGTTTTCTGTGCTGTAGTGTTCTATGGTTCTATGGTTCATATTTGTATCCAAGTTGGTGAAAAGGCAAGAAGGAAGGTTTGGGTACATCATTTGGAAGGGATCCCAGTGGACATTGGGGGCAACACCCACCCCCCGCCCCACCCCCCGACCCCCGTAAGATTGTACTCCACCTGGCCTCCTGGCTGCCCCTGTAAAATTCAGCCCCAGATATATGTGAGACCCCCATCTCTGCATCGCTAATGGTCATGCATGCACCACCCTGCTGCTCTCCAAGGCCTCCTCTTCCAAAGTGGTTAGGGTGGCTATCACTGGAGGGTAACCCCCGTCTCTCTGCCTCTCCCTGGATTTCTGCACTCTCTTCCCCTGCAAGGAGAGAAAGAAGAGAGATTTGAGTATAAGAAATGGAGTGTATGGAGAGGATGGAATGACAGCATTTATGGATTGTGACTGTGAGGGATGAGTATGAGATGTCGATAAGATGAGGGTAAGTGTCAGTGTTGGCTACTGTCCATTGCATCTACCACTTCATCTCTGTCCACTTGCCCTGTGAGGGCCTTCTTCCTCCTCAGAGGGAAGCAATATTTCAACTGTGGGCCCTTAGCAGGACTAAACATTGGGGTAGCCTTCTCACATTGCATTTCAATTTCTGTGTTTGAGGAAGCCTCACTAACTGATGCAGAATGCAGCCATTCTGACCCCTGCAGCAGTGGTCCCTTTAATTAGACATCCTTCCATTGACAGGTGCAGGTCATGATCACAGCAAGGGTCTGTGATTGGTCAGGAAACCTGGAAGCAAGATGCTAATGCCATGTCTAAATTAAACAGCCATGGCAAAACCCACTCCGCAAAAGATTGAGTTCCTTAAGTTTCCACACCACCCATCAGAGCACCCAACTTTTCTAAGGTCAATGGATTTTGACTTTTCCTTCATCCACTTGAAGTTGACTTTTTCAGATCTGTATTCTTGGCTGTTGAATACTATATCAAATTGAACTTTGTAAATGAGAAGGCTGATGCTATTTATAACTTGATGAATAGTGAATGCTTTATGGATAAGTCTGTTGTCAATGAAAGTCTTTCTGGGTGGATGGGTAGGATGTCAACAACTGGCAATAATGGCCAGAATAAATGAACCTGCAGTGAAACACTTTTGATTATGTTAGGTACAGGAGGAAAACAGTTCTGTTGTTTGCAGTTAATCTTTGTCTTTGAAAAAAAATTGTTTTGATGGTGCATAGCATGTGTGAAATATGGTATGATTGACTGAGTTTGTTCAAAGTTGTGATCGCAAGGAAATCAAATATGCAATGTTGTCCAGTCTTGCCTGTTTCTAAAAGAGTTTTGACTGAATAAAGTAATTTCAGTGTTTCATAATGGCTGACGGAACAATTAAAAAGTTATTGAAAGCACAGCACCACTAGTATGTCTTGAGATTAGAAGGTTTTTTGAGCTTAGAAGGTTGAAGGTTGACTAAAATGATAAAAAGATTTGATAGGGTACAGTCAGAGAAATTATTTCCCCCACTGGGGAAACCCAGAACAACAAAGCACAATCTTATGGTTAGAGCTAAGCTATGTAGGAGTGAAATCAGTGGTGTTTTTCATACAAAGTGTGGAAATATGGAACTCTGCTCCTCAGATGCTGGGTCAATTGAAATATCTAAGTCTGAGATTGGCATAGTTTTTTTTAGGTAAGGGTATTGAGGGATGTAGAATCATAAAAAATAAAGAACAGCATATTGTACCTGTGCCTGCTGTTTGGAAAAGCTATCCAATTAGTTCTGCTCCCCTACTCTTTTCCCCATAGCCTGCATACTTACCTCCTTCAATTATCCAATTCCTCTTTGAAAGTTACTATTGAATCTGTTTCCATCATCCTTACAGGCAGTACATTCTTGATTGTAACAATTTACTGTATAAACTATTTTTGCCCTTGTGTTGCCTCTGGTTCTGTTGTCACTTACCTTAAATCTGTGTCCTTTCAGTATTGAGCTTTCTCCACTGGAAACAACTTCTCCTTATTTACTCTATTAGACTCTTCATGGTTTTGAGCATCTCCATTAAATCTCTCTTCCACTCTTCCTGCCCTAAGGAGAACAATGCCAGCTGTTCATATAACTGAAGTCCCCCATCCTTGCTACCATTCTATTAAATCTCTGTACCACTCGCCAAGGTTTGACATCCTTCCTAAATCCTGGTGCCCAGAATTGCACTTGATTCTCCAGCTGGGTCCTAACCAGTGTTTTGTCAAGATTAGATATATTGCCTCACCTCATTCTTCCTCTCAAAATGAATCACTTCATATTTCTCTGTGTGTTCAAATGCATCAGTTGTGTTTCTATTCAGTTTATCTGTCTGCCCATGGCATCCTGAAGTCTGGTACTATCCGATCACTGTTTACTATTGTGTTTCATGTCAAACTTCAAAATGATCTCCTGTATCCTCAAGTCCAGATCATTAATATATATCCATATATAAAATATATACTTTCCTCCAGTCTGAAAAATTAACATTCACAACTACTCTCTGCTTTCTGTCCCTGAGCCAATTTCCTTTCTATGTAGTAACAGCTCTTTTAATCCCATAGGCATCAATGGATCAACAGCAGGCAATGAGTTGAAGTACAGGTCAGCCATGATCTAACTGAATGGTGGAACAGGCTCGAGGGGTGAAAGGCCTATTCCTGTTCCTATATTCCTCTCTGTGAGTCACCTATAATGTTACTTGAAAAATGAGTAGATTTAATTAGCGAAAAAGCCATCACAAAGAAAAAGTAATTACATACAGAATGGTTTTAGGGTGAAAACTAATGTTTACATCGACCCCAACACATTGTTTCTGCCAGTATTACTGTTAGTGACATAAAACACCTCTTCTTTAAACATTTTGGGGAGTATTTTTGTATGAGGGATGACAGCTGGAGATCACAAAATTATTTCAGATTGGGCTCAAATTGCAAAAATTTTGCATCTCCAGCCCAAGTGTAGGCTGGATCAGATAAAGCTCTTGCTCTGTGCCAACAATGCACTTAGAAAAATATAAGGGAAGGCAGAAATAAAAACAAAGGTCATTTGGTCCTTGAAAGCTTTTAATTCTGATGTATTAACTCCCCATCATTGTGTGAGTCCTTGTTCACTTTGATAAGTTTTATCAAATACTCAATCATTTTTAAGCTTACAGAATGGGTGTTTTACATTGAGTAGGCACACAAGTTTTGTCTTGACAAGGCTGCGTTGCTATATTTGGAAATGAGATTCCAATTCCCGCTGCACCAGTGTGAGACATTAATTTCCTACATTGTCCATCCTTCTAGATCTGAGTGACATTTCCAACTTATTAACAATCATTGCTGAATTGTGTTTCAATTTGTATTGTGAACTCAGGCTGACTAGAAACTGTCTAAAAATAATTTTGCTTAGGACTCATACAGAGGAAGGAAACCTCAGGGATTTAAATTCAGACTATTCTAGATTGGTAGAGCGAGGGCTTTTATTCTATCAATCAACCATTTGATCAACTCCAGCCGTCAGTCCATTCCTAAACGTAAATTTAGCGAGCTCCCTATCAGGGAATTGACTGAGAGCATTGTTGGTCGTCAATTCCACTTATCAAATAATCTGTGGGGTATCTTGTAACTTTAACCTTGCTTGAAACACATTAATTTCATGCTTTTGACTGACAGTTGTGCACTGTCCAAGCTGAATAGCTTGTTCATTGTTTCCATGCCCATCATTCTAAAAGCCCACATCTAAAGCTGGAGTCTTCTCCACGTTCCCAACAGAAATGGTGTGGGTTGCTGGTGGAAAATGGAGCAGAATTTGGCAATGAAGTGCATCGCTACCTCAACATCTTGATGTGGATTTCCTGCCACAACTGGAACCTGCGACATGTAACAATGTGATGGGGTAGTGTCCCAGGAGGATTTGCCTGACCCAAATATTGCTGATTTATGGGGCTGCCATGGGGAAGGTGGTGATCCCCCAGTTTAGGGGCTGAGCTTTGTAGCATTCTCCCTTCTCTCCACTCTGGCCCACACTTACCTTTCTAAATATGCCTCCATCGCAGTCAATAACTGGCTGCTGAATCCATGATCTAAGGCTCTTCCACCACTTCAATGCCCACTGCTTCCTCTAGTACTGTTTTTATTTTGATTCATTCACGGGATGTGGGCTTCACTGGCTGAGCCAGTATTTATTGCCCATCCCTAATTTCCCTGAGAAGGTGGTGGTGAGCAGTCTTCTTGAACCGCTTCAATCCATGTGGTGTAGTTACACCCACGGTGCTGTGAGGGAGGGAGTTCCAGGGTTTTGACCCATTGACAGTGAAGGAAAGGTGATATTTCCAGTCAGGATGTTGAGTGGCTTGGAGGGGAACTTCCAGGTGGTGGAGTTCCCATCTATCTGCTGCCCTTGTCCTTTTAGATGGTAGTTGTCGTGGTTTTGGAAAGTGCTGTATGAGGAGCCTTAGTGAGTTTCTGCAGTGCATCTTGTAGATGGTACACACTGCTGCTACTGTGCTTTGGTGGTGCAGGGAGTGAATATTTATGGATAGGGTGCCAATCAAGCGGGCTGATTTGTTCTGGATGGTGTCAAGCTTCTTGAGTGTTTTTGAGCTGCAGTCATCCAGGCAAGTGGAGAGTATTCCATCACACTCCTGACTTGTGCCTTGTAGATGGTGGACAGGCTTTGGGGAGTCAGGATGTAAGTTACTTGTCACAGGATTCCTAGCCTCCAGCCTGCTGTTGTAGTTAATAGTATTTATATGGCTAGTCCAATTCAGCTTCTGGTCAATGGTAACCCCAGGATGTTGATAGTACAGGATTCAGTGATAGCTATGCTATTGAATGTCAAGGGGTGATGATCAGATTCTTTCTTGTTGGAGATGGTCATTGCCTGGCACTTGTGTGGCACGAATGTTACTTGCCACTTGTCAGCCCAAGCCTGGGTAATATCCAGGACTTGCTGCATTTGGACATGGGACTGCTTCGGTATCGAGGAGTCACGAATGGTGCTGAACATTGTGCAATCAGCGAACATCCCCACTTCTGACCTTATGATGGAGGGAAAGTCATTGATGAAGCAGCTAAAGATGGTTGGGCCTAGGACACAACCCTGAGGAACTCTTGCAGTGATGTCCTGGAACTGTGATGACTGACCTCCAACAACCACAGCCATCTTCCTTTGTGCTAGGTATGACTCCAAGTAGTGAAGAGTTTTCCCCTGATTCCCATTGGCTCCAGTTTTGCTCGGGCTCCTTCATACCACACTCGGTCAAATGCAGCCATGCTGTCAAGGGCAGTCAATCTCACCTCACCTTGGGTGTTCAGTCTTTTTTCCATGTTTGAACCAAGGCTGTAATGAGGTCAGGAGCTAAATGGCCCTGGCAGAACCCAAACTGGGCATCAGTGAGCAGGTTATTGCTAATCAAGTGCAGCTTGATGGCACTGTTGATGACCCCTCCCATTAATTCACTGATGATCAAGAGTAGACTGATGGAGTGGTAGTTGGCCAGGTTGGATTTGTCCTGCTTTTTGTGTACAGGACATACCTGGGCAATTTTCCATATTGCTAGGTAGATGCCAGTGTTGTAGCTGTACTGGAATAGCTTGGCTAGGGACGCGGCAAGTCTTCAGCACTATTGTCGGAATATTGTCAGGACCCATAGCCTTTGCAATATCCAGTGCCTCCAGACGTTTCTTGATATCAGGTGGAGTAAATCGAATTGGCTAAAGACTGGCATCTGTGATGCTGGGGACCTCCAGGAGAGGTTGAGATGGATCATCCACTCGTCATTTGTGCCTGAAGATTGTAGCAAGTGCTTCAGCCTTATCTTTTGCACTGATGTGCTGGGCTCCCCCATCATTGACAGTCAGGATGTATGCTGATCTTCCTCCTCTAGTGAATTGCTTAATTGGCCAACACCATTCAAGACTGGATATGACAGGACTGCAGAGCTTAGATGAGGTCTGTTGGTTGTGGAACCGCTTAGCTCCGTCTATCACTTGCTGTTTATGCGGTTTGGTACTCAAGGAGTCCTGTGTTGTAGCTTCACCAGGTTGACACCTCATTTTAGGTATGCCTGGTGCTGCTCCTGGCATGTCTTCCTGCTCTCTTTATTGAACCAGGGTTGATCCCCTGGTTTGGTGGTAACGGTAGAGTGGGGGATATGCCGGGCCATGAGGTTGCAATTGTGATTGAGTACAGTTCTGGTGCTGCTGATGGCCTGCAGCTCCTCACAGTTGCCCAGTCTTGAGTTGCTAGATCTGTTCTAAATCTATCCCATTTAGCAAGGCTACACAACATGATGGAAGGTATCCTCAATGTGAAGACAGGACTTTGTCTCCACAAGGACTATGCATTGATCACTCCTACCAATACTGCCATGACACATGCATCTGCGGCAGGCAGGTTGGTGAGAATGAGGTCAAGTATGTTTATCCCTCTTGTTGGTTCCCTCACCACCTGCCACAGACCCAGCTATGTCCTTTAGGACTCGGCCAGCAGTGGTGCTACCGAGCCACTCTCGGTGATGGACATTGAATTCCCACACCTAGAGTACCTTCTGCACCCTTGCCACCCTCAGTGCTTCCTCCAAATGGTGTTCAACATGGAGGAGCACTGAGTCTTCAGATGAGGGGTTGGGGGGAGGGGAGGAGGGCGGTACTTGGTAATCAGCAGCAAGTTTCCTTGCCCATGTTTGGCCTGATGCCATGAGACTGGAGTCAATGTTGAGGACTCCTAGGGTAACTTCCTACCGACTGGATACCACCTCTGCTGGGCCTGTCCTGCTGTTGGGACAGGACATACCTGGTGATGGTGGAGTCTGGGACATTGTCTGTAAGGTATGATAGGTCGGTCCATCTGGTTTCATTGTTTCGTTTCTTTGAGACTTTTTAGCGGCTTGATACAACTGAATGGCATGCTAGGCCATTTCAGAGTCAACCACATTCCTGTGGGGTCTGGAGTCACATATAGGCCAGACTAAAGGACATTAGTGAACCAGATGGGTTTTTACGACAATTGACAATGGTTTTGTAGTCATCATTAGACTCTTAGCTCCAGATTTGAATTGAATTCAAATTCCACCATCTGTGGTGGTGGGATTTGAACCAGCATTACCCTGGGTCTCTGGATTAGTAGTCTAGTGACAATACCACTCTGCCACCACCTCCCCTTTCATGGTAGTCCTACTGCAGTATTGTTTAGATTTCATGACTGGAAAATAAGTGGGTTCTCTCATGCTCGTGGGAATTCTGCTGAGAACCTGCCATGCATCTCCAATGGCCATTGATCCATTGAAATGGATCAGATTTGGGGCAGAATCCAAGCGCAGGCAAAAGTACTGCCTTGTCAGAACTCAACCTTGAAGAGGAGGATCCTGCCTCTGCTTTCCATCCACCTTTTGCAATGAAAGAAACCTTGGGCATGAATCTATTACTGACTTTAACAAAATACGCAATGGCGGCAAAGCAAGTTACATTACAATTATCCATTAATCCCATTCCATTTTCGATTAAAGCAAACATTTGCATGAGCATGCGAAGCTTGGTTGATCTAAACTTGCAATTACATGACCTGTAAGATACCTGAATTTGTACAAACATTCTTTACTCATTAGCTAGCATATTGGCAGTGGGAACTGCCAGTTTCTACTCATCATGCTTACATACATCTTATCGTGCCAGATACATGATGAGTCAATGTTGTTCTAATCTTTACAGTTTAGCGCAGTTCCAGTTTTTATTAGTAGGACGGTTAAAAGCTGCACTGTTAAGTGGACTACTTGTTCAGTTTGAAGGTCAAATTCCAATCAAACTGGGTAATTTCCTGTAAACTGAGATTTGAATAAAAATAAGTAAAGATGGCATATTCATCACCTCTTTGGGTGCAGCTAGGCATTGTTCAACATTTTTCTGCCAACTCACATGCCAGAAGACTCGTACAGCATTTGAACCCACTATCTATTCCAAATGGTGAGGTCAAAGCAAAGTGATATCGAGCAGCATTGACTTTATTCTAAGTCCTAATTAACGACAACATAGATTTATTCAGGTGCATTTAATATAGAAATGAAACACCTCAAGCAGCTTCAAAGGGGTTTAAGGAAAGAAATAGCTGTGTGTAAAAAGATTAGGGATTATAAGGAGTGACCAAAGGCTTGGTCAGAGCGATGAGTTTTTAAGAGGATTTTAAAGAAGTGTAGTCAAAGGGTTTAGAGAAGGAATTCCAGGGCATTGTACTCAGGCAGTTGGAGGCGTGGCTGACAATTAAGGGAAGGGAAACTGCACAAGGGACCAGAGTCAGAGGAATGGTGGGTGTGTGTTAGGTGGGGAATTTAGGGTTGAAGAGAAAGGAAGGAGAACAGCATGCAGAAATTTGCACACAAGGATAAAAATTCAAACTTAAGGGGCAGAATTTTCCCCCCGTTGGGGGGGATGTTGATGGGTGGGCGCTTGTGGGCGCGCTTCCGATCGGTGCATATTATGTGGGCGGGCCAATTAAGGCCCGCCCAGCGTGATGTCTGCAGGGAAGCGCTATGCACTCCCTGTGCGGGCAGGGGGGGATTCCCAAAATCGAGAGTGCGATCTTTCGCACATGCGCACGCAAGAGCGCACTCATCTCCCTGAGGCTAAGTGTAGCCTCAGGGAGATCACCTCTACTTTTAAAAATATTAAAAATAGAAAAAAAAATTCCCTTACATGGCCCCTCATGTGACAATGTCACATGGGTTAGGACATGTTCATAATTTCTAAGAAAACT
The DNA here is from genome assembly GCF_964194155.1 of Cetorhinus maximus. Classification (NCBI taxonomy): domain Eukaryota; kingdom Metazoa; phylum Chordata; class Chondrichthyes; order Lamniformes; family Cetorhinidae; genus Cetorhinus; species Cetorhinus maximus. Next base: position 52,390,645 of record NC_135883.1, read on the forward strand.
TTATTAAAATTTTTAAAATCCTACATGAAACCTCATCCCACCTATGCATGAGGTTTCATGTTTTTTCTAGTTGCCGCTGGGGCTCCTGGCCTGTCTGCCAACCTTAAGGTAATGATTACCACCCCTGCCTCTTCATCACTTCTCTCAACTCCTCCCACTGTCTTTGTCTTGCCAAATTGTTTGTTCAACATCTAGCCTTGGATGAGCCATCCTCCTTACTTTAATTGATCTGTCAATGACCTCAATTGGCCATCGACAGGTCGGCAGGTGCACAGTTAATTTTGCTGCGCCCCCGCCTTCCTGAAAATTTAAATCGAGTGCGGTGATGTCGGGAGTTCTGCCTGATGTCACCGCGCGTCATTTTACGCATCAGCGAGCGGGCTCCGACCCCGCTCACCGACGGTAAAATCCTGCCCAAGGTGTTAGGCCAACAAAAAGTCAATGTAGGTCAGCAAGGATACAAGTGAGGTCTTGTGCATAATCAGATACTGGCAGGAGAGTTTTAGATGTGCTGTAGCTTATGAAGGGTGGGGAGGAGGATGGCTCATCCAAGGCTAGATGTTGAACAAACAATTTGGCAAGACAAAGACAGTGGGAGGAGTTGAGAAAAGTGATGAAGAGGCAGGGGTGGTAATCATTACCTATGTCTGGTAATGGCTCTGGAAGGGACTGATGATGAAGTTTATTGGGGAGAAGGGTAATGATCATGGTTTTGAAAAGAGAACCATGTTGGCAAAAGGAGATTATGTGGCAGAGATTTAATGGGAACAGAAATCAAGGAAGCAGGAGATTGGTCTCATTGGTGAGATGTGCTTGCTGAGGGCTTGGAGGTGTTGGGAGAGAGATGAAGGTTCTAGGTTAGGATAGGAAGTAGCCTAGTGTTGGGAAGGTTTGGTGGAAGGACCAGAGTAGAAGATGTTACCAGACAGTTGTTGTAGTGCATAGAAACATGGAAATATTCTTGCCCTCCAGGATGATCATAGAGTGGTGGGTCCCTTTGGCAGTAGAGGGCAAAGTCCAATAGAGGTTGATGTGATTGAATTGCTGAGGGAATGATATGCCACATATACATCCATTGCATCTGCAAAAGTGAAAACAGAAGTCATGCCGAGTGACTGACAGGGTAAAACATTATGAAAGTTTCGTTGGACATGCAGGTGAGTTTGCCAGTGATGACAGGATGACGGAAAATGCAAACGGTTCAGCCTAATATTTGTCAGTGCAATTTGCACTTCCCTCCCCAACCAGGATTGTTGCTTGCCTCTCCTTCCCCAAACTGCATGCAAGTGATAGCTAGAGTGTTGGGGCCTGGTTTCCTTCAGCTAACCAGAGAAGAGGATTGCAATTTTGGTTCGCTGTTTTACTGATTGCAGCCCTCAGGTATGTACTATAGGTAAGGGGTTGACAGGAGAGAGAGGGGAGGGAAATGAGGGACAATGCCTGGGAGAAACTGCGAGGGTGGCCAGGAGGAGGGTTAGGGTGTTAAGGGAAGGTGATCAGGAGGAGGGGAGGGGTTTTTGGAGAGAGAGTGTCATAAACACTTTAATCACAGAAAATGGTTAATCTTCAAGGACTAAGAACATTCTGGAAGAATTTGTGTTTTTTAAAAGACACTTTCCCTTAAAGGGTTAATGCAAGGATTCTGCTTGCTGCTGTTCCTGGAAAAGGAGGCATTTTACAAGGAAAGGTAATTACGCAGCTTTAAAGAAGCCAGTAACCTCTTGACCCTGGTGGACTGTTTACAAGAGGGTCACAAAGTGGTTTATAACTTGGAAAAAAACATGTCTTGAGAGCTCTGTTTAAAAGCTGGTAGTCTGTTTTGCTTTGGGGAAAATGAGAAGGATCAACTGCTTGGGTAAAGAAGACAACATGTCCTGAAGCTCCAGACCCAGCCTAAAGCAAGAAGTGAATGGAAGTTGCTCCAATGTTGCTCCGCATCTGAAATCAACTGACTGCAAGTTTTCCGCAAAGTCTGCCTGAAAAGTAGTGCAACAGTCATCAATTGTTTCCCAGACCAGTGCTGAGAAACCAACCCAGACGCCATTTCAAGAACTCTCCCATCTGTACTTTTCCCTTGAACCATTGACTTTTGGCAGAATTCCTCTGATTTATTTTATTTTTTTGTGTGCGTAAGTTAATATTTAGAATGATTATTATACTTTCATATTTCATACTGTATGTTAATAAGCTTTGCCTTTCCACTTGGCATATCTAGGTTTATAATAAATTAATAATTGTGTTTTTTTATTGAAGAAACCTGGGCATTGAGTGGTCATTCTGAGATTAATAGTGAAAGTACATAATTGGCCGTTTAGCTAGCTGGAAATGTCATTTAAGTATATGTTGTGACCCGTGGAGTAGTAGAACTAGAGGCAGACAGTGCACCCCTCCCATCTCGGTCGTAACAAGAGGGAGAGGGGGGTGTTCAGGAGGAGGGGAGGGGTGTTTGGTGAGAGAGGGTGATCAGGAGGAGAGGTGGGGTGTGACTGGGAGAGAAAGGGACGGAAGCCAATAGGGAGCTGGTCATGGCCTTCAGGGCTGCAGTGCAGCCTGGAGGAGCCCTCCTGCTCCTTTCTAGTTTTGTTCTTTCAATTGGACTTTTATTTTTCCCAGGAATATTCCTTTTATTGCCAGACTTCAAATACAGTTTCTAACGATTCCTTGCAATGGTAATATATGGCACATTTGCCACATTAAAAACGCTAACTGAGTTACCCTGTTTATTTTTTTGCTGCACAGTGGAGTTTTACTTGAAACTGCTGTACTTGTCCCTTCTGACACTGTGCACTTGGCCACCTCCCCAAGGCAGCAGCCCTTGCACAGCAATCAGTCATCTCAAAGTCAAAATAGACCCCCCTTAGTTTATGTGAGTTAGCCATTTAAATGATTGTGCTGTGCAGTCCAACACTAAATGTGCCACTGACTGCCTGCAGTCTCAGCAGAGGACCCAGGTGTGTATGTGGTTACTCCAAGTCACAGCCCGACCGTACTCCTTAAAGTCTCTGTATCCTTTAAAGGGTGAGTGCATTCAGGTTTAAGCTGCTGACAGAACTGTCTCCAAAAGTGGTTCTGAGAAGGAATAAAGTTACAATTGGAACATCAGGCTAGACCCAGAGAGGGTCACCCAGGTTTTCTGATACAGTGCTGGAGGCCCTAGGCCAGGGGGTGGAAAGAAGGAGAGAGAGCTCTTGTTTCCATGGGAGCCAGGAGGCTTTCCAGGCACAAACTGTGAAGGGAATAGGAAAGATAGTCATGAAGTTCAAGGAGCAGACCCTAAGGACCTGGCTGCAGTGCCACATAAAGTTCAATGGCCTCACATGAGTGGTCAAAGTCAGTGAATGCATCTTAAAATATCATCTCCTACCCACCATAACACCAACATTCACTGCTCAATGCAACACAGCTCCATCGCTCACCAATCAGCTATCAGGGTTCATGTCTAACATTCAAAGGTCCATATCCTTCACACACTGACCAATTCTGCCAGCCTCACACCTATGTCTTGCAGCTTCCACATGCTTTCAGCTATTCAGCTCTGACAGGCAGATTGCCCAAATATATTGCAACACAGTCATTAATAATCATCCCTCACTCTCTTCAGGGACAAAGTGGTACATAACAGGAGGGAGCAGCAAAGAACTGGTAGTGCCTAGGCATGATTGCATGTCCTGAGCACATTGGGGAAGACAGTGCTGCAAATTATTGGGCCAACAATGAATCAGGCCATTGCAAATGGCTTCTCCAGCACAATATGTTCCTGTCTTGTGTACCTTCTCAAATCACTTCACCCTCATCCCACTAACTGTCATGAAATGCAATCTCCTGATGATGTGACCATAGTTCTCCAGCTTTCATCTAAACCCGTCCTTCACCCTAACCCTCCCTTTCGGCACTTTTGCTTTCAGATAGCCAAGATCTGCTACTTGGTCAGCCAGTTTCAGCCTTACCATGAAAGTCGCAAACAATAGCAGACTCCTGACGATGAAGCACTGTCCGTTGACCTGACATGTACAACCAACAAAAAGTATCATAAAAACAAGATCAGCATGTATGAGTTACTGAGCATGAATGGGTTAAAGTGAGGCCAGGGGAAAAACATAACGAATGCGCCAGCTCCCTGGAGGGCAAGGTGCAGACAAGTTCTGTAGAGGATTCAAATGAGGACTTCAATGGAGCCGTATAAAGGAGAAGGCTGATGGGCACAGGATGCATGGTGCACTGGCCGGCTTGGCAGAGAGTCTGTTGTCACTACCCAGGAGCATGGACAAGTCCAGCTCCAACTCGGCACAAGGCTTCCTGTAGGGCTTGGAGGTGGAAGTGGTGACCAACTCCACGACAGCACTTATGGACCCGGCTGTGTAGCAGTGCCTGGTGGCCATTAGCTTCCATTGTAGTGAAGCAGAAGCCACCCAATGTCCGAGTGCTGCAATGGAAACTCAGACTGAGGCCATGAGATCCATGCTTGTTGCCACACGAGCCCAGCTTGGTGCCATGCAGGTTCAGGCTGCTGCCATTGTCGTTAATGGAAACCAGTGTTCCAAGGGGCTTGCTGGCTCTCACAGTAATCCATTAATCTGTACTCCAGCAGATTACTATGAGGTGCTACCCTGGGAAAGTAGCAGTGGCTCTGTGGAGCACGAGCCTGCTGTCCTCTCACGTGGAGAGTATTTGTGTTCCAACCACTGTCACTCCACCCGTGACCCTGCTATTTCCTGTCAGCCAATCAACCCAGGCCGAGCTGGTGCAGTCTGAAGCCAGGAACTGAGCTGCTGAAGTTGTCCTGCACGGCCATCCCCCAATGAAAGCAAGCAGCCTTCTATCAGCTATGCTGCAGCCACTGGGATAGAACTGTGTAAGAGCACAAGGTCAGATAAATGCACCCATCCAACAGGCACTAAGGAAGCACACAAGGAGTTTGATTTTGTGTGTATTATTATAAATGTTGTTGGATAAAGCTGTTAAGGGATTTGGGAGCATTTTTTTATTTCAGGATGTTGGCCAAGGGAATGCTGTGATGGTCCTTAGTGGAGGGATGAATAGATGAGGTATTGCGGACCAGCGGTGATGATGAGATGACGGTTTGCTCTACGACATTCCTGGTGGCTGCCTGGCTCTCATAAGTGCATTGTCAAAGTGTGTTTGGATGGTGAAGGGGAGTCATGAGCCAGATGTAGAGTGGCTAGCCCTTGTCACCAAATAGCCAGCCTCGGGTTCAGCATTGTGGCTCAGATATGGCAGGAACGGCTGACTGGCACAGGATGAAAGGATTATAGCTGTTGCCAGGATAGTGGGCATTCACCTACTTGATGGTCTGTGCAGGGTTGCACACCAGCTCCGCATTAAGTGAATGGTACCCATTGCAGTTCTGATACATCTCCCTGTTGAGATATGGGGTCCACAGAGCCATGTGTGTGAGGTCGATGGCTCCCTCGCTATTGAAAATCCAACCTCCCTGGCAAAGCCAAACGTCTACTCCTCCTGCTTCTCTGTGTCCAGCTTCCCCTCTCTCCTGCCAGAGTTCCATCTCCCTGTTGTGCTGCAGCCCAAGAGGCAGTGAAACTATAGTGTCCATGAGTGAGAGCAGCCTTTCTGCTGACAGGCCTTCAAATTCCTCAGAACTCCTTGGAAAAGTCCAGAACAACTCCCTTCCTAGTTGAGGAACTTTTCAGAACTCCAACAAGGAGTTGTATGTTGTATTTCCACTAACTTTGTAGAAGCAAAATAAAATCAAAAACACCTCACCTGGTGATCCCTTTAAATGGCACTAGTCATGTGCAGCAGAATGCATATTCAGCTGAGAATGTTTAAGGGAAGAGGTAAACAAGACTTGTATAGTTCAAAATGGCAGATCAGGTGCCAAATCAGTGATAGATACAGAGCATTGTCCCAATTTGCCACTTTGCATGCTCCTGGTGCACACACAGCACACACTGGTTAGTGTCTTTACAAACATGGTGCACCAGAAGCAGATCTGATGCTATTTTCAAGATTGTGGGCTGTCATAATGTTGAGGCCAGCCATGCTACGGAGGTGAATTTTGCAGCCATAGTGTGCCAAAGGGCATTTTCTGAGATACATCTGGTGTTGCTGAGATTCCATTACAGTTAATCATGCCATTGGCTAAAGATGTGTGTGCCCTATAGTCTGAGGCTGGGCCAGCAAAAATTCTCCCTCACTTAATATGCAGATAAATTAAGTGGTTATCTTATGAGGAAATGTTGGGCAGGTTGGGCCTGTATTCACTGGAACTTAGAAGAGTGAGAGGTGATCTTATTGAAACTGTTAAGATCAAGGGGACTTGACAGGGTGGTTGCTGAAAGGATGTTTCCCTTTGTAGGGGAGACTAGGACTAGGGGACACAGTTTAAAAATAAGGGGTCTCCCATTTATGATGGAGATGAGGAAATTTTGTTTTCTCTCAGAAGTTCACTAGTCTGTGGAATTCTCTTCCCCAGAGAGCATTGGAGGCTGGGCCATTGGGTATTTTAAAGGCTGAATTACATAGATTTGTGATTGACAAGGGAGTCAAACAACATTGGGGTTAGACAGGAAAGTCGAGTTGAGGACACAATCAGATCAGTCATGATCCTATCACATGGTGCTCCAGGCCTGAGGGGCAGAATGGCCTACTCCTGCTCCTAATTCATTCAACAGTTTATGATTAATCGTAACTGCAAGCAATAGATGTGGGGCAATGAGTAGAAAATTCATAGAACAGATTTGAATGTTCAAAGTCTTTGCAAGCATACACCTAAAGCCACCTTTGTAAAATTGAGTTCAAGAGTAAGGAGGTCATATTGAACTTGTATAAGACACTAGTTAGGCCTCATCTGGAGTACTGCGTCCAGTTCTGGGTGCCATACTTGAGGAAGGATGCGAAAGCATTGGAGAGAGTACAGAGGAGATTCACAAGAATGATTCCAGGGATAAACAACTGTAGCTATGAGGATAGATTGGAGAGGTTGGGACTGTTTTCCTTGGAGAAAAGAAGGCTGAGAGGAGACTTGATAGAGATATTCAAGATCCTGAGTGGTATGGACAGGGTAAATAGTGAGAAACTGTTCCCACTCAAAAGAACATCAAGAAATAGAGGGCACAGATTCAAAGTAATGGGCAATAGGAGTAAATATGGTGTGAGGAAAAAAATTTTCACCCAGGGGATGGTTGCAGTCTGGAACAAACTACCTGAAAGGGTGGTGGAGGCAGGTTCGATCAAAGTATTCAAAAGGGATAAAAGCAAAATACTGCGGATGCTGGAAATCTGAAACAAAAACAAAAATAGCTGGAAAAACTCAGCAGGTCTGACAGCATCTGTGGAGAGGAATACAGTTAAAGTTTCAAATCTGTATGACTATTCAAAAGGGAATTGGATTGCTACCTGAAAAGAAAGAATGAGCAAGGTTACAGGGATAGGCCGGAGAGTGGGATTAGGTGGAATGCTCTTTCAGAGAACCAGTGCAGACTCGATGGGCCAAATAGCCTCCTTCTGCACTATAAAGACACTGTGAATATATTAGTGAATATTATGACACAGCTGATGGTAAAGGCCGAATTGTTCAAATCCCAGAGGGAAACTTGAAATAACTGTCATAACCCATTTTTGCAATTTGTATGTTTCGAGATGCAGGCTTTGAATTCAGTAGTAATAAGACATTGAGTCTCAAGAGGTTTTTATAAAGCTAAATTAAACATTTATTAATACAAGAAGGGTTCTAAACACATGCATTTGTCGACAAAATTACTACTATAATAACTACAAAAATCCCTGAATTAATCTGACTCTCAATTACACCCCTGTTAAGGCAACAGTAAAACTCATAGATTTAACAGACCTCTGGCAAAGCACACCCTGGACGGTCGCATTCAAAATGAGTTTCTTTCAGCTCTGGGTCCTTGCAGGCAGCCTTGAAGCTTACAGGCTGGAGGCTTCTCACACTTCTTGGATCTTAAAATGCCTCTACTTTACACACAATCTCCTAGAAAGTATCTTTTTCTTTGAATGTAAATTTTCCATTGTATCACTAGACTTTTAACTTTACCTCTTCTAACAATAACATCCTTACATCCCACTCATTTCATTAGTAAGCAAAAAAAAAATATTGCTTGTATTTCTAGCTATTTGTATTTTCTAGCTTGGTGTAAGATTTCACCTGCAGTCTTGAATGGTTTCTTTTAACAAATGCAATTTTACACTTGACCTTCTACCCTCCTTGCGTTTACCTAATTAACATCTCAAAACTAGTATACATCAAAGCACCCAGACTAGCCAATTAAGACACAGACAGACTCACACATAGTCACAGACCCCTCCATTTTAAAATAATTTCCAATAACATTATTATATCTTTTTGACAGTGAACAATTGAGTCACAAAGCGTTGTAAGGCCAGGAGTATGTACAGAAAGAGAGCTTGTGTGAGTCCTCTATTAATGGTAGAATCATAAAGAATACATGTTGCATCAGATAAAATGGTAATAAGAGGGCAGTATTACAATAAGGGAGCTATTGCAGAAAATAGAATTTTCCAGTAATGCATTGGCAACATTTTGCAGTACCAGCTGGTGTGATAAATCATATCCTCACTAATCTAACCAAAAGCAGCAGACTCAATCCCTGATCACTGCCAATCTTAGCCAGACTTGTCATAGGGTAACTCTCTAAACTCTTTTAAAAAGTACCTGGATCTGTACCTTAAGTGCTGTAAACTGCAGGGCAATGGGCCGGGTGCAGGAAGGTGGGATTAGAAAGGGCACGTGGATGTCCTTGGGCTGGCATGGACAAGATGGGCCAAATGGCCTCATTCTGTGCTGTAACTTTTCTATGGTTCTAGGGCATTCACATTTTTCATCAGCATTCTGAGTAGTGAGGGAAAGAAATATCAGCCACTGTTTAAATTGCTGATTTAAATCTTTTGACTCTGGTTGCCAAATACAGATCCATGCTCCCCACAGTCAAATAGTATGCTCACACGCACTGTTGAGGCTCAAATATGAATAAGATCCTGTTGCGTGAGTTGACTCATGCAACTGCCCAGGAAATGGTTTCAGGAGCAGAATTGGAAGAATCCCTTGACCCTACTTGTTGGTGTTGTTGCCCAATATAAAAGCAAACCTGTTCGAAGACCAATAATGGGAAGCTCTGCAGTCTGACTATGAAATGTATTAAACTTTTAAGTTGAAGTTTAATTGGTGTATGTACAACAAATAACAGCCAGGTTCAGTTGCCTTATGAACTGTAAAAGACTTCATTTAAATTGTTATCCCACATGTTAAAACATTAGTGAGGTGGATTACTTTGCATTTCATCTCCCTTACTTTGTCTTTGAGACTTTTATAAGGCAGGTTTAGGAATCAATATGAAGAAAGAAGCTCTGTAACCCATCAGACTGTTTTCAAACCAGATGGGAATGAAAGCTCATTGCCTCACCCACTGCATTGCCAAATCCCCCTTGCTGCAATTTCTAACTGTTCTTGCAGAAAATGTGGACGTCTGGAAGAGTAATAAGTTCTTGTTTATGTGACCAGGCATGTTCTTCTATTTTGTGACTATGATGGGATTTTAATAATCAAACCTGGTTAAACAACTTGAAAACTGGTCATGGTTATGCAGTACAGCTTGTGTTCTTCCTTTGCACCGACTTCAGCGAATTCCTTCGGTTATTTCTATATCTATTCTTTTCTTTGGATTTCAACATTCAAACATGGACAAAAGAGCTGAACTCCCGAGGAGAGGTGAGAGTGACTGACCTTGACATCAAGGCAGCATTTGATTGAGTGTGGCATCAAGGAACCCCAACTAAACTGGAGTCAATGGGAATCAGGGGGAAACATCTCTGCTGGCTGGAGTCATACCTAGCACAAAGGAAGATGGTTGTGGTTGTTGGAGCCCCATCTCAGTCCCAGGATATCACTGCAGGAGTTCCTCAGGGTAGTGTCCTAGGCCCAACCATCTTCAGCTGCTTCATCAATGACCTCCCTTCCGTCATAAGGTCAGAAGTGGGGACTTTCGCTGATGATTGCACAATGTTCAGCACCATTTGCGACTCCTCAGATACTGAAGCAGTCCATGTTCAAATGCAGCAAGACCTGGACAATATCCAGGCTTGGGCTGACAAGTGGCAAGTAACACTCAAGTAACACAAGTGTCAGGCAATGACCATCTCCAACAAGAGAGAATCCAACCATCGTCCCTTGATGTCACTGAATCGCCCACTATCAACATCCTGGGGGTTACCATTGACCAGAAACTGAACTGGACTAGCCATATCAATACTGTGGCTACAAGAGCAGGTCAGAGACTAGGAATCATGCGACGAGTAACTCACCTCTTGACTCCCTAAAGCCTGTCCACCATCTTCAAGGCACAAGTCAGGAATGTGATGGAATATTCCCCACTTGCCTGGATAAGTGCAGCTCCCATAACACTGAAGAAGCTTGACACCGTCCAGGACAAAGCAGTCCACTTGATTGGCACCACATCCACAAACATTCACTCCCTCCACCACCGGCGCACAGTAGCAGCAGTGTGTACCATCTACAAGATGCACTGCAGGAATTCACCAAGGCTCCTTCGACAGCACCTTCCAAACCCATGACCACTACCACCTAGAAGGACAAGGGCAGCAGATAGATGGAAACACCACCACCTGGAAGTTCTCCTCCAAGTCACGCGGCATCCTGACTCAGAAATATATCGCCATTCCTTCACTGTCGCTGGGTCAAAATCCTGGAACTCCCTTCCTGGCAGCACTGTGTGTGCACCCACACCACATGGACTGCAGTGGTTCAAGAAGGCAGCTCACCACCACCTTCTCAAGGGCAACTAGGGTTGGGCAATAAATGCTGGCCCAGCCAGTGAAGCCCACATCCCTTGAATGAATACAAAAAAAATCATTTAAAACCATTAGGATCAAGCTTATGTAACATCTGCTTTAAAAACTGTAGTTATCCTAAAAACATATGCAAAAGAATTCAAAATCTGCATGTTATAAATGAAGACAATAAACTATTTTAAATTTTTTCTTCTTCATTCTTAAGCAATCACAAATAGTTTCGCTATAACCTGTAATAGTATAAATGAATAAACATATTCTAAGAATCCTCTGAATGATAAAAATGTCTTGTAGTTTCTTCCTTTGTTCTTCTAGTGATGTCTTAGTCACCAGGTATATCAAATAATGTCATGGTTGTCCCTCTAAAAACCTTCCATAGTTTTGAAAACTTTTATTTGATCTCCCGTTGACCATCTCAGTTCCACTGAAATAGAAACTATTTTTTTTAACCTTAGTACATAGCTGTAATCTTTCAATTCCTGTTAATACTCAAGTGGATCTTTACTATATTCTATTCACATGTTTAATATCTTTCTTGTAATGTTTGCCCAGAACAGCATGCAGTAATCCAGCTGTGGCAAACTCAACATCACTTCCTTGCTTTCATATTAATTAACTCAGTGTATGAAATCCAAATTTTGATAGGGTTTTATTGTGGAGCATTAAAATTTTAAGAAAAGCTAATAATGAAAATTGTAGGTAGGAAAGTATGTCGTGAAGAAGACATAAGGAGTTTGCTGATGAATTTAGATAAGTAGAGTGAGTGTGAAAAAATCTGGCAGGTGGAGTATAATGTGGGAAAATGTGAAGTTGTTCACTTTGGCAGGAAGAATAAAAAACAGACTATTACTTAAACCGAGAACAACTGCAAAATTCCGAGGTGCAGAGGGATCTAGGAGTTCTAGTACATGAGTCACAAAAAGTTAGTATTCAGGTACAGCAAGTAATTATCACAGAATCACAGAATCACAGTGCAGAAGAGGCCCTTCGGCCCATCGAGTCTGCACTGACACGTGAGAAACACCTGACCTACCTACCTAATCCCATTTACCAGCACTTGGCCCATGGCCTTGAATAGCCATGTGCTCATCCAGGTACTTTTTAAAGGATATGAGGCAACCCACCTCCACCACCCTCCCAGGCAGTGTATTCCAGACCGTCACCACCCTCTGGGTAAAAAAGTTTTTCGTCACATCCCCCTAAACCTCCTGCCCCTCACCTTGAATTTATGTCCCCTTGTGACTGACCCTTCACCTAAGGGGAACCTATCCACCCTGTCCATGCCCCTCATAATCTTGTACACCTCGATCAGGTCGCCCCTCAGTCTTCTCTGCTCCACCAAAAACAACCCAAGTCTATCCAACTCTCTTCATAACTTAAATGTTTCATCCCAGGCAACATCCTGGTGAATCTCCTCTGCACCCCATCCTTCCTATAATGTGGCCACCAGAACTGCACACAGTACTCCAGCTGTGGCCTCACCAAGGTTCTATACAACTCCAACATGACCTCCCTACTTTTGTAATCTATGCCTCGATTGATAAAGGCAAGTTTCCCATATGCCTTTTTCACCACCCCACTAACATATTCCTCTGCCTTCAGAGATCTATGGACACACACGCTTTGTTCCTCAGAACTTCCTAGTGTTCATTGAATACTTCCTTGTCAAATTACTCCTTCCAAAGTGTATCACCTCACACTTTACAGGGTTAAATTCCATCTGCCACTTATCTGCCCATTTGACCATCCTGTCTATATCTTCCTGTAGCTCAAGACACTCAACCTCACTGTTAACCACCCGGCCAATCTTTGTGTCATCCGCAAACTTACTAATCCTACACCTCATAGTCATCTATGTTGTTTATATAAATTTATGTTTATATAAATGACAAATAATAGGGGACCGAGCACAGATCCCTGAATTATGAAGGCTAATGGAATGCTATCCTTTATTACGAGAGGAATTGAACATAAAAGTAAGGATGCTATGCTTCAGTTATACAGGGCATTGGTGAGATTGCACCTTGAATACTGTGTGCAGCTTTGGTCTCCTTATTTAAGGAAGGATGTCAATGCGTTGGAGAAGGCTCAGAGGAGGTTTAGCAGATTGATACCTGGAATGGGCTTATGAGGAAAGGTTAGAAAGGCTGGGCTTGTTTCCACTGGAGTTTGGAAGAGTGAGTGGTGATTTTATTGAAGTAGATAAGAGCCTGAACGGTATTGACAAGGTGGAGGAGAATAGGATGTTTACTCTTGTGGGTGAGCCCAGGACTAGGGGCACTGTTTTAAAATTAGGGTTCACCCTTACTGGACAGAGATGAGGAGAATTTTTTTTCTCTCAGAGGGTTGTGCACCTTTGGAACTCTCTGCCTCAGAAGCAGTGGAGGTGGGGTCACTGAATATTTTTAAGGCAGAGGTAGATAGATTCTTGTTAGGCAGGGGAATCAAAATTTTATTGGGGATAGATGGGAATGTGGAACTCAAAACACAAACAGATCTGCCATGATCTTCTCGAATGGCAGTGCAAGCTCAAGGGGCAGAATGGCCTACTTCTGCTCCTATTTCATATGTTTGTATAAAAACAAAAACAGAATTACCTGGAAAAACTCAGCAGGTCTGGCAGCATTGGCGGAGAAGAAAAAAGTTGACGTTTCGAGTCCTCATGACCCTTCAACAGAACTGAGTAAAATTAGGAGAGGGGTGAAATATAAGCTGGTTTAAGGTGGGGTGGTGGTGGGGGGAGAGAAGTGGGGCGGGGGGTGGGGGGGGGGCGTGTGGTTGTAGGGACAAGCAAGCAGTGATAGGCGGGGATAATCAAAAGATATCACAGACAAAAGAACAAAGAGGTGTTGAAGGTGGTGATATTATCTAAACAAAGGTGCTAATTAAGAATGGATGGCAGGACACTCAAGGTACAGCTCTAGTGGGAATGGGATGGAAAGACTAACAGGGCATAAAAGGTATGGATTTAAAAATAATGGAAATAGGTGGGAAAAGAAAAATCTATATAAATTATTGGAACAAACAAAAAGAAGGGGGAAGAAACGGAAAGGGGGTGGGGATGGAGGGGGGAGTTCAAGATCTAAAGTTGTTGAATTCAATATTCAGTCCGGAAGGCTGTGAGGTGCCTAGTCGGAAGATGAGGTGCTGTTCCTCCAGTTTGCGTTGGGCTTCACTGGAACAATGCAGCAAGCCAAGGATAGACATGTGGGCAAGAGAGCAGGGTGGAGTGTTAAAATGGCAAGCGACAGGGAGGTTTGGGTCTTTCTTGTGGACAGACCACAGGTGTTCTGCAAAGCGGTCGCCCAGTTTACGTTTGGTCTCTCCAATGTAGAGGAGACCGCATTGGGAGCAATGAATGCAGTAGACTAAGTTAGGGGAAATGCAAGTGAAATGCTGCTTCACTTGAAAGGAGTGTTTGGGCCCTTGGATGGTGAGGAGGGAGGAGGTGAAGGGGCAGGTGTTGCATCTTTTGCGTGGGCATGGGGAGGTGCCATAGAGGTGGGGGTTGAGGAGTAGGGGGTGATGGAGGAGTGGACCAGGGTGTCCCGGAGGAAACGATCCCTACGGTATGCTGCCGGGGTGGGGTGAAGGGAAGATGTGTTTGGTGGTGGCATCATGCTGGAGTTGGCGGAAATGGCGGAGGATGATCCTTCGAATGTGGAGGCTGGTGGGGTGATAAGTGAGGACAAGGGGGACCCTATCATGTTTCTGGGAGGGAGGAGAAGGCGTGAGGGCGGATGCGCGGGCGATGGGCCGGACACGGTTGAGGGCCCTGTCAACAACCGTGGGCGGAAAACCTCGGTTAAGGAAGAAGGAGGACATGCCAGGGGAACTGTTTTTGAAGGTAGCATCATCAGAACAGATGCAACGGAGGTGAAGGAACTGAGAGAATGAGATGGAGTCCTTACAGGAAGCGGGGTGTGAGGAGCTGTAGTCGAGGTAGCTGTGGGAGTCGTTAGGCTTGTAATGGATATTGGTGGACAGTCTATCACCAGAAATTGAGACGCAGAGGTCAAGGAAGGGAAGGGAAGTGTCAGAGATGGACCATGTGAAAATGATGGAGGGGTGGAGATTGGAAGCAAAATTAATAAATTTTTCCAGGTCCCGACGAGAGCATGAAGCAGCACCGAAGTAATCATCGATGTACCGGAGAAAGAGTTGTGGGAGGGGGCCGGAGTAGGACTGGAACAAGGAATGTTCCACATACCCCATAAAGAGACAGGCATAGCTGGGGCCCATGCGGGTACCCATAGCCACACCTTTTATTTGGAGGAAGTGAGAGGAGTTAAAGGAGAAATTGTTCAGTGTGAGAACAAGTTCAGCCAGACGGAGGAGAGTAGTGGTGGATGGGGGTTGTTCGGGCCTCTGTTCGAGGTAGAAGCTAAGGGCCCTCAGACCATCCTGGTGGGGGATGGAGGTGTAGAGGCTTTGGATGTCCATGGTGAAGAGGAAGCGGTTGGGGCCAGGGAACTGGAAATTGTTGATGTGACGTAAGGTGTCAGAGGAATCACGGATGTAGGTGGGAAGGGACTGGACAAGGGGAGAGAGAAGGGAGTCAAGATAACGAGAAATTAGTTCCATGGGGCAGGAGCAGGCTGACACGATCGGTCTGCTGGGACAGTTCTGTTTGTGGATTTTGGGTAGGATGTAGAAGCGGGCCGTCCGAGGTTGGGCAACTATCAGGTTGGAAGTTGTGGAGGGAAGATCTCCAGAGGAGATGAGGTCAGTGACAGTCCTGGAAATAATGGCTTGATGTTCAGTGGTGGGGTCATGGTCCAGGGAGAGGTAAGAGGAAGTGTCTGCGAGTTGACGCTCAGCCTCCGCGAGGTAGAGGTCAGTGCACCAGACAACAACAGCACCACCCTTATCAGCGGGTTTGATGACAATGTCGGGGTTGGACCTGAGAGAACGGAGTGCAGTAAGTTCAGAGAGAGAGAGATTAGAATGGGTGAGAGGAGCAGAGAAATTGAGACGACTAATGTCACACCGACAGTTCTCAATGAAAAGATCAAGAGAAGGTAAGAATCCAGAGAGAGGGGTCCAAGTAGAGGGAGAATATTGGAGGTGGGTAAAAGGATCCGTTGAATGGGGAGAGGACTCCTGCCCAAAGAAGTGAGCACGGAGACGAAGACGGCGGAAGAAGAGTTCAGCATCGTGCCGAGCCCAAAATTCATTGAGATGAGGGCGTAAGGGTATGAAACTAAGTCCTTTGCTGAGCACTGAACGTTCAGCGTCGGAGAGGGGAAGGTCGGGGTATAGTGAATACACGGCCGGGGCTGGGATTGGAAGATGGGGTGTGGACGGAGGGACAGGCAGGGGTGGAGGGTCCTAGATGGGTGTTGGTGTCAATGAGTTGTTGGAGCATATGTTTGTATGTCCTTTGTAAGAAACGATGTGCATTGCTTTCATGTAATTGGACACTACCACACACAGAACAGATCAACAAAAATACACTGCTTTCAGTAGATATTTAAGGGTCGTGAGGACTCGAAACGTTAACTGATTTCTTCTCCACCGATGCTGCCAGACCTGCTGAGTTTTTCCAGGTAATTTTGTTTTTGTTTTAGATATTTAATTTAGTCATTTTATCGAAAAATTGAGTAACTGCATAAAAGATGCAGCTCTTCCAACAAATTATCCTGGTACAAATGAAAATAAAACCCATTGCCAAATTTGAAGGCCGCCGAAAAGATGGATAACGTGCCCTATATGAAACACTGCTGCCAGAAGATACTATCCGATCTCCAGCTGCTGGCTCTCATCCATCTTCATTTCTTTACAGCTCTTTCTCTTCCTGTTGCCTATATGTGTCTCCTTTACAAAGCTTCATAGTCAATGGCCATGCTGTGCAATGTTCAGTATATTAACAATCTTTAACATTTTTGAAGGGCAATATGATAGGACTTCATTGCTTCTGTGTAATCCAAACATCAGGAGCATTGCTGGAACACACCTACATTTTACTCTCACTGCTCCAGTTATTTTGTGGCTTGAGGATGTGTATGCTGAGCTTTTGTACAGTGGTTGACCAGAGGCGTTATCAACCATGGATGTCCCATGCAAGTTTTGGAATTTCCTTCCCAAACCCCTCTACCTCTCTTTTGGCCTCTAAGGCACTCCTTAAAACCTACCTCTTTGACCAAACTTTTGATCACCTGTCCTAATACCTCCTTACATATTTCAGTGTCAAATTTTGTTTGACAATGCTCCTGTGAAGCACCTTGGGACATTTTATGACATTAAAGGTGCTATATAAATGCAATTTGCTGTTGTTACATAATGCCCTGATTTTTGAGGAAATAGGCCAACCTGTAAAAGCGAAAGGACCTTTCAACCTATTGTGATTAATGCTGAAGAGTGTGAACTGTTGTGCCTTTGTTGAGAGCTTTTGTCTAGATACAAATGCTACAATTTTCTCCTTAGTTGCAGACCCTATTCAGGTCAGGAAGGAACCAGTGGCTTGCAAGTTATTACCCTATCACATTTCAGGATTCCTGACTGTAGTGCCACTGCCTTGAAAGAAAGTGGAAACAAAGAATTTATACATATTTTGCACCTTTCATGATCTCTGGATGTTCCGAAGCACTTTACAACCATTGCAGCACTTTTGAAGTGTAATCATTTTCGCAATTAAGAAATACGGCAATCACAATGTACAAAGCAAGGTCTGTAGCACAACAATGATCAGAAAATCTGTGCTCTGGTGATGCTGGCTGAGGGTTAAATATTGTCCAGGAGACTGGGGAGAACTCCCTGCATTTCTTCGAATAGTGCCAATGGGATCTTTTACGACCACCTGAGAGCAATGCTCCTGCCAAGCTGTGTGGTTACACAGATCTTGAACAGTGATAAATAATGTGCATGGAAGGTCATGCAATATAATTTAAAGGGTCTGAAATGTACTGAAAAACTGGTCACACACAATAAATTTTAAAGGGAACATTGCCTGAAAGACCAACTGGTGCTTTAGTTCTCATCTGAAAGATATCACCTCTGCCAGTGCAGCATTCCTTTAGCCCTGTATTGGAGTATCAAGTCTCTGAAGTGGGACTTCAGTCCACAAGCTTCTGACACCAAGGTTATAGCGCTATTGTTGATCCACAGCTGACATTGAGAATATCCAAATGTATTCTCACTAAACAATAATAGAATTTCTCTTCTCGGGTAAGAGAATTACAAAGCGTATTTTATACAATGTTTATGCGATGTATCTGTGAGACTGAAATTTTATTTGGCTTGTCTCCATATCCACAAAGTGATTATCTGGTAAATGCGTGTGGATACCTGGGAAGTGGACACCAAAACCATAAGGAATTTTCCTCTGAAGTTGAGGTTTAGGTGTGAAGTAAATTTTGTATTCTGCCTGTTTATTTTATACCTTGCTTATAATATCATAAGCAGATGCAAATTGTAAAAATGGCCCAATTCTCATAACTTTCCTCATAATATTAATGAATGCAATCACCTTTCAGAATGTGCATTGCAAGACTTAATTATTTACTCATCGCTCCCTGGGGTATTCGTTAGACAGACCTGGAAACATGGATCGGAAAAACCTGAAAAATTCCAGGGTAGGCCTGGAATGTCAGTTAGGCAAACCTGGAGGATCTATCAAAGGAAGTGTAGAAAGTTGGCCAGAAAGTTCATATGTCTGTTGGGAAAGCCTGATGCATAGACTGGAGACATCTGATGGATCAGTTTACAACCAATTAACTGAACCTTTTAGGTTCACAGGTCGCCAATATTTAGATGATTGCTATATAAAAAGCACAGAGCTGTCAAACTTTGATTCAAGAAATGGGTTATTTCAGCTTAATTTCTTGCAAATAATATGCTGACTTCATCCTTATATTTTAACAGAGCTCAAAACCTAATCATAAATAGTTGTAAAGAGGAGGCCTCTATACCAATTTGAACTAGTTTGCACTTCGAATATGGCGCAAACGTATAAAACCTGAAAGGCAAAACCTTCTTCCAGCTGCCAGCGGTGGAGCAGCAACCCCCCCCGCCCCACCCCCACAATCCCCCGCCCCACCCCCACAATCCCCCACCACATGGAGAGGCCACCAGCTTCATGGAGGCGGCTCCCCTGCAGCTGTTTGGGGGGTGCCATTGGAGCTGGAGACTCCAACCCCCAAAGTGGGGGCCATGGGCAGGGAAGGCGCCTCTGGGAAGATTGCTGAGCAGTCCAGCTCCTGGCAAGTGCAGGCTCAGGACCCCCATTTGGTCCTGACATTGGGGCTCCAAATCCTGCAGTAAAATTCAGCACAATTTTATAAATCCGTAGTTTCAGTCCATGCTAAGTGTTTGGGCATATAGTTTAAGCTGACTCTCCAGTGCAGATCTGAGAGAATATAGTTCAATATATTCACCACCTTCACCAGCTCTGAAATAATTGAGTGGGACCCACCTTTCTTTCATAAATTGCCCCCTCACTGTGAGCCAATCTTCCTCATGGTTAATGTGGTGTTAAACCAAGACTCTGTGGATGAAAAAGAGCAGGGGAGTTCTTCTTGGTACCCCAGCCAATTTTTGCCCCTCAAACAACATCACTGAAAATCAGATAATCTGCTCATTATCATGTTGCCATTTATGGGATCTCACTGTGTACAAACTGGCTGCCGTGTTGTCTAAATTACAACAGTGACGATGCTACAAAAGTGCTTCATTGGCTGAAAAGCACTTTAGATTGTCTTGAGATTGTGAAAGGAGCTACATAAATGCAAGTTGCTCCTTTTTACTAGTTCCGATGGTCTCAATGTCAGTGGGGAATTATGAAACAATGGAAATACATTTCACTACCATTAACTAATGATCAATGATGAGCAACATGGGCACCACAGCAGGACAGAGAATTTTGACAAAGCAGACTTTCTTCTAATTTTCTACATTGCTTTAGTATTATCAATTTGGCACTCCTTAATGCCAGCAGGCTTATTAATATTGGTCAGTGGCCAGTATGATCTGCAAATAATCTTAAAATGTAACATCTGGTTCTTAACTCTCTCTCCTACATATTCATGCCCACATTTGTTTTGCATGATGGGATCATCAGTGTTCATATGTTACTCCGATTCCTATTTTGTCAGTATTTGAATGAGGGCATTCATAGTTGAGGTTATTAGCTATATATTTAGTTCCTTGGGACTTCCCACAATGCCTCTGAGAAAAGTTGTATGATTCAGTTACTATCCAGATATCATATTTCATGCCCAGTGCAAAGGATTACTTCTATGGCTTATATACGTTTCCTATGTGCGGAACTGTCCTAGATTTGCACCAAGTGCAGTAGCGGGCGGGAGAAAGGATGTTTTACCCGACGGCCACAATGATGGCTTTTCACGCCGTATCATCCCAATCTCACCTCATTAATTATGCATTCCCGGGAAACACATTGTTTCCTTGGCGGGAGGGCTCTCATTCGCCCGCCACGTCATCACCTTGCCGCTTCAGCACGCCGGACACCATATTTAAAGTCCAGCCGCACGCACACCTCTCAGTGCTTCCAGCCCATGACTGCTGCAAAGAAGACTGCAGCCCCCAGGTTCAATGACCCATCCCTCAAGTGCTTTTTGGAAGCAATGGAGGCCTGCTGTGATGTCCTCTAACCCTGCTCTGGCTGCAGAATGGGCAGCAACATCACAAATCCAGCATGGAAGGTGGTGGCAGCAGTGGTCAACGCCAATGCCCCACAAAAGAGGACAGCCACCCAGTGCTGCAAGAGGATGCATGGTCTCCTCCGGAACGGAACAATGCCAGGGTAAGTCACTCTTCACATCCATCTCAACTCATACACTCACAAACCCATCACAGGTACCTCACTCACTCACTGCCAGTTCAAGGGACATCACTATTAATTTTCTCACGCACACCATCATTGTCGTCATCCCGTCAGTTGGACCACTCACCACCCACACACACCAGGCATACTTATCATCTGGCTTGGCAGGCGTCCTGCTTACACTTTCTACTCATGCAGGACAAGCTGGCACACAACAAGAGGAAGATGTCGCAGACCGGTGGAGGTGAAATCAAGGTCCTCGCGGACTTTGAAAACAGAGCCAGCCAGCTGGCCGGTGAGGATCTGGACTGTTGCTGTGCTGACGGTGAGGTCGGCGCTGCTCTACCAAATGAGGACCCAGCAGTGCAACATCCATCAGACAACCATGCCGTGAGTGATGTGTCCTGTTTCACAGGCCACTGTCATGCACTAATTATCTCTCCTTGCTTTCGCGGGCATATCTGAGGAAACAGGCAGAAGAGTCCACAGCACAGGGCCTCCAATCAAGCCCTAAGAAACCTCTGAAGAGGAATCTGAAGGCACATTCATTGAAGGCCTGTCACAGCACTCACCCACACTCTCCACCAGCGCAGAGACACACACCATGGCGGGACCTAGCTTTAGAGTATCCCCGGGATCACAATCTGGTGAGCACATCACACTGTCTGATCCACAGCAGGGGGCGGCAGGGACTTCCCAGATCTCCGGCAGTCGGAGGATTGCTGGTGGCCGGAAATCTGCTGAGTCTGAGTTAGATGATGAGCCTCTGAACTCGGTCATACCTCAGTTGCTGGAGCTGCAAAGGCAAGATCAGAAGGGATGTTCGCTGTACTACTCAGATTACAAAGTATGATGGAGGACTCCGTCTGCCTTCAGGCTGAGGTGATAGCGCCAGCATACCAACACACCAAGGTTAACACTGGTAGGATGATAGCCGCCATGAAAACCTTGGTCCAGGACATCACTCCTGCACTGCTGCGCAGGCTGAACTCCATCGCTGGTTGGCCTCCAACAGTGTCAATGCAAGAGGGATGTGGGGCAGCCCAATCTCACTCCAGCTACCCCTTGTCCTCAAGGAGTCAGCCAGGGGTCCTCAGGCACCCATAGGGAGGAGAATCAGCAGGTACACATCCCGGCGCCATCCAGCCAAGCAACTTTGGGACTGTCTGACCCATCCGAATCCTCTCTTCCTGTGACCCTAGCAGCTTAACCTCCACAGGCTGAGGAGGGTGCTACTACCACACAGCAAGATCCAGAAAGCAGGCCGGGGCCCTCCAGGTCTCGGCCCTCCAGAGGACGCCTGCCAAAGTCATCACAAACAGGGCGTAGCAATCAGCAGGCTGCCTCCACCTCTGCTGTGGATGTCGGTGGAGAACCAAGATGTAGCGGCAGGGTTAGGAAAGTTTAGAAGATGTAACCCTTTTGAGTACAGCCAATTAAACTAAATTAAAGAGAACAAGGGACAAAGTAAGAGGCAACCCTTTAAAGGGATACTGCAAAAGAAAAACAAATCACAAAGGAAACTTACAACATCAAATCAAAATGTGATTAAAAGGGTTGCATAGCCTGGGCATGGGTGTTAATCACTTGTACATATTGTTCATGATTGTAAATAAACTCCCAAGAATGTCTCCCTGCCTATGGCTCCTTGTTCTGATGAGCAGTGTTCGTGTCACTCAGATGTGAAATCTTCGTTCCTGCTCAAGATGAAGGCAGGTGTCTCAGTCCAGGGCCTCTTCCCTGTGCTTTTTGCAGACTTCAGGCCAAAGTGATGGTCCAGCCTCACACTCCCTGGACACATTACTGATGCTTGCACCTTGATGGTGCTTGTCATTACCGCCAGAATATCATGAGCAGGCATCACAGAGTTCCATCATTCTCTCTGTGTGCTCTCAGCACCTTTAAGGTGGGTTGGCCCCCATCTCTTCAGCATCTGTGACCAGTGATGCTGTGCTCCTGAAGGGGTCAGGTACTGAAGGCAGACAATGGATCAGGTGCATTTAAAGTTTAACGGCTGCAACTCCATGATATGACCCTGATCACAGAGCATAAGTGATCTGCCCTAGGCCCCAATGTTTTGGAAGAGCCAGACATTCTCAGAGGCTACGTGAAGATCTATGGAGTGTCCTCACTGCATGTCGTGATCATCCTCCTGCAATTGAGTGACTATTAGTGCCTCTGCTGCGTCTCCATGACAGGACACTTAACACGGAGGGTATGTGTGCTGTCCTCAGCCAGGCTGGAGTCAAACGTTCACTAATGCAATATGAGGATCTATGATGTCTCTTTCCGGCATGTCATCATCACCCTCCATAAATCTAGCAGCTATGAGGGCCTCCTGAGCATGATGCCTCGTCTGGCCAGTGTGAGGGCATCAATGCCATCACTGTCACCTTCGAGGACCTCCTCACCCTCATCCCTTTTGACATCTTCCCCATTGGAGGAGACCCCCAGCTCCTCCATCTCCTCCTCAGCCAGCACCTTTCCCCATTGCAGCATCAGGTTATAAAGAGCGCAGCAGATGACGGTGATGCGAGACACCCTCTGTAGACTATATTGCAGGGCTCCATCAGACTGGTCCAGGCACTGGAACCTCATTTTCAGCGTCTTGATGGTTTGCCCCACCAAGGTGCAACCTGCAGCATGAACCTCTGCTGCAGTCTGAGGCCGCCTCACGGGTGTCATCAGTCACGCCCTCTGCGGGTAGGCCTTGTCCTCGAGGAGCCATCCCTGCAGCTTCTGTGGACCCCGGAAGGCATCAGGGATCTGTGACTGACTGAGAATGTAGGAGTCGTGCACACTCCCTGGAAACCGTGCGCCGATCTGCAGGATTTTTTTCTGGTGGTCGCATATGAGCTGCACATTCAGCAGTTGACATACTTGATCGTGTGTTGCGATGGAAATCTAAATGCCACGTGAGTGCAGTCGATAGCACCCTGCACCTGTGGGAAACCTGAGATCTGGGCAAATCCAATCGCTCTTGCATCCTGGTTGTCCTGGCCCCAGGCGAAATGCACAAAGTTGTGTGCCCTTGCAAAGATGGCGTCCGTGACCTCATGGATGCATTTGTGGGTGGAGGCCTATGATACCCCACAGAGGTCACCTGTGGAACCCTGAAAGGAGCCACTGGCATCAAAATTGAGCAACGTGGTTACTTTCATGGCCATTGGCAGTGGATGCCCTCCATGTCCCCGTGGCGCCAAATCCTGCAGCAGGCGGCAGATGTGACTGACCAGTTCCCTAGACATGCACAGTCTTCAGTGGCACTGGTTCTCAGTCATCTGCAGTAATGAAAGGAGGCGCTTACAGGCCCTGGGTCTAGCTAGAAGAACGGCTCACTGTAGCTCTTTGTTGGTGTGTGTGGGTGCTCCAGCTGCCCGTTCTTCCTAAGGTTGCTACTCCTCCCTCCACCTCATCTGCTTCATCTCCGCTCTCTGTATGCCACGAGGCATACAGCTAGTTCACCAGGCTCCATGCTCCTGATGTACTCCTCCTGCAGGATGAAAAAGAGGGATGTGTGGGTTAGCTTGGATGCACTAAGGACCTCTATTGGTCAAGTCTGAAGGCCCCTCAATGCATCCCGGAAAGTGCTGGGCACCACTTGGATGGCCAGAGCTTAGTGCGCTGCATGGCTGCCCGAAACCCCACTCACCTCCACCCCACTCCATCTGTCTGATTGGCGGCAGCTTTGCCATTAACATTAAAATTGTGCAAGGGTTGCCTTTTGGACTTCAATGTTGAGGCGTGTTGGGGGTGGGGCAATGGCTGCCCTGTGGTTGAGTTGAGTTGGGGTGGGGGTGGCCAGGGCTGCACTACGGTTGAGGTGAGTTGTTGGGGGGGGGCAAGGGCTGGACCGCGGTTGATGGTGGTGCACAAGCACATGTGGGATGGGTGAGGGAAGTGGCCACACATTAAGGAAACCTTGTATAAAGTGACCATTCCTCTGTAGCTGAGACAGTTCAGGTGTAGCCACATTGACATGCTTGGATTCGGGCCTCCTGCTTCTCTGCCCACTCAAGCAACGCAGAGGCCTGGAAGTGCTCCAGAGCTTTTCATCCCTCGGGCATAGACTGCAAACTAATGAGCATTTTAGCGGACAGCAGAACAATTGGACAACTGCTAAAGCTGGCCGTGAGCAGTCATAGTGGAGGTGCTACCAGCCGCTTGCAATGTCATCATCCACGTGTGGACCAGTCCCCGCCTAACAGTGCAGCCTTGCAGAGTGGGTTCAGAGAATGTCTGCACCTGAGCTGAGAGCACAGCACCACCATTGCACTCACCACCGAGCTCTCCTTGAAATACAGCCCGTTATATATGCCGATATATATGTTTATATGCTGTTGTGAAACATGTTGGCGTGCAATCACACCGACATGCTCGGATGATCCAGCATGGGGGGATGATTCCAGCAGAAAGGGTTTATAATGATATGCAAATGTATTACAATGAGGTTCCTGATGTCTGATGGCAGGAAACATGCCCCGCCATTGACGGGTAGAACGGACAATTGCAAAGTGTTTTGACAACATCATGAAACCGAGTTCTGGTTTTCTCGCCATATTGTTTGCTCACGCCGCCAAACATGCCTGACGCCAGTAGGCATGGAAAAGTCCGCCCTATTTGGTGAAAGGTGACATTATTTCATTTGGAAGGTGCTGTCCTTAGGGTGACTGTGGATCCTTTATGCTGCTGATAAACTCACTAATTAATGTGGTCACCGGCTATCAAACTTCCAGAAGAAAATATTAAAAGTACAGAAGTAAATTCATCAATTCTGCAAGGAGATTGTGGGTCAGAAGCACGACTACAACTTGCCTACGTTCACTGCCTAGGATCACCATGGGGTGATCAAAATTAAATCATAATCAAGAGAGGGAATAGAAGGGAAGATCACTAAATTGTACAGTAACATGATTATATTATAAATTTTCACACAATTGTAGAAGCACAATACCATTGACACAGCTAGATGGACCTCGACCGCTGACATATCACAGTGACCAGCAGGTCCCGATGATAATAATCTTTCTAAAGGTCACATTGTGGGATTATACACCCAGCATCCAGTTATTCTGTGGTTTATTTGCCAATAGACCTGAAGCCTTAGACTGGGAGATTATCCTTGATTTAAATGTAGATTTGCCCAAACAGTCACAACACAGCTGTGTCCTTCACCTACAATCAATTTGTCACTACAATACCGTGGAAAAGAAAGATCAAAATAATGAGAAGCTTATTTAGCACCCTGGCCACTGCTAATCATGTAGGCAGAATAACTTCCAGCCTGAAGGAAGTTTTACGAGATTGAAGATTCAGCCAAGTGCCAAAGGCAGAAGCTGTAACAGGATTTGTTGGAGATTCAGCAAGTGCTTACAGCCCACAGAAACTTTGGCTTATTACGAACCATTCATACATTCCATTTTCCTGGCAAACAATATACCAGTAAATTGAATAATAAGTGTATTATATTTTTAGAAAGTGCAATGAATTGTTCAGAAAGGAGAGCATTATTGGATTGAACGTGGAGGTCTGCACTAGACACAAACTTCAGTTTCTAATCATTGGAATTTCTATGCTGGATCTTTTTTATGAAATTATAGCCAAGGTGCAGCATTTAAAATGTAAATTATGTTCCGAAACCTTCTTTGTCCTTTTATCTTGCGAGCAGGATCCACAAATTCTCTCAGCCCATTTGCAGAACAGCTGAATCTGTTCCAGAGGCATGGCAATTTTCAGAATAGCATCTGTTATTCTGCAGCTGGTGGAACATTACTCTTTTTCAAACTCGAGCAGCTAATTTTTTTTTATCATTCATGGGATGTGGGCATCTCTGCCTATTCATTTATTGCCCAACCCTAACTGCCCTTGTTCAGGGAGCATTTAAGAGTCAACCAAATTGCTGTGGGTCTGGAGTCACATGTAGGCCAGACCAGGTAAGGACTGCAGATTTCCTTCCCTAAAGGACATTAGTGAACTAAATGGGTTTTTACGACAATTGACAATGGTTTCGTGGTCATCATTAAACTTTTAATTCCATATTTTTACTGAATTCAAATTTCACTAACTGCTGTAGTGGGATTCAAACCCAATTCCCCAGAGAATTACCTTGGGTCTCTGGAACATTAGTCCAGAGACAATATCACTGTGCCACCACCACCTCTAAGAAGCCAGAAAACCAATATCAAGGAAGTTAACAGGCAGCAATTGAATTTCTTATTTATTCATGGCATGTCAGCATCTCTGGCAAGGTCAACATGTGTTCCCCATCTCTAATTGCCTGTGAGAAGGTGGTGGTGAGCTGCCTTCTTGAATCGATGCAGTCCATGTGGTGCAGATACACCAGGAGTGAAACTCAGCACCAGCGGGATTTTACGACTCCGCCGAAGTCAACGGACCTTTGAACGGCTAGCCGCATTGGGGCCATAAAATTCCGCCCTAGGATTCGGAGCCAGTGACAGGGAAGGGACGACGTAACAGTTCCAAGTCAGGATGGTGTGTGACTTGGAGGGGAACTTGCAGGTGGTGGTGTTCCCATGCTCCTGCTGCTCTTATTCTTCTAGGAGCAGGTGAATGTTTTCAGTTCCACACTTGGGACTGGGACATCCCCCATGGTTCACATGAACCACATCACTTACCGCAAGGACCCAACTCCACTAAAATTGCAGAGGTGTTTTAAACTGCCTAACCCTGCAATGGAGCCAACAAGGATGGGGGTCCATCGTGTGAGTGGGCAACCCGCACCCTTATCCAATGCCAGTGAAAATTGCCGTAAACAGGAATGGAGCAGGAATCCTGGAACCGGGTCCCATCTGCAACATTTAAAGGGCTCACGAATCATCCCGGCGAAAATCGAGGTCTAAATCTCATCAAATTTATTGGAAATACTTTCACCTTTATGAAAAGACTTAGAATAAAAATTTAGCATCAAAAATAAACACAAAAATACAGTTGATTTTTATTTTGTTCATTCATGGGATGTGGGAATTGTTGGCTAGGCCAGCATTTATTGCTCATCTTTAATTGCCCTTGAGAAGGTGCTGTTGTCCAGCCTTCTTGAACCACTGGAGTCCATGTGGTGCATGTACACCCACAGTGCTGATAGGGAGAGAGTTCCAGGATTTTGATTTTCAGGATGGTGTGTGGCTTGGAGGGGAACTTCCAGGCATTGGTGTTCCCATGTGTCTGATACCCTTGTCCTCCTAGATGGTAGAGGTTATGGGTTTGGAAGGTGCTGTCTAAGGAGCCTTGGTGAGCATCTGCAGTGCATCTTATAGATGGTACACACTGCTGCCACTGTGCATCAGTGATGGAGGGAGTGGATGTTGAAGATGGTGGATGAGGTGCCAATCAAGTGGGCTGCTTTGACCTGGACGGTGTCAAGCTTCTTGACTGTTGTGGGAGCTGCACTCATCCAGGCAAGTGGGAAGTATTCCATCACACTCCTGACTTGTGCCTCGTAGATGGTGAACAGGCTTTGGGGAGTCAGGAAGCGAGTAACACATCACAGGATTCCTAGTCTCTGACCTGCTCATGTAGCAGGTATTTATATGGCTGATCCAGTTCAGTTTCTGGTAATGGTAACTCCCAGGATGTTGATAGTGGAGGATTCAGTGATGGTAATGCCATTGAACATCAAAAGGCAATGGTTAAATTCTCTTTTGTTGGAGATAGTCATTGCCTGACACTTGTGTGGCACAAATGTTACTTGCCACTTGTCAGCCCAAACCTGGATATTGTACAGGTCTTGCTGCATTTGGGCATGGACTGCTTCAGCATCAGGGGAGTTGCAAATGGTGCTGAACATTGAGCAATCATCAGAGAACATCCCCACTTCTAATGGAAGGAATGTCATTGATGAAATAACTGAAGATGGTTGGACCTAGGACACTACCCTGAGGAACTCCTCCACTTATGTCCTGGAACTGAGATGACTGACCTCCAACAACCACAACCATTTTCCTTTGTGTTAAATATAACTCCAACCAGCAGAGAGTTTTCTCCCTGATTCCCATTGACTCCAGTTTTGCTAGGGTTCCTTGATGCCACATTCAGTCAAAAGCTGCCTTGATGACAAGGGCAGTCACTCTCACCTCGCCTCTGTGGTTCAGCTTTTTTGTCCATGTTTGAATGAAGGCTATAATCAGGTCAGGAGCTGAGCGACCTTGGTGGAACTCAAACTGAATATCAGAGAGCAGGGTAATGCTAAGCAAGTGCTGTTTGATAGCACTGTGATGGCCCCTTCCATCACTTTACTGATGATTGCAAGTAGACTGATGGGGCAGCAATTGGCAGGGTTGGATTTGTCCTGATTTTTGTGTACTGGACATGCCTGCGCAATTTTCCACATAGCCAGGTAGATGCCAGTGTTGTAGATATATTGGAACAGCTTGGATAGGGGTGCAGCAAATTCTGGAACACAAGTCTTCAGTACTGTTGCCAGAATATTTTCAGGGTCCACAGCCTTTGCAGAATCCAATGCCTTTGGCTGTTTCTTGATATCACATGGAATGAATCGAATTGGCTGAAGATTGGTATTTGTGATGTTGGGGACCTCCGAAGGAGGCTGAGATGGATCATCCACTCGGCACTTCTGGCTGAAGAATGTTGCGACTGCTTCAGCCTTATCTTTTGCACTGATGTGCTGGACTCCTCCATTATTGAGGATGGGGATATTTTTGGAGCCTCCTCCTCCAGTGAGTTGTTTAATTGTCCATCACCATTCACGACAGGACATGGCAGGACTGCAGAGCTTAGATCTGATCTGTTGGTTGTGGAATTGCTTAGCTCTGTCTATTGTTTGCTGCTTATGCTGTTTGGCATGCAAATAGTCCTGTGTTGTAGTTTCATCAGGTTGACACCTCATTTTTGGTACACCTGGTACTGCTCCTGGCATGCCCTCCTGCACTCTTCATTGAACCAGGGTTGATCCCCTGGCTTGGTGGTAATTGTAGAGTGGGGGATATGCCGGGCCATGAGGTTACTGATTGTGTTTGAGTACAATTCTGCTGCTGTTGATGGCCCACAGCGTCTCATGATTGCCCAGTCTTGAGTTGTTTGATCTATTCAAAATCTATCCAATTTAGAACTTTGGTAGTTCCACGCAACATGATGGAGGGTATGAAGATGGGATCCACAAGGAATGTGCAGTAGTCAGTCCTTCTGTTACTGTTATGGATAGATGCACCTGCGTCCTTTAGGACTCGGCCAGCTCAGTCGGTAGTGCTGCTACCGAGCCATTCTTGGTGATGGATGTTGAAGTCTGCCACCCACAATACATTCTGCATCCTTGTCACCCTCTGTGCTTCCTCCAAGTGGTGTTCAACATCGAGGAGCACTGATTCATCAGCTGACGGTTGTGAGGTGAGGTGGGGGGGCAGTGCGGTTTATAATAATCAGCAGAAGGTTTCCTTGCCCATGTTTGACCTATGTCATGAGACTTCATGGGGTCCATAGTCAAGGTTGAGGACTCCTAGGGCAACTCCTGACCGTATACCACCATATAACCACTGTGCTGCCAAATTTGTGGCAGAGATGGTGATGGTGGTGTCTGGGACATGATCTGTAAGGAATGATTCCATGAAGACGGCTTTTTTCAGCCTGTTGCTTGACTAGTCTGTAAGACAGCTCTCCCAATTTTGGCACAAGCCACCTGATGTTAGTAAGGAGGACTTTGCAGGGTCTGAGCTTGCTGTTGCTGTTTCTGATGCCTAGTTCGATGCTAGGTTGTCTGTCAGGTTTCATTCCTTATTGACTTTCTAATGGTTTGGTACAACTGAGTGGCTTGCTAGGACATTTCAGAGGGTATTTAATAGTCACTCACAGAATCCCATGTAGGGCCAGACCAGGTGAGCAAGCCAGATTTCCTTCCCTAAACGGCATTAGTGAACCAGATGGGTTTTTATGACAATTAGACTTTTAATTCCAGATTGATTGAATTCAAATTCCACCACCTGCCATGGTGGGATTTGAACCCAGCTCCCTGGGGCATTTCCCTTTGTTTCTGGATGACTTGTCCAGTGCCTCCCCTTGATGACTAAACTAAACCAAAACAATTAATCATTCCAATGCATTTTGTTATCTCCTAGCTTCTATAATGTAACTGACTTCAAAAAACAAGAAATTCAAGAGCTAATAATTTCAACCTATTGTGCAAAAATAGTACAATCTCCATGGAACCATAGGACTAACAAACCAAAGGGTGCTTGGAGTTTGAACCTCAGTGCTGCCTTGCCAATTACTTGTGTCATGAAAATTTAGTAAACTTTAGTTAAAAGGTAATCTCTTACACAGTTTTAATTCAATGGTGAATTATTACTTCAGCGATAATCTTTAATAGCTACTTGAAACTGTAACCAGGCATCATAACTCAAGGCACAGACAGCAACCATTTTATCACCTGATTATAATGTCAATAAATTTATTCCAGCATTGGTTCACAGAAGGGGAAAAGTGTGAAGAGAGGAGTTAATTCTAATCTGATATCACATGGGCTAGATGAAATGGGTATTCATTAATTAACTCACATTGACTATTCTGTGTCACTATGGGTTTTCTCTTAGTTTGGAATAACTCATCTAAATAAATGTGCAGCTCCAATCCAGACTGGAAGTTATCTTAAACTTGTGCCAAATGGATGAGACTTCTTAATTGCTAACTCCTAGTAGTTAATTTTTCCCTCTTACTTTGCACTGACTTTGGCATTCTATCCCTTAACCTGTACATTGAGGCCTTTTTGTAGGGTGAAGTTAAACACCATGTACAATGTAATATGCATTTAAAGCACACAGACTGTACAAAGGTTATTAAAACAAGGGTAGTTTATTCCACCGGCATCAAAGTGGCATCAACCCTTAAGAGAAAGCGTAACTCCAAGAAACAAATTCTTTACAGAGAATATCCACTGCTGACGCTCCAGACCTTGGTTCCTCAACTCAGTGACTCACCAGGCTTGATCTGCTGCCCAGCATCTGCCTGAAGTCTTGTTCCCTCAATCTCTCTCTTGTTAGGCTTCTCAGAATCAGAGGGGCTGCCAGTTGGTTTAACGAGATTTCCAATTCCTTTCCTGACTCCATAGCCAACTTCATGGGCTGAATTTTCTGGCTGATGTGCGGGTGGCGGAGCCCACACGTCAGCACTTAAAATGTTGTGTGCTGACACCGACGTCAGTGCGCAGCATCGCGATGTTTAGGTCAGCGGGCACGCTATGCAGCGCAACGTGCGCCCGCCATTAATTAAAGGCCTTGTTAAGGCCATTAACTCACCAATTGATGAAGATTTTGAGGAGCCCGTGCAAACTTCGGCTCGGCGCACAGGCCCAACAGGCAGGCGGTTAAGTGATTTTTTAACAAACCTCATCCACTGGCGGGATGAGGTTTGATTTCGGATTTTAAAAAGTTTAATAAAGTTTTTGTGTACTCATTTTCACATGAGGGGGACATGTTAATGATTTTTAAATTATTTTTTATTATTTTTAACCTTTCACAGCCTTTCAGCGATCTCCCTGAGGCATCACTTGGCTTCAGGGAGATGTGCGCTCTTTCGTGCGATGCGTGAAAGAGCGCACTCTCACAGTTGGGGAATCCGCCCCCTCCTCCGCTCTCACAGGAAGCACATAGCTTCCTTAATTGGCCCGCCCACGTAAAATGGCAGCAGGGCCCGTTTCGGCGGCGGCGATCAGCTGCCCACCCACCGCCAAGTCAGTCGGGCCCGCCTGCCCATCAGGGGCAAAATTCAGCCCCATGGGTTTCAGTAAAAATAAAATACTGTAGATGCTGGAAATCTGAAACAAAAGCAAAAATTGCTGGAAAAACTCAGCAGGTCTGACCGCATCTGTGGAGAGAAAGACAAAATTAACGTTTCGAGTCTTTTTGATTCTTAGAAGAGTCATAGGGACTCGAAATGTTCACTCTGTCTTTCTCTCCACAGATGCTGTCAGAGCTGCTGAGTTTTTCCAGCAATTTTTGTTTTTGTCTCATGGGTTTCTAGTTGCCCTAGGCTCCTGTCACATTGTCACTCACAAGCACTGGATCAGTCCTTGCTGCTTTCCCCCTTGCCTCATGGCATCTGGCACCACCGCTCAGCTTGTTAAAGACACAGCTCCCTGCAGGGAGGGGCCACAGGGGCTGACCAGTTCCCCTGCTTGGTCCTCTCCCCCAGCATTGCCACCTGCTTCCAGAAGCCCTGCTACATAAGACCTTGGGAGGGCTGCACAAAAAGGTGTCCCATCATTGGTTGATAGATCTGAAGAGTTGCTTCAAAATTCCAGTGATATATTTGATAATGACTCTGGCTTTTGTGTGAGCTATTTTGAATTTTGTTCTGCTCCTGTCTGTTGTTGCCCTGAAGTATTTTCATTTTCACATGAGGGGGTAGCCTTGGTTTCCTAGGATTTGCTTAAAAATGGCGGAGAGGGAAGGTCCAGGTGAAGCAGACATTTTTTGATGTGATTTTGTGCTGGTGGTTTTATAGCAACTGAACATTAAAACAATATGGGGTGCTGGTTGCTGGGTCTGGGAGGGGTCGATGGTAGGGAAGGGGTTAGCAACATGCCACATGTGTGATGCATGAAATACGAGCACTGAATCCAATCAGCATTACAGACAAAATATCATTTGTTATAGCTCAACTATAGAGGAAATTACCTGATAGGTTACAGGCAAACAGTCTTTAGGTACTGCTACATTGTTGGTGCCATTTGAAGTTTAGCAACATACTGTATAAATGAACCTTGGAATATGGTGTATTTTGGACTGAAATACCTATTATCCAGGCAATAATTATCTTAGTTTTGACATTTTTAAATTGTATTTATTCGTTCACGGGATGTGGTCTTCGCTAGGCCAGCATTTATTTCCCATTCCCTTGATAAGGTGGTGGTGAGCTGCCTTCTTGAACCACTGCAGTCATGTGGTGTAGGTACACCCACAGTGCTGTTAGGAAGGAAGTTCCAGGGTTTTTACCCAGTGACAGTGAAGGAACGGCGATATATTTCCAAGTCAGGGTGGTGAGTGACTTGGAGGGGAACTTCCAGGTGGTGGTGTTCCCATCTATCTGCCGCCCTTCTCCTTCTAGATAGTACTGGTTATGGGTTTGGAAGGTGTTGTCTCAGGAACCATGGTGAATTCCTGCAGTGCATCTTGTAAATGGCACACACTGCTGCATCGGTGGTCACTGGTGTGTCGGTGGTGGAGGGAGCAAATGTTTGTGGATGTGGTGCCAGTCAAATGGGCTGCTTTGTCCAGGACGGTGTCAAGCTTCTTGAGTGTTGTGGGAGCTGCATTCATCCAAGCAAGTGGGGAGTATTCCATCACACTCATGACTTGTGCCTTGTAGATGGTGGACATGTTTTGGAGAGTCAGGAAGTGAGTTACTCATCGCAGGATTCCTACCGTTTGACCTGCTCTCGTAGCCACAGTATTTATATGGCTCGTCCAGTTCAGTTTCTGGTCAATGGTAACCCCAAGGTTATTGATAATGGGGGATTCAGTGATGGTAATGCCATTGAATGTCAAGGGGTGATGGTTAGATTGTCTCTTGTTGGATGTAGTCATTGCGTGGCACTTGTGAGGCATGAATGTTGCTTGCCACTTGTCAGCCCAAGCCTGGATATTGTCCAGGTCTTGCTGCATTTGGACATGGACTGCTTCAGTATCTGAGGCGTCGCAAATGGTGCTGAATATTGTGCAATCATCAGCGAACATCCCCACTTCTGACCTTATGATGGAAGGAAGGTCATTGATGAAGCAGCTGAAGATGCTTGGGCCTTGGACACTACCCTGAGGAACTCCTGCAGTGATGTCCTAGAACTGAGAAGATTGACCTCCAACAACCACAGCTATCTTCCTTTGTGCTAGGTATGACTCCAACCAGTGAAGAGAGTTTTCCCCCTGATTCCCATTGAATCCAGTTTTGCTAGGGCCCTTGATTCCACACCCGGTCAAGTGTGACATGATAATATTCACAAGTTTCTTCCTCCAAAAAGCAGTTTAGTAGCAAGCAAAAGCAATGTCTTAAAAGCAGTTAACTTTTTTGAGCTGATGGGAGTAATTTCAGATTCACTGGTAGAAGGTGCTGACCCACTGGGTCAGAAACATTGTTCTATAGATGTAAACAATACATTAGAACCATGGAACCATAGAAAAGTTACAGCACAGAAGGAGGCCATTCAGCCCATCTTGTTCATGCCAGCCCGAGGACACCCAGGTGCCCTTTCTAATCCCACCTTCCTGCACCCGGCCCATAGCCCTGTAGCTTACAGCACTTAAGGTCCAGGTACTTTTTAAAAGAGTTTAGAGTTTCTGTCTCTACCATCAACTTGGGCAGCGAATTCCAGACACCCACTACCCTCTGCGTAAAAAAGTTCTTCCTCATGTCCCCCCTACACCTTCTGCTACTTATCTTGAATCTATGTCCCCTGGTTTTAGAATTCTCCACCAAGGGAAATAATTTTATCCTGTCCACTCTATCTATTCCCCTCATAATTTTGTACACCTCAATCAAGTCACCTCTCAGCCTTCTTTGTTCTAAGGAAAATAACCCCAACCTATCCAATCTCTCCTCGTAGCTACAGATTGGGTAAATCTGTCAGACAATATCTGTGCCTTTCAACTCTGCCATGATTGGCAGCTGTATCTGATTGTGAAAGACACTCCTTTTGATATTTTGTGGTTCCAGTTCAGTCTTCAAGGTAAAATATGTGAGTTGTAATGAAGGTCTCGTATCAAAGTGTCTTCAATTAATTTTTGCTTCTACAGATGCACTGGAGCACTCAGCGGATATCTGAAATCACATATTGATTTTATCTTACAAATATGTGTTCCAAATTATAAGAATTATTAAAATATTTCATTGTTTGTTTTGAACAGGGTTGAAACTAATATTGAGAAATCAAGGGCAGAATTTTCCGTTTTGGGGGGGGTGGAGAGCGGGTGTGGGCGCGGACCCGAAGATTGCACAGGCGCCTAAAAATCGGCATCGATTGATGAATTAAGGGCTTTAGCTAGCCCGTTAATTAATGGTGGGCATGCGTCGAACTTCATCGCGTGCCAGCCCAATGAAATATTGCAATGGCGCGCGGTGACATCAGGACACTCGCGTGATGTCACCGCACGTCATTTTACGCACGGACATGCGGGGCCCGCCCCCGCACGTCAAACTGAAAATTCTGCCCCAAGTATCCTTAAAGTATTCTCAGAAAATTTGCTGCTAGCTCTTGCTTTGGTTTAATTTTCTTTATTAACTACAAGCTTCATAATAAACAATCTGAGAAATATGGCATTGAATTGTGGATTGGTGGTAGGGTGAAATGTGCTCCTGTCAACCCACAGCTAACCTGCTGCATTGTCCTGTAGTACCATCTCAATACTTATGGAAGTGAGTTTACATGGGATTTCTGAACTGCTTTCAACTGCCTATTGGATTCGGGCAGAGGTTTTCCAGAGTATTTTGTGCCTTATTGACTCAGATTCTTCAGTCCCTCGCGGGTGAGGGGAAGGTATGGGGTGGGGAAGAACGGTTTGGTCACATTGGTTCAGACATCACGATATGGGACAGGCTTTTCCTGTCAGTTAATTTTCTATGTTTGTGAAGCCTGCTGGTCATTGGCTTACCACCAGGAAGGCACGGGAATCAATATATCTAAAGAGCCAGATGGTAATCATGAATTATGGAACTACAATAACAAGAAGTGAAAGACTGCAAAAATGGTTGAAGAAGAAGCAGCTTCTGGCAGGTGGGGGAAGGAGTCAGGATCTAGAATGTACATCTGTGAGTGTTCTACTTGCTAAAGTTAGTTAGGGTTGACAGAGATAAACTCCTGGACTTTGAGAAAAGGAATGCCCCATAACAGAAAGGTACAAGCATTAAAAGGGGAAAGGCAGTCAATGGCACAGAGGAGCATTCAAGCAGTTCAAGCTGCACAATCATAAACAGCCTCACAGAGCAGTAATTGGTTTAATAACCTCACAAGGCTGGATAAGGTAGTTGACAACACTATCCCCCATCCACACCCTGATTGAGACAGGAATCTTCACCCTTAATTATCAATCCCTCAATGTGTCATTAACTGTGTGAGAGGAAACTATTGCAAGCATTAAAACTATTCCGGAACCAATAATGAACTCCATACCATTGTCTAACTTGTACTGACTTAAGTAGGTTGTTTTAGACTTGAGTGTATGAACATAAGAAATAGGAGCAGCAGTAAACCATTTGAGATTTTAAGCCTGCTTGTCATTCAACAAGATCATGGCTGATCCTATACCTTATCTCCACCTTCCCACACTATCTCCATATCCCTCAATTCCTTGAGTACCCAAAAAGCTATTGACTTCTGCCCTGAATATACTAAACTACTGAGCACCCATATATCTCTGGAGTAGAGAATTCCAAAGATTCACAGCCCTTTGAGTGAAAAAATTCTCCTCATCTCATTCCTAAATGGCCAGCCCCCTATTTTGAGATTGTAAACATGGTTCTTGAATTCCCAACCAGAAGAAATATTTTCTCAACATCTGCCTATTAACGCCCTTAAGAATATTTTATGTTTCAATTCGATCACCTCTCATTCTTCTAAACTCCAGGAATATAGACCTAGGCTACTCAATCTCTCCTCATCGAACAATCTGCTCATCCCAGGAACCAGTTTAGTAAAACTTCCTTGTAGCCCATCTAGGTAAAGCATGTCCACTAGGTAAGGAGACCAAAACTGCACACAGCACTTTAATTTATATTTGTTCATGTGTTGTGGTCAATGTCAGCAAGGCCAGCATTTATTGCCAATCCTCTACTTCCCTTGAGAAAGCGCTGATGAGCCGCCTTCTTCCATTGCTACAGTCCATGTCTTGTAGTAATACTGACAGTCCCACAGTGCTGTGAGGAAGGGAGTTCCAGGATTTTGACCCAGCGACATTGAATGAATGGCGATATATTTCCAAGTCAGTAATGTGTGTGGCTTGGAGGGGAACTTGCAGATGGTGGTGTTCCTATATGTCAGCTGCATTTGTTCTTCTAAGTTGTAGAGGTTGTGGGTTTGAAGGGTGCTGTTGAAGGATCTTTGGTTAGCTGCTGTCATGCATGTTGCAGCTGGTACACACTGCTGCCACTGTGCATCAGTGGTGGTGGGAGTGATTGTTTAAGGTGGTGCATGGGTTGCCAAAAAGTGGGCTGCTTTGTCCTGAATGGTGTTGAGCTTCTTCAATGTTGTTGAAGTTGCACTCATCCAGGCCAGTGGAGAGTATTAATTGTCATTCATTTTATTCTTCCCAATTCTTTTCTTCTTCATGAATCTCTGAAGGTAAAACATGATCTATATGTACAAACCTAACCTTTCCACTACCAAACATCTTCACCAAGTATGTGTGAGCAGCACATATTTTCACAACTCTTCCTGGTAACCACTCCAAACATTTATGATGATGTTCTTTCACCTTAACCTTCTGGTTCAACTTCAGACTTCTTTCTCTCATGCTACCCCTATCACAATTCACTTCCTGTTTGGATTATTCCCCTTCTACTGACTGTGCTAAACATGGCTTCAGCGATGAATTTCTGCATTTGGGCTGCAGTTAAAGTGGGTATTGGAGACTTTGGATTCAAAATAGCCACTTATGATCAGTTTTGACCATGAAACAACAACAATACAAGGATTTATGAAATCTCCTTACTCCAAAAATCAAAGACAATGTTTCACATTCTATCTGAGCATAATTTCGCTCACTGGCATTGAGGGTGTGTGAGGCAAATGCAATTGGTCTCTCCTCATCATTATCCAACACGAGAGATCACTGCATCTGCTCCTTATGGAAAGGCATCACATGCTAGCTTAATCTTTTTTGGTCACATCGTGATGCACAAACATTGTACCATCTATCAATTTACTTTTACACAGCTGGAATGCTTTGTCACACTCCCTTGTCCAATTGCACAGGACACCCTTCCTCAAGAGTTCACTCAATGGATGCAATAAGGTTGCCAAATTTGGTATGAATTTACCGTAGTAATTCACTAAGCCCAAAAAAGATCTGAGCTCAGAGATATTCTGCGGGTGTGGTGCATTTCTTATTGCTTGAACCTTACTGTGGGTCAGATGTAACCCGTTTTTGTCTACTCTGTGACCTAAATACCCTGCAGAGTTTTGAAACATTTCACATTTGTGTGCCTTCTCCTGAACTTCATGCTTTTCCAAATGTTGGAGAACCTTATTCAGCCTATCAGCGGCAGTCTGCCTGTTGGAGCTGAAATAAATATGTCATCCAAATAATACACTACTCCCTCAATTCCTTGCCAGATTTAGTTCATCATCCCTTGGAAAATTCCAGGGGCTGAAGAAACACCAAATGGCAGCCTACAAAACTGAAATAGATCCATGTGTGTGTTAATAGTCAAATGTGAATTGGACTCAACACCTAACTCAAGTTGTAGATAGGCCTTTGTCAGATCTGACTTTGAAAAAATCTGGCCTCCTGACAATGTTGTGAACAGATCCTCCATATTTGGCAAAGTATTGGGTGGATTACATTCCAGTACCTGATTTACAGTTACCCTATAATCTTACTTTAGTACTACCACTATGGGAGTAGCCCAATTACCCTGTTCTACTTTAGGCATAATGTTCTCAGTCTCAAGTCTTTTTCAGTCTTGCTCTTTTAGAGTATATGGTATTGCACAAGGCCTGCAATAAACTTGTCTTGCATTCCTGTGAAACCATATGTTTGCCTTGTATCTTTGAATCAGTTGCCAGTTTCACTAAACAACTGGGGGTACTTGGGGTTTGTGCCATTTTGCGTTATGAATTTTGCTTCTACGTGAAAAAGCTCATTCCAGTTTAATTTAAGTGCTGTTAACCAGTTTCTTCCTAACAAGACTGGTTTTTCACCCTTCACTACAATGACAGGCAATATTGCACATTGCTCCTTGCATGTGACAGGAACCGACACACATCCCATTATGAGGATTTCCCCTCCTCCATAACTTCGTAATTCTATGCGTGATTTCTTCAGCTGATGCTGGCTCAACCTTTCATGGTATAGTGATTCAGGAATCATGCTAACTGATGCACCCATTTCAACCTCCAAGTTATTGAAGCCCCACCCAATGTTACTTGGGCTAGAGTGCCCTGCAATTTTCCACTGCATATCCTGCTGTTGTAATGTGTCTTTAATGAATCTACAACATGTTTACTCTGTGTCATGAAAATATAATAATTTTCATAATATTATTGTGATTTATTGTAAAGGTAGGTTAATAGTGGGGTTTGGATTAGTTTCTCTGTGTGAGGTTGTGTGTGTTTGGTGGGGGGGGGGTGGGGGGTGGGGGGTTTAATTGAAATGCAGACAGCTAGTCTGGAGCTTTTGAATTATCAAAAGAGAAGCTAGGTTTGAAATGCTAAATATGTAAACATGGCTGAAGTTTTAGAATGTGAGGTATGAGGAACATTTGCATTTTTAGATAAACCAGAGTAGTGAATCTCAAAGAGATGGTAAGGTGTTATACTTAGCCAACAGAGGCTAAGCCTTTAAAAAGTGTGTTTATTTTTCCCAAAGATTACTGATAATATGAGTACCATGGAAGATTTATATTATGGAAAAAAGTAAAGTTGCAAAGACATATTGGAACAATGGGATTTACATTAAAAAGGTAGAAACATGTATAAAGGAGCTGAGGTTATGTGTAAGCAGAAGGAATTCTAAGATCTAACAAGTGTGAAAAGCCTCCAGCCTCAAGGTATCAAGTTGCTGTCTACAGGAACTGAAGCTAAGAAAACTCACTGTGAGTATCTGTCCAAGATATTGAGTGCTTTGCCTGGGTCTGTTGAAATGTATTTGTTTTTACTGTTGCCTTAACAGAGGTGTACCTAATAATTTCTTTTATTAATAAATGTTTAATTTAGTTTTCTAAAAAACCTCTAAGACTCGGTAGACTTATTACTACTGAATTCAAGGCTTGCATCTTGAAATAAAATTACAAATTGCAAAAACAGTTGTAGCAGCCGTTTCAAGTTTCCCTCTGGGATTTGAGCAGCTCAGCATTTATCATCTGCTGTGCCATAACACTCCGTCCCTTATGAGTTAGTGGTGCGTTTATATCATTACAAAAACACAACATGGTATTCAGCAATGATAAAACAGCATGGCAGCAAGATTAAGTACAGATATGATATGATAAACAGCCTTAGATCATGCTACATGGCATGAGATGACGCTTGAAGTTTTGGTCAGAGTGCAATGAAGCTGCAGCGTCGGAGAGCATTGAAATCACAGCACAGTGACTGCACAGAAGAGCTTTGAAGACACAGGCTGGGATAGTGCTCAGATAAAGAGCTAATAAGCAGACAGATCTCTTGTGGTGAGATTGCAGTGCATAACCTATCAGATCAGTGAGTGGGACAGCACATTGAGAGGACCAGCACTGGCATAGCTCAGCCGGGATAGGCGAGTGACCAGGGTGTGGGTCGGATTGATTGCAAGCAAAGGAGAGTCAAACAAAATAAAGGTGATAAAATTAGGCCAGAGAAGTTTGCGATTATAACAGGTGGATTTGGGAGTTGCTGAAGAATCAATTGACTAAAACAAAGAGAAGGAATTTCAAAGGGTTATTGTCAGGATATCCACAAAATTTCCCAGTTTACACCATCCTTATGAATGGTTGGTGCCCTTATATCTTTATAAAAATACAACACCTTATGCTTTGTGTTGTATGAATCTCAAGCAACCCTTCAACTGTATGCAGTGACTGCCATTTCTTCCAGCCAGTGTTTTCTCTGTTTACATTCTTTCGATAAACCTTGGCAAGATGACTTCTTTTTACAGCTGTAGCACTCTGCATTTACAAATGGATAATTCTGTGCCCAATGTTCATCTAAGCACCGATAACAGGAAATTTTAATACCTCTACTGCTGTTGTTAGGGCCTTTTGGTTATTCAGCTGCAGCTTATTTACTTCAGCAGATGACTGGCAATAACTCTGACTTCTCTCAAGTCACTTTCCACCATTTCCATAGACAATGTTCTTTAGCAAGCTATGTCAAAAGTTTCCGATCCCCCCTTTTTTTTCCAATAATTTATATAGCTTTTTCTTTTCCCACCTATTTCCATTATTTTTAAATGTATTTCCATCCATTGTTTTATCTCTACCTTTTAGCCTTTTTCGATTCCTTCACCCCACCCCCATTACGGCTATCTGTACCTTGCTTGTCCTGCTTTCTATCCTTAATTCCTTAGATAATATCACCACCTTCAGCACCTCTTTGTCCTTTTGTCTGTGACATCTTTTGGTTATCTCCACCTATCACTGGCCCTTTATCCAGCTCTACTTGTCCCACCCCCCCTTAAACCGGCTTCTATTTCACCTCTCTTCTATTTTTACTTAGTTCTGCTGAATGGTCATTCGGACTCGAAACGTTAACTGTGTTCCTCTCCGCAGATGCTGCCAGACCTGATGAGTTTTTCCAGGTATTTTTGTTTATGTCAAAAGTTAACTTTGGCAATGTCGCAACTTACTGCGAACATGCTCACTTTTTAAACTGCACAGAAACCTGTTCCTCAATGCTCTCTCTTGAAATTTTCCAAAATTACAATGAATGGACAGCTTTTTCAAAGCCATGATAAACTCTCCAAAGTCCTCAATGGGAAGCTGATTCCTTGTTCCAAATCAAAATAACCCATTTCCTAGTTGGTTCCTCACATCCTGATTTAGAAAATTGCCTTGTATATATTCCATGATCTCACCTCAACACTGTTACAGCAAATTTGGTTTGCTTAGTCTATATGAAGAAATAAGTCTCCATGATTATTGTACTTTTCTTAATACATACATCGCTAATTTCCTGACTTATAGTCTGCGTTAGGGGTCCTAGAAACAATGTTGTTTCTTAGCTCCAACCAAACTGATCCTACTTCTTGATTTTCTGAGCTAAGGTCCTTTCTCTGAACTGTCTTTATCCCATCTTTTATTATTGGGGCTATCCTTCCTCCTTTTTTCATTATGCCTATCTCTTCCAAAGTTGAGAGAGGCTCTTAAAGGGAGCCTGCACCTGCAAGCTTTGATACAGTGAAGTGTACATGGCAATTAGGTTCCTTCAACATTGCATTCTGTCCTTGCAAAGGGAAGTGTTGCACAGAACCTGTGATAATTTAGTACAACTGGAGGAGCAGTGTCCTGTTTCTGAATTTTGAGTGCCCAAAAACAGGAAGTTTTGTTACTGATTGGGAGGCAAACAGGAGAGGCTGGAGAGGCAGAAAAGTAAGAAATGAATTGCCCAAAAAAGCTGTTTAAAGCCAAGTAATGTCCTGATTGTAAAGGATATTCCCAATCACCAATCAACCACCTTAACATCTGGTTCTAGTTCTGGTTCATCAGGGCTTGGATGGTGAATTGTTTCCTGGTAAAATTCTTCCGGCTGTTTCCTGGATAGTAGACTTGAATGTGCAAAATAAAGTGATTAGCATCACACAGGAGCTGGAGGTTAATGGAGTGAAACACCTCCCTATTAATGAAATAGAGGAGGCTCTTATATGTAGCTTTAAGGCCAGGTTTTTTGTGCTAATTGTTATCTGGATCTATGACAGCCATGCCCATTTAGCATGCCCAGAGCACCCGCTCTCTTTGTTTTGCAGTTTACATTAAGAAGATAATGAAATGCAAGTCATGTTGGATGACAGTATTAGTGATATCTTTATGCAGTGGCCAGCTGCTGCCTTACTAATATACCAAATGTCACCTGAGGTTGCCTCCAGAGGTAAGTGTATCCTTCTGAGGCACAAATGGGCAGAGAAATCCAGGTAAGACATTCTAGGTGTGTACAACACCTGGCAGTTGACTTGTTGAAAACAAATGTCTCCAGTGATGCTTTAATATAAGTTCCTCCAGTCTATCCTATTCCATTTCCTCAAGTTTCTCCTCTTCATAACATTGGAGGAAGGTGATTCCCATATGGGAAATTCATTTCCCTACTCCAAAATATAAACTTTTCCAGTACTCACGGTAAATGGCAGGAGAGCTGTTTTGTGAAGTTTCAGAACTCAAAGCCAAAAGAAGACTGCTGTTCTGAGAATTATGTTTTAGAAAGCAGCAGTAATTTTATGAAAGGGTTGCCTCATCTATATACCATCTGC
Organism: Cetorhinus maximus; assembly: GCF_964194155.1. Classification (NCBI taxonomy): domain Eukaryota; kingdom Metazoa; phylum Chordata; class Chondrichthyes; order Lamniformes; family Cetorhinidae; genus Cetorhinus; species Cetorhinus maximus. The sequence continues at coordinate 52,434,370 of NC_135883.1, forward strand.
CTCAGGGATATTTTTATACTGCTTGTACTGTGACTTATATAGTGTCAGTGTTTGTCATGGTCAGGTTAAGGATACTAACTGAAGGTTATTTGACAGAACAGCATGGCCATATCCAGCCATTCATCCACATTCAGTAGGAGTAAGTTCAAGGATGATGGGTAATGTTGCTGGTGAATTTTTAAGAGGAAAATTTTGTTGACCATGTTTTGGGGCAGATTTGCTCCATTTAGGTTTTCAAACACTCAAAAACAGGTGTGTTTACAAAATGAAAAGTTAGGCCATTGTCTCTAATTTGGTGAGACATAGAGAGTAGGCCATAACTCAAATTGTTTCCAGTGAGGTCACCAGCACCATTTGGTGTGCTATATTGTAAGATACTGTGCACATAAGAACGTGTTTCAATCCATAAGGGCTAATGTCTTCTATGTCAGAGCAGCCTCCCATGCTGGCAAATGTAGAAAAGCATCTAATGCAATCAGGACAGTGATACACTGTGGTCCGGGTACTGCTCTCTAACACATCAATAGTGCTAATAATCATTTCCAAGGTATAGTTTGTCATGGGTCAGAGAAATTATTCTTTAAGAAATTCAGTATAAAAGGTTTGTTACAAACTAGTTTAGTTAGACAGTTTTTTTTTCAGGTCCTGATTACAAGAAGCCCAGAATCCTTTTATTCTCTGACAAACTTCCAATTACAGACCACTTAAAACGAATAGTTTTGTTTTGGGTTAATCAACTAGAGTACCAACATGCCCTTCAATCATATTTAGAATTCTGGAGTAAATTAATTTATGATCATCTGTGCTGGAAATGCAAAGCCAGTGAATTCATCTTAATTCATTCATTCCTCCTTTGCTTCAGATCCCCTGGCTTGATGAGAATGAACAGATAATTCCTGCCTGTTATAGCCCAGGTTGACTTGTCCTTCATTTCCTCCTTTGAGGGAATTTTTTTTCTACATGTCACCCAGATGGCCTGAATGAGTTTAGAAATTTGTATTCTATGAGATTTGTATAAGGACAAACCCTCATATTAGCATACTTCAGTATATCAATGGCCATCTTACCCAATGCATTTTTATATGTGGAATGTGATCAGTACAGCAGACTTTGTGCATTATAATTTGAATAATTATTTTCACATCATTTTGGAGCCCAAGATGAAGGTAACATGGGCCCAGAACCTCTGATCTCCAGATGGTCGTACCCTGGAGGTGGCCCACAAGATACGCCATGGGACCCCTCGGAAGTCCCGATGCATTGGCTGCACAGTAATTGCCTGGGAAGTTTTCACTTCTGATGAGCAATTCCTCTACTCGTGGAACCCTCCAAAAACGTCTCCAAGTTAAAGACGGAGAATTCGGATGGCTCCCAACTCACTTTCCAGGATAGTTACCCAGGAAAAGTTAGAAGGATTAAAAGCAGTTCTAACTCCTGGGTACCCATACTACTGATTCCCCTCAACTGGACCCCTGACTCCTTCACCGAACACCTCCCCCACCCAACTACCCCCTCATCCCCCAACTGCCCCCTGACTCGACTACCCCCTGAATCCCTGACTCTCCCCTGACCTGACTACCCCACTGACCTGACTACCCTTCCTGACCCCCTGACCTACCTAACCCTCTCACCCACTTTTCTGCCACCCTATCCCTTCACCCACCCACCTGCCACCCTACTCCCTCACCCACTTACCTGCTACCCTATATCATCACCCACTTGCCTTACACACTTACCTTTTCTCTATAACTTCTCAAAGTGGCTTTGGGACATTTAAACTTTCTACTTACTGGAATATGGCAGCTAGTGCAGTAAAATGGGGGGGAATAGGGGCTTCTCTGATGATTCTCTCCACTGCTCACTGTGAGAATTGCTGCACTACGTGAGTTTGGAAGGATCCTCCATCGGAAGATGGGCCCAAAAAATTGTAGGAAGGTAAGTAGGTAACGTTTTGTCAGATCTGGGTTGGGAATAGGTGTTTCAATCCAGATGGGAAGTTCTGGGTCAGGGGGAACCATAGAACCAACATAGGGCAGTAGTGAGAAGTAACTGAGAAGCATTCGAGGAGAAGTCAGTGCAGTCACTGCAACTCAGAAGGGGATCGAGGAGAAGGACCCTTGCGCTCAACAGGAGGAAGAGCATCCAACAGAGAATGGTAGTGTAAAGTGACTGAGAAGCATTCTGGGAGAAGTCAGCGCAGTCACCGCAACTCAGAAGGGGATCGAGGAGGACCCACTGTCAAAGAACGGAATAGCCCCAAACATTACATTGCTGTAGTGTTTCCATTCCTCCCTCCTCCTCACACCAAAAAAAAGAGAGAGAGAGGGAGAGGCAGTACCTTCAGGAGCGCACCAGACCTGTGAGGGACACTCTTCTGAAAGTGTATTTTAAAAAAAGCAGCTGATTGGTGAGTAAATCCTGGTGATTTTTTTTTTCAATCTATTAAAGTAATTCATTGCTTAATACTGAGGTAGGAGCGAGAAAAAAAAGTCTAGAGTAGTACTGCACAAGTATAATTAGTCAAGAAACAAGGTTCCTAGCTAACAAAAATAAGGCCCCGAGCTAGCGTATTTGTTAAGGGAGTAACTAGCTTAATCAAGAGGGACGTTATGGCAGGAGAACTCAGACCTGTGATATGCTCCTCCTGCAGGATGTGGGAAATTAGGGAAATGACCAGCGTCCCTGGTGACCATGTGTGTGGAAGGTGTGTCCAAATGCAGCTTCTAGCTAACCGGATTTCGGAGCTGGAGCTGCGGGTGGACTCACTGTGGAACATCTGCTATGCTGAGCAAGTCGTGGATAGCACGTTTAGCGAGGTGGTCACACCGCAGGTGAAAATTACACAGGCAGAAAGGTAACGGGTGACCATCAGGAACAGTAAAAGACTCAGGAAGGTACTGCAGGAGTGCTCTGTGGTCATTGTCCTCTCTAACAGATATATAGCTTTGGATACTGTTGGGGGGATGGCCTCTCAGGGGAAAGCAGCAACAGCCAAGTTCACGGCACCGTGGGTGGCTTTGCTGCTCAGAGGGGTGGGAGGAAAACAAGTGGCAGGGCTATAGTGACAGGGGATTCAATAGTTAGGGGCACAGACAGACGGTTCTGTGGCTGCAAACGTGAATCAAGGATGGTATGTTGCCTCCCTGGTGCCAAGGTCCGGGATGTCACGGAGCAGCTGCAGGACATTCTGGGGAGGGAAGGTAAACAGCCAGTGGTTGTGGTAAACGTTGGTACCAACAACATAGGTAAACTAAGGGATGAGGACCTGCAAGCTCAGTACAGGCAGTTAGGAGATAAATTAAAATGCAGGACCTCAAATGTAGTAATCTCAGGGTTACTCCCAGTTCCACATGCTAGCGAGAGCAGGAATAAGAGGATAGACCAAATGAACACGTGGCTGGAGAGATGGTGTAGCCGGGAGGGACTCAGGTTCTTGAGGCACTGGGACCGGTTCTGGGGAAGGTGGAACCTGTAGAAACCGGACGGGCTGCACCCAGGCAGAGCTGGGACCAGTGTCCTTGCGGGGGCTTTTGCTAGTTCTGTTGGGGAGTATTTAAACTAGTGTGGCAGGGGGGGTGGGATCCCAGGAGTAGGATCAGATAGGTCAGATTCAGATCAGAAAAATGGAGGTAGAACATTAGCTAGGGACGTTGTGATAGACATGGAGAAGCAAAGTTTACAAAGTGTCCAGCAAGGGAAATTGACGTGGTTAAACTGGGGTTCAATGCAAGGAGTATTACAAACAAGGTAGATGAGTTAAGGGGACAGGTAGCCACATGGCAGCAGGATGTCATTGCTATAACGGAGACCGGGCTAAAGGAGGGACAAAACTGGCAGCTTAATATCCCTGGTTATGGAGTCTTCAGACACGATAGAGTAGGAGATAAAAAAGTAGCACTAATGGCTAAAGAATCAATTCCAGTTGTGAGAAGGGATGATATACTAAATGGGTCAACAAACGAGGCTTTATGGATTGAGCTTAGAAATAAAAAAGGAGCAGTCACACTACTGGGAGTATACAACAGACCCCCAAATAATGAAAGGGAGATAGAAGAACAAATATGTAGGCAAATTTCCACTTGTAAGAACAAGAGGGCAATAATAGTAGGAGACTTCAACTATCCTAACATCAACTGGGATTCAAACAATATAAGGGGCACTGAGGGAGAAAAATTCACACAGTGTATCCAGGAAAATTTTTTCAACCAATTAGTGACAAACCCAAGAGAGGAGACCTAGAAAAAGCAAAAAACTGCGGATGCTGGAAATCCAAAGCAAAAACAAAAATACCTGGAAAAACTCAGCAGGTTTGACAGCATCTGTGGAGAGGAAAACAGTTAACGTTTCAAGTCCGTATGATTCTTCATCAGAACTAAGGAAAATTAGAAAAGAGGTGAAATATAAGCTGGTTTAAGGGGGGTGGGACAGGCAGAGCTGGATAGAGGGCCAGTGATAGGTGGAGATAACCAAAAGATGTCATAGACAAAAGGGCAGAGGTGTTGAAGGTGGTGATATTATCTAAGGAATGTGATAATAGGTGACATTAAGGGTATAAAGCATGATGAGCAAGGTACAGATAGCCCTAGTGGGGGTGGGGTGGGGGGAAGGGATCGAAATAGGCTAAAAGGTAGAGATAAAACAATGGATGGAAATACATTTAAAAATAATGGAAATAGGTGGGAAAAGAAAAATCTATATAAATTATTGGAAAAAAGGGGGATCAGAAAGGGGTGGGGATGGAGGAGAGAGTTCATGATCTAAAATTGTTGAACTCAATATTCAGTCCGGAAGGCTGTAAAGTGCCTAGTTGGAAGATGAGTCTTGGGGAACAAAGAAGGGCAAGTTGGTGAAGTGACAGTTGGCGACCATATCGGGGACAGTGATCACAATTCAGTTAGCATTACCATGGAAAAGGACAGAGATAAGGCAGGAGTAAAAGTCTTGAACTGGGGGGAGGCAAATTTTGCAGAAATGAGAAGGGACTTGGCTGAGGTGGACTGGACAGCACTGCTGGAGGATAAAACAGTGGAAAACCAGTGGGAAGCACTAAAAAGCAAGATCCTAATTGTACAAAGTAGACATGTCCCCTACAAAAATAAGAGTGGTACTGCCAAATCTAGACCTCCCTGGTTGTCTAGAGGAATACAGGGGAAGATCAAACAGAAAAAGAAAGCATACGATAGGCACGAAGAACTAAGCATTGCAGATAGCCTAGACGAATATAGGAAGTGCAGGGACGAAGTTAAAAAAAGAAATAAGGAAATAAAAGAGAGAGCATGAAAAAAAATTAGCAAGTAAAGTTAAAGATAACCCAAAGATGTTTTACTAATACATTAATGCTAAAAGGTTAGTTCAGGAAAAAGTGGGACCTTTCAGAAATGAAGATGGAAACTAGTGCATAGATGCAGAAGCCGTGGGAAGGGTTTTGAATGAATATTTTGTCTCCGTGTTTACAAAGGAAAAGGAGGATGTAGATATAGTAGTCCAGGAGGAACACTGTGAGATATTGGACGGGATAGTCATAAAGAGAGAGGAAGTACTTGAAGGGTTGAAATCCTTGAAAGTTGATAAGTCACCAGGGCCAGATGGATTGTTTCCAAGGCTGCTGAAGGAAGTCAGGGAGGAGATAGCAGATGCTCTGAGGCTGATTTTCCAATATTCACTAGGTATAGGGGAGGCACCGGAGGACTGGAGAAATGCAAACGTAGTTCCATTGTTTAAAAAGGGATCAAAGGAAATGCCAAACCATTATAGGGCAGTTAGTCTTACATTGGTGGTGAACAAATTAGTAGAATCAATCCTGAGAGATAGGATTAACTGTCATGTGGAAAGGGATGGACTAGTCAGGGATGGTCAGCATGGATTTGTTAAAGGAAGGTCTTGCCTCACAAATTTGATTGAATTCTTTGAGGAAGTGACAAGTAGGGTTGGTGAAGGTAGTGCAGTGGATGTTGTGTACATGGATTTTAGCAAGGCATTTGACAAGGTCCCACATGGCAGATTGGTCAGGAAAGTAAAAGCCCATGGGATTCAGGGTAATGTGGCAAACTGGATAAAAGGTTGGCTTTGTAACAGGAAACAAAGGGTAATGGTCGATGGATACCCTTGCGAATGGAAAGTTGTCTCAAGTGGTGTTCCACAGGGCTCGGTGTTGGGACCCTTGCTGTTTGTGTTATATATTAATGTTTTGGACATGAACATGAGGGGCACGATTGGGAAATTTGCAGATGATACAAAGCTTGGCCGAGTAGTGGATAGTGTAGAGGATAGCCATAATCTCCAAAACGATATAGATGGGTTGGTAGAGTGGGTGGTAAAGTGGCAGATGGATTTTAACATAGAGAAGTGTGAGGTCATACATTTAGGGAGGTCAAACAGTTACAGGGATTACACAATAAATGGGAATATACTAAGAGGGGTAGATGAAGTGAGAGATCTTGGCGTACAAGTACACAGATCCCTAAAGGCAGCAGTTCAAGCAGACAAGGTTGTAAAGGCAGAGATGTAGAATATAAAAGTAAGGATATAATGTTGGAATTGTATAAAACACTGGTGAGGCCACAACTGGAGTATTGTGTGCAGTTCTGGTCACCACATTACATGAAGGACATAATAGCTCTGGAGAGAGTGCAGAGGAGGTTTACAAGAATGTTGCCAGGGTTAGAAAAGTGTAGCTACGAGGAGAGATTGGATAGGTTGGGGTTATTTTCCTTAGAACAAAGAAGGCTGAGAGGTGACTTGATTGAGGTGTACAAAATTATGAGGGGAATAGATAAGAGTGGACAGGACAAAATTATTTCCCTTGGTGGAGAATTCTAGGACCAAGGGACATAGATTCAAAATAAGTGGCAGAAGGTGTAGGGGGGACATGAGGAAGAACTTTTTTACGCAGAGGGTAGTGGGTGTCTGGAATTCGCTGCCCAAGTTGGTGGTAGAGGCAGAAACTCTAAACTCTTTTAAAAAGTACTTGGATCTGCACCTTAAGTGCTGTAAGCTACAGGGCTATGGGCCGGGAGCAGGAAGGTGGGATTAGAAAGGGCACCTGGGTGTCCTCGGGCTGGCATGGACAAGATGGGATGAATGGCCTCCTTCTGTGCTGTAACTTTTCTATGGTTCTATGGCACTAACATTTGAGACACACATGCACGCAATAATTGCTCAGGAGAATCTGAAACAAAGAATTGATTTGAGGCTGTCTGGGAACGGAAAATAAACTCCAGACTGGACATGACATCATCTAGATTGAGCTGGTGAAATATGATATCACATTGGGTTTCGCAGTATACACCAGTTTTAGTCATGCAATTGAAACTCTTTATTGAAAAATGCCCCAGCTGGAGCTAATTTTTCTTCCTGTGAAGGTAAAATTAATTTTTAATTATGGACCTTTACAATACAATGCTAACTTTCCTGTGAGGTTTCCTGGTTAACCTTGCCAGGACAGCTGGAAGACTCGAGTCTCCAGAGATGCTACAAGCAGACCTGCAGCTGCTGTGATACAACGTACTTTACACAAGCAAGCAGATGGCTGAAATGAGTTACAAGGCTATAATTCGGTTCATATGATACCATAAACCATCATAGCAACAGTTAAGTGATTTACAAACATCAGCGTTCTTTGAGACTCAACTATTTTCCCTAATGCAGTGGCAGCTATTTGATGTGAGCTGTTTTCCCTCCACATTTGCTTTTCACTTTGTTTACTGTCAAGCATCATGAACGATATTGGCAGTGTGACAATGTATGAAAACCTGTTTCTTACCCTTTAATTAAATGTGTCATGGCAAACTAAAAAAGGGCTAGGGAAACAGGATTACTACCTGAAGTCTGTATTGAAGAAAATTGTGTTTACAGTAGAAATATAGAACAATTGCATTTTGTCTACCACCCCAAATTAATAGTATTTAATTAAATAAGGTGTATTCAACACTTAGTGATGCCTGTAGGGTACAAATTATGTAGTCTGTACAAATCAGGACATCAAAATTAACTATTGTATTTCAAAATCAAATGTATTTGGTAATCCTTTTGAGAATGCTTCAAGAGATTGTGTTAACTTGCCCATTCTTTACTTATCACTCAACTGGACTCATTTGGGCCAATACACTGGGGGATACAAGAATACATATTACAGTCAACGATATTGCCATATGAATGAACATACAATTGTATCATATTCCTATCACCATTATTTTAACCAAGACATTAACCCATTTATTTTAAGCAGATTATCAACTTCATTGAAATAATGGAGAGAAGAATTTGATCGAGGTGCATAATGAACTTTTAATAATAATATAACTAACAGTATGTTCTATCCTGTAGCGTTTAACAAGCCCTTAATTATAAATGATTGACTCAAATATTTATCACTTACTGATTTCAGAACAACAAGCTCAAATTTGGGTGGAAGATCAATTTTCAGGGGAGACTGGGGAGCAGTGGGTTTAGAGCCTAGTTTTGCATAGAACAGCTAAGTCAAATTGAGTGTGCTTAATAGGTTCCATTTTCACAGACACAACAGTTCTTGACCCAGCAGCAGAATTAGCTGTTATCTGGATGCCTAGTTTTCAGCAGATGTGCTATCCAAGCAGCTGTGACCTTTACCCCATCGGGGTTGGAGCCTCCCAAATCTGGAAAACCAGCAGGAATTGAACCTTTGGCCCAACACACTTGCAGGGGTTACAATGCCTTGTAGATTTACAAGTAAATCTCATATTTTAAATCATGTCATTTGTCTGGGGGTTCTGCTGATCTTCTGCTGATGCTTTGCTGGGAGCAACATAACAATGTTGGGTTATGTATAGGGGAACTGTCAATTATTTGCCCATTTGGATTGCCTGCTGGGACTGGGATCACATTCATTATGACAAATAATCAAGGTTCTATTCTAATTCTTTGTTTAAAGTGTAGGTCCAGTCAAACAAACACTACAGTGTGTAATGATGTACTAAAATGGATTATAAACTAGAAACCAGACAGTAGAGGGAATCTAACGTTAAAGGCAACCAAATCCCATTTACCCCTAAATTCTGGCCATATTCTTTAGCTTCAT